>NC_140937.1:18494450-19211950 GCF_014529385.1 Adiantum capillus-veneris
AGATGAGTTGTCAAACCTAAGCTCTTTCTCTTGTTCCAACATAGACCTACAGATATGGAGAACCAACAGCCAACATTATTTCCACTAGCTCCAACGTTGGAAATGGAGTCGTATTGTAATGTGATGGTAAGCAAATCTTATGTGTAGCCCACCCACTCCAAATGAAGTCATTGGTTTTTTTTGTCACATCTATAGTTTTGTGAGGTCATTTGTTCATAGTATGTGTATATTTAAACATCAAGTGTTGTAGCATATTATGCACGTCTACAGTTCTTAGGAAAAAGCAGAAGAGAGCCACTACAAGCAATGAATTACAAATCCCAAGGTCCAGATCTTTTTGTATATGTTGATCAATAGCATACTGATCTATAGACTTTTTCTAGTTAGCATATGGAGTATGCTAGTTAGCATGCCTTGGGTTCTAAATAGCATACAGAGCTAGTTGGTTAACAAAACATGTATGCTAATTAAAATACATGGTATGCTAGTTAACATACCTAGTATGATAGTTGCATACCTAGTATGCTCAATCGCATGATAAGTACGTTGTCCAACAGAAAGTGATTATACTAGTTAGCGTATGGAGTTTGCTAGTAGGTAGCATATAGAGTATGCTAGTTAGCAAGCTGTGAGTTCTAAATAGCATACACAGTTAGTTGGTCAATAGAAAAGGTATGCAAGTTAACACCACTTATGCTAGTTAACACCTAGTATCTCACTAGCATGATGGGTATGCTATTTAAGAGAAGGGTTGTGCTAGTTATAACTAGTAGATGGGTTGGGTATGCTAGTTAGCATGCCTTGTGTTCTACCTAGCATACAAAGTTAGCTAGTCAGCACAAGATGTATGCTAATTAACACCATTTATGTTAGTTAGCACCTAGTATGGTCAATAGCATGATGGGTGTCCTAATGCGTATACTAGTTAGCATACGGAGTATGATAGTTAGCATATGGACTGTGCTAGCTAGCATAGGGAGTATGCTAGTTAGCATGCTTTGGGTTCTAAATAGCATACAAAACGTTTTTGCATGCACATTAGGATGTTGATTGTGCTATTTAACACTATGATTTGTTTTCATGAAAATGCTGGATGTCCTTCTTAGCAATCTAAATATTGATCATCATTTGGATGTTGTAGGTTGAGTTATTTCGTAGAATCAAGGAAAAGCATCCAGATTACAAGATTGGCATGAGAATGTTTGAGATGTTGAAGCCATTCTTTTGTAGGTGGCAGAAGGATAGATACACATGCTATTGCGAATACCATATGCAAATGTCCTTTTTGAAGGACGCATTGAACCACATGCGCTCTCGTGCTTTTGGGCTGCATAGAGCAGGTTATGACTATATATGTAGTATATGTGCCCCAGGGGAGAACATCAACAAGGGTTTCTTGGCTTCACATCACAAGTTCAAAGGTGTCACACATATGTGGAAGTCTGCACTCTGTCCAAAGCCCGCAGATGCAGTTTTCCATAGAAGGGAGTGCCTGATGGAAGAGTATTTGACAATTGGAGTGAATGGGTTGGAATTATGCTTCTTGGAGACAGCAAAGCCAGGTAATAATATTAATGTGAAAGTATTTGCATATGTACAAGTTCAAGACAAGCAAGGAAATAGTAACAAAAGAAAAGATATTTTGCACAAAGAAATGCAGTGTTAGGAGTTTCTTCAACTCTTGAAGACCAAGTTGGAGCTCTTTATCACTCATAAATAAGTGGATCAATGGCAAGGAAAACAATTCAAGGATTGCCTTCTTCGGTTTCTGGATGATGCCGTCGTGTTAGTTGTTGATTTTGCAGAGAATTATGCCTTCAAGGAACAGAATGAGATTCAGTTAATGCATTGGCACTCTAGTCAAGTCACCATTTTTGTACATATAACATACTACCATAGGGCAAGGGAGGTAGTCAAAACCATCCACTTCTTCATATCAGATGACAAGGTGCATGACACATTGTTTGCGCAACACTGCTTCATGCTACATCGTGACTGGTTACAACAAGAGGGTGTCACTCTTAGGCAACATTGGGTGTGCCTTGATGGTGCAGCCTCGTAGTTTAAGGGATCCATTCCTTTTTACTTTGCTGCAAGATATGGTGGACTCACAGAGATGGGGATGAGCTAGTTCTTCTTTGGATTAGGGCACGACAAGGGAGAGAATGATGGTGCAGGAGAAATTGTGAAAAGAACCTTGACCCATGAACAACTAAAACCTAATGGAGCTATTTTGCAGTGTGCATCTAATGTGGTTGCTTATTGCCAAGCCAACTTGTCGCAGGGAGCACCTTCACACTATCCTTCAAAAGAAAGGGAATGTGCCCATGTGTTTTGTGAGGTTAAAGAGGGGGAAGTGAACATGGAGGTGAAGTGGAATTGTGCCGCTGTGGCAAAAACTCACTCCTTGCATGCTTTTCATGGTCACAACCTTAGGGATCTAGTTGTCCTTGCAACAAGAGCCCTTGGCATGCTTCTGTGATGCATGCATGCACAAAAGATGGAATCGCTGTGTCAATAAAGCTCACGTGCAACCTTGGGATTGTCACACTCTACTACCATTATCTAATAAGACTGTGTCAAATTCTAAGCCGACAGATGAACCAGTCTCCTACGATGGCTTCACGTATGAGGGTCATCATGATGTGTTGAGTAGCACTTTATGTGTTGGCAACACATTTAATGTAAATCCAAATGCTTCGACCAACATCGAGGATGTGGATTTCTCCCTCGTCAAGTGTGTTGCAGCAAAGGAGAAGGTGGATATGGGGTACCTCCATGAGTGGGGCAATGGAATTGATAGAGGCTCATATGTTGTTCAAGCTAGACCACAAGCAGCCCATCGTGCATGCACTTTCACATTTGGTACGATGTATCAAAATACCCATAGAGCACATCCCAAGGAGACTGCAGGTGTACACAATCAACCCAGAAATCTATGATGCAATCTATAATAGCATGCCCTTAATATTTTAAGTTGTAATCACTACATCTTCAATATACTTCTTTCTCGGAGATAATGCAGTTTTATCCAAAATTTGGGTATCTTCTGTCTCTTGTGTCTCTTGTGTGCTTTGTGTATACATGGATTTGGTGTCTATCACAGAGGGGTCTCAGTTTAAGAGAGATCATTTGTACAACCTCTCTCATTAAACCTAGAGGATTTGAGCTCATCAAGAAAATGTAGAACTCTAGAGAGGTGATCAAACAAGCTCAAAGTCCACAAAGCTATGAAGCAATCTATAATAGCATGCCCTTCATCTTTTAACACTAGTTCTGTAATTGGACACTTAAGTGTCCTGAGACACTGAAGTGTCCTATTTTCGTACGAAGTTTTGGCAGTTTATTTGTCAAGCTAGAAAGACGTTTTTTACACCTTGATTCTACCATAGGTTGGTTATAAGGGAAAGGAAACACTGGATTTTTCTCCATGTCAAAGTACAATCCGTATGGAGAGAATTTTGGTAAGTTCTAAGTCATAAATCGTAGTAAAACTTCAAGTTGTTTTGCCAAAAAAATCATAAAATTCTTATATCTTTTTATAGAGATGGCCTTTTTAATGTTTATAAAAGCCAGGTGTTATCACTAAGTGTTACAAAACAATGGAATGCACCTCAAAGACAAGTTTCCAAGTCACACGCAAGTTATAGACATAGTTTCATACTTGGGCACGTGCTGAATATGAGCATAATTTTGGTCTTCCAAAGGTCCCCTCATGAAATTGGTACTATTTTAGTGGAGTTTGAGAACTACAAATGACTTTATATGTTCAAACCAAGAAACTACGTATGTTTTGAGCTCCCTAACTCGATTAGATCTCGTTGCTTGAACTCTATCTTGAATTTTTTATCGTGCAAAAGCTCTTGAAAATCTTGAGTTCTCCATAAGAACATTGAAACCAAGGTTTAGGCACCCCAATTTTGTATGTACCACGTACTTTGATACATTTAGTTGATCTATATAGAAAGTTTGATATTATTTGAGGTTTTGAATACTAAGTATCAAAATTTTCTCTTATGCGGTTTTGAATATTTAAAATGATCCAATAATTGTTGCAAGCCAAAGCCCTTCTACTTGCCACCTTGAGTCCTCAATGGAAAGGGCAAGCAATGTATCACTTTCTAAAACTCACAAATACATCAGAAAAATATTCTTCTTTGTATACAACGGTATACTTGAAATGGCCATATCAAACACATGGAGCTTTCCATTAATTTATATACTCCAATGTCATTTTTTTTGCAAGTGAAACTTTCAATTATCTATAGAAGAAATTCTAAAAAAGTCACCTAGATTTTCCTACAAGGTCACTTCATTTTTTCTTGAGCTTATAAAATTGATTTCTTCAAATTATCAATCGCAGTCTTACGAGGGTCAACTTGATGAGTATAGTTCTCGATCATGGTAGATTCTAAATTGCAAGGTTATATTTTAAAAAGACCCTCTAGCTAGCATATTTAAGCATATCAAGAGAGTTTTCTTAAGTAAGCCGTCTAATGCAAGTAGCATTTATTTTAAATTTGTAAAAAAAGAACATTTAAGTGTCCTGTTGGGTACCAAACTAGTGTTAAGTTGTAATCATGTCATCTTCAATATACTTCTTGCTTGGAGATAATGTAGTTTTATAAAAAATCTGGGTATCTTCTGTCTCTTGTGTCTCTTGTGTGCTTTGTGTATACATGGATTTGGTGTCTATCATAGAGGGGTCTTAGTTTAAGAGAGATCATTTGTACAACCTCTCTCATTAAACCTAGAGGATCTGAGCTCATCAAGAAAATGTAGAACTCTAGAGAGGTGATCAAACAAGCTCAAAGTCCGCCTCCTTTGGTGTCTTACAATTTATGCTTTTTATAGTAGGACTCCATATGGTTTGGACAGGTAGCCCAAAAGTATAAATGAAAACTGTAAATAAAAGCACACCCAGCTTATAAGAAAGGCATCAGGGTTTGGAAAGATGTGTAAAAAGAAGGAAAGTGTCTTGCACAATATGATAATAAGAAGGTATGATAATTGTGTTCTATGGGTATGCTAGCTAGCATAAATGGTATGCTAATTAGCATACTGTTTATGCTAGTTAGCATAAACAATGTGATAATTAGCATAACTTTTGTTGGTTTTGAAGGAGAAGAGATGGAAGCTTCCTGTATAATGTGTATGCTAATGCTAATTATCATATTGTTTATGTTGATTAGCATAATAGTATTCTAATTAACATAACTTTGCTGGTTTTCAAGGAGAAGAGATGGCAGCTTTCTATATACTATGTAGGCTGATTAGTATACTATGGTGTGACTGGAATGCTAATTAGCATACCCTTGCTGGTTTAGGGGAGAAGAGATGGCGGCTTTCCGTATACTATGTATGGTAATTAGCATACCTCTGCTGGTTTCAAGGAGAAGAGATGGAAGCTTTTAGTTCACGATGTATTCTAATTAGCATACTGTTTATGCCAGTTGATATAAATAGTATGGTAATTAGCATACCTTTGCTGGTTTTAAGGAGAAGAGATGACAAATGTTTGTACATTGTGTGTTCTAATTAGCATACTATACTGTAAGTGAAAGTTAGCACATACAGAAATGCACAGTATACTAATTGAAGGTATGCTTATTAGCATACTATGTATGCTAGTTATCATATTTTTTATGCAAGTTGGCATAAACAGTATGCTAATAAGCATATCTTTGCTGGTTTCAAGGAGAAGAGATGCCAGGTCTCTGCATCTTGTGTATGCTATTTAGCATACTGTTTATGCCAGTTGGCATTATGTGGGTATGCTAATTAGCATAGTTAACTAGCATAAATAGTATGCTAATTAGCATAATTTTTTTGGTTTCAAGGAGAAGGGATGGCGGCTTTTTGTATAGTGTGTATGCTAATTAGCATACTATACTGAGTGGAAGCTAGCTCAAACAAAAATGTACAGTATGCCAATTGAAAGTATGCTCATGAGCATATTGTCTATGCTAGTAGGCATAGACAGTATGCTTATTAGCATACCTTTGTTGGTTTTAAGGAGAAGAGGTAACAACTCTCTATATATTGTGTATGCTAATAAGCATACCATGTATACTAATTAGCATACTGTATGTTGGTTTCAAGAAGGGATGGCAGTTTCTATGTACTGTGTATGCTAATTAGCATACTATGCTATGAGTGGAAGTTAGCAAAAAGAAAAATCCATTATGCTAATTGAGGGAATGCTAATTAGCATACCATGTATGATAATTAGCATATTGTTTATGCCAGTTCGCATAGACAGTATGCTAATTAGCATACTATGCTATGAGTGGAAGTTAGAAATAAGAAAAATCCATTATGCTAATTAGCATACCATGTATGATAATTAGCATATTGTTTATGCCAGCTCGCATAGACAATAAGCTCATTAGCATACCATTGCTAGTTTCAAGGAGAAAACATGGCAGTTTCCTGTATACTGTATATGCTAATTAGCATACTATGGTATGCTATGAGTGGAAGTCAGCACAAACAACAATGTGCAGTATTCTAATTAGAATGTATTCTAATTAGCTACTTTGGGTATGCTAATTAGCATACCTTTGCTGATTTCCAACAAGAATGTATACAAATTCAATGTTCACAAGACAAAAAAGAATGCCAACAGTACACATATTATTGTCTTCAAAAAAAGAATAGTACAGGATCTGATCATTACTATTTGAAGTGAATGTTGGAATAGTTACAAACATTGAAAAGGCAATTTAAAAATTTCCCTCATAATGTTACAAAAATGCAGAGAGCCTCCTACTCTGGATAAGATTGTGGTTTAGGGCACTTGTACACTCGCTTTTGCCCACTGTCCGCTTGCTTCTTTGTTTGGTGAGCTTTTGGATATTGCTTTCTTTCTTCTTCTTGCTAAGCTTTAGGTTCTTGCAACTCTCTTTCTTCTTCTTCTTGTTGCTGCTTTTGTAATTTTTTCCTCTGTAGCTTCTCTCTCTCATGTCTTTCAACTTCTTCATCAGCCTCCCTTTGTCTCCTACACAAGGCTTCCTTACACTCGGCCTCATTGCGCTCTTGCATTTATGATGCCACCTTCTTGATCACTTCTTGTGAAACAAATCTGGGGCAGTATCAAACGTATTTTTAGTTGTATACGCTGCACGATCCTCTGATTGCAGCCATAGGAAGAGCCGGTTGCTCAAAGTATCTATCAGGAAGTTTTGTCGTTGTTCTTTGGTCTCTTCCTCTATCTTAGGAGTAGCAAGCCAACTTCCTTTGGGGTTCTGGAACACTTTGTACATACTATCATCAATAATTAGACTGTTTTGGGGCCCAAAGTTGCAGTTCTTCCAAAACAATCTCAAATCCTTCAAGAATACATGCTTATTATTTATCTACCAAGACTAGCTACTACAATGATTCTGTGAAAAAACACCTCTCAGCTTAGCCCACTGATCTTTGAATATTGTTTTTAATATTGCGTTCACTTTAGGTGCCATGCTGGTGCTCCATATATACACATGGAAAAATCGGAGGCACCAATTCAAAACTTTGTGGTGGCTGTCTCTGCAACAAAATACATACCTCCTACCTTGCACATTGTACTTTATCATTTCGACTGCATGTTTAGAGGGAATGTCACCCTGCATTGGATTTACAACTTGAACAAGTAGGCCATTTAAATTGGGAACCAAAGCACACCCCTCGTCTGTCAATGACTTTGGCACGCATATTTGGCCTGGCAGTGCATACCACTAAGCAAAAATAACTTCCCCCGAGGGATGAACATAACTGAAGTACTCAACAATTTTGTTAAGCATTTAAGATAGCTAGCAAGGTGCTTCTCAATCTTGTCTTTTTCTTTCATAGCTGTCTTGCCTTGGCAATATGCCTCTTTTGTATGTTTTTGCATGCAATGGCATAATTAAAATCATGTAGGGCAACTAATTGCAGTTTCTCTTGCCCTGTGACACAGAAATGGTATCGAATAAAGACATCATAAAGGACAAGCAAAAACTACTAAACTATTGCATAGTAAAATAATATTGAAAAGAGTTTCTCCATTAAAAATATCCAAAGAGATACATGCCACAAGGTGTGGAGCTTGCTAACACTACATAACTTGGACACTAGGGAATTTCCCAATTCCTTGCAAGCATGTGAGCGAATGGATTTCTTTTCACCTCTACTGCATTCATTTATGTCATCCAGGGTTCTCGGAGGTGCAACACATATCTCGTCCCTAGGATCTACCAAAATCTGTTCGAGGCCACCTTCTCTTTTTAATTTCACTCTGTTTACAAAACCCTGCAGGGGGCTGTCATCAGCGGAATCTTGCACAGTGAGCCCACTATCACTCCTGAAACCTTTCTCTTGAGCACTCCTACCTTCCTCTTGCACACTCCTAATTGTTTCCTCTGAGACCCTTGTTTGATCATCTGTAGGGGGATTGGGTTTGGGATGAGTAATCATGATAAAATCTTCATCATCATCATCTGTTCTTTACCATTTGCAGCAACCTCGTGCACTGTCGCATGTTGTGGCATTACATTTTCCCTTTCATGCTATCTATCCAGTTCATCAGATTCCTCATTACAGAGCTTCTCTTCTATCCCTTGATTGACAAGTTTCTTGTCACATTTGCATCCAACATCATTGATACCTATGTATTCCATTCACCCGTTAATTTTATTGATACCATTGTGAATGGAATACCATTCACCCGTTAATTTCATCGATACCATTGTGATTGCTTGTATGCATAGTGTAACAAGTAGCATTCCATGTATCGTAGGTATCTATATCTTGTAGACATTCATATTGTGTATGCTAACTATGCTAACTAGTATACAAAGTGTGCTAACCACCATGATCAATATGCTAACTAGCATACAAAATACGCTAACAAGGAAGTGTGAATATAGTGTGTATGCTAACTAGTAGAGAATGTATGCTAATTAGCATACATAAAATGTTAAGTAGCAAAATTGTGTGTATGCTAATGGTATGCTTATTACTGATGGTGTGCTAATTAGCATACAAGCTATGTTAATTAGCATACACAGTTGTATGCTAATTAGTATACCATGTATGCTAGCATAGATTGTATGCTAACTAGAAGATATGTTATGATAATTAACATAATGTCACTTTGCTAATTAGCATACCATCTTTGTTGGTTAGCATATTGTGCATGATAACAAAATACACATTACGATAATTAGCAAAGAGGTATGCTAACTAGTCTTCTGCTGTTACACAAAACATTTCCTGTAGTGGGATGTTTAGCATGGGATTTTTCCATCGGCCTGCACACCACACAGGATTATCAGATTAAAACCTCACAGAACCCCACTAGAATAGGGCTGTCAAGTAAGTTCTACACAGGCACTTGCGCAGGCTCTTCTTAGATGCAATCATCTAAGCATGCACCTTGAATGCCTAAGGCAATGCACAAGCACCTGATCAGTGTGAGAGAATCCACAACAAGATTGCAACCAGGGGCTACTGCCAAAACAAGCATATAAGCTAAATGCATAGTCCTCTGTGTTGATTGCAACATATTCTTAGCAACACAATTTTCTCATGGGTGAGAGGATTCACTAATAGGTTAGTATTCGGGGACTAATGGAGAAACGTGTCATGCTTTTCTTGATTTACAACTTCCAAATGTGGCCCCCTCATTGGAAAAAGAGAGAGAGAGACACACACACACACACACACACACACACATACACACACAGAGTATACCTCAATCCTGCTTCCCCTTCCTTGCATGCATGTACTTTGACATTGGGGATCCTTAGGAATTAGAAGCCTTCAATCTTTTGCAGGGTGGAGGAGAAGCAACAAAACCTTTACCCCTTGACGTCCTTCTCGGTGGACTACTCTCAAGAGAGCTGTTGGAGGTGGTGGGCTCCAATGGTGAGCTATCCTCCACTTGGACTAACTGCTGTCCTATGCTTGCAAAACTGCTTGCAGCTCGCAATCTCTTTCCTCCCTCTCTCTGACATGTGGCCCCTGCACCGTGCTTCCCTCCATGCATAATGACTACACCACTACCTCAACATAACGACTGAGCTTAACTGTTTGAGATTTTAAAAATATTACGACTCATTTTTTTGAAGTCCAAGTATACACTTTGTATAGTTCAAGATGGTGGCCCACACACTTGAGAAAACATGACTGTACCATCCATGTGTTATTCTTACAAGATGTGCTTGTTGGCATATGTTAACTAGCACAAAAAGCGCAACATGTTAACATGCTTTCACCCATCTATGCACATAGTATAGCTATGATAGATTTTAACCATCAAATATCACTTTTAGTATCTATTCCAAAACAAATAGAGTTAACAGTATAGCCTCTGATGTTTAGAATTATACATTCACACTAAGACACTATAGCCTCTAATGCTTAGAATTATTTATTTATCTATTCTACAACAAATAGAGCTACGAGTATAGCCTCTAATGTTTTGAATTATACATTCTCACTAAGACACTATAGCTAAAACGATAGCCTCTAGTGCTTAGAATTATTTATTTATACTAAAACAATGGAGTTAAAGAAGAACTTCTATTGCTAAGAATTACAGATGATTCAAATCTATCCATTTTTTTTATTTTTAATGTTTAACATTAAAAATTAATTTTTTTAATGTCTTTAACATTTTAGAGTTAAAAAAAACTTCTATTACTTAGAATTATAGATGATTATAATCTATCCATTTTTTTATTTTTAATGTTTTAACATAGGATTTTTTAAGTTGACAATTCATCCTTTCTATGTCGGGGGTAACCGAAACTTTGGTGAAGGAAATTGTACCTAAAGCATGTAAATATTGTGATGGCCATGCCCAGGGACCACCGGTTGTACCATTTCCAAATGGATACACCGTGATCTCCGACATCCTTCCCGCTTGAGACTGACACCAAGACAAGACTTCTCCTGCTCTTAGATGCCAACTCAAGGGCATGATAACATTCACTTTCTCACATATAGATCCCTTAGCTTCAAAGAACCTTTTCTTATTGGTCAACTTACCAATCAAAGACATCAAACTAACTTGGAACTCAACCTTCCAAGGTCAACTAGTGGGAGTTCTCTAATTCACCCTTGGTTCAAGGTCATTGACGCTTTTTTCCTGGTTATGAATGAGCACAGTCGTCAATGCATTCCCCTAAGGTGAGTGTATTATAATCTACACGAATCCCTCGACTCCAAGTTTTTCTCCCGCTCTGTAGATCATAATTCCTTTCCCCCACTCTTGACTTTACTTCTAGGACAACATAAAATTGGGTTCAACTTTTCGACCAACAAATAACCGTCCGGAATCCGCCCACCCACTGAACCATTTGATAAATGCACCTTTCCAAGGTAATACTATGATACTAGAAAATAATATTCCAATCATGTCGAACCAAGAATACATTTCAAGCATTTGAAAGCAGCATGCAAACTGCTGCATACCCTTGCAAATGTGCATTTATCAGATCGTTCCCACCTTTATAGAATATTTTTACTTACTTTTTTCTTTATTATTAATAAAATCATCTAGTTATATTTCAAGCAATCACATATACTTCTCCACGCATATCCCTATCCTCATCCCAGGACTCAAGTATCCTGTCTCCTCCGCCACGTGTGGAGGCGGCGCCTTTACATAGATTTCAATTCTTATTTTTTCTTTATCTTATGTGTGAAAGGCTTCAAAGATAATCTACTTTAAGTTTCTTTAAATCAATAATCCCGAGAAGAAGAGCAAAGGTCCAGCTGATGAGGACAATTGCGGCATAGCCCATTTAGGTTCCTAGCCTTTCCAAGGTTCATTTTTACCAAATAATTTCAAGAGTTCCTTAAATAAATCACATCCTCCTCCCTTATAATGATCCCTCACAGGTCCCATCCACTCGACCGGGACACACTCTCATTCAATCCCATTTCTAGGGCACTGAATGAATCCGAGCTCAGACATAGACCAACGGTTATCAGTCCTAGTTAAAAAGGACCATCCCTCGTTGTATCCCACAGGTAAACGCCCACACCAACCTTTTTACAAACAGAAAGACAAGTTCATAGCAGTTAAATCTCTATATTATGCTAGGGCTATCCATGCCAATCTTCTTGGTAAAGTTTTTAATCCTAGTTTAAATTTAGATTAAGATCCTTGAGTTATAATCCCTTAATTCCTATTTCCTTTTAATTTTTCTACTCAAACAAGGAATCTCTTGGAAATCAAGGAATCTCTTGGAAATTTAAGGTCTTGTCTCGACAAAAGTTTCGAGTTAACCCCGACTTCGATGAATCCCATTTTGGTCCCATTTTGTCATTTTTCTTCCATTGGACATCTCCATGGATACGATGAGAGTTTTATGTTCAAGCAACACGGTCACAACATTTGTGAAGCTATCCCCTTACTCCCCCCTTCAAATTTGCAAAAAAAACTTGAAAGTAGACGAACTTGAAATGAACAATGCATATGCTCTCTATAATGAGTTTTTCTTGGTGTGTCTCTGCATGGTACATACAAAATTTCAAAATGCACCAACTTGCAATCTTGGAAAATTAATCACAAAGTTCCTTTGAGTGCTTATACAAGAGTGAAACCCTTATATGCATAGTAGTGTAAAAATTGCGAAGTTCCTAAACGTGGACATGCTAGTGTATCATGAAATATGCATGTAATAGTGTATGAATGATTAACAAATTCTTCTTTAAGAAGGGATTTAGGCATCCCTTTACTACAGTGGAGAGGATTAATTATGTTGCTAGAAGAGGCCTATGGTTTTGGAATTTTCCATTTGGTTAAAGGGAAAAGAGGGGATGACTTTATGGGAAATCCTCTTTTTCAATTAACTTCCTTTGGTTATGCTAAATTAAACTTAATGGGTATATGGTAGGGTCTTCTCCTTGCATTGGAAGAGCAATGTGTGAAGTGCATTGACATAACCGATTCTCTTCTGCTTCACTTTTCTTGAAAACCACCGATTTGGCTATGGAAATAAAGAGAAGTTAAGAAAATTCAAGCTATGGAAACCTTGTAGGTTAGGAGAGAGAAGATGAAGAGTGTAATGATAATTTGAATTATGGTTATGGCTTCTCTTAAGGAGGGAGTGGTGTGTAGGGATGTGTATGAAGGAGAATTAGCTTTGGCTTTCATAGTTCACTACTATCAAGCTTTCACTTTCAAAATGTGAAGAGAAGTGAAGTGTTTAATGAGTAGGGAAGGCCTCGTTTTAAGCTTAATTTGATATGGCCTTTAACTTATCTTGATAAGTTACTTTTGCATATCTTGATATTCTTTCTTCCTTTTCAAAGGTTCTCCCAACAAGCTACTTATGCAAGAAGCTACTTTTCCTACAGGTGGCTTATGCAAGAAGCTACTTTTCCAACAAGTGGCTTATGCAACAAGCTACTTTTTCAGCAAGTTACTTTTTCACCTTACCCTTATTCTTTCTTTGTTTTCTTATGAAAATTTTATTTTTTATTGATATAAAACCAATATCCCATGCATTGGTTATATCCACGTTCCCATGGTGAAAATTGAAAGTGTCTCATGGGTAGCTTTGCATTGGTTATATCCACGTTCCCATAGTGAAAACCAAAAGTGTCTCGTGGATAGTTAGGGTGCTTGACTATAGACCAAATTTACTCGATCGTATTCGAAAAGTTGACGGCTTGGATATGTCATCAAGAGTAAGCGCTAAGAGGAGGACCACCCTTCGCTGGCCGGCTCGCCTATATATAGTGCAATATAATTTTATTTCTTACAATATTATTCCCTTTGTCTTTTACTTTTCTTCCCCATCTCACTACAACAAAAAAATGTGTTATCGACGCAGATATCGACGCGGCCCATCTTTATGTGCGTCGCTATCCGCGTCGCTGTGAAACCAGTCGCTATTAGCGACGCGCATAGTGACGCACATAGCAGAAAATTGTTTCTTGGACAGAGGGCAGGTAGCCTGGCCTGTGCCCAGTTAAAAGATGGACACAGCCACAGCCAGACTTCCTGTCCTCTGCCCAAGAAAGCGAGCAGCACCAAAATATCAACCATGCTCTCACGCGCCGAAATTTCGGCAGAGTTCCCTTGTTTTTACGTAAACTTTAAAAAAAAAAACCATATCATGTATACGCCTCCTACATGCTATCCATGTAGGATCTCACATGAGATTTAAGGCCAATGAAAGACAACCGTACCAACTGAAAAGCATAGCCATAACTTAAAAGCATAACCATAACGAACCATAACCATAACTTAAAAGCATAACCATAACGAACCATAACCATAACTTAAAAGCATAACCATAACGAACCATAACCATAACTTAAAACCATAACCGACTATAACCACTTTGATCAAAACCATAATGCAGATAACCATAACCATAAACAAAATTAACAATAACCATAAGCATAACCAGAAAGAGAAACAATAACTGTTTATACAATGACAATGACAATAATCATAACCATAAGGGAAACAATAACTGTCTGAACACTAACTGTTTGTACAAAAAAGAGACACAGAAGCGTTTCTGTGTCTCACAAAGCATATAGATGAAATCTGGTCCACTAATGACTAGGCGTCGCAACCTGCACATAGGACAACTTACAAAATTAGTATTGATATTACTTCACATATTATACTGACTTAATTAAAACAACTCACACATATTAACGTCTCACCTCAAGCGATCAGCGAGACTGTAAGGCCTCCCAGTCTACAGGCTCTCCTGAAGCTTCAAGATCATTCAGTACTTCATAGATACCTCCGCGATATCCATCTGACTCCTCCTCGCGTGATGGAGCTCGATGCATCACACGATTCTATATTTATACAAAAATCAAAGTAATAAGAATACATGATTCATCGCGTTTTAAAAAACGCCATAGTTAAGATTGGATTAGAAACTCACAAACTCATAGAGAAAGGTGTCGAAGCCTCCGCTGCCAAGATGAGATGTCCCCCTAGTCATCTGTCGTACCTGCGCAGCCTCACGCTGCTGTTTGAACCGCGTGGCCATTGTCCGCTCATCCTCCCTGATCTGCAGCCAAGTCTCGTGTGGGATGCTCGAAGGCTTCGACGAGCCGGTCCTGAAAGCCTTCTGAGCTGCATCTCATCGATGTTTGATGGTGTCCCGTGCAACACCCTTGATCCATAGCGCCGAAACAACGGAAGAACTCGGAGCAGGCTGGTACTCTCTCAGGATGGTCTCCACTATGTAAGTGACTTTTTTCTTTTCTTGCTGATCCCAAGACGTCAAAATGCTGGTCAAAAACTGCAGCTCCACGAGCTGGCGAATCCGCTGTCGCATCTCAGTCTCGACTCTATCCATGTCAACAGAACCATATCCCCGTACAGTATAGAGCATGGAGGCACTAGGATCGTGTGCCCCCCAAGGTGTCCGAGGTGTGCCAAGAGGTGTGTCGAGAGGTGTGCCTGGGTAAGACAGGGGTCGTGAGCGAGGAGGGGTCAAAGCATCTGTGGACCCTCCTCCACAGCAACCACCACCTCCACCTGACGATCGCCGAGATCGGCGAGTGCGCCTGTGCTGCGGAGATGAGGACGTATCCGCCTCTGCCCCACCCCTAGGGGTCAAAGCGGCCGTGATGGGAGAAGAAGGCGTCGTACCCATAGGCATCCTGAACCTCGTAGGCGTCCCCTCCCTAGGCGTCAGACCCTCGGGTGTGAAGCCCGGAGGCGTAGTACTCGTGCCTCTGGCTACCCAATACTGAGAAGCCTCTGCCATCTTCGTAGGCGTCATCCATGTAACGAAGCCCATGAATGCATCTGCACTCATGGAAGCGGAATCTGGAATCTCGTCTGCCATACTAAAGTCCTACACAAAGAAAGTAAAATAAAGCGTCAGAACACAGTTGTTTAAATTACCTTTAAGCTTAATTTTAAATCAAAGTCTTCACACAAACACTTACAGGCCTAGGCCTTGACGAGTGAGTCATCATCGATAAGATCTTGCACCGTATCATCGTCTATCTCTAATTGCAAACATAACTCTGTCCCAACTCGTTCTGGCAGATTGTCTTCATCCATTGCATCTTCATCTACAAGTGTCAATTTTGGCTCGTCTGCGTCATCCCTCGTATATCTGTCAGCTTCCTCTGCCATACCTTCGTCCATATCATCTAATGTCACAGTAGTATGGACGTCGTCTGACTGAATTTCCTCCAGGAGATCTTTCCCTTCAAATACTTGTTTATTTCTTGGAGCAACCTGAACCACAAACCACCATTGTCGCTCTCGAGGGTCCGGTACAAAGACCACTTGCTCGCAATGTTTGGGGAGAGCAAATGTGTCGCTCGCATCTATTCAAGTCTTTGTAGAATCTATTTGCACAAGTTTGTTTCCATCTCTGCGTACCGTTGCATTGCGACCAAAAGTAATCACCTTGAACCACTTCACATCCAACAAAAACATCTCAAACCGCCTCAAGCTTACTTTCAGGATATCTGACACCAGACCACAGTAATCCAGGTTGCTAGTGCTCTCATTCGTGTCTCTAGCACTGGCCCTGCTCTTTTGCATGAAACTAACCATTACCCCACTGTCAAACGTGTTTCTTCTGCTGTCAATTTGTTGTGTTCTGAAATGCTTTCCATGCGACCACAGTGCCATGTATGTATGATACTTCCAGTCACATCCAATAGCCAGCTCTTCCTCTTCTAGAGATATGGGTTCTCCGATCTGTCGAGCTGCTCTCACTGTCTTATCCAACCATGACATTGTAGGGAATTCAGGTAGAGGAGCGAGATAGTCTGGCAAGGGTAAGCGTCTAGTCCTTTGACTTCGCCTGAAATCTTGTCGCTCTAGATTGCGTCTCTCTTTCTCTTCTTAGTACCTTTCAAGCCATTTTTGCATCGACGCTGAATTTAGTATACAGAACTTCATGATCTTTGCTCGCATTGCCAGGTTCATTTTCTTCGGCACCCCTTGCCCTTGCGGCTCCTCTCCCACCAGTCTTGCATTCTCCTCATCGCTCCACAGTCGAGGCATTTCTGGGTCAGGAACGGATAGAAATTCGTTCGTCAATAGAAGAGACTCTTGCACCAGCCATCCTTCTGCCATGCTCCCCTCTAGACGCGCTTTTTGGCGAACAAAACCCTTAAGTGTTTTCATGAACCGCTATAGAAAGAACATCCAACGGCTGTGGACTGTACCTGCCACTACAACCTCATCTACTACATGGACGAGCAAGTGCATTTGGATAGTTAGGCAGCTCGTGGGTAGATACTTCTCAATCATGCAAACTGCCTCAATGGAGTTAGCCCTTGTGACTGCAATAGATTACTCCCGTATCTCCTTGGAAGAGATCCACCGCACTAGCTCTGAAATCTTGTATATGCAGGTCCGCACTTCCTCTGTTAAACACCCCTTGATCGCAATTGGAAGAATGAATAGCAAGAACTTATGCCAGTCGTGCGATTTCAACCCTGACAGTTGATCGTCACGGGTGAATGCTGTCTTGAGACATCGCATATATCCTGTTGGCGTCCTGAACTCTGAAATCACCCTTTTCACTTGTCGCTCTTCGTTTTTTAGCAATACCCATGGAGCTCTTGGAAGTTTTGTTTGACTAGCTGCATTGGTGAAAGGCCACAGCTCTGGCATCTTTCCAACCGGCTGCAAATCATCTCCTGAAGCTCGATTGTCTTTCATTCCCATGATTGTCTTCCAGAGGAGCTCTCCCACATTCTTGAATATATGCATTGGATCCAGAAAATGGTTAATTAGTAGATCACCCCAGTACGGCAACGTATGGAGAATGGACAAACGTTTCATTCCTGGAACAGGTTGCCCCTCATGTTGCTCCCATCGGCGACGCCACTCTTGTACATGCATAGGACGACATTCGACGCGACCAAGCTGGCCCTCGCGCAAGTGATGGCCATCTGGAAGATAACGGTGGTGGCCTTGATAAATTTTCTTTTTAAGAGAGGTAGAATAGCGCACATGCAAAGACTTCCCGCAAATTGGACATGCATTGTATCCCGAAGTTGTTAGTCCTGCATATATCAAAGCATGAATCAGGCCAAGGCAAAGGGCTTGCGAATAGAAAGAATTTTGTAAATCAATAACCATTACCAGAAGCTTCTCCGTATCTTGGCCAATCATGCATAGTCCACATAAGAAGTCCATGGATCCTTGCATGTTGTTGTCCTACTGGTTCAACCGCATCTGCTATGTCGATCCCATGCCATAACTCCTGGAGCTCGTCAACTAGTGGAGCTAGATAAACATCCATGTTTTTTGCTTTGAACTTACCAGGTACAATTAAGCTTAAAATCAAATGACCCTTCTTGATAGCAAGCCACGGCGGGAGGTTGTAATTGATAAGGCACACAGGCCAAGTGCTCCATGACGAGCTTCTCAAGCCAAATGGATTGACTCCGTCCATTGCCATGCCCAAACGCAAATTGCGTGGTTCACTCTTAAAATGTGGCCAGGTATCTTCAATGTGCCTCCAAGCCTTCGAATCAGCGGGCACCCTAAATGTTGCGTCAGTGGATCTATTCGTAGAATGCCACCGCATCAACTTTGCAATGGAACCACAATGAAACATGCTTTTTATCCTAGGAATAATAGGAAAATGCCGCAACACTTTAGTTGGCACTGTCTCGCCAACTTCATCTTGTTTGTAGCGCATTGCTCCGCACTTAGGACACGACAGACAATCTGCGAATTCATTGCAAAAAAGAATGCAGTCATTTGGACATGCATGAATCTTGTTGTAGTCCAAGCCAACCAAGGTCAGAAGTTGCTTTGCGTCTGGCCTGGAGGGGGGCATTTCATTGCCAGATGGGAGAAGTTGCTCCCGCAATAACCTGTTTAAGCCACATTAAATTAAAATTAAAGCTCTCCGAGCACATCACCGTTGCAATCGGAAAATCTCTTTTGTAAATTATGTACCTAAACAAAGCAGTGACGCTTGCATCTGACCACCCGTACACTGATTGAAGATTCAAAAACGCCAGACAAGTATGAAGCACAGATATTTTGGTGCCTTCATAGATTGGTTGACGTGCCAACTTTCTCAACATGTCTTCAGGAGATAGGTGCACGGCTTCTGGTGTTGCTTCGTTCGCGTTCTCCTCGCTTGTCTGGAAGAAGGCATCCAGCATCTCCTCCATGCCGTCGTCTTCTGTCTGTAAGCCCTTATCTGCTTCCATCCGTGGCTCTATATTGGTCCGACCTTCACGCATAATCTTTTATCTCTCTCTCTCAGATGTAGGTGCTATGTCACGGAAATCAATGCCCGTTCCGTAGGAGTCGTATCGTAGATTCTGTACGCTTTCTCTACCAAACTCTCCGTACTTGTACACATGCTCATTAAATATCCTACGCTTGCGTAGGATTTGATACTTGCAGAGCGTGCATGAGCATGCAATCTTTTCCTCCATGTTAGTTGATGACGTTGCCATCTACAATGATTATGAATGTTGTTTTAATATATATATACTCCTCACAATGTAAACTACCTCGCATTCTCTAGTCTTGCCCAATCTCCGTACAGCTCGGTCCAGAGGTGTACAGAGATCAGGACCACCGGGTCAAAATCTCGTCTTTATTGGTCAAATCCTATATGGGTAGACACATACGTGCACTCCCAGGTGTACATGGCAATGCATGTAGCAGGCAAAACCCCTTTGCCTCTTTTAGTTCCATAGTTTCTTCTCTGTCTACGTACCCTATCTCTCTCTCTTTCTCTCTCGATCTCGCTCTCGCTATCTCTCTTTCTCTATTTTCCTATCTCTCTCTATTTCTCTATTTTCCTATTTCTCTGCCATAACTCCTGGAGCTCCACTTCCCTATCTCTCTCTCTCTCTCTGTCTCTCTCTCTCTCTATATATATATATATATAACTCTCTTTCTCTATCTCTCTATTTCCTATCTCTCTCTCTCTCTACTTTCCTCTTTCTCTCTCTTGCTCTCTACTTCCCTATCTCTCTAATGATCGAACGAGCGATTGATCTAGGGAGATCTAGACACCCACGACTGCGGAGGACTACACAACATTGACAGAGGCTGCATCAGAGGATCTAGCTAGGTCACTTTGGCTTGACATGCACAACGTCCGGTCAGAGTACTGACCATGGAGGAGATCTACCTATCCCAACTAGCTCGTTTAGCCGTTTAGTCCACACCCAGCAGTTTAGGATTCCATAATATTTTATTTTGTCATCTTCTTACTCTGACTTTGTATCAGATCCATCACATTGTAACTTTCTTGTCTCATGTCTCATAGGTCACTTTGGCCTTTCGAAGACGTTAATATAACATTTCATTTCATTTCTCTCTTTATTTTTTTTTCCTTTAGTTTTAATTTCCTAAGCATACATTAATTCTCTCTCTCTCTCTCTCTCTCTTTCCTACACACACACATCGCTCTCTCTCTCTCTCTCTCTCTCTCTCTCTCTATTTCCTACACACCTCTCTCTTTCTCTCTTTCCTACACACACACACCTCTCTCTCTCTCTCTCTCTCTCTCTCTCTCTCTCTCTCTCTCTCTCTCTCTCTTTCCTACACACACACACACACACGATGTAGAGGTAGAGAGAGAGAGAGAGAGAGATCAAGAGAGAGGGGTTGGGGAGGGTGGAGATGGACATAATACCTGCGCAGCAGGTTTCGGCCAAGACTCGATCGCGAGCAGGCGAAAATGGCCCCTGCGCGCGGGTTTCGCTTTTTTCCCCCAATTTTTTGGCATCTCTATACGCGTCGCAAAAAAATACTTTCCACGCATATATCGACGCACATTGAGACGTTTATAGCGACGCCCGCTAATGTCGTCGATATACGCGTGGAAAGGCATGGCCATCGATATAGGCACGTCGATATCTTCATTTAGTGTTCTAGTGTCTCCTGCCAAAATTTCTTAAGTTTGTTTCTATGCTCATTATCTTATTTTATGGAGGATCGGTGGGATAAGAGCGAGTTTTATCTGTGGCCATTTCTCATCTACAACAAACAAGTGAATCCGTGAGGAGAGATTTTGTGGAGCGATATGGATGCCTGCTATTTCCTCACTTGGGAACTTCAATAGCTCAAACCAAATGGCGGACATTTCAAAGTGTGACAAGGGTGACCCTTTGGGGTTGGGATCACTTTCATAATAATGTATGTTTGGCTATGATTACTAAAGCTATGGGTTTGGGTCCTCTATATTACTGTGTGATGAGGTCAATGGATCAAAGTTTTTCAAAATGAGTCTTTTTTCTTGCTCAATTCCTTCCTCATCAAAAGATATATTTTTACCCTCACTTTGGTTTACCACTTAGAGGACCCTTTAACTTCACACCTCATACTAGAGAGGTCAGTGACAATTTCACAGCGAATCCTTCCTATTAATGATATGTACCCTACGTGTGATAGCTGCTTTTGTGATCATGTAATCGATGGGCTTATTAATCTATAGAAAATTTTTCTTGGTGGTATCTTGTTCTAAGATCTTGGTGCCTGTCTTAAGTCCTTCTTCCGTTAGTTTTTCTTGATGGATATAATGAAATTGGTTCTGAGTTCTTATATCTTGTATTTGATAGAAGTCCTTGAGATAATTTCAAACATAGCTAAATCTATTTATTGATTTTGTAATTCCATACACAAATTTGAGTCACAAGATGTAAAGGACAACGCTAATCTTGTTATTATTTAGCAAAAGGTCAGGTTACAAAAGCTCAGTAAGATAGAACTTGGATTTGTAGTTACATGGGCTAACACGGTTTAGGTTGAGTACAAAAAAGAGAAAAATCCTGATAAAAAAAGATGAAAAAAATGAGAAGTAAGGTGTTCCCAATCTTTGCAAGAGGCATCTTCAATGGTATAGCCCTTCCATTGGACTAAAACCTCCCGAATTGTTCGATGTCATAGTTTTTGCTCCTTCATGTCTAAAATTTGCTCTGACTCCATTTGGAATTCTTCCAGTGTGATAAGAATAGTATCTTCATCATTTAGGATGTGAAGGGGATCCGCAACATATCATTTTAGCAAGCTAACATGAAAAACATTGTGCACATGCAAGTGAGGGGGTAAAGAGAGTTCTTAATATTGGTCCCCTATCCTTCTCAGAATCTCAAAGGGTCCACAATATCTATAAGCTAACTTCTTGGATTTTCCCAATTTGAGTGAATTTCTCTTTGGTTTGACCCTAAGGAAAACTCTATCTCTTGCCTTCAAATTCCGGGGAGATCTATGTAAATCAACATAACTCTTTTTCATGTCACTTGATCTCTTAAGGTTCTCCCTTATTATTTTGATTTGGCAATCCATTTCTTCAAGTGTATTCTTTGCAGCAGGAACTGGGAGACTTGGGTCGGCCATTCTGAGAGGAATGATACATTCTTGTCCATAAAGAGCTTTGAATGGGGACATTCCTAGGTTTCTATGGTAGGAATAATTATAAGCATATTTCACTAAGGGTAAATGTTTGATCCAAAGATGAGGTTGCTGACTGCAATATGATCTCAACATATCTTCTATGACTTGATTAACTCTTGTGGTTTGTCCATCTGTCTCTGGATAATAGACTGAACTCAGGTTTAATTGAGTGCCTAAGGATTGGAACATGGCCTTCCAAGACTTAGAGGTAAACTTGGCATCACGATCACTGATTATCCTAGCAGTAGGTATTCCATGTAATCTGATAATTTCTTTTACAAAAATTTGAGCAATATCTGCTACAGAGGCAGTGGTTTTGACTGGGACAAGGTGAGCTACCTTGGTGAGTTTAACCACCACCACAAAAAATGAAACAAAATTTCCAACACTTTTATATGAGCTCGCCCCATTCACACTTGGGCACCCATGCTTAGTCAACTAATCCCTTGAATGTTCGAGTTAGAGTGCGCCTCTCATTGGCAATCACTCTTACCCTTTTCCTATTGGATCGACAAGCCTGGTACCTGACTCTACCAAATAAATAATACAATGTCCATCGTAGGTGATAGGAATGTGCGTGAGGGTTAACATGTCCCCCTTCTTGATGTAGATTTCGTCCTCGGAAGCTATTTAGTTGAAGCTCCTTCGTCAAGGTGGAAGAGCTTTTGAGATGAATGTCCTTAGCCTCCTTCAGTCACTGCAAAATCAAACAACATTAGCACAGTAATTGCATTCTCATAAGCAATTAAAAACCATATGCAGTTGTAGGCATAAAATTTGATTGGTAACAGAATTTTAAACCATTTGTCAGCAATAAACATTAAATTTCAATATAATCAAACACATAAACAGCTATAAAGATAAAAAATTAAACAAGTCTGGGGTTGCTAATTTAACGATCGAAAGGCACTAAAGATTGACTATTAATACCATGGGTAAGCTTCTTAATTTTCTCTGATCAATTAAGTTGTTTAATCACGAGAGCCAAGTATTTCATGTTCGGCTGACTAGAGGCTATACCTAGAAGACCTTGTAGTTAAGCTACGATAAAAGGAATTTCTTATGAAATCATCGCCTGACTGATTACCTTTTCTTTGACACCCCAAAGTATTTTCATAGTGATTCAATTTTGATGTGTGTGCTTATTTTGTATGCCTTGGGTTGTTTGCTTCTCAAGGAAAAGCGCCCACACTGGGAACTTCTAGGGCTCTAGTACCATAGGTGATACATGTGAGTGAAGTACCAAATCAAGATGAGATTTCTCTTCCAGCTTAAGATTTTACATTGTGGCACTTTGATTTTTTGTTTGTTTGTTTTCAGTATTTTAATTTTGTAACTTTGAGGGGTCATATAACATTGTTACCCTCCCTAGGCTCATCACACTAGTAAACTCCCTTTATAATACTTAAGCTAAAGGTCAATAGGGACTAAGCCCACTAGAAAGCCCTAGTACATTTCACGCAATGCTGCCTAAATCGGATTAAGAACCTAAGTAACCATTAATTATCAGGAAGGCTTGGTCAAACTAGCTTAGTCGGACTCCTTGATTTTTAAACCTAGACAAGTGATTATGAAAAAAATTACATTGAATTTAGTGTTTGATACTAAACAAATGTGTTGAACATTATGCTACCAATCACAATTAAAACAAACAAACATGGATGCAAAAAAGATAAGGGCAATGTTAATGGACAAGAAACACCTGTTTGTGTTGATGGTCGTGCTTGATTTGAAGTGTGAACGAGAGAAAGATCTCATGAAGGTCCAAATACTAACCACAGCAACACGTTCCTGTACACACTAGGAAACACAAAGAATACCTCTAGGAGGCACATCAGTGGGAAAAGGTACCAACACTTATTGAACACAATTAAAAAACATAAGGAACCCTAACCTAATTATTTTCACTCCCCATAGAGAGTCAAGGGAATAGGATATTGTAGAGATTGGGGGGAAACCCTAAGGCTAAACCCCTATCCTCGTCATCAAGATAAACAAAGTCAACATCCATGAGACCATATGTGCCATCTGTGTAGTCATGTAAATCTTCTTCTTCATCATAAGGACCCATGTTTACTAAGAAGGTCACTAGACGCCTATAGTCATCTTGGTCAAAAGGGTAGGCTTGTGAAATGGGATAAACGCTCTCTACTAAGTATGGATTAGACGTGGTCAAGAGACGTATCAGCCATTCTAACTCCTCAAAATTCCTCTCACATGCTAGCGTACCTACCAAATCCCAATCACATGCAAGCATCGGAAAGAACATGTGAAACATTTGTGAAAAGTAACGAGGGTACCTCTCACCCAAGGCAGGAGTGGATGAGTCTAGCGTACTAGCCATATCTGTAGACGCAAGTAGATGATGGTTAGAGTGCAAATATTACAAGGGTCGTGTTTTTCTGCATAATGTGTTTTTATGATTTTGTGTTATGGCTCTTGCTCTTTTACTTTTTTATCTTTTTTTTTTAGTATAAGGCTTCATATATACATTCCCTAAGATTGGAGATTGAGATGTCAGGGAGGAAGGTTGAGAGGGAAGCAATTGAGGTGGCTTCTCTAACTGACACCACACCCCATATGATAGCAGATTATATTTAGCACCCGTGTCCAATAAGGCGTTATATAGCACTTTTCCATAGGTGCTGTTTAGCTCAATAGGGTATTGTAGAGGTGTGTCAGAGCCAATCCTCGTCAATCTCAATGTGGAATGCATGTGTGACTCCAAGGTAAGCCTCTTGTTTTTGTCTTATGTGTTGTTGTCACTCCTTAGCCTCCGCTTGAGCTTGTATCTTCTTCAATTCTATTTGTGCCTTGGCTGCCTTTTTTGTATGGATGGCACGTAGCTTCTCTTGGCTTAAAGGATCATAATATCTTTTAAATTTTCTCCCATTGAGGAATCCAATACGAGTCTCCACACAAATGGTTCCTTGTGGGGTGATCTCACATACTCTATATGGTCCTTTTCCCGCATATTTCAACTTTTTCTTTTCGTTACGCACTCCATACATAAGGACTTTATCACCAACATTGATATCTTTGTTCTTTAGATGACAGTCATACCATTTCTTCCTCCTATCTTTCTCCACAAGTGCATTTTGCACAGCTAATTGCCTCTCTTCATCTAGCCTTTCAAGGATATATAATCGCTCAACTAAGGGGTTACCATCCCAACCTTCTTGAGAAGCTACTCAAAGACTAGGAACGACAAACTCCCATGGCATAACCGCTTCTTGGCCATACACCATCTTAAATGGTGTGCAGTTAATGGAAACTTTGTATGCAGTACGATAAGCCCATAGAGCTGATGTAAGCTTTAAATCCCAATCTGTGCGATGAGCTTCTATCATTTTGGTCAAGATAGAGATTAAGGTCTTGTTGGTGCTCTAAGCTTGGCCATTTGCTTGTGGATAATAAGGTGTGGACTTATGGTGATCTATCATAAAGTTGGTAGTGAGTTCTTTTATTACTCCATTTATTAAATGAGTACCATTGTCACTCACAATCTCAAAGGGACAACCAAATCTTGTAATAATGTTCTCAAAGAGAAAATTGGCAGTTGACCTCGCATCGGCCTTACGTGTCGCCCTGGCTTCCGCCCACTTTGTCACATAGTCAGTGGCAACGATAATATATTGAGATTGAGTGCTACAAGCTGTCGGACTAATTGGGCCTACAAAGTCCAAACCCCATTTTTCAAATGGTTGAGTCACTTTAATAGGATGTAAGGGCATCCTATCCTTTTGTTGTGTGATCTTGTAACGTTGGCATTCATCACATCCTTTTGCAAAAAGTGATGCATCCTTAAATAAGGTTGGCCACCAATAGACTGATTGCAACACCTTTCTAGCTGTTAGTTCCCTTGAGAGATGTCCTCCGGCTATACCCATGTGGGCTTCTTGCAGTATGTATAAATACTCATCCTCACGAGCACAACGTCTAAGAATATCATCCTTCCCTAGCCTGTAGAGAGTTCCTGCAATGAGAGTGCAAGGTTCACATTCTTTTAACAGTTTTCGAGCTACGTCTTTACGAATCTCTTTGGGTGGAAAACCATTAACTAGAAAGTTCACAATCTTCTCACTCCATTCAGGTATGTTTTCTAATAGGAATAGAGAAGTATCGGGAAACTCATCATTGACTCCACTAGGGGCTTCACCATTGGGTATGTGAGACAAATGATCCTCCATGACATGTCTTTTACCAAGTCTCACCACAACGGTAAAATCAAACTCAAGAAGAATTAAGAACCATTGTGTAATTCTTCCCGTGGAACAAGGTTTATTTACTAGATACAACAAGGCTTGATGATCAACATAGAACACAAACTTGTTGGCCAGAAGGTAGTAGCAAAATTTCTTCACTACATAAATCATACCTAAACCTTCTCGCTTTATAGTGGTGTAGTTTCTCTAGGCATCATTTAACTGACGACTTGCAAAGCTAATGGGGTAGTCCAATTTATGTTATCCTGGTTGATCTAGAACACACCCAATAGAAAGTTTGATGCATCAATATGCACATGAAAAATTACATTCCAATTGGGCACTCGTAGAATAGGAGCACTAGTCAAGGTCTTTTTACATGACTCATAAGCATAGTCACACTCTGCAGTCCATTGGAACTCAATAAGAAGCTTGTACAGAGGACGAGCTATCTCGGCAAAGTTTAAAATAAACCATCGGTAATAACCAACATGGCCCATGAACCTTTGAACTCCTTTATAGTTTGTACGTGGTGGCAATTCAGCAATGGCGTTAATTTTTCTTTCATTTGTGGAAATCCCATTTTTGGACACTAAAATGACTCCATGTTCAACCCAAAATTGGCATTTGAAAGGGTTTAAGGAGATGCGATACAATCTACACTTCTCAAACACTTTTCGTAAGCATGATAGATGTTCTTTCCAAGAGGAATAAACACAAAGGTCATCTAAGAAAGCTTCACAAAACTCCCTCAAATATTCTCTAAATGCAGTGTTTATTAATCTTTGAAAGGTAGCAGGGGCATTGGTTAAACCAAAAGCCATAACACAAAATGCGAACACTCCAAATTCGGTTATAAATGTTGTTTTAGCGTGGTCCTCTAGCGCAATTGTGATTTGATTGTAGCCAGAGTACCCATCTAAAAAGCTATAAGCTTCCTTCCCTACAACTCTTTCAAGCACATGTTATGAATATGGCCTCTTTCAATTGATGATTCTGACCTCAAATCGTGTGCGCTATAGTCTTGTGAGGTGCTACTGGTTCAAATGCCAATCAAACTTTCATCTTGTAGGTCATTAGAAGTTATATGCATTGCTTCTAGCATATTTAAGGATACGAGTGGTGGCATTTCATCCCCCTCAGGTGTTACCCATGTCGTCCACCTATTTCCCCAAGTATCTATGGTTGCTACTAGGTGGACCCAGTCCACATTGTCCGACTCAGTCATCCCAAGTAGTAAATCCATATAAGGAGAATCTTTCCCAACATCAGTGTCTGCTTTACACGTGTAAAATACTGCAATGGGGCCGAGTGAACTGTGGTGTCAGATCTATGATCAATTATAAACCTGTTTGCTAGAGGATGTGCTCAACCAGTAACAAGATCCACTCGAATGATAGAATCTTGGAACTACAAGTAGACATGGTTTTTAGACCAGTCATGCACCATTTTTGCTTCCCTCATGAAAGGACGTCCTAAGATCATCTACGATGCCATAGTGTGTTTGGAGAAATCCATAACAATGAAGGTAATCCTTATTTTATGTCCAAAGACCTTGATCTTGAGATCTTCTAGCATCCCAATAGGTTTAACGATAGACCTATTGGCCATCTTCACTACTATGGTTGTGGTCACAAGGTGAGGTCTTCCCATAGTTTCCCATCAATTTTTAGTCACAATGTTAACCCCAGCGCCACCATCAAGGATTCCCTTCATAGTTAATCCCTTAGTAGTGATTGGTATGGTCGCATTGGATTCATCACCCTCAAAGTATTGTCCCAACTTGTTAACACGTATTTCTATAACAAGGTTCTCATCTCGGTTGGGTTGTGGATCTAAGTGTTCCTCCTCTATTGGCATCTCCCCAGCTCCATCCATCTGTGCAAATTGTGTAGCCCAAACTTTAGTTCTCTATTGAGGAAGGCTCGAAGAGCTGATACTATCTCAGGGTCTTTATATAGTTTGGACATGATGGTGGTTCTAACTTCTGAAGACATGAAATCCATCAACTTGGCAATGTTTAACGGAACCTTTTGGGCTTCAGTCCCTTGATGTGGGGAAGATGGGATCTCCATTTCTTCGATAGGATCAAGTAGTCCCTCTGTAAACATTATTTCCATCAAGAAGTGAGTCACCCAATTTCCCATGACTTTAAGTCACTTTCTTCTTGGATGACACTAGGTATGGCTAAGGGTCTTTGGACTTGGTGAGGTTGTTGTTGCATAGGGAACACGGTGTCTGTAATTTGGATCTGCCTAGGTGCCGGTTCTAGATCCCTTTGGGCATCTTCTACCAAACTCCTTAATTTCTTGACTCGCTCAATCTCCTCTGTAGGGTTTGGATAAGTTCTTATCTTATTCTTGGCTCCTGGCCATTGTGGCTCATGAAGATATTCCTTGTTGGTTTCTATCTTAGTGTTCGTTTTGGTGTCGTTCATATATACGAGGTCGTCACCAGTCCCTATGTTGGTCTTTGAACTGGGGTCTGACTTCGCTGCTTTTTGTGATCTCTTCCTTCGTGTTTTCTTCTTTTTTTGAGATTGGGCAATTGATTCCGTGTCTCTTTCCTCAAGAATATACGTTTATTGGTACCACAGGTGTACTTTGTGATGGATTCTCGGTAACTTCAATCAAGTTTAATGGCGTGATCTTCGGTGCATTTGGATTATTTGGACATTGGGCAATCAAATGATCGATGGCACATTGATTACACATGAGTATCGGCATTGTAGACGTGCTCGCTTGATTGGTTTGCATTAGTGTGGCATTATTTTGTAGCCTAATAGGAAACTCGGCTACACAATGTGGACCTCCACACTAATACCATTGAAGAGGTGGTCTCTTAGCAGTGTAATTGATATTTTGGCCTCTTGCCGCAAGAGCAGCTACTTGATATACAGGTTTGACTTGTCCCCAATAGTCCTCCATGTAGTATTGTGGACTTTCTTCAAGCACATCCATCCCATAGGCAACATTAGGGTCTATGTCTTCCTTTTCACAGCCTTCCAAACAAGCAATAGATGACTCACAACCTACTTGATTTAGAGAAGTGATTCTCGGATGTGGTGGTTGCGGTCGTAGCACTGGAGGTGGTAAGGGTGTTGTTTGAACAACATTATGAGCCCTAGGGACCATGTGTTGTGCTGTTTGTTCAAGAGGTGGGGCTGGAATCAATGCAGGCACTCGAGGTGTGTTTGTCCATGCTAAGGTTGGTCTATTGGCCATCGTGCGTCTAAATACTATGCAATCCTTACCCTTTTCAGTGTAAGATGCTTGCAGGCAATATTGCAAGAAAGAGCATTCCACTTGGCGCATGGTGATTGGAAAGAAATTGCCCATTGGAGACTAGTTTTTATCTTTAGCGCAAGCTGATTGACGAGTACGCAAGCTAATCTGTTTAAATAAAGAGAAAAACGCAAATTCTGATTTTAAAGACAAGCTAGCACAAGCGAGCGCTTGAATTCGAAGTACAGAGTGGAACGCTCGCTTACAAAACGCAGGCTTAATTGGGAGCTCAATCTTGGAGAACACAATCAAAGGTTAAGTGAGCCCCTCCCCTTGCTTGTGTGTGTGTGTGTGTGTGTGAGATGATGGCGGGAAAAAGAGCAGTGCAATCGGGTGGCCTCTGTACTCATGCACACTCCACAAACCACGCCTCATGCAAACAAGCAAAGAACAAAACAAAGGAGGCACCACCCTAAATTAAGAGGTTTAGGGACCTCACACATAGTGCACATAGGCAAGTTGAGACTTCTAGCATTATGATGGCATCAAAACATATGGCAAAACACATAGAAACGAAGCTTAGGGACCTTATGTAGCATATATATACACAAGACATCAGCTTAACAATACAACGGCATCTGATCATACATAACAAGGATATAGAGAAGCAAGCCAAGGATGGCATAATCCCTTGTCAAAAACAATCAACCCAGCAAGTAGGTATGATCCTACTAGCAACACATCAATACCTTAGAGAATGATGACGAGGATGGTGGCCATGGAGCATGAGAGAAGACTCCTTATTTAGGTTTTAGGGCTAGTAATGTAGCATACTAGAGGGAGAGAGAGAGAGGGAGAGAGAGTAGAGCTCCATCCATAGCTCCTCATTGTGAGCAATGTCGTCATAGCTTCGTTGCTTGGTGAAGTGGGTGAAGTGTTGGTTTTGAGTGAGAGAAGGCCTCCTTATATAGGTTTCTGAGAGGGTTTAGGATTAGGGATAAACATGCTTAAATCCGTTGATTGGGGTTACTTTTTGCTTAGGGTGGTCAACAGATTGAGGTCACGTGATATGTCACCGTCAAGATATTCTCTAGAGTGATGTGAGAGGGGAGGGTGAATGCTGATTTTTCTGATTGTGACACATGGGGATAAGGCCTTGACCAGCATTTAAGAGCAGGTAAGGTGGCTGTTGAAACTGGAGGTTCTACACATGTCAGGGGGGGACCTGCTGGGTCCTCCTGAATATCAAATTCTCAAAAAATCCTCAACCATGGCTTCTTTTGACATGTGTTCTTTGAAAAAATCAGCATGTCTCTTTTCAACTCAAAAGTCTTTATCCCTGTTGACTCACCTTTACCATAAGATTTTCCCCTTTTCTCCTCCTGTAACTGCATTGTTGATGCCCAATCACTGCTTCTAGTAACAGTGAACTGTTACCTACCAAATATTTATGGTGCAGTAAAAAATATTTACCATGGGTAAAAAAAGTTACTGTAGGTAAAAAGTGATTTGTATTTACCATGTAGGTGAAAAATATTTACTGTAGGTAAAAAATATTTATTGTGGTAAAAAAATATTTACTGTCGATAAACGGAGTATGCTGTGCTGTGAGTCCACACGAACATCCTCGTGTATATTTCACTAGAAATTCACACCTAGAATGGGCTATTCTGTAAGATATAGGTTGTAGGCATGCATAAGAGCTCGTTCCCACGTATCTTCTGTCCATGGCACTTTTTACTCTTTGGTGCTTGTGAAGTAGATTTTTCTTCTCTTTCGAGATCCCTTGGACTAGAGTATCCTCATCTCCCCAACAACTGACTGTGCCTTTATTGCATCTTCAGAAGGGGTCCTAAAAACCATGCATCATATAGCGCTCCCCCTTAAGCTAGAGGTATTTAATGCCTCTAGCTGTAGGTTGTGCTACAATAGGGTTCTCTTGAATGCTTACCCACCTGGTACCAATTGAATTTGCCATGTTACTGCTTTCTTGGCTGATGCACCCTGTTTAGTCCTTTCTGATGAATAATTGTATCCATCCATGACTAACAACTGGTCTCCTAGACCCTTGAAAGCCATATCCCATCCATTGTCAATATCCGCTTTCACTGGTAGCATTCTCTTTTTTTCTTTTTTTCTTCTCTTTTTTTCTTCTCTTTTTTTCCTTTTTTTTTTTTTTTTGAAACGACTATGTACATGATTGTTACCTTAGTTGGAGCTCGAATATGATGAGCTCTCCTCTGAACCATCCTTAGCATTGATTTCACCAGCATATGGATGTGAAAGACGACATTGGTAGGCCTTCAATCGCCAACCATTTACCGGGGTCTGATGTACCTTACCATCTAGGTCACCTAGTTGGTAACTACCATTTGAGAACCTCTGTATCACTACAAAAGGGACTTCCCACTTAAGCAAGAACTTACCATCCTTCCTGCGATCAAAGCGATTGTCGTATCTGAGCACTAAAGAACCTTCCTTGATACCTTTCTTGACAAAGTTGCGATTGAACTTCTTTCGTTTCTTCTCTGCCTGGGCTGCATAGTACTTCACTGCTGACTCTCGATCTAGCCCTAACCTCTCCAAATCGATGATTCTTCCTTCCACCTGCTTCTCTTGACTATCCTCTTGATGTGCTTTTAGAACTCGGAGGCTCGCTAGCTCCACTTCTATAGGCAAAAGTGCCTCTTGCCCGTAAACCAAGTGAAAAGATGTATACCCCAAGGATGTTTTAAAGGATGTTCTGTAGGCCCAAAGTGCTGCATCTAGGTGTTTGTCCCATGCCTTAGGATGTAAATGCACTTGCTTAGTGATGATTTTACATATAAGACCATTTACCTTTTCCACAAGACCATTGCACTGACGGTAGTATGGTGTAGAGTGCTTGCGCTTTTTTTAAAACTTGCTCATCAATTGCCCGACTATGATCAAATCGAAATCACGGTCCCCTACCGAGATGAATCTTTTCATCCAAAGGTGTGCCTAAACGGCAACAAAGGCATTCAAAAATGAAATCACTCACGTCCTTGGCTGTGATGCGATTTGTGGGACGAGCTTCTGCCCATCTGGTCATGTACTCCACCCCCATAATGATATATTCCTTCCCTGATTGAGTGCAAGGTAGTGGCCCTATTGCATCTATCCCCCATTTTTCAAATGGCCATAGGTTTTGATTGGATGCTGATTTTCATGGGTAAGACGCCTTGGTCCAGCTTTTTGGCAAACCTCACATGTGCGGCACCAATGTTGTACATCTCGATGGAGGCTTGGCCACGTGAACCCTGCTTGTAAAATCTTTCTGCTAGTAATCTCTTGTGCAAAGTGGCCACCACACACACCTTCATGACAACTAAACAAAATATCCTTTATCTCTTGGGATGCAGGAGGAACTCTCCTTAAGACAGCATCTTTCCCTCTACATACAAGTTCCTCATTCACTAAGCTATAGCTGGTAGCCTTTTTTGCCAACCACCTACGTTCACTTTTACTCATACCAGAGGGTGCTTCACAATGCTCAAGAAAGTAAAGTAAATCATGCAGCTCCTCCTTTCCTGGTATAAAGGACTTTTCACAAGGATAGCACCTACTATGAGAGTTTGTAGTTCTTCACCTGCTAAGGCATCTGCTTCTCGATTTTGATCTCTAGGGTACAAAGTGCACTCGAACTTCTTTAAAACCCTTCAACAAGGCCTTTGCTTCCCTCATCTAACAGACAATTTGTCATTTTTACAGGCCCATACACCAACCATTTGCTTAACAATCAACATGGAGTCACCAAAAACATTTAGCTTTGTGATGCCCTGAGAAAGACAACATTGCAACCCTAAAACAAGGGCATGGTACTCTGCCTCATTGTTAGAATGAACCTCTTTTAGATGAAACCCTTTTGCAAAGATCTTCTCCTTCTCTGGACCTAATATTACTATGCCTGCTGATGCCTTGTCTTTGGTCCTCTTGTAAGCCCCATCAAAATACAGACTGTGTGCTCCCAGTAGAACTTCAGGCTCCGGGATAGGCGGTACCTTACTAGGTGCCTCTTTCTTGGCCTTCTCATAACACCTTTGTGTGAGGACATCTGCCAAACAAGCACGGGTGGAATCCTCTACTTGTAGTGTGTAGTCAAACTCTTGAAGCTGCACCACCCACTTTGCTATTCTTTGAGACAATTCCATGTGTTGTAGGGCATATGGAAAAACCTCCTCATTGTGATCACCACAAATTGTCTCGGAAGTAAGTAAGCCCGAAACTTCTCCACTGCAAACTTAAGAGCTAGCACCAATTGCTCATTTCGCTGAAACCCTTTTCAGCAGCTGTCATCACTCTACTAGAGAAGTAGAATGGTCTCATGAGAGATGTCTTTGGGTCTTTTTGCATCAAGACAGCTCCTAGAGATTCTAGACCTACACTAGGATTTAATAGAATATTCACCCCATGTGGGTTGTAGGACGACAGGCAATGAGCTCAAATGGTTTTAACTTCTTGAAAGCACCTCCTCCTCACCCTCCTCACTCCATGTCATGTAGTGTGTTTAGTGAGCTGCTGTGCAAAGGATAGATTGCCTAAGAAGGAGATGTATGAATCGTCCCATGTAGAGAACCTTTTGAATGAAGGAGACTAGTTGCTTCACGTTTGAAGGAGTAGGTAAAGCTAACAATGTCTTTACCTTTTCAGGGTCAGCCTCAATACCATCTTGAGACACAAATGGCCTAGTAGAGTGACCTTGCTCTCACCTATGTGGCACTTGTCTTTATTCAATTGCCCACCCAATTGGGCTAGACGGGTGAAACCTTCATCAACCTTGGACAGATGTACTTCCCTAGAGCTGTAAATGCAAAAATCATCAATGAAGACTCGTATGGACTACCAAAGTAAGGTTGAAACACCAAGTTCAAAACCTCTGGAAAGTAGCTGGGGCATTAGTTAAACCAAAAGGCATAACTCTATAAGCAAAACACCCCCAAGGTGTTATGAAGGTAGTCTTTCTTTGGTCTTCATCTGCAATTCTGATTTGGAAGTAGCCTGAGTACCCATCACACACTGTGTACCTTTCATGACCAGCCACTTCATTTAGTATTTCATCTTGAAAAGGCAAAGGAAAATTGTCCCTTTTTGTGGCTGCGTTTAGAGGCTTGTAATCCACACATACCCTCCACTTCCCATTTTTCTTTGGTGCTACCACAACTGGAGACACCCACTCAGAATCTTCCACTGGGTAGATAAATCATGCCTTGAGTAATCTTTTTACTTCTTTTAAGAGTGCATCTTGCTGCACTAGCCCTAATCTCCTTAGCCTTTGCACCACTGGTTTGGCACCTTCCTTTAGTTGGATATGGTGTTGGGTTACCGTCACTCCTTTAATGTGCTCGTAACCAGTTATAAAGAGTCCAGCATGTTTCTTTAGTACGTGCAAATATGGTTCTCTCTCTTCTTCTAGTAGGTCCTTAGCTAGCATCTCCTCTAAGCCTGTGGCTTCTTCCTTGTTTAGAGAGTCTTGACCACCTTCTCCTTCTGGGTTTCGCAGTATTATACCCATGACTTCCAAAGAGCTAGCATCCTCCTCAGATGACTCATCCTCAGATGAAGAGCAGCTGCTTGTGCTCCATTCATCCCTAGAAGTCTCCATCTCTAGGTCTTGTTGTCTACCCTGCTTCATGTCATACACAATTTTTTGTTGCTTGCCACCTACCTTATGATTTGGTCGTAACTCAAGGGAACCTGTCTCCCAATCTTGCCTAACTTTCATAGCCATAAGCCAAGGTCTTCCAAGGATTAGCGGATAGCCCTCCCCCTTAGTTGGGATCACATAAGCATCAATTGAGATTGCCACACCAAAAGCTGAAACCTTCACTCCATTAACCTTTCCCACACAAGCCACCCTTACATTATTTGCCATCTTAGCTTGTAAGGAAGTTTGCTCGTTTACTTCCAAACCCAACCTGTGCATTAATTTCTCTGTCATAACACAAATCTCGGCTCCACCATCTACGTACATATTGGAGACTCGCTGACTCTTAATAACTGCATCAATGACTGGCACGATATCCTTCATGCCTCTTGCACTAATAGACCCAACTGACCTTGCCTTAGCCCTCCTGGTGCTGACCATCTTAGACCAGGTTCTACGCATCTTTGGGGAAAGGTGGAGGAGTTGCTGCCATGAATTCTTTGGTCCTTGCTTACTCACATCTGCTACCAGGTCGTAAGGTATGGATCCTGTTAAGTATGGAGCCTGATTTACCCTTGTAATTTTCTGTGGTAAAAGCGCACATTTGTAAGGCCCCCATTATGAGGAGAAGCCATTGTGCGTGAAGGAAAATCACTCACCGGAAACCAAACCTTTCACAAACAAGAATCAGGGGCAACTTTAAAGGCCTCGGGGGCGGAGGCCCCCGAGAATTTTTTTTTGTCGGAATATACTTTTTCGCCGGAATATTATGGCCGGACGGCGGCCGGAAAGTGGTTGGAAAACAACCGGTCGGTTGGCCGGTGGCCGGTAGTCAATGGCCAATGGCCGGTGGTCGGAAGTCAATGGCCGGTGGCCGGTGGTCGGAAGTCAATGGCCGGTGGCTGAATCCAATGGCCGATGGCCGAATTCAATGGCCGATGGCCGAATTTAAAAGCGGACTTGTCTTCTCGAGGGAGGCCACACATGGGCGGATTGGAGGGTCCGATTTGGACTTATTCGCACAAGGGCGGCTACACATGGCTGTCTCTCATAAGAGAGGGCAGCCCTTTTGGCCTATAAAAGGAGGCCATTTCTACACACATTTCAGAGTGTGAAGTTGATGCAACAAGGTGAGTGTGAGGTGGTGAGATTGAAGCAAGGCGGGAGCTCCGTTAAGGGTATAATCCCTTTGTAAACTACTTCTTGTTTTGAAGTACTAAAGCCATTCAATGGCTGCTTTCCCGTGGACGTAGCCCACATTGGGTGAACCACGTATATCGTGTGTACTCTCTCTCTCTCTCTCTACTCTACTCTATAATCTCGTGTATATAAATCTATCTCTCTCCATTAAGTAATCTACTCAATTATCTATTTAGCTACGTCTTATTTCCTAACAGATCCTACCCCAAGTGGAAAGTCTTCTACTCCTATGTGCCTCCTTGACCTACTCTTCCTTTTTTTGTCTCCTATCACTTGGGAGGAACCCTCATTCCCTTTATCCGGCTCTGAAGCTTCCATTTCATCAATTCTTTGTCTCCTAACTCTCTTTATTGGCATGGCAACAGCTTCCTCCATTTTTTCTTTCCCTTTATCCTTACCATTGTCAAGACTTATGACAGAGACAGCCCTGTCCTCCCCTCCCGATGGTAGTGGAGGGATCTCTGCTGGTGCTTGTGGTGGTGGAGGAGGGGGTCTCAATATTTGGATTGGTGGAGCCACGTGTGCATTTTGTCCATTTAGTGGCCTAGCTCGAGGAGGAGTGACTTGCTGGCGAGGAGGCCGTCTTTGATTACCATTTCCTTGATAGCGTCGTGGATGGGGGCAATAATACATGCCGTGACCTACCTCTCCACAGTTGTAGCAAATGTACTCACGTGCTTGCCTTTGTCCTTCTTGTCTATTTCGTTCATTTCCTGGCTGGGGAGCCCTTACACCTTGAACCAGATTGATGGACAGGCTCTCTAGTTGATTGGTGATTTGTTGAAGTAATTCTTGTTGAGAGGACTCTTGGTCTGTTGCTCCTGTCCCTGCTACTACCCTTGCCGTAGGTTGAGCTAGCGGTGGAGGCTCCATTCCTCCTTGTAGTTGAGCTTGGAATTTTAACTTCCTATCCTTCTCCCTTGCATAAGTCATAGCTTTATCAAAGGTATCTGGGAATTTATCTTTTACCTTTTCTCGAAGGATGGGGTAAAGCCCTGCCAAGAAAGAGTCCTTCTTTAGGCATTCTAGCGCCCTTTCTCCTTCACCTAGTGATGCACACCATTTCTCCCACAGGTTGGAAAACTTTCCTTCATAGCTTCTATAGTCATTGGGTGATGTTTGCATAGCTCTAAGAGTTGTCTCCATATCTCCTCTGGAGGCTCATGGCGGCGAAATTCTTCGATGAAGGCCATCTTTAAGGACTCCCAGTCTCTTCTTTCTTCAGGTGCCAAAGTTTGATACCATAATTTTGCACCTTCCCTCAAGACCAAAGGAAAGGCCCTTAGCTTAGTAGCTTCGTCATCCCTTCCCGATACCAGAAAGGCCATTTCCAAATTATCCAAAAAGTCTGGAGCAACCTCCCCAGGCTTACCATAAAAATTAGGAAAGGCCATAAGTGAGAGAGTAAACAATTACACAAACAGCTCCAATTTATTTTAAAATAGAGTATGGTAATTACAATTTGGAGCTTTAGCACAACTTAGCTCAAAATAGGATGAAGATCGACACATCAAAGGAATGGTACTAGTCTAGTAAGGGTAGAATGACAGGATGAGGAGAGCGCAAGATTTCCCCAAGTCTCTCGGCTCCAAACAACAGGGTTATTCTTTGTTGATAAAAGATTTTTCTATCAATACAAATATTCACACGGATATGACACACAAAATGGAAAGGAAACATGTGGGGATCATCATTCTCATTATTGGCATCCATACTTACACACAAGAGCCTAGCTTAGTTGCACCACCTTGGGACCAATGAGCCTGATCAGCCACAGAAGGTCAGCACCTCGGATCACTTCGACTCTTCCTGATGCATCTGTGAAGATGTAAGGCGTGATGGCAACACTTTGTACAATGTTCAGCCTTTTAGCAAGCAACAATTGGATGCTATTACCATAATCAGCATGACGAATGAAAGTGACACCATTAATGTGCAGCACATCATCAACTAAGATAGTTTCCTTAGATTGAGATAACTTCTTGAAAATTAGCAGCAAAGGTAGGGCAGGGAGGCTTTTCACCCGGTCTCCAAAGCACTTTGGACAATATCCAAAGTGATCTTCACGCGAACAGGAGGTTGGCTTGGGATTGGTGGTGTCTGGATTCACAAAGTGCACTGGGAGCACTCGCAGACGGGCGGCAATCTTGTAGGCAAGCCTTCGCCTCTTTGCTTCAGGAGGATTTAGGGGTGAGAGTCGTGGTTGCAAGTTGGAGGTTGAAGTTGGTTGCTCACTAGCCTTTTTCTTGCCTGTAGTGGTCATGTAATCCCTTATTAATGAGATTAAGCCAAATGTTACCTTACGCTTGAGCACGCGCTGCGGCCTTGGGCCACTTAGGTGTAGAGGTGATCTTCCTCCTCTTAGTCGGCTCATTAGGAAAGAGAGGTCTGGTGATGCTTTCTCTTCCCTTAATGTGTGTCACAGTAACTTCGTGTATGTTGATGTAGAATATTTCAAGCTCGTGTGCGTTGGAGGTTTCTGGAGCACTCATAGGTTGAGAGGAGAGGTATATCAAGCTCTTCTTCTTACTCTCCTTCGTTGGCGACGATCACGAAGAAGGCATGTAGAAGAACTTACTTCTTGAATTTCAATGACACTGCAACCTGGTAACAAGACCTCGATGAAAGCTTTTAAGGCCTATAAACTCTCCTCCTCTTCTGTTCTCCAATTTGCAAACTCCTCACGCCATTCGTCCATGTTGTAGATTGCACATCTTCATTGCTTGTGGACTGAAGGTCTGTGTAGCCCTCCTCCGTGGGGGCACCAAAATGATGGCGGGAAAAAGAGCAGTGCAATCGGGTGGCCTCTGTACTCGTGCACACTCCACAAACCACGCCTCATGCAAACAAGCAAAGAACAGAACAAAGGGGGCACCACCCTAAATTAAGAGGTTTAGAGACCTCACACATAGTGCACATAGGCAAGTGAGACTTCTGGCATTATGATGGCATCAAAACATATGGCAAAACACATAGAAACGAAGCTTAGGGACCTTATGTAGCATATATATACACAAGACATCAGCTTAACAATACAACGGCATCTGATCATACATAACTAGCAACACATCAATACCTTAGAGAATGATGGCGAGGATGGTGGCCATGGAGCATGAGAGAAGACTCCTTATTTAGGTTTTAGGGCTAGTAATGTAGCATACTAGAGGGAGAGAGAGAGAGAGGGAGAGAGAGTAGAGCTCCATCCATAGCTCCTCGTTGTGAGCAATGTCGTCATAGCTTCGTTGCTTGGTGAAGTGGGTGAAGTGTTGGTTTTGAGTGAGAGAAGGCCTCCTTATATAGGCATCTGAGAGGGTTTAGGATTAGGGATAAACATGCTTAACTCCACTGATTGGGGTTACTTTTTGCTTAGGGTGGTCAACAGATTGAGGTCACCTGATATGTCACCATCAAGATATTCTCTAGAGTGATGTGAGAGGGGAGGATGAATGCTGATTTTTCTGATTGTGACACATGGGGATAAGGCCTTGACCAGCATTTAAGAGCAGGTAAGGTGGCTGTTGAAACTGGAGGTTCTGCACATGTCAGGGGGGGACCTGCTGGGTCCTCCTGAATATCAAATTCTCAAAAAATCCTCAACCATGGCTTCTTTTGACATGTGTTCTTTGAAAAAATCAGCATGTCTCTTTTCAACTCAAAAGTCTTTATCCCTGTTGACTCACCTTTACCATAAGATTTTTCCCTTTTCTCCTCCTGTAACTGCATTGTTGATGCCCAATCACTGCTTCTAGTAACAGTGAACTGTTACCTACCAAATACTTATGGTGCAGTAAAAAATATATACCATGGGTAAAAAAAGTTACTGTAGGTAAAAAGTGATTTGTATTTACCATGTAGGTGAAAAATATTTACTGTAGATAAAAAATATTTACTGTCGGTAAAAAAGTGAAAACAGAGTATGCTGTGTTGTGAGTCCACACGAACATCCTCGTGTAAATTTCACTAGAAATTCACACCTAGAATGGGCTATTCTGTAAGATATAGGTTGTAGGCATACATAAGAGCTCGTTCCCACATATCTTCTGTCCATGGCACTTTTTACTCTTTGGTGCTTGTGAAGTAGATTTTTCTTCTCTTTCGAGATCCCTTGGACTAGAGTATCCTCATCTCCCCAACAACTGACTGTGCCTTTATTGCATCTTCAGAAGGGGTCCTAAAAACCATGCATCATGAGAGAGAGAGAGAGAGAGAGAGAGAGAGAGAGAGAGAGAGAGAGAGAGAGAGAGAGAGAGAGAGAGAGCGTAGAGTGTTGGCCTGAGCCTCTGAGATGAAGTAGCTCAAGAGGGAAGTCAAGGAGGTTGTAAAATTTGCCAGAAGAGGGAAACAAGGGCTATGTGTAATTGCTAGTAATATTTCTTTTATTGACGTGATAAGTGTGTGTGTGTGTGTGTGTGTGTGTGTGTGTGTGAGAGAGAGAGAGAGAGAGAGAGAGAGAGAGTGATGGTGAGGGCCCATGTCACCTTGTAGAACAGTTGAAGCTCTCATGCTGCCGTCACCTCAATCTCCATAACAAACATGTTTCCTGTCACCGTTGCCAATTTCGGCTTGTATGTCCGAGTAGGACCCAATTGAACCACGCATTGAGCTATTGCATATCTTGAAAAGAAAGAGCTTGTTTATATAGGGTTGGAAGGAGCAAGCTTTGTGTGTCACTGATTGAGAGGGAGAGAGAGAGAGAGAGAGAGAGAGAGAGAGAGAGAGATGACAATTCTGTGCTAGGCGGTCTACATGTCAATCATGGCCACGTGTAATTTTCTATTTTATCTTTTGTAGTGAAAACTGATGGAGCAGAATTTTCATATTCACCAAGTAGCCTTTCACCAAGTAAGAATTTAATTATTTAGCCATAGAGGGATGGGTTTATAGCTATGCATTGAAACGATTTGTGTGTGTGTGTGTGTGTGTGTGAGAGAGAGAGAGAGAGAGAGAGAGAGAGAGAGAGAGAGAGAGAGAGAGAGAGAGAGAGAGAGAGAGAGCCAGATTAAGCTCATCAAGAACAACCCAATATCCATTCCAATATCCATTTTGGACAACCTCAACGAGTATCCCCTCCTAGAAAACCAACTTCCCAGATGGATTGGTAACATTACATCCACAAGTCGAAGCAGCAAGGAGAAACTTGCTACTCCTGAGATATAACTAGTAATATGTACAAAACCTTCACAGAATCCTCTTCTTTCTTGAGCGCCTGCTGGATACAAAGAGGTCATTCTCCTCCCCATCTCGCTCTTCACTTTGCTCATCCATACAGACATGAACTCCCAGGTGAATTGCTAATGCGCTTTGTTCAGGTGAGGTAATAGCAAGCGAGCATGCAACTGTTTGTTTGTGTTTGTGTTTGTGTTTGTGTGTGTGTGTGTGTGTGTGTGTGTGTGTGTGTGTGTGTGTGTGTGTGAGAGAGAGAGAGAGAGAGAGAGAGAGAGAGAGAGAGAGAGAGAGAGAGAGAGAGAGAGACGGGATCAGAGATGTGCTTTCAAACTTTTGAAAGCACCCACAAAGGGATTACTGATCTCAAGATGAAAAAAAAACCCTAGATGCTGAACCAAAAAATCCCTCAATGGTCGAGGAAAGATCCCTCAGAAGGAGGCTCAAAATTTTCTACAAAGAGGCTCCTGCGTAGCCCAAAAAAACTCCGACGCCTTCCGTGTCCATCAAGCTTTAGATTGTGATGTGTGATGGAGGAAAGCCTCTGTCTCTCCTTCATGGGTGTCGACGTAGATGTCTACATGGCCGCTACAATTGAAGAGGGCTCCTGCCTTGGCGGCATCAGATGCCTTCCAAGTCCATCCAGCTTTAGGTCGTGGTGTATGATGGAGGAAAGCCTTTGTCTCTCCTTCATGGGAGCTCATGCAAGCCCTTGTTGGCGGCTTATAAGGGACATCGACCATACTTACCAGCTTGACAGAAAGAAAACATTTAAAGATACAGACAAGGTGAGCAAGATGATGGACAGGTTGAGTTGACACACTCGGGATCTTGGCGGGCGGGTGCGAGCATGATGTGTGTGAGTGTTAACCCTCACGGCTCATGGATACCCATCACCTACGATGGACGCGTATTATGTATTTGGTAGAGTCGGGTACCGGGCTTGTCGGTCCAATAAGGAAGGGTAAGAGTGATCGCCAATGAGAGGCGCACTTTAACTTGGACATTCAAGGGATTAGTTGGCTAAGCATGGGCGCCCAAGTGTGAATGGGGTGAGCTCCTATAAAAGCCAACTAAACCTAATTTTTACTCATTCTCTCATTTGTGCAATTGAATAGTGCTCTTGCTCCATCTCCATCTTCTTCTTCTTCACCTCCTTGTGTGTGTGTGTGTGTGAGAGAGAGAGAGAGAGAGAGGGAGAGTGTTTGTGCGATCGAGCATTACGAAGGCACGACGGCGGCGAAGCGGTTGAGCGTGGCACGACTGTAGCTTCTTCTTCATCGCGGCGAGGAATCCACCACGAAGGCGAGCGTAGAGCGGTGAGTGACACACCCTTTGTTCTCTTGAGCTTGCTAGTTTAGGCTTGTTGTGTGCTTGGAGCCATTTGTGGCTCGCATACGGTGTATTGGCAAGTCCCTTGCTTTGACAGTGCGACAAGGAGCGCACATTTTTGGCGCCGCTGCCGGGGATATGCCCTACACTAAGCTCGGTTAGCACTTTACGCTTTCTTCTGGTGCAATTTCTATCATAGGAAAGGCAGGGAAGGAGTGTGTGGAGATTTCTGTTTTTTGCATTTTCTACATTTGCTGTCAAGTATCAATTTCTGCTATTGTCTGCGTTTTTTCAATTTCTGCAATTTCTGCATTTTCAAGTTCGGCGTTTTCAATTTCAGCAATTTTCCCAGGCCCAGGCCCAGGCCTCAGTCCTCAGTCTTATGATATATACTAGACTCACTCTTATATATATACCCTACTCCCTCAAGAGAGAATGAGAGCATGTGGGACAAGTCCTCCACTCTCCTCCTTTCTCTTCCCACTTGCACCCTTAGACTTTCTAGTTTGGGCCTAGTTCCCTACTGGAAATTGACAGTTTTAGGGATTCCGAGGGCATAGAGTGACCAAACGGAGGGCTGTAAAGCACGGCACGACCCTCTGACCGATACGCTCGTTTCGAGCTATCACACGGCCCATTCCACGACACGCTCTAAAAAATCTAGCAAAAAAACAAACAAAAAACACGCTAAAAACTAGTCACAAGACCTCCTAGAGCAGCTTTTTGACACCTTAGGGTATCAAAAGCACATGCACTTACGCTCTGGGCGGGTGCTAGAACACGAGCATATTGAGAGTGCCTCTGTTCATACGGACACCCATTACCCATCCACGATAAGCTCTAGACCCTCAGCGGGGACACAAGGTAGCACCACCCAAGACCCTAAAATAGCCGCTAGTGATTCCTCCTCCGACTCAGAAATCATGGAAGCATACCCTACCCAAAACACTGAGAGAGAAGGCCATGCACCTCCCGAAGCTCCACAGCCTAGTACTAGTATGTTTAGCCGTTTCATGGAAACATTAGGTAGAGCTACTCGCTCGGAACCTGATGCAAGTGAAGCACACAAAGGGGGTGGGGAAGTGGACTCTCCTTTCACATTGCACGTGGACCCCACACCCCCAAAGAGTGTCCATGTGGATATCCCACCAACTTCTTACCAAGAAGGCCCTGTTGAGCTGCCTCCTTCAGAAGTTCCCTCTAGAGTACCGTTGGTGACAAGTAAAACCACGAGGAGCAACATTGCTTCTACCTCACAAGAAACCGTTAACACGTCGACTCTAGAAGGATTGTTCATTAATGATCATTGGACATACGACCTCCACACTGAGGTGTTGACGGATCTACACTCTGGCCACGCCTACCATGTAGGATGGATAGAGATTGTACAATCCACCTCTAGTGCCACGAGCATCGAATATCAACAGAAAATGATCTGTAATGTTATCCATGGAATTATTCAATTAGAAAGGCAAAACCGAGGGGTAAATATACTCTCAACTGGCCCCATGAGATTTCTGGATACGAGCAAGGCTCAACAGCCTACTCTATCACAAATGGAGACTCCTCTAATGAGCCCCATGGACCCATCTTACGTCATTTCACCTGGGGTCTCTATGCAATCTGAGCCTCCGAGCGAAAACTTTAGCTTCCCTAACTTGGCTCAACCCTCTATTAAGGAAAACACAGTGCTCACTCCAGGGATAAGCCTGACAGAGAATGTACCGATGACATCTACGGTTAGCGCAGTGCCACTACCTAGTGTCGTAGTACCTAATATGGGGCCTCGACCATATGTGCCTCTAGCCCCTTATGCACACATGGCCCCCACACCTCCAATTGTACCACTTGCTTATGCTCCTCGAGTGCCGCTCCCTAGCCCTTATCCGAGTGGACCTATGCCCGGTTATGTTCCATATCCTGCATCATCCACACATATGCCAAGACCGGTACCCGTTCCTCTCCCACATATGATTCCAAGAGTACCTCCACCGGCCCTGCCTCCTCACATAGGTGACTTGGCAGCGTTTGCTCAAACCATAGGTCGATCTATCGCGGAAAATATGCGTCATGCATCTGATAGAGAGCCTAGAAGTAAGGCAGTACAAATTGCCAAACTCACGCAAAAATTCAATGGGGACGAAGATGCTAGAAAACACATTGAAGTGTTTGAACAAGTATGTGATTCCTTAGGGGAACGCAACGAACTACATAAGTGCAATGCCTTAAGCTTGACATTAAGTGGGAAGGCTGGAGATTGGTATAGAACCCTAAGGGTGGACGAGAAAACAATCTACCCTACCCTTCGAAGGTTGTTTCTAAAGGAGTACATACGAGAAGGTGTGCTTTGGGGTGTAGCATCTCAGCTACAGAAGGCCGAACGTAAGGAAGGAGAGTCAGTAAGGGACTTCATTAGTCGTCTAAAGCACTTAAACTCTCGTTGCCCTGTAAATGAGCGCTTCAACAATAACCAACTGCTTGATCGATTCATTCGAGGGTTGAGGAATGAAGGAATCTATAATGGACTAGTGATTAGAGGTATCACAACCTGGGAAGATGTCACTGCCAATGCAATCCAATTAGAGGACAACTTGATGATAGCAGGCATGAGGGTGTCTACTGACACGAGATCCACTAGCTCACAAGCCATTGAGTATGAACCCATGACTGCAAAGCCCATTGCCAATGAGCCAAAGGTATTTGAGACATTCTTGACAGACCTCACCAAGGCAATCCAAGAGTCTCTTAAGGATAATCGACCCCCTCAAAATAGTCACATGTATCCAAGAAGGGAGCAACAATGGTGTTCCATTTGCTTAGGTCCACATAGCACTAGTGAGTGCCCTACGTTTAGAGTAAAATTTAATGGAACTTGCAACGCATGTGGTAGGTATGGTCACCAAGCTAAGGATTGTTTAATGATCAAACGTATGATGGCAAATAGACCACCTGTAGCCTGGACGGATGCGCCTCGAGCTCCTGTATTGATGCCTACTCCACCTGTTGAGCAACTACCGCAACACATGGTCCCTAGATCTCAAAATGTTGTACAAGCTACACCGCTACCACCTCCTGTGCTAGGACCGCAGCCCCCGCATCCAAGAGTCGCCCCTATGAACCAAGTGGGTTGCGAGCCATCAAATGCTTATGCAGATGGCTGTGAGGAGGAAATAGACACTAGTATTGCCTACGGACTTGATACATTGGAAGAGTGTCCTATATACTACATGGAAGATTGTTGGGGACAAGTCAAGCCGGTTTATCAAGCTGCTGCTCTCGCATCCAGAGGTCAAAATATCAACACCCAGGCTAGGAGGCCACCTCTTCAATGCTACGAGTGTGGTGGACCACATCGAGTAGCGGAGTGCCCTATTAGGCTGCAAAAGAATGCTGCACAGATGCAAATGAATCAAGGGAGCACGTCTGCAATGCCAATACTCACATGTAATCGTTGTGGCATAGATCACTTGATTGCCCAATGCCCCTATAACCCAAATGCGCCTAAAATCACACCCCTAAATTTGGTCGAAATTGCTAGTGTGACATCGCCAATACCACCCGTCGCACCCGCTTATGCGATTACACGGTCCATGCTTCAAGGGCCAGGCCATATCCTCGAAGAGAGAGATACCGCGTCAGTTATCCAAGCAAAGAAAAAGAAGACACGAAGGAAGAAGTCGCAGAATACGGAAAATTCAAAGCCAAGTTCCAAAACAAACATAGGAACAGGAGATGACCCCGTGTATATGAATGACCTCGAGGATGATTCAGATTCAGTCGAGACAATGGAGACTAGAACCAATACCACAAAGGGAAAGACCGACAAAGAAAACCGTAACATGGAACCAAATGAAAACCGAATGAGAGAAAACCATAAAGAGCCTCTGAAAACACCACAAGTGTTTCCAAATCCAATCCAAGACCCCCAAGATAAACCGCAGGGGCAAAAAGGGAAGAATCGTAAAAAGAAGATTGGGACGTACCCAAACCCTGTAGACGAGATTGAGCAGGTGAAACATCTAAGAGGTTTAGTGGAGGAGACTCAAAGGAAACTAGAACCAGAACCCATGCAGGTCAAAATTCATGACACAGTGTTTCCCACGCAAGTTCATCCACCCCACATGAACCATAGACCGTTAGCCATTCTAGTATCATCCAAGAAGGGAGTGAGGACGGGACATCAGAAAGTGAGCATACACCTTTCTTGTTGGAAAGGATGTTTAACGAAGGAATACCTGATCCCATTGAGGAATATGAGATTCCATCCTCACCAGTTCTTAGTCAAGGACCTACACCCTGCAAAACGCCAATGAATGTTGCCAAACTAGTGGACTTCATGTCTTCTGAGGTCCGAACCACGATCATAGCAAAGCTGTATGGAGATCCTGAGTTATTCCTTGCACTTCGAGCATTCCTTAACGGAGAGCTACGAACGGGATTACCGCAGTTTGCGCAACCAAATAGGCCTGACTCGATTATGATTGATGAGGAAAATCATGTGCAATCACTTGACTTAGATGGACACGAGTCTGTGATTGAGGTACCCATTAACGAATTAGGGCAGTATTTTGAAGGCGACGAGTCTAATGCGACCCTACCCATCACTACCAAGGGATTAACTATAAAGGGAATTCTTGATGGTGGTGCGGGAGTTAGCATCGTTACAAAAGATTGTTGGGAATCCATGGGAAAACCCCGCCTCAGTGTTACTAACATTGTGGTAAAGATGGCAAATGGTACCATAGCCAAACCTATGGGGATGCTCAAGGATCTTAAGATCAAAGTTCTAGGACACAAGGTACGACATACGTTCATTGTAATGGATTTCTCTAAACACCTTATGTCATATGAAATGATTTTAGGACGACCATTCATGAGGGAAGCACAAATGGTTCACGATTGGTCTAAAAATCATGTCTATTTGCAATTCCAAGACTCTGTCCTTAGAGTGGATTTGGTGACTGGTAAGGTACACCCCTTAGGGAGTAAAACCATTATTGATCATCGCTCTGACACCACAGTTCACTCGGCCCCACTACAATATTGTTACACTTGTAAGAAGGATACAGACATTGGCCAAGATTCTCCTTACATGGATGTGTTACCGGGTATGACGGAATCAGACAATGTGGATTGGGTCCACCTAGCATCAACCATAGACACTTGGGGAAATAGGGGGACGACCTGGGTAACACCTGAGGGGGATGAAATGCCTATACCCTTAAATATGCTACAAGCAATGCATATCGCTTCCGAAAAGACTCATCCTAATGTCACGAAGAAAACATACAAGTGGGTCCCTAAAGCTTCTTTAGTGACCATAGCCAGTGCTAAAAAACAGAAGCCTTGTAAGAAACGTACCACTCGCTCCAAGAAAAGTAAGAAAATGTTGCGATGGATCCCTAAACGACTATTGGAAGCCCAAGGCTACTATCAAGGAAATGATCAAATCTGGGTGCCAAAACGTAGATTGTGCTCTTACCTATCACCTGACCCAAGTGAGCCCAATCCCGTAGCTCCAAAACGAATCAATGATCGTGGAAAGAAAAAAATCACAGAATGCTACACACCTGCTCCCGAGCTAGTTTGGGTACCAAAGAAAGAACGATTTGTTCCACCTAGCTCAGGAAGGGGGGAGTCCCATGAAGATTCTAGCTCCTCATGTAATACATCCATAGAGGTAAAAGCTTCTACACAGCCTCCATCTATAGTAATGGACCTCAATGAAGCTACAAAAGAATCCACACCTCCCAGTGTTCAAGAATCACCTGATGAACCACTTCAAGTTCAATCCTGGGAGAGTACCTTACCACCCTTGCAACTTGACGAGGCACCTAGGGTAATAGAAAACTACTGGAAAAAATCCTCACCTATTACCAACTGGAACAATTGGTTTCAAAGGGTGACAAGCTCATTTCAAACGGTATGATCTACCCAAGGAAGGGGGGAGTGTTTGCTGACAGTCATCATTCATTTGTTTCCCTCTCAACCTTTTTCCCTGACCTCTCAATCTCCGATCTTAGGGAATGTATATATGTAGCCTTATACTCACAAAAAAACAAAAATAGTAAAGAGCAAGAGCGCCTAGCAATGAGAGAGCACCCTATCAGATCTTACATATAAGTCCAAATTCACCGTGTCAATTCAAGCAACACACAAAAACAACTCTTATGTTTTAAAGGCCTAACCAAATCTATCTGTCTTGTCAGAAATGGCTACTTCACCAGAGGCATGCACTTCTATTTTTGATGAAAGGTACCCCTTGTCTTTTCAACAAGTGTTCTACGTATGCTACCCTATACTTTCTTGCGAATGGGATTTGATAGAGAGCCTTGCATGTGAGAGAAATTTTGAGGAGTTAGAATGGCTGATACGTCTATGGCTAACTAGTGATCCCTACCCAGTAGCGAATGTGTCTCCAATGGCACATGCTTATTCTTTTGCACAAGATGAGTATCCACGCATCACGAGGTTCTTGATTAGCATGCTTGCACAAGAGGATGATGAAGAGGAACTAATAGAGACCGAGGAAGACTATGGCCTCACGGACAACGATTTTATTTATCTAGATGATGAGGATAGAGGCCTAGCCTTAGGGTGGCCACCCGGTTTATATAATATCCTCTTTCCTTGATTCTAAAAGGGGTAACAGATAGGTAGGTTAGGGGTCTAGATTGTGTTTTGAGTTTGTTTTTTAGGAGTTTTAATTTTTCCCACTGATGTGCCTCCTAGAGGTATTCCTTTTGTTTCCTAGTGTGTACAGGAGCGTGTTGCTATTGATAGGATTTGGACCTTCATGGAATCTTTATCTCAACTCACTCTTCAAATCAAGCGCGACCATCGACACAAACAGGTGTTTCTTGTCCATTAGCATTGCCCTTATCTTTTTGCATCTATGATTGTCTGCTTTGATTGTGATTGGTAGCATAATATTCAGCGCATTTGCTTAGTATCAAACATTTAATTCAAGGCAATCTTTTGTCATAATCACTTGTCAAGGTTTAAAAATCAAGCAGTCCGACTAAGCTAGTTTGACCAAGCTAGGTATTAGAAATCTTCTCTTAATACCATGGGGAATGCCTTCCTAATAAGCAATGGTTACTTAGGTTCTTAATCCGATTTAGGCAGCATTGTATGAAATGTACTAGGGCTTTCTAGTGGGCTTAACCCTATTGACCTTTAGCGTAAGTATTATAAAGGGAGTTTACTAATGTGATGAGCCTGGGGAGGGTAACAGTGTTATATGACCCCCCAAAGTTACAAAATTAAAATGATGAAAATGAACAAACAAAAAATCAAAGTGCCACAATGTAAAATCTTACGCTGGAAGAGAAATCTCAGCTTGATTTGGTACTTCACTCACTTGATTGCCTATGGTACTAGAGCCCTAGAGGTTCCCAGTGTGGGCGCTTTTCCTTGAGAAGCAAAAAACCCAAGGCATACAAAATAAGCACACACATCATAATTGAATCAATGTGAAAAGACTTTGGGGGGTCAAAGAAAAAGTAATCAGTCAGGCGATGATTTCATGAGAAATTCCTTTTATGGTAGCTTAACTACAAAGTTTTCTAGATATAGCCTCTAGTCAGCCCTCGAACATGAATACTTGGCTCTCGCGATTAAACAACTTAATTGACCACAGAAAATTAAGAAGCTTACCCATGGTATTAATATTCGATCTCTAGTGCTTTTCGACCGTCAAATTAGCGACCCCAGACTTGTTTAATTTTCTACCTTTACATCTGTTTATGCATTTGATTACATTGCAATTTAATGTTCATTGCTGACAAATTGTTTGAAATTCTTTTTCCAATCAATGTGTCTACCTAAAACTGCATATGCTTTTTAAGAGAATGCCATTACTGTGCCAATGTTGTTTGATTTTGTAGTGACTGAAGAAGGCTAAGGACATTCATCTCAAATGCTCTTCCACCTCGACGAACCAGCTTCAACTCAATAGCTTCCGAGGACGGAATCTACATCAGGAAGGGGGGCATGTTAACCCTCACGGCTCACGGATACCCATCACCTACGATGGACGCGTATTATGTATTTGGTAGAGTCGGGTACCGGGCTTGTCGGTCCAATAAGTAAGGGTAAGAGTGATCGCCAATGAGAGGCGCACTTTAACTTGGACATTCAAGGGATTAGTTGGCTAAGCATGGGCGCCCAAGTGTGAATGGGGTGAGCTCCTATAAAAGCCAACTAAACCTAATTTTTACTCATTCTCTCATTTGTGCAATTGAAGAGTGCTCTTGCTCCATCTCCATCTTCTTCTTCTTCACCTCCTTGTGTGTGTGTGTGTGTGAGAGAGAGAGAGAGGGAGAGTGTGTGTGTGATCGAGCATTACGAAGGCACGATGGCGGCGAAGCGGTTGAGCGCGGCACGACTGCAGCTTCTTCTTCATCGCGGCGAGGAATCCACCACGAAGGCGAGCGTAGAGCGGTGAGTGACACACCCTTTGTTCTCTTGAGCTTGCTAGTTTAGGCTTGTTGTGTGCTTGGAGCCGTTTGTGGCTCGCATACGGTGTATTGGCAAGTCCCTTGCTTCGACAGTGCGGCAAGGAGCGCACAGTGAGCAAGCATGCGGCTGTATGTTTGTGTTTGTGTTTGTGTGTGAGTGTGAGTGTGAGAGAGAGAGGGGGGATCGTAGATGAATGTAACAAGCATGAATATACAAATTCCAAATGATAAAAATGTCTGGATAGTTTTCTGTCAGTGGTAGTTTTCTGGATTTGATAACAAGATATACTATAACATCTGCTCACACACCGAAGCCTCATAAAAATGTGATCAGAGCTGCTCCATTCCCCGTACAAGAAACAAGAACAACCGAGTGATAAATGTAGAGACTGATGAACATAAAGTTGAAATGGCATTCTGGATGCTATGTATTTTATAGAAAACTAATGTAACACGTATAAATATGAAAATTCCAAATGATGGAAAGGTATCCCTCGAACACTGGAGGAAAAGCATCGGTGTTCCTCCAACACTGGAGGTGAAAAAAGGTGACCGGAGAATGGCACGTTCTTTATGGTTTGTAAAACTTGGGTGAGGACGGTGCCACCTCCCCACCATACTTATGTATGTGTTTTTCGTTTTTTTTAGAGCATTGGCATGCGAGCACGTACTGTATTTCTTGTGTCATTTCTAATAGGTTATTCCACCTTATTATAAATTCAACTTAACTTATTGTACACTACCAAACCACAATTGAAAAACTCAAATGAATAGGAAGTTTCTTATTGTAATGGACGCTTTCAGATCCCAAACATGATGATGGACAAACTTACTCAAAAAAAAAGAGGCAAATAGCGAAACAACGAACAAGAAAAAAGAGGAAAGAGAGTCTAAAGGCAGTTGCATGTTCGTGGTCTGGAATCGACATTCTATCACGACAATGGCAAGATCAGTGCATCGTTGCAACCAAAAACATTATGGTTTGTGCTAGTTGCGAAACTTTGACATTCTCAAAAACTCACCTCGGAAAGAAAAAACTGGACAATACCCGTGTTAGTCTAGCTAGCATGACATTCCTAAATGCTGTCGAAAAGGAAGGAGTATCCATACATTGGTCATGTTGCTCGAGCTGTGATAGAGACGTCAGAACCAAAAGCGTAGTAGTATTGCTACCATACTATGTCCGGCGTATCTTAGAATCCAACCAGCTTCACACTCAACTCCTCAGTATAATTGACATTTCTTTAAACGTTGTGAGCGGGATGAAAACACACACAGCGCCTCTATAACGACCCGACACACACTCTTGGGAAGATACACACACACACTATGGGGCACCACTCGGCTTATACAGCCCACCTGGCCGAGACAGGGAACACACCAATGGAGTGAGAGGAGAGAGACTATCCACTTGCCCACTCCAAACCGAGACACACACACACACACACCCAAAAGCTCAGCTCAAAAGAGGAGAATTTCTGATGTTTAGATACAATAGAGCTTGGGCCAACACCAATGGAGGAAATAGCTCACACAATATGGGTAAAATGTACCAGATACAATCAGAAACTCGAGCAGAAGCTTCGCTCAAAGGAGAAACTTACACAGCCAAAACAGCAGAAAAACAGTGAGTAATTTGGCAAAATGGACATTGCCATCGCGTCCGAAACGGCCCAAAACCCCAATCTACAATGTCAAAGTGCTCAAATCCGACATCGGATGAGCAGTTTATGGCCAAAACAGGCTCCAAAAACCCCAAAAACACACCTGCGACTGTTCCTCCTCTCTTCTCCACGTTTTTTCTGGTCTTCTCTCTGTTTTTTCAGTTGTCACACTTAGCTTTATTAGTTGGGCACTGTTGGCCTTTTAGATGACCTCAAACGGACCCCGAACAGGCCAAAAACTGACCTCGCAGTGCATAGTTGTCACCTTTTTGCATCATCCGCACACCTGGCACTCATTTCTTTTCAATAATGCGTCTCGTAACCACATGAAGTGGCCCCAAAAGTGGTCCTAATGATGACCTTTCTACATAACTCTCACAAGAAAACACCCACGTTGTGTCCGTCCTCATCCACGTGCAAATATTGACCCCGCTCGGCCTCCTGACGCCACTCGATGCCATCTGACGCACCTGCTTACCTCATGTCGTCGGCCCGCGGATAGCTTCCTCGAGAATTTTTACGCGCTACCAACTCCTCCTTATTGTAGAAAAAACATACTGGTACTGATAATAATGAAAATTGCTGCACTATGTACACCCTGTCCTACCTGTACACATGTGGGCCCCACGTAACCACATGGCTCTGAAAAATGGGAAATTCTTTATTTGATGCACCATGCATGTATATGTACATATGCGCAATCCCTTGCTCCAAAAAACTCCTGACATAATTTGCCCACCCCCTAGCCTGCTAGAGCATTCATGCTCAGCAGCAGCACTAGTAGATGCTCATTCCACCTAGATCAAAAGGCCAAAGGCATATTTCCTGATTCACAAGAAGCATCATAACACCACACCTACATTTGTCAACAATCAACCAAAATGCACCATAGGCATATCCAACTAACACATCCGCCCTGTCTGGAGTTCCAAAAGCATAAATATTGCATGCCACATTCAACCCAACCGATAGAGACAACTCAAGCGACTCATCACCTGGCATCTTGGCTTCACCAGCCATAGCCCCAACTTGCAAATCATGCACCAAAGTAGCTAAAAGAATTGTGTGAAGGTAAAGTTGTTGATATCCAAAGCACAAAAGTATCCCCATAGCACACATATCCCTAGCATAGGCATCCACATAGCTGAGATTGGACTCATATATGCCAAACCCCTTCTCATCATCATAAGCATACTCATCATCACACATAACTTTATCCACATCATAATCATGGCTAGCACCACTATCCATAGCTTCTAGCATGGGTTCATCAGTCTCCAAGAATACAGATCCCTGCTCTAAACCACAATCATGCTCACAAATCGGTTCAATCACTGCACATACATCAAAATATGGCTTCAAAACAGGCTCCACATCCCACAAATCCACAAAATGGCTCTCAACCTTGCCCTCTTCCCTAATTCCCAAGGAACTAGTATCCAAAGCTACATGCTCATCATCAATAACCTCAAACTCACACTCACACCCAGAATCACAAGGTACACAAGTAGCCAATGCATCCTCTTCAAGACTTTTCAATCCTGTATCCAAAGCATTACTCACCTCTTTAGGCTCTTCCAGAAACCTGTCAACCTGCAAGACCTCTTTACGCTTCACAATAGACCTTGGGAAGAAACGAGAAACATCATAGGATAGGCTACTTTTCACCTGCTTAGGCTTAACTTCATCTTCCATGTCAAATCCATTTTTCACATGCATACCTGTACTGATACCATGTTCCTCAAGACGCTTAAACTTCCATTCCTTGTGCTTTGCAATGCATACTGCATCTTCAAGAGACTTGGGCCTCTTCAACTCAACCTCGAACCGCAACCAAGGTGACAAACCATCAACAAAAGAAATTTTCTTCAATGAACAAGGGGGGGTCTCATCCTTAAGAGTAACACACCAACGAGTCCATAAATCTGTAAAACCTTGTACATAGGCATCAACACCTTGACAAGAACCTTGCTTAAGAGCATTGAGCTCATTCCATAGTGCATTTGCATCTTCAAAAACCTGGAAACGCTCTAAAAAAGCTTCTATAAACTTGTCAAGACTCAAACCATAAGAAGAAGCCACTGCTTCTTTAGCTTCCAAATCCATGAACCAAACACGGGCCTCATCTTTCAAAAGCAATCCAAATAGCCTCAAAATCTTGTCCTCATCACACATATTGTTGCTTATGCATGCCACCTCGACTTGCTCCAGAAAGTCTTCCGCATCTTCACCACTTCCTCCATGAAATTCTGGATAAGAGAAAGCCATGGCTACCCAAGTTTAATGCTTTAAGAACCTCTTCAAACACACGTGCAAGAACCCAAAACTTTTCACTACCCAATCCCCAGAAACTTCAATGGAGCTCAGCTTTAGATAAGGACAAACACATGCACATCAAATGAGTTTTCATAGTTGATCATCGGAATTACAACAGGCAAAGGACATTCCAATATCTCCCTTAATCTTCTTGGACACATGAACATTTATCTGGATTCTCTGAGTTAAATGAAAAGGAGTGAATTGAGGGCCATTTTGATCATCCATTAAAGTCAACCATGCAGCTCCCAAGAAAGCACACCTGTCTTATCCTCTGATTTTGCCAAAATTTTAGCAGCATAACATCATAAATGCCTTAAAATACCAAAAGACCAGCCATCATAACTTGAAAAAATTTTAACAGAGTTTCCCCAGAAGTAGAGCAGTGAGAATCCAAAATATAGACTGTTTATGTATGCATAAACTGTCAACAATAGAACCCGAGCATCAAGTAGGAATCACTAGTACATAGCCTATGACGAGGTCACGAAAAGGGTTCTCCAGCTACCTGTATCACCGAAAGGATCTCCACATCTGAGAATCCCCTAGCTCAATAAAACCTCACGCTATCGACCCTCACACAAAGGCTCATGCAAATCGCGTATAGTCAAGTCTCCGAAATGACTATCTTCCAGACCAAGTCTCAGAAATGGCTGGGACTGCCAAATAAAACCCAATATGGCTTCACAAAGGCATACAATGGCAGTTTCCACAAGTAACGTATAATCCAACAGACAATGCGCTCAAACACGCGCCAAAAGATTCATACCCACAACTGCAAGTGACACCACTGCTAGTATATCCCTGTACTCCAGCTACATGTACCTATGTGAGTCACTTATACCTGTACCTATAACCTGTAACCTGTAATCTGCAACCTATAATCCCGAATCTCGAACCTTGAAGCTCGAAGCAGAAGGTACTCGAAGAAGATCCTCCGTGGGGGCGCCAAAAGATTGTGACCGGGATGAAAACACACACATCGCCTCTATAACAACCCGACACACACGCTTGGGAAGATACACACACACACACACACTATGGGGCACCACTCGGATTATACAGCCCACCTGGCCGAGACAGGGAACACACCAATGGAGTGAGAGGAGAGAAACTATCCACTTGCCCACTCCACACTGAGACACACACACACACACACCCAAAAGCTCAGCTCAAAAGAGGAGAATTTCTGATGTTTAGATACAATAGAGCTTGTGCCAACACCAATGGAGTAAATAGCTCACACAATATGGGTAAAATGTACCAGATACAATCACAAACTCGAGCAGAAGCTTCGCTCATAGGAGAAACTTACACAGCCAAAACTGAAGAAAAATAGTAAGTAATTTGGCAAAATGGACATCTCCATCGCGTCCGGAATGGTCCAAAACCCCAGTCTACAATGTCAAAGTGCTCAAATCCGACCTCGGATGAACAGTTTACGGCCAAAACAGGCTCCAAAAACCCCAAAAACACACCTGCGGCTGTTCCTCCTCTCTTCTCCACGGTTTTTCTGGTATTCTCTCTGTTTTTTCAGTTCCTGTACTTAGCTTTATTAGTTGGGCACGGCTGGCCTTTTAGATGACCTCAAACGGACCCCGAACAGGCCAAAAAATGACCTCGCAGTGCATAATTGTCACCTTTTTGCATCATCCGCACACCTGGCACTCATTTCTTTTCAATAATGCGTCTTGCAACCACGTGAAGTGGCCCCAAAAAGTGGTGCTAATGATGACCTTTTTGTATAACTCTCACAAGAAAACACCCACGTTGTGTCTGTCCTCATCCACGTGCAAATATTGACCCCGTTCGGCCTCCTGACGCCACTCGATGCCATCTGACGCACCTGCTTACCTCATTTCGTCCGCCCGCGGATAGCTTCCTCGAGAAGTTTTACGCGCTACCAACTCCTCCTTATTGTAGAAAAAACACAATGGTACTGATAATAATGAAAATCGCTGCACTATGTACACCCTGTCCTACCTGTACACATGTGGGCCCCACGTAACCACCTAGCTCTGAAAAATGGGCAATTCTTTATTTGATGCACCATGCATGTATATGTACATATGCGCAATCCCTTGCTCCAAAAAACTCCTGACAACGTCATAAGCTCTGGGAATGCTGTAGAGTCCTGCCTACTTGAAAAAATATCCTTGCTTGATGACCCTCTGATTTGTTGGACAAAAGAGGCAGGTCTACAACATCTGTCAAAGCAGCTCGCATCCTCACGCTTATCAAACATTTTAGCCTACAACTTACTTCATAATCCAATTATCAAGATGTATAAAACTGTGGCAGAGAAACCCTACAAAAAACTACTTTGTGTGTGCTAACACTGGATGTTGTTACGTCAATCATAACAAGCCACTCAAAAACAGAGCCATTTGCATTGATGGAGGAAGCAGAAGTGTAATATGAGATGAGCATTTTTTGAAAGCATGTACACCACCTCAAGAAGAAGGGCCTATACCACAACAGACTCTAATGAATTTGGCTCAACAAAGCTCCGTGAGGGCTCACGCCTCATTGAGCGTACGACAATCTTCAGGTGCGATGGAATGCCTACTAGCCACGCAGAAGCCAAAGACATGACAATAGAAAAAGCTGTGTTCCCTTTTTTGTTCCCATTCGGACGTGGAAACTACAAAGGTGACACCCAATTCAGTGACTACATCAGGATGAGGATCATCATGCTTTTCTCCTTGTACACCTTGTACAAGCCATACCTACTCATCATGTACCAACTCAAGAGTGCAATCATGATATCCAATTCTACAAACATGACGATGTTGCAGCGCATACAGATGCGTATAAGAGGAGGCACAAGAATGCATCCAACCGAGATGCAAAAAGAAGCATTATAAGATACAAGCTCCTGTTGACAATGCCCGGCACTTCATCATGGCATCGAAAGAACCTCAAAGATCATCGCAATGGTTGACATGTGGGGCCTACCAGATTTATTCTTGGCATTTACGACGAACGCAGTCACAGATAGCAAGTGACACAAAGTAGTAGTAACAACCCACACTTTTAGGGGAAGCAAAGTCTTGGGCGAAATAGAGCATCATCTTTTAAGGTACGAGATACAAAACTGAGGATTGCTGCATGCACATCTGATTTTGTGGGTTTTTCGACCCGACATTGAATCAATAGCAAATGAAATAGCATTTTACATACCTGACCCAGAGTAGCCTCCTTTGAATTTTTCAAAGCATTTACATCATCTCGTGCGACAAGAAAACAAATTCACAAATGCAAGTCCACCTACAGGGTAATGGACCAACACTCTGTATGCAAATACGGCTTTCCATTCAGCCCTCAACTATCAACCAAGCTCGTAATGGACCCACAAACATCAAGATGGTTGGACTAGTGGCCCATAGATGAGCACCATAACATAGTTCCCTACCACCCGTTAATCTTGCTTCTGTGGGGAGCGCACATGAACATCCAACGTGTGACCAACTCATCTATATCTCACTACCTGCTAAAGTACGCAATGAAGACAGAGCCATGGGTCTACTAAACCTATCAAAGGAGAATGCGGTGAGGCTTGGCTTGAATGGATTAGACAAGGTCAAGCTTCGTATAATTGCAGCATCGATAATGTCCAAGACAATTTCTGCAACAGAGGCAACACTCAATTGCCTGCAAGTTCTGATCATCACAAGAAGCAAAGCCATGGAACTTATATCGACTCATTTCCACCTTTGCTAAGACAAAGATTGATTTCACAGAGCCAAACAATTGTCATGCATCTAGTCGACTTGTATTATACAAGGCCACTACAACTGGAGCAATACATGTTCTGCATGTACCACAAAAGTTTCAAGATTCGAGAAGAGCACCACAGAATCTAAGAAGAGCTAGATGTATGATGCCTATAACAACTCTGTTCTAGAAAACCACCGGCTAGTACGATTCACCGAATACCACCCTGGCCACCAATCAATCAATCAATCCAGTGCATTTACAATCAATAACATGTTATTTTGAATGTCAGCTTGTAATTGTTTAGGTACATAATGTCTTTTCTAGCACACTACTCTCCATCTCTCTCTCTCTCTCTCTCTCTCTCTCTCTCTCTCTCTCTCTCTCTCTCTCTCTCAAAACTTAATCACTGTCAATACAAATGTATTACCGTGGGTATCAATTTCCTTTGCTGCACCCATCTCAAAAAGACATACTAGTTAGCTTGATGACCATACCTCCCACAGGCATTGCAGTTCCCATTGAATTTTTCTCTAAAAGTAGGGCATTCACTGGTACTATGCGGTCCATAGCATACTGAGCACCATTGTTGCTCCCTTCTTGGATACATATGATTGTTTTACGGAGCCTGATTATCTCTAAGACTCTCTTGAATAGCCTTGGTGACATCTGCTAAAGTCATCTCAGATATCTTTGGCTCCTTAGCAATAGGCTTTAGGGTCATTGGCTGATGCCCCGATGCTTGTGAGCTAATAGATTTGGACTCAACAGACACTCTTTCCCCTTGAATCATTAAATTATCCTCCAATTGGATCGCATTAGTAGTGACTGCTTCCCAAGTGGTGATACCTCTAATGACTAGGCCATTGTCGATATCCTCATGTAGTAATCCCCTAATGAATCTATCCATCAATTGATTATTATTGAAGCCCTCATTTGGATTACAACGAGAATTCAAATGCTTCAAGCGACTAATAAAGTCTCTCACCGACTCTCCTTCCTCTCGTTGGGCTTTCTGGAGTTGAGAGGCTACACCCCAAAGTACTCCCTCTTGTATGTATTCTTTCAAGAACAGTCTCCTAAGAGTAGGGTAAGTCATTTTTTCTTCCACCCTTAGGATTCTATACCAATCCCCTACTTTCCCACTTAAGGTTAGTCTTAAATCATTACTCTTATGTAGGTCATTGTGTTCTCCTACAGAATCACATATTTGTTCAAACACTTCGATATGCTTTCTCACATCTCCGTCTCCACTAAATTTTTGTGTGAGCTTGGCTATTTGTATTGCCTTACTTCTAGGTTCTCTATCAGGCGTGTTACGCATATTCTCAGCAATAGATTGACCAATAGCTTGAGCAAATGTTGCCAAGTCACCTAAGTGAGTAGGCACCGTGGGTGAAGGTGCTCCAGAGACTACATGTGGAGTAGGTATTGGCATTGGGCTTGGCACATAGGAAGCCCTTGGGTTCCACGTTTGGTATGATGGTGTGCCATGTGGTGGCCCAAAGTTCATATGTGTGGCCCTACGCATAGCAGATGTCGGATGTGACATGCTAATGCTAGCTGGTATGGTCCCATGGAAATAAGAACTTGGGTGTTGTGGTTGTGGAGCATAGGTAGGTGAAACCATGGGAGGAGTAGGGACTACATGAGTACGAGGACCCATGGGTGTATACAATTGGTACACACTTGTAGGTACTGTTGTAGACATTGAGCTACCATGTAGTGGTGCTTTACTAACAAATGAGATCCATGGCGTATTTCTTGGCATGCCCATCATTGGGGTAGGCATGGTAGCCATGGTGTCATCAAGGGAAAGATGAGCTAGACTTAGAAAGGTGAAGCTATCACTTGTGGGCTCAGATTTCACTGAGACCCTTGGAGAAACAACATATGGAGGATCCATCGGAGTTATCGAGGGAATCTCCATTTGCGATAAGGTTGGTTGTTTAGACTTCCTGTATCTAAGAATCTCATGAGACCCATTGAAGGCATGTTGATCCCCTTGTTCTGTCTCTCTAACTCAATGACCCTATGGATGACATCACAAACTCTTTGTTGTTGATCCTCCACACTAGTAGCACCCATTTTGGATCGTAGGACATCTAACCAACCCACGTGATATGTGTGACCTGTGTATAGGTCCGTTAGAGTTTCCATTTGTAGTTCGTACTCCTAGTTCTCATTTAAGAACGCTCCATCTATGATTGAGGTGCTAGGGGTGTCCTTTGAACTAGATGCAATGTTGCTTTCTAGGGGTTGGCCCTTAGTGGTTGCTAAGTCAAGAGCATTCGATTGCTCTCCTAGCAAAGATATTGACATAGGAGATTTTGATTTTAACTCTCTTCGTTGCTCCACCTTGCGTAAGATCTCGATTTCCTTTTCCCTTGCTGCAAGGATATATCGCTCAACCTCTTGCACTTCGGCAAGGCTTCTACCATCGGGTAATATGACCTCGGAGGGGAATAACTCTGAAGAGTCAGGAGGTGCGGTGAATGAAGTATTCATGTGCACATTCTCTAAGGGCATAGGGTCTACGTTGTTCATGAATGGAGAATTTACTTCCCCACCCCCATCATTTACATCATTAGCTCCATGTTCGGAGCGAGTGGCTCTACTAAAGGTTTCCTTCAAGCAGCTAAGCACGCTTGGTCGGACCGTGGGTCCATGGCATGCATGTCTTGGCTTGAGCTATCAGGATTAGGCATTGGGAAACCCTCCATGATGTCGTAGTCAGAGGAATAGTCACTAGCCGCTATGTTCGAGTCTTGGTTTGTACTACCTTGGGTCCCCGCCAAGGGCCCGAAACCTAAAGTAGGTGGATAATGAGAACTTGCGTGAGTCAAAATTCTCTCTAGTTGCTCCGTCTCTAGCACACGACCAGAGTGTAGATGCATGTGCCTTTGATAATCTACAAGCGTCAGCGAATAACCTCGAAGGTTAACCGCTTACTTTTTTAGGCGTCCGTTTTCACTCGGTTTTTTTTAAATGTTTTTTAATGATCGGTTTTTTTAATTAAAGTGCGTGATAGCTCAAAATGAGCGTATCACTCAGAGGGTCGCGGTGTGCTTTACAACACAACGTTCAGTCACCTGAAGCTCCGTTGGTCCTCAAAAAAGTCGATTTTTAGCTACGTGTGAAGCTAAAATATGTAATTTTAAAGGGCGACTGAGGCCTGAGCCTGAACGCGAGCTTGGGCTTAGGTCTGGGAGATATTCTCGATCCCGGTCCTACCTTTAAATTTTTTTATTTATTATTTTTAAAATTTTTTTTAAGGATAAGGTCGCCACGGCCTGCGCGAGAGCACACCACACTCTACCTACCTGCTTACAACTAATACACCTACTGTTACACACTAACACACTTTATTATCTCTCACAGATCTAATTCCTACTTACTGTACTTTGCATTACATGGAACTAACAACCTTAATACTAATTCCTTATGACAGAGAAAAAACAGAGTACCTTTGAAAACTACATTAACAAAGAAATACACAGTAGCAACACAAAATCCTTCTTCTCAACACACAAACCCTCCTTCCTTACCTTTCCTACAATTGAAATTGCACCACAAAAGAAGCACAGAGTGCCATTCAAGCTTAGTGTATGGCATTCCCTGGCAACGGCTCCAAAATGTGCGCGTATGTCGCACGCATCAATGCAAGGATCTTGTCGATACACTGTGTGTGAGCGACAAATGGCTCCAAGCACACAACAAGCCTAAACTTATAAGCTCAAAGATGACGATGGTGTGTCACTCACTGCTCTACGCTTGCTGTCGTGGAGGATTCCTCGCCGTTGAAGAAGAGGGAGACGCCGCCACACCGCGCTCAACCGCCTCGCCGCCGTTGTGCCGCCACAATGCTCGATCTCTCTCTCTCTCTCTCTCTCTCTCTCTCTCTCTCTCTCTCTCTCTCTCTCTCTCTCTCTCTCTCACGAATACACACACACAAGGAGATGAATAAGAAGAAGATGGAGATGGAGCAAGAGCACTCTTCAATTGCACAAATGAGAGAATGAGTGATTTTTAGGTTTAGTGACTTTTATATGAGCTCTCCCCATGCACACTTGGGCGCCCATGCTTAGCCAACTAATCCCTTGAGTGTTCCAGTTAGAGTGCGCCTCTCATTGGCGATCACTCTTACCCTTTTCCTATTGGACCGACAAGCCCGGTACCTGACTCTACCAAATAAATAATACAATGCATGTCGTAGGTGATAGGAATGTGCTTGAGGGTTAACAACAGTCTTGGGTAACCCTATTACAGAATCCATATTGATGCACTCCCACTTCATTGCAGGTATATCCAATGGTTGTAGCTTCCGAGGAATCTAAACTCTTTCAGCCTTCAGCTTTTGACATACCAAACACTTCTTAACATACTCTAAGGTATCTTTTCATCTTAGTCCACTAGAAATTTTGTCTAAGAGAAGCAAACATTTTGTGATAACCTGGGTGAGTTGCAAGGGGAGTTTCATGAGCTTCCTTCAGTATTGACATCCTTAAGCATGTAGGTATGCACAATCGATTCCTGAAGAATAAGAGTCCATCTTGAATAGAGTATTCCAAATATCTTTTCTCAACTTGAGCTTGGATTTCTTAGATCAATAGACCAAAATTGCTCATCAGTTTGGAGAGAGTTTTGAACTTCCTTGGGTAGAGTTGAGTGAACTAGTGTAACGGCAAGGGCCACTACGCGTCGGATCACTATATCTATAGCTTGATTTTCCTTGCCTAGTCTAAATTTGATCTCAAAAGTGAACTCTTGTAGGAATTCAACCCATCGCCTTTGTCACATATTGAGATCTGGCTAGATGAAAATCCACTTGAGACTTTTGTGGTCAGTAACAAGCTCAAATATCTGACCTAGAAGATAGTGTCTCCACTTTTTGAGGGCATGAACCACAGCTAGTAGTGCAAGGTTGTGGGTGGGATAATTCTTCTCATGAATCCTGAGCTGTTGTGATTCATGCCATGGATGGCCTTCTTGCTATAGGATTCCACATATACCTTGTATGCAAGCATCCATTATCACCTCAAAGGTTTTTCTTTTTAGAATCTGGAAGTTTGAGAACAAGTTGATTGGCCAAGATCTCTAGTCTTTGAATATATAAGCATTTTATCAAAGAAGACTAGAACAAAATCATCTAACTATGTCCTAAAGAGGTCAATCATGAGACGATTAAATCTGGCAGGGGCATTAGTTAGGCCAAAAGGCATGACGGTGAACTCATAATGCTTAAACCTTGTGTTGAAAGCTATTTTTGGAATATCCACTCTTTTTATCCCAACTTGGTAATAGCTTTACCTGAGATCAATCTTGGTGAAAAAGTTGGAACCATCGAGTCAATCAAGCAACTCATCTATGCAAGGCAAGGGATACTTGTTCTTGACAGTGCACTGATTTAAGCCTCGAAAAGCTATGCAAAGTCTGAACGTTCCATCATTCTTCTTTTGAAAGAGCACAGGACCACCCTAGGGAGAGACACTGGGTTTGATGAAACCTTGTTCCAAAAGTTGAGTCAACTAATTTGTCAGCTCTATGGATTGAGAAGGTGACATCTTGTAGGGAGTCCTTGCTATTGGTTGGGCACTAGGAATGATCTCGATCTCATGCACTAATTCCCTAGATGGTGGAAGATTTGTCAACTCCTTTGGAAAAATATCTTGATATTCATTTAGTCATTGAGGCTATGATTCTTTTTATTTGGTCTTTGGTTTATTGAGTCTTGTAACATAAAGTGAGAGTCCTTTCTTTAACTTCTTAACCAAACGACTGGTTTTGACCACCTTTAGGGGAGCTTTCCTTGTTCTGCCTTGCACTAAGACTTGTTCACCCGAGTTTGAAAAAGAGATGCTTCTTTCATTGCAATGGATTGGCTTTATTTTTGCCTAGACAATCCATCCCTAGGATTTTCTAGTTGAAAAGATAGATCTATCGTCTGTTCATCTGTCAAAATAGTGGATCTAGTTGCTTGAGAAACCCGTAACTTACGGCCTGTGGGTTGGGAGGTGACTTGCAATCTTTTTACAGTGTTAGATGACAAAAAAGAATATGAGGTACCATAATCAATACGAAAGGAAAGAGGTTTACCCTGATACTCTCCCTTAGTCTCAAGAATGGAGAACTGTCAATTTTGGCCACTGGGATCCAAGGTAGCATAGATGTAGGCTTGCTCCTCCATCTCATCCTTTACTGAAATAAAGTTCACGGTTGATGTTCTAGGTGGGTTGTTGGTTGGATTTTGTCCATGAAGATGAGGCATAGGATTATGTCTTCCTTGTGCTCGATTTCTCCCTCTGGTTTGAAGGTTTCTGAATTGTCCCCCTTGATAGGGTGGATTTAGATGGCTAGCATGAGGGGCCAAATTGCTGGAGTCATTTTCTTTAGGGCATTCAGCCTTCTTATGACCAAAATCTAGGCACTTGTAGCATTGAAATTGTCTTCCACTTTGAGTGACTAGAAGAGAGTTCACACAAACAAAGTGTGGTGATGGTTGGGGTTGGGCAAATGGCTTTGGTATAAATGGTACTTTATTTTCTTGACAGGGATGACCGTGGTAAGAAGGAAATTCTTGCTTCCTATTAGTTGTGGTGCATCCCTTAAAAAGGCTCTTATGCTTTGACTTGGCTCGAATTAATGCATCTGCGAGTGAGACAAGTCGGAGGGACTTTACTTCAGGAGCCAAACAAATCTCCTCCAAGTCCAAGGATCAAGCGACTTAGATTCTTTTCCTTTGTCATGAGAGGAGCATATCGTGAAAACCGGACAAACTCCTCATAGTAAACTTTGACAGACCTATTTCCCAGCTTGCATAAAAGAAACTCATTCATCTTAGTGGTGGAGTAGTCTAGGGGAAGATAGGGTTCCTTGAGATGATGCTTTAACTCATCCCAACTCTGAGTCACCTCTACTACTTGGCGAGTTTGGCAGTTGAGCTTCCACCATGTTTTTGCAGGTCCTTCTAGCTTGGCTCTTCCCATTATCCCTTGAGCTACTGAATTGTAGCCAGCAAGAGAAACGTAGTCATCCATCTGAATTATCCATTCTTCTAGTAGGGTAGGCACATCATCACCCGTGCCTAAAAATGGATGCGGTTGCACAGATTTTAGAAGGACCTTGAGATCCTTCTCATGCCCAAAATTCTCTACAAGGGCAAGCGACATTTGGCTGGAACGTGGCACAGGGGTAACTTGGGGTGTTGGTGGCACTTGTGAATCGGGTGGCGTATGATTTGAAGCACTAACTGTTGGTAAATACCAAGCAGCCTGACTTCTTGTGAGTCTACGTGGCATATTTTTATGGCTATGGCCAAAAAATATCCTTCCTTTAGCAATCGAGTTGAAAAACCCTTTTAGATATACAAGACTAGTTAAATTATTTTTTAAAGATGGACCTTTAAAAAGGTAAACTCTTTGTTATTTTTCATTATCTATCTCCTTTCTACAAGAGTCAATGAAGAACTTTGTCTATCCAAGGACAAAAACCGCATTGTGATACCACTTGTGAGGGCCAAGCACAAGGACTACCGGCTGTACGGTCTCCAAATGGATACACCCTGATCTCCAAAATCCCTCCCGCTTGAGACCAACACCAAGATAGGACTCCTCCTGCTCTTCGTTGCCAACTCAAGGGGGTGATAACATTCACTTCCTCTCATATGGATCCCTTAGCCCCGAAGAACCTTTGTGTTAAGTATGGATCTTGATTTACCCCTTGTAATTTTTTGTAGTAAAAATGCACATTTGTAAGGCCCCCATTATGAGAAGAAGCCATTGTGCATGAAGGAAAAACACTCGCCAAAAATAAAAACCACTCACCGGAAACCAAAATGTTCACGGCCAATCTCAAGCAAATGGATGTAAATACGGCATTCCCTCACGGTGACTTAGATGACAAAACTTACATGCTTCAACCAAAGGGGTATGAAGTAAAAGGTAAGGAGAAAATGGTTTCCAGATTAAAGAAAATCTTGTATGCATTAAAGCAAGCATCAAGACAATGGTACATGAAGTTTGATCGATGGATGTTAGATCATGGATTCAGAAGATGCAACTCAGATCATTGCATCTACACGAAGAATTTGGGAGATGGGGAGTTCATCATCCTAAGTTGTATGTTGATGACATGTTGATTGCAAGTGCTATCATGCAGGACATCAAAGACCTAAAAGAAGAGCTTTCTAAGTATTTTTCAATGAAAGATTTAGGTGCTGCAAAGAGGATACTTGGTATGAAAACTCGGGGGGTTCATTGTGTGTAAAACTACCATATCACGTGCATTCAAGACATGTTTGTAAAACCCCTTATCTGTAAATATTGTTAGGAATATAATGTACCCTTTTCTTTTAAAATATGTAAGTTTTTTTCAAATTTGAAAAAATAATTTCCTTTTGTATATATATTTCTATAAGTTTCAAGAACTTTAAATACCCTTCTGTTGAACTCATGTGATAGGTTACATTTTTCTTGGGTGACCTCCCAGGGTATGAAAATATCAAGGGACAGGACGAAGAAGACAATAAAGCTATTTCAAGAGGATTACATCAAGAAGGTACCAGAAAGGTTTGCAATGCAAAATGCAAAACCAGTTTCTACACCTTTTGGCTGGTCACTTTAAACTAACGAAGGATATGTGTCCAAAGACACAAGAGAGATAGCCTATATGTCTAAAGTTCCATATGCTACAGTGGTAGGTTCTCTAATGTATTCTATGATATGAACAAGGCCATATATTGCACATGCAGTGGGAGTTGTGAGTAGGTTCATGGACAACGTAGGTAAAGAACACTAGCAAGTTGTGAAGTGGATACTTAGGTATCTAAAAGGGACAGCAAAAAATGCTTTGTATTTTGGAGGAACTGATATTTTTCTAGAAGGATATGCTGATGAAGATATGGCAGGTGACAAAGATACTCGAAGGAGCACTACTGGCTATGTCTTCACGAATGGAGGCACAACAGTAAGATAGGCTTCAAAGCTGCAGAAAGTGGTCTCACTTTCTACCACGAAAGCAGAGGATGTAGCAATGACGAAGGCAAGCAAAGAAATTATGTGGCTTCACAGATTCTTAGAAGAGCTTGGATTCAAACAAGACAATTATGTCTTGTACAGTGATAGCCAAAGGCGCTATCCATCTTGCAAAAAACTCAACCTTTCATTCAAGGACAAAGCACATTGAGGTGAGATATCACTTCATACGCACTCTTTTGGAAGAGGGACATCTAAAGCTAGGAAAGGTGCATACAAATGAAAATCTTGTAGACATGTTTACAAAGGTGGTCAACAAGGAGAATTTGAGCTTTTGCTCATCTTCAATCGGCATTCAAGAATAAGAATCCAGGATGGAAAGCAGTCACAGGTTTGGTTTGGAGATCAGTCACCAAGTGGGAGATTGTTAAGTATGGAGCCTGATTTACCCCTTGTAATTTTATGTGGTAAAAATGCACATTTGTAAGGCCCCCATTATGAGGAGAATCCATCGTGCGTGAAGGAAAAACACTCACCAGAAATAAAAATCACTCGTCGGAAACAAAAAAAAAAGAAATATTCCTTTTCGTCGGAATTTTATGGCGGACGTCGGCCAAAAAGTGGTCGGAAAAAGACCGGTCGGTTGGCCGGTTGGCTGGTGGCCAGTGGTCGAAAGTCAATGGCCGGTGGCCAATGGCCGAATTCAAAAGCGGACTTGGCTTCTCAAGGGCGGCCACATATGGGCGGATTGAAGGGTCCAATTTGGACTTATATACACAAGGGTGGTTACACATGACTGCCTCTCATGAGAGAGGGTAGCCCTTTTTCCCTATAAAAGGAGGTCATTTCTATGCACATTTTATAGTGTGAAGTTGATGCAACAAGGTGGGTGTGAGGTGTTGAGATTGAAGCAAGACGAGAGCTCTATTAAGGGTATAATCCCTTTGTAAACTACTTCTTGTTTTAAAGTACTAAAGCCATTAAGTGGTTGCTTTCCCATGGACGTAGCCCACATTGGGTGAACCATTTATATCGTATGTACTCTCTCTCTCTCTCTCTCTCTCTCTCTCTCTCTCTCTCTCTACTTTATAATCTCTTGTGTGTGAAATCTATCTCTCTCCATTAAGTAATCTACTCAAATATCTATTTAGCTACGTCATATTTCCTAACACTTTGCTTACCGGTCAACTTACCAATCGAAGACATCAGACTAACTTGGAACTCAACCTTCCAAGGTCAACTGGTGGGAATTCTCTAATGCACCCTTGGTTCAAGGTCATTGACGCTTTTTTCTCTGTTATGACCGAACACAGCCGTTAATGCGTTCCCCTAAGATAAGTGTATTATAATCTACAGGAATATCTCAATCACAAGTTTTTCTCCCACTCCGTAGATCGGAATCCCCTTCCCCCGCTTTTGACTTTACTTCTAGGACAGCATAAAATTGTGTTCAACTTTTCGACCAACAATTAACCCCCCGAAATCTGCCTACCCACCAAACTGTTTGATAAATGCACCTTCCCAAGGTAATACTATGATACTAGAAAACAGTATTCCAATCATGTCGAACCAAGAATACATTTCAAGCATTTAAAATAAGCATGCAAACTGTTGTATACCCTTGCAAATGTGCATTTATCAGGTCATTCCCACCTTTTTTCTTTATAGAAATTTTTTACTTATTTTTTCCTTTATTATTAGTAAATTATCTACTTATATTTCAAGCAATCACATATACTTCTCGAGGCATATCCCTATCCTCGTCCTAGGACTCGGGTATCCTATCTTCTCCGCCACGTGCGGAGGGGGCGCCTTTACATAGATTCCAATTCTTATTCTTTCTTTATGTTGTGTAGGAAAGGCTTCAAAGATAATCTACTTTAGGTTTCTTTTAAATCAATAATCCCCAGAAGAAGAGCAAAGGTCCGCCTGATGAGGAAAATTGCAAAATATCCCATATAGGCTCCTAGCCTTTCCAAGGTTCCTTTTTACCAAACAATTTGAAGAGTTCCTTAATTAAACCACATCCTCCTCCCTTATCATGATCCCTCCATGGATCCTTTTTCCTTCCTCCTTTTCTTGTTGGCATCATGTGTGGGATGGGTGTCTAACCTCACTCCTATCTTATTGCAGATTTAGCAAGAACCACAATTAAATTGTCAATCCATGGGACGAAGCTGACTCGACTAGTGCATAGAGGCTACAAGAGGTTGTCAATCTCTTGGAAAACAACAAACAACTCGTATCTAACTCAAGGCTACACTCAAGTGACTGAAATCACCAAAAGCCAATTGATCATTGGTAAACAAATCACATCCGTTACACGATCAAATGGCATTCAACGTAACAAAACTTCTAGGACATGTTTATAAGACCTAAGCACACATGTTTATGGTCTCAAATTCCACTTTAGATCATGTGTCAAAATCGCGATTATTAATTAACACTAGTGGATTTTTGGCCTAATCGTTTTTGACCCAAAATGCACCTACATGCTTAGCAATGATGCCCCAATACCCCTCCTATGTTAGTTTTTTATTTTGAAGTGTAAATTCCTACTTATGATGAAATTATGCCACGGATTGGGGACGCCAAAAGCTATGAAATACCATGAAGTGTTTACGTCAATGCGTAGAGCTCTTACCTACGGTTGCAATGCAGCAAACATGACTTCAATGTGACAATTGTGGAGGAAGTAGGAAGCGGAAGAGAAGAGAAGTGAGCGCCGTTAGGTCATGTTGTGTATTTTATTATCCAAAACTTAATAATAACTTACAAAAATTGTCTTTTATACCTTAGCCAAGGTTTTTGGTAGTAAAAACTAATAATCTGGGAGCTCTAACTAAAGATGGGTAATGTCAGGTTGATACAATCTAGAAGCTTCTAGCCTTGGCTCATCAATTACAAAAATTTATCCGTAAAATATGAGTTACAGTATTCTCGATTTATCAAAACAATAAGTTTTTTTACAATGAGAGCTCCAAAAAATGGTATCCGAGTTAGCTTGCTGCTAACATTTTCCTCCTCCTTGCCTGTGTCGTCCCTTGACACAACTTTATGGGATGAAATAGTCTTTGGGTTGATGGCTGGCGAGGCAGTATTTAAGTGCATTTAGGGCGTTTTCATATCTGATCTTTCTTTCTTTATCTGGCACCTACAAAAACTGCATAGTGACTCTATTTTTCAACTCTACTGCAGAGTAGCCCACAAATGTAGAAGTCAGGTTGCTGATCACTGGCCCAAATATCTTCATTTGCCAAGTAAAGAACCTTGTGTAGAATGCTTCCTCAAACGCCATCATATTGTGAGAAGGTAAAAACATGGATCTCGCGTAGAATCCACAGAGAAATTATTTGGAAGGTTGGCCACTCAGATTGTAGCATAAACTTTTATTACCCTCGAGGAATGACACCCACGGGGCGCCTGCTTGCTCTGACTCATGAAAAACTTCGATACAGGTGAGCAGCATTCGACATATTTTATATAGCATTGCACGTGATAGGTTCGGAAGACTTTTAAAGAATGACATGGTGCACGTTAGGGTTTTCACCATGTATTCTTCAGTCAGTGGTCCCTTTTCTAGAGCAGGCAACCTCGGGTAGTTCAGCCAGGTTATCCACTTCTTTGTTATTGCCTCATGTGCTTGCCACGTCCTTACTCTTGGTACAAGATCGGAAGTTGGATCCTTTTGTAGGGCCGCAGGTGCTCTTGTGAACAGAATCAAATATCTTGGATTCTTGTTCAACAAGCTCAACCTCCACTTTGGGTGGTCTTGATCTGCGCCTTCCACTTGAATGTCTTTGTACAACCTCTCTTTGACTTGGAGAAACTCCACCTTTATCAAAGCCCAGGGCAGTCACTTATCAAAAGACCCCTATATCACGTGCGTTCAAGAGGTAATTAATAATACCCCAATACACATACTATACTTACACTGTGAGCCTATTTTAAAAACCCCCACCCCCCTCTGTATGTATACATTTTTATACATTTTGGACTTTTAATAATCCTCTCCGGTTAACTCACGTGATATCATACACATTCTAAAAAATGACCGCCCCGGGTATCAAAGGGTATGTCAGGGATTGATGATGCCCTTACACATTGATTTGATTGTAAGTGAGTTGTGTAACGTTGAAGAAGTGAAAAACTCTGAACTCCCAATCCGTCACCTCACTGCTTTCCACTACTCATCTACCTCTTGTGTAATCTTTTCTTTCAGCACATCTTCCTCATCTTTTGACAGCTGGACCATTGGACAATATCAGTTTTTGTTATTTGTATCTAGAATTCATCCTCGCCACCTAGCCCTTCTACTGGCTGTGTCTCCATCTCAGCAAAAGATACTGAGGGGATATCTATCTGTGGCTATTTTGAGGTTCCTGCTTCTTCTTGAGTTTCTGGCTGGCCATCTCCCAGCAGCTAGTTGACTCTTTTAAGCTCGGCTATTTCTTTCAACAACTTTTCTTCTCGTTGCACCCGCATTAAAGCCAGGTCTTTGCACGGAGACTGCTCTAGTTTAAGCTCTAGCTCTAAGGCCTTAGTTCTTTTTCTCTAATGCTTTGTAGACCTCGTCTGTTCCTTTGATCGAGGCTACTGTGGGATTTTCTCGTATTTGCTGCAAGAAAGTTTCCAGATCATTTATTCTCTGTTCTGAGTATCGTAGGGAATCATTCGCTTCTAACTGTACCTGAATCTTTTGAACTGATAGGATTGTAGTTAGAAGCTCGTTGGTAACTTTTGTCAGCTGTTCATCTTTTGCTTTGCAAGCATCTGACAACTTTGTAAGTAGGTCACCTAATTCCTCCATTTCCTTCGACTATTGATCTCTTGCTAGCTGATGTTGTTTAGCTTCAACTTTCAATTCTTGCACTTGACTTTGTAGATCGGTGATGACATTTAATATGTTGTCTAACTCTCCTTGGAGAGCGTCAATCACCATCTCTAATTCTTTAGCCTTTGTGTTGCGGCTAAGTGCTACTGATCGGAGTGTGTCCATCATGTTCTTCATTTACTTTGCATATTCATTGACTTGCAAGATTACCTCATCATTTGATTGCCAATCTTCATTTCTTGCTAGCTATCTAGATGTATCGATAGTCTCTTGTGTCTCTTTTGGCTATGTCGTGGTGGCTTGTTGTTCTTGCCCTTGAGGCTGTGGTGGTTGGTCCTCTTTTTCTTTGTCATCATGAGGCTTCGTGGATGCCTCGGCCTTTTCTTGTTGTGTAGAGGTAGAAGAGGCTTCTTTGGACTATTGTTCTCTTGTTTGCTTGGACTTTGTGGTGTCCTCTAGTACAAGACTTGCTGCCCTTTCCTGCTCTGGCTCTTTCTCTTTGTGTTGCTCTTGTGTAGTAGCTGTCTGTTGTGAAGATTCAGCTACTTCTCTTTGTTCAGGCTTTGTCTCTTTTGTAGGTTCAGTTTCTATGGCTTTATCTGCTCTTAAAGGTGGTGGGCTTGGCATGAGGTGATCATGTTGTTCTGAAGTAGGTGAAGAAGGTTGGGGAGATATATCACCTTGATCATGCTGTGCTTCTCCCGGTGTAGTCACTTTTTAGAATGTGTATGCTATCACGTGAGTTAATCGGAGAGGATTATTAAAAGATCAAAATGTATCAAAATGTATACATACAGAGGGGGGTCGGGGTTTTTTAAGTAGGCATGTAGTGTAAATATAGTATGTATATTGAGGTATTATTAATAACCTCTTGAATGCACGTGATATAGGAATATTTTGATAAGTGACCGCCCCGGGGTGCTTCTCCTTGTGCAGTTTCTTCCTCTGCTTGCTTTTGCTACTCCATTGCCTCTTTAGCTTTCCATTTCGCTTCTTGGGCTTCTTTCAACTTTAAAGCTTCTACTTCTTGATACATTTTTTCCAGTAATTTTGTGAGATCTTCTGCATGTTTCCTGGTATGGTGCTTTGTTCTTGGCCCTTTGAGTTTAATGGGTACCCACTTTGCCGGGTCCTTTCCTTGTCCATGGTGACTGCATTCATAGACTGATTTTCTCTTTCAAACCTGGCTTGTTTCTGTTGCAGCTGCTTTTGATGTGCTGCCACGGCTTTTCTTTTCATCTCGTCCCTTCGTGCTCTTTTTTCCTCATTATCTGAGCTTTCACTACTATGTCATCATGGCGAGCTCTCAGTAGACTCTTCATTAGACTTGTATGTTGTCTTGGTAGATCTTGTTGCTCAAGGGGATGGTTGTGTAGACACGGTCCAAGTGTTCTGATCTGGGGCAGCTGGCAAGTTGTCGGCCATGCCGATAGCATGGTAGGCAATTCCGGTTAAAACCTCTGGTGCTCCCAGATATGTTATCTTTCCTTCTTTCTTTGTCCCCTTCAATGTGGACAACACGTACTGTGCATGGTCAATTGGTTGCCTGGTTGTTGATTTGAGAACTTGTGTAGAGGTTGTGGCAACCGCATGATTAGGTGTCATATACCTTGGCGGTGTCTTGGCGAGGAAGTGGAAGTGCTGATGATACAACCTTGCAGGCTCTTCCACCTATTTTTCGATGAGGTTGGAAAATGTAGTAGCGGCGGTTTCCTTGGTGAAAGTTCCTGCCGTCTTTGTATCTCTTTCCCTCATGGTCATTCCTTCTATTGCCAATTTGAGAGCTTCTGCCACTATCCCTTTTGTTATCACCACTTCAACTTTGTTCCCTTGCTAGTCAAAGATTTGGGCGGTTCCATCTTCTTTGATCATGGACAAGAGCTCATAAGCTTTTTGGAAGTCCACTCCACATGGCTTTTGTTCATAAAACTCTCTAAGTCCAAGCCTTTTGTTGGCTTCTTTGGTCTCGGGCTTTGCAGCGACATCATATACTTCTTTTGGTAGAAGTTGTAGTTCTACTTGATGTCCTTTTTCGCTCTCGAATCTACCTGTGAATGTTGTGGTGTTTTTCTCTTCCAACTGTTCTCTTGACAAATAGGTCGCTTTGGCAGTTTTGATTGAACTGGGGTCCAGTTGATATGGTGGTAGCTCTCGTAGCTTCTCCTTTTGCGAGAGCTTCTTTTTGGCCTTCTATGCAACCTGCATGTCTCCTGTTAAGTGAATAGAGTGTCAAAATTAGCAAAGTTGGCAGAATCTTCTTTGAAATGTTCTTCAGTCTGAAATGCTAAAAAATTGAGTCCAATTTGCTTCAAATCAATTTTTGAACGTGCATAGATGCATAAAAACATGTAAAGGTCAAGTTCATGAAGTCAAAACAAAAAAATACAACAAAAGTAAATAATCGCGATTACTTACAGCTGAGTAATGTTTCAACTTTTGACATTTTAGGCTTGAAGTATATACCAAATACATAATCTGAGTGAAATATGGGCTCATTTGGGTACACAAGATGAAAATGGTGCCAGATTTAGGCTAAAAGTCTCTGAAACAGTAGATGTAAAGAAATTTTGAGATTTTGAGCTCCAAATATGTTCAAACTTGGCTAGTGACCTTCGGGCATCATGTACTTTGGTCCATGATGGCAAAGTTACAATTTTCTCCCATTTTGGTCAAAAAGTAAATAATCACGATTATTAACGTTTTCATCAAAATGAACATTTTTTTGGTAGAACTTGGTTCTAAACATGGCATAGACCTTGTGTATGTGATATGAGGTGATTTTGGATCAAAAAATGTGGCTCATAACTCAGAAATTGTCTTGCAAGGACTTCTTTGCATTTTTTGGCAGTTTTCCAAGTTATAATTGATCATTTTGGCTCATACTTGAAATTTGGCATGTAACAGGTGTGTACAAGTGATAGGAGAGGTGATGATGCATTTTCAAGCCAAAATAGTGCAAAAGTAAATAATCGTAATTATTTACAACAGTCAATATTTTCTTACAAAACTTGAAAATTTTGACCTAAACACAGTCTATACACCTAAAACAAGTCCTCAATTGAATTTGGTAAAGTTTGGCCTTGTCGGCATCACTTTGTGCTCTGTCGAATTTGAAATCTCTGATTTTTGTGACTACATAGCCTGTAGAGTTTGTTAATCACCTTTGAGGCTATGGACTTGTCCGCAACATAGTCATGAAGCAACTCATCCAATTTTGGCCCATTTGGAGTCAGTTTGACCTCGTATATCGAATTTGACGCTTTGTAGTCTTCGAGCCGTTTTCTGTTTTTCAAGGGCTTGGCTTGATTGATTTTATGAAACCAATCATATACATTGTATATAGACCTCGTATGCAAGCTTTCTGTGGAGTCAGAATGCAATTCTGGCATTTGCCAAAAACCTAGCTTTTCTACATGGTATCCCCTCGACCCTTGCCATATGGTCAACTGTTGATATAGAAGTGTTCTTTTATGTTAGGGCATGCTACAGTTCAAATCTTATCCGATTTGGTTGAGTTGACAGGCCACTATGGTCGATTTTTGGTCGTAGGTCCTCATGCACTGCTCGGATTGTAGGGTTTTTTCTAGGGGTTTAGACTAGTTACCGGCCATACGAAATGGATCATTGATAAGTATAGAACTTACCTCTCATGTCTCGTGTGAGACGGCGCTGAAAACAGGTGACTGTGGACTCCGGAATATACGCGCGAAGAAGGTGGAAAAGCTCCCTCTCGAAAGGCAACAAGTGGAAATGAGGTGATTTTAGCCCATCTTGGGTATCTATACTCGGACTTCCCGAACCATTTTTCCCTATATTCCCCTATTAGTCCTACTAGGCCGTGAAATCTATATTATACTGAAATTTTTTCCCAATCGGATTCCTGTAGCTCATTCTGCAAGAATTCTGCAAAAGTAGGCCCGATCGCCTAATTTAGGCTTCCCGCTTCCATCTGCCGATTTCATTGAAATCTTTTGTGTTTGATCGCCTTGTCTTGTTGATCACCATCGTGTCTTCAATTTTTCTATCTGAGCTCATTTGCTATTTATTATTAATTTTTGACATGTTTATTAAAAAAATCAAAGAAAATAACAAAATACGCTAAAAAAGAAAAGTGAAAATCCAATAATTAATAAAATCCATTGAAAAAAATAGCTTTATTGTTTTTGTTGGCTTCCTCCATTTTTAGTCTCAATATCAAGAAAAATGATGAAAAATAACCAAAAAGGACTATTTTTTGATAGTGTATACACTATTTACACTCATCGGAGAGATATCATCATTTAAATTTTCCTTGTTGATGAATTATAAGGGCATTACCAGGTAATTTTGCAAAAAACACATGTTAACATCAAACTTTTTCCTCCCTCTTCAAACATTACCCTTTTATTACTTAGTACTCTTCCACCCCTCCTAGATGGCGTACTCTGGGACGACTATGTGCACGGGTTGAACAATCATTTCTATGCATAGCCTTGGTTGGCTCTATCGTACCTTGAAGATCAATGCAGTTCAAACAATTATGTTGTGCAAGAGGTGGGTCTTGAGTAATTAACTCAAGGGTTTCTGATGTCGAAGATTTTTGATGTTGTCTTCCAAAGAGAAAATCTTGTAGCTTGTGTGCTCTTTGCTTGATTGTACCGTCAGGATGCTTTAGCACGCTGATTGCCTGAGCTGTTGGTATCACTTTTGACTATTGTCGAGCTTTTACCCACCATGGATATCTTGGTTTGTCTTGGTCAGATTAGTATGGTTGAGGTTTCTGAGACTTAACTCTCCATTGCTTGATTGGTTTTCGAGTTTGCGGAGAAGATAAGTGCTGCTTTTTCTTCCAAATTCAATTTTTGTTAGGTTCCTTGCTCATAGATGCTCGTCTCTATGTTTTGATCTTTGGAACCGTTGGAGAGGGGGAATGGGGGAACACGCACAGCACAAACAAAAGGGCCTCTCTATAGCTCAGGGTATTCACAGCACCCCTATCCTCTTAGAAAACACCTTCAAAGAAACACTTAATCATAGCAGACCACCGCCTGCCCAATTACCACTTCTCACACACTCTACAAACCCACCACACAAGATACACCTACTACCACTGCTTGTCTCCACCCTTACACATGCACACAACCACTCAATCTCACTCTCTCACTCAAAACACCATCGGTCCGGGGGGGCACACACTTCCACACAACCGGCACCGAGGAGGGACATGAAAGCAGGAGAAAGAGAAGGGGGGAAGGGGAAACAAGAGCTTGGGAGGCAACTATGGCTTGATTGCACTTCAAAAAACACATACATCGGCTTGCAATCCCATCACCATGGACATTTTTAAGCAAAAGTTACAAAGGGGCTAGCTTGCTAGAGAACTCCACTTTGCAGGCTTCAAACAGCACCTCAAAAGGCCAAAAAAAAGCCCCAAAATTGATTCATTTTTTACTTTTATAGGGGGGGGGCTTTAATTTGGGAATTTACAATTTAATAGGTCCATCTGGCACCTTGAATTGGCATCTTTGGGAAAGGGGGAACCACTTTGCTTTACCTCTCTCTTCTTCACTCTTTGCACTTGAGAGGGGGGGCGCAATAGCGATGTCGCTATTGCCTCTTGGCTTTATTATTTTTTTACCCCTCATTTTTACATTTTTTACCCCCCATTGGGGTTACCATTTTGTACTGCCCCTTTGGCTTGACTTTGACTTTCCCTCCTCTATCCGACCCCTCCTTCTCTTCTTTGGGCCTTGCATTTGGCTTGGCTCTACACCCTTCAATTTCTCCTTTGCCCTCTTTGGCCCGGACAGTCCTTGGCTTGGTCACTGCGGGCACTGCCCCACGTTATCACCGCCGTCAAAGACCATGCGCGGGCGCGCCACTGCGCCGCCTACCTTACCTCCAAAAACCGTCGCGGACGCGCGACTGAGCTGCACCACCCATTCACGGTGCCCTACCGGGCCACGCCAGCGGCGCCATAGCCATGAGCTCATGGAGCTTCAAAGCCTTCGCTTCACATGCCTACAAGAGGATGCACGCCCTGGCTCAAATACCCCTGGCCGCTTCTGCCTTACAGCGCATGCGGGACTAAGTCCGCGCCACGTGACATCCCTCAATTGAAACGCCCTCAAGGGCTTGAAACCTTTTTTTTTTCCCCTCAACAAAAACCTCCCCGTGCTCATTTGTTCCCTCCTTAACTTGCCCTATTTGCCGTACCTCTCCAGGTGATACAATCACCGAATCGCAAAGCGGTGTCTAGTCCCCACTTTATCGATCCCTGGCCATGCAAATCCCACTGCATTCCGACTCCCCGGAGTTCGACATCTGAGGCCATGAAAAACTTAAAAAATCATATGCAATTATTCACCTCCCAGATGCGCCCAACTTCATTTTGCAGTATCTGACCGACGGAATATCCGATTGACGTGCAGTGAATTAGTGGTGACTCCCCATAGTGCATACTATTTCCGAGAACCTTGGCAAGGCTCAAAAGACGCCAGATGAAACATTTTCCAATGCGTGTAAGTGGGCTCAGACCCGGCCCCCGAAAAATCTTCTAATGGCCATAACTTGCCATCCAGAGCTCTGACTTGCAATCAGAGAAGACAGGCATGCTCCACAACTCGATCACTACACATGTATACACTGACATCAGCCCAGGCCATCTGTGCCCAGCTGCCCTATCCGTCGGGGATCTGCTACACATGTCAACTTTAAACCGCAATATCTTGAGCACCGGGGCTCCGTTTGACGAGCCGTCTAGACCGGCTTCTAGAGCACGCTAAACTCTACATTCTAGAGCTTTGAAATGACATTTTGGACATCTTCATCTACCACCCCATCTAGACCATTCCATAGCACTTTTGGCCTAAAAAACGGCTTCAAGCCTACATTCCCGCTACCCTTTGGCTGCCAAGGGCCTTGGCACCTGTCCTAGCCTTCTGCACTTCACTCGATTGCACCCTTTGCCTGGCATAGACCACTTGCTAGCTTTGACCAACTTTAGTTGTACTATCATTGTCCAGCCTCCTCGTCGAACATTTATGTTCGACCAAAAGCATATGTACACAACTTTAAAATTGGCACACCAAACTGACGATAGAAAGAACTCGCAAAACTATAAATGTATGTACAGGCTATGTACAAAAGCTTCATCTTTTTTCTTTCACACACTGCATGTTTTAGGTGGGTTGCCCACCCCCCTTGACTATAATTTGTTGCACTTCAAGCACTAGACTCCTCTGGAAATATAGTTTGAGCCGCACACCATTCACCCTGTTCCTAAGAAGCTTGCCATTTGCCCTTACCAGTTTTGATATGTCCCATTCGGAAAGGCCTTCTTCACTTTATATGGACCCGTCCACTTCTTCTTGAACTTCTTATGGAATGTGAAATCTAGGTAGCTTTCATACTTCATGACCAGGTCTCCTTCCTCTATCTTCTTGTCCGACAAGTTCTGATTGAACTTGGCAAACCGCTTCTCTCTTTGCTTCACATAATAGTCGGCCGCTGCCTCTCCGTCCATCTGCAAAGCCTCCAAGCTAGCTATCCGATCCTGTAGAACTCCTTGTTGAGTGGCATTGACATGCCACATACCCTTTAAAGCACCTAGCTGTGCATGCACTGGCAACACCGCCTCCTTACCATAGACAAGCTCGAATGGAGTGAAGTTTGTAGCCACATTATAAGAGGTTCTATACGCCCACAGACACCTCTCTAGATTTTCTTCCCACTCAGCTTTCTGCTTATACACATACTTCGTTAGCATTTTGACAATTTGACCATTAGCACTCTCGACTAGACCATTGCATTGGGGGTGATAGGGTGAGAAAAACCTGTGCTGAATCTTTAACTTTTCCACTAATGCGCTCATGAGATTGCTTCTAAACCCCTGACTCCTATCAGAAACTAACACCCATGGAACCCCAAAATGGCAACATATATTATCAAACACAAACTGAGCCACTACAGTAGCATTGTCCTTCACTGCTTTGGCCTGGACCCATCTTGTAAGGTAGTCAATGGCTACCACCACGTACTTCTTACCACTAGTAGACTTTGGGAGAGGGCCTATTGCTCAGACCCCACTTCTCAAAAGCACTTTGTGCAATGATGGCACCCTGTGACTCCGCTACCAATCGTCTTTCACCTATAGTTTGACACTCGTGGCACATTTTGCACCAGTAATGCACGTGATTCACAATGGAAGGCCACCAAAAGCCTGCTCTAAGCACTCAAAACAGAACCTGATCTTTGCCCTGATGTCCGCTCTCTTCATGACATTGCTCCAGCACCATCCCTATCTCTTCTTTGTACAACACCCTTCTAAGCACTCCGTCACGCCCGTAGTTCATGAGATCTTCACCTACCAATGTGAATTTGCGGGCCTTTTGCACCACTCTTCTCTTTTGTAGCTTGGAAAAACCCTCTGAACATTTCCTTGTACTCAAAAAACCTTCAATCTCCTTTAGAGTCTCTCTACCTGCATAAGTGGTTGGGGCCACATATAGACCTGTAACATGCACCTATACTTTGCTACTAGCTAGTTGATCCGCCTCTTGATTCTGCTCTCTCCTCACATGCTTGAATTGGACTTCTTCAAAAGACTTCAGCATCTTTTTGATGGAAAAGAACCAATGCTTCAAAGAATCACGCTTTACCTGCCATTGGCCTAGTAGTTACTTGATCACTAGCAATGCATCTCCCTTCACCACCAACCTTGAAATACCAAACTCTATGCACTGCTTTAAACCCAAATGCAGAGTGAGATACTATGCCTCATTATTTGGTGTGGACATCTTATAATCATACGCCTTTGAAAATATTGTTTTGCCGTGTGGGTCGTGTATCACCACACCTCCTCCTGCTTTCTACACTACCCTTCGATACGCTCCATTAAACCACATAGTAAAAGCATCCTCCAAGTCGGGTTCCTCCTTGGCTTCATCTCATACCACCCTTGGATAGGCCGGAAAATTGATAGCCTTGCTGACAAGAATGTCTGCCAGGTGAGACCGACTCATGTGATCCACCTTGAACTCGAACTCGAACTCCTGTAGCTCCAACACCCACTTCATAATCCTCCTTCCTGGCTTCAAATGTAGCACTACCTCTGGCAATAGATTATTAGCCGTCAACACAAAAAACTTACGCACAATCAAATGGACTTTGAACTTCCTACAAGCGAAGACTAGAGCCATCACCCACTGCTCCGCCTCGGTGTAGGTAGCCTCTCCTGGGCTAATCACCCTTCTCTTGAAGTATATCGGCTTGTAGCTTCTCCCTACCTTTTGCAATAGAACTTCCCCAATAGCAATTGTGCCCACTGTCATAGACACATAAAAGTCATCCTCTTGATTAGGAGGACACACCGCTGGCAATTGACACAAAATCTCTTTGACCCTATCAAAGGCCTCCTGAGATTCCTCATCCCAATCATAGCCATGCACTTGCTGAGCCCTCTTTTGAAGAGGATGCACATATTGCGACAGCATCCAAAAGAAATGTGACAAATACTTCAGCTTATGAACAAATGAAGCTAAACCTTGAGCATCTGATGGCGGCTCCATCAACACCAATGCATTCACCTTCTCGGGATCAGCCTCTATACCGTTTTGCGACACCACATGACCTAACAATTGTGCTCGAGGCTGTGCTAGCTTGCACTTCTTGGGGTTCAACTGACCTCCTTCTTCATCAAGCCTTTGAAAGCATAGTTGGAGCTTCGATAGGTGCTCCAACCTTGAACTATAGCAGCCGATATCATCCATGAAGACCCTAATAAAACGGCCCAAGTATGGACCAAATCCCTGTTCATCCAACCTTGGAACGTGGCATATGCATTCACCAATCCAAATGGCATCCGGCGGTAAGCGAAGCAACCCCATGGCGATATGTATGTGGTCTTCAACTGGTCTTTAAGTGCAATCCCTATTTGAAAGTACCCCGAAAAGCCATCCATAATCGAGTACCTCTCATGCCCAGCCACCTGGTTTAGGATTTCGTCTTGAAACGGCAAGGGGTAGTGATTTCTTTTGGTCGCAGCATTCAATGGCTTGTAGTCGACACATACTCTCCATTTCCCATTCTTCTTAGGGTTTATGACCACTGGCGAGACCCACTCTGACTCCTTCACAGGATATATGGTTGCTTTACATCATGCGCCACACCCAGACACCTGGCTTTGGTATGGTTGGCCATCCTCATTCGCACATTTGACCTGACTAATGCCTTCACTCCCGTCTCTTTCATGGCTGCTTCCGTCATGACACAAACCTGCGCTCCACTGTCTATGTAAGCTTGTACCTGCATCCTTTTCTCTATAATCGCATCCACCAATGGAAGAACATCAGTGGGTTTACCTACCCTCAAAGCCCTGTTTTGCATTGCTTGGACATTTCCCTTAGCTCTTGGCAGCCTGGTGCTGACACTTGTGGACCACTGCCTTCTTAACTTTAGATTTAAAGACAACAACTGACCAAACGTAATATTTTCCTTTTGATTTTGAACATCACTCACCAGATTGTACTCGGGATAGCCATGTCCTAGCTGGGAATCTGCTTGCTTGATCTTGCGACGTCTCCTTCTCTTGCTAGGCTCAGGCTGCTCTCTGCCTTCGTACACCTTCTCTTTGCCTTTGCGAGCTCTAGTTTCCCGTTCTACCTCTATCTCCCTCTCAACTCTTGCCCTCTTATTGGCCAAAACTTCGACATCCTGCTTATCCACCCCTATGATGTTTACTCTTTAAAACTCCTGCAACTCCTGCAACTCTTGCAACTCCTGCATCTGCTCGGATAAATCTTGCACTGTACGCACCCAATTTTGTGGCACAACAGCTACACCTCAAATTCCCTGATTTTCTTCATGTCCAGCCTCTCTCGGACTCTGCGGTTGAACATGGGCCATCGTCTCGTAGCCTGACACACCCTGCTCTATCTTCTTCTTTATCTTTCTTCTCTTCGATCGTGCAATGGCTACCGCACCATTATAATTCTCTGGGCTCTCGAAATCGACTTTCTCTCTCACCTTGGGATGCAGAAACGTCATGAATTTGTCTAGCTTGAAGTAATCTCCATTGGCCAATTGCATGGATGCCGCTAACTCTGCCCAACACTCTTCAAAACGACCCAAAAACAAATTGAACTCTTCACTTACATCTTGCTTAAGCGTCTTCAGCTTTGCATCCACTTCTATTGGCGAAGTCTCCTTGCGAAAGTCGTGAATAATGTTACCATATACATGTGGTAGTGATGTGTGTGAACACACTAGGACCGCCGGGGCATTTTTTCCCTCTTTAGGAGGTTTTTTCCCCCGTGCATTGTATATACGCCCATCACTCTAGGGCTATCAATCTTTCCATTGCACACTAAGTAACATACTCTCTATTGTGTGCCTTGAGCTTCCTTCGTCTTCTCCAAGCTGTGTGTGTTTCTCTGCAACCCTAATTCCAACAATTGGTATCAGAGCAGGTCACGTCCTCCCGGGCTTAGTCGCCAGCTGCTCCAGCACACGCCTGCTCACTTTCTCCGATTTCAGTGAGCTTTGGCGAGCGTTCGCAGGTCGACAAATATTTTGGGAAAACTCGAAGAGCCTGGTCTGCTCAGAATTTTGATTTGGGCTCATTTCGGCCTCCGTTTCCACTACGGGTAGTATTGCACAGGCTATTTCGTCATTTTGTGCAGATTTTCTGTCAGTGCCGTTTTTTGCATAACAGGTGCCTTATAGTCTTCTACGGTTTGTGCTATATAGCACAAGTTGTTCCCGCTCCATTTCTCCTATTTTCGGGCAGTTTTCACATCAGGTGCAGCATTTACCATGGCTGACAACAACAACACAGATGTGTTCAAGATGTTTGCTGCTGAGGACAGGTTGGATGGGGACAACTACCCTATGTGGGCTTATATGATGCAACATGTTCTTGTGTCAAAAGGTGTCTGGAACATTGTGCAGGGCATTGATGTACGTCTTGGTTCTGAAGATGTAGGCGATATTGAGGATGTTGTAGGTCTTGCTGCAAGGATTGCAGCTGTTAGAGTTGTTTTGCCTATGGCAGAACAAGCTCGTTGGGATGTTAAGGATGCGCAGGCTCATGCATTGATTGCGTTGTCTATGAAGCGCACCATTATTCCTCACATCCGTTCAGCAAAATCTGCAAAACAGGCTTGGGATATTCTAGCAGGTCTTTATGCAAGCCGCAATGAGGCTAAAATTGCTTTGCTGCGTAAAGAGCTAGAGTCGAAGATTATGCATGAGGAAGATGATATGGACACTTTCCTTGCTAGTGTCAAGGATATCAATGAGCAACTCATTTCTGCAGGTGAAGTCATTTCGGACAGTTCCCTTGTGCAGACTGTTCTTGATGCCTTACCAGATTCCTACCAGACTTTTGCTAGTACTTGGAGACTGATGACCCAAGGAAATCCTGAAGTTGTCAAGTTTGCTGCATTATGCACATTGCTGTTGCAAGAGTCACTTTCTAGAAAAAACAGGACTAGGCAGCGTGCAGTTGAACAGGCTTTTATTGCTTCTCAAAGAAAGGGTGGTAACAGTAATGCAGCCACTTCTTATGGTTCTGCTGCGAGTGGCAAAAATTCTGTTCCTAATGCTTCTGCTGGCAGCACTTCGTGTGGCAATTCTGGTGATAAGGGCAAAAAGAAGATGCATTGCCATTATTGTAAAGCCAATGATCACTTGATCAAGTCGTGTCCTAAGTTGAAGGCCAAAGAGGCTAAGAAGAAAGAGGGTGGTTCCACTGCAAATGTTGTTTCCACTACAAATGCAGCCATTGATGAGTCTTCTGTGAAAGGAGATTGTGATGCTGATGTTGATGCAGAATGGGCTTTTAGCGCAGAGTGCACTTACAATCCTGTTGTCCATGATGCATGCTTGTCAGTTGCTGCAGATTCACATGTGTGGTATTTCGACAGTGGTGCTACAAAGCACATTACCTCACATTGTGAATTGTTTACCTCTCTCGTATCTGTCCCTCATGGGAATTTAGTCACTTGTGCCAACAACGCCTCTTATCCAGTTCAGGGAGTTGGAAAGATTGTGCTCACTGCTGCTAATGGCAGTTCCTTCACACTTGTTGATGCACTTTATGTACCTGGGATCAAGAAGAATCTCTTGTCTGTATCCGCACTTGCTAGACTTGGACTTGTAGTCAAATTTGTGGATGACAGATGTACAGTTCATGATCTCAGTTTTGGTGATGAAATTGTTGCATCTGGGCTTTTGTGCCGTGGGCTGTATAAGCTCACTTTGTATGACAAGTGTGGACAAAATTTTGCAAATGCTGTTGCAGATTCAAGGGCTATTTCAGATGCAAAACTTTGGCACGCACGTTTTGGTCATCTGAATTTTGCCAGTTTGCTGCGTTTGCAGAAATCTGATATGGTTGCTTCTTTGCCGCCTCTTGAAGCACCTGTCAAACATGTTTGTGAAGGCTGTATTGTGGGTAAAATGCAGCGTTCTAAGTTTCCAAAGGATGGTTCAGTTAGGGCCACATGCAGGTTGCAGCTTGTGCATAGTGATGTTTGTGGGCCCATGCAAACTCCGTCTTTGGGCAATTACCTGTACTTCGTGACTTTCATTGATGATTACTCCAGGCATGCATGGGTATTTCCGCTTAAAGCGAAGTCCGAAGTTTTTATGTGCTTCAAATTTTTTTTGGCTATGGCTGAAAATGTCTCAAAATGTACTATGGGCACCCTCCGTTCCGATCGAGGGGGGGAGTATATGTCTCATGAATTTAATGCATTTCTGGCTAGTCGTGGGATAAAACACCAATGTACAGTGCCTTATACACCTCAGCAAAATGATGTTGCTGAGAGGAAAAACAGGTCACTAACGGAAATGGCACGATGTATGGTCAAAAGTCAAGCTTTGCCGCATTCTTTTTGGCTTGAGGCCATCATGTGTGCCACTTATGTACTTAATAGGTGTCCTACGAAAGCTTTGCAGTCTATTACTCCATATGAAGCATGGCATGATAGAAAACCTTCTATTGAGCACATGCGTGTTTTTGGCTGTTTGGCATATGCTTTGGTGCCACAAGTGCAGCGCAGAAAATTGGATGATAAGGCTGTCAAATGTATTTTTGTTGGTTATAGTGTTGAAAGCAAAGGTTACAGGTTGTATCATCCGCAAACAAAACGTATTCTGGTTTCACGGGATGTAGTGTTTGTGGAAGACTCTATTCAGCCCTTGCTGTCATGTACTAGAGACAGTAATGTAAGCTCATAGGACATTTATGACACTTTGTTGCCTCTTTTCAGTGGTGGAAATACGAATGTAAGTTCCAATGAGGCAAATGTACAGCCTATGGGGGTTTCTAGAAATGTTTTAGAACAGCCTATTACTGATGCAGATGTACATGATGTACTTGATGAGGAAAGGGCTGAAAATGAGCAGGCTAGAGGTATGCCAAAATGGCTGGTGCACACTTTGCGTGACAGTAAATTGGATGCACCTTTATCTAGTCGTACTCGTTTAGGCTCTCGCCATGCATCTTATGCATCAGATTGTTATGTTTTGGCTGTGTCTAGTTTACATGATGTTGAGGAGCCTCTGTCTTTTGATGAAGCACAGAATTCAGAAAATTGGACTGCTGCCATGAAATCAGAATATGATGCACTTATAGAGAATGACACATGGACTTTATGTGATTTGCCTCCTGGCAAAAAGGCCATTGGTACAAAGTGGGTTTACAAGTTGAAACGCAAGCCGGATGGTCAGATCGATCGCCAAAAGGCTCGACTTGTTGCAAAGGGTTATGCACAACAAAAAGGCATAGATTATGAAGAGACTTTTGCTCCCACTTGTCGTATGACTACTGTGTGTTTTCTATGTGCATTGGCAGCTCATTTTGGTTGGGATGTACATCAATCAGACATTGTTACTGCTTTCTTGAATGGTGACATATTTGAGGAAGTTTATGTAATGCAGCCTCGCGGTTTTGTCATAAAAGGACAAGAGGACAAAGTGTGCAAATGTAACAAGGCTTTGTATGGGTTGAAGCAATCTCCTCGTGCTTGGTATGAGAAAGCTGACACTCATTTGGTTAAACGAGGCTTTCGTAACAGTCCAACAGAAAGCACATTGTATGTAAAGCGTGAGGATGATGTATTTCTCATTGTGGTTCTTTATGTTGATGATTTGCTGATCACTGGACCAAATGAGAGACATATTGCTGAATTTAAGGCTGATTTGAATGCTACTTTCAAGATGAAAGATTTGGGGCTGTTGCATCATTACTTGGGTATACAGTTTAAGCAGTGTGATGGTGGTATTGCCTTGTGTCAGAAAAGTTACATAGAGACATTGCTATGTAAGTTTGGACTTGAGGATTGCAAACCTATTGCCACTACCATGGAAACAGGTTTGAAGTTGAGTCTACATGATGCTGGCGATCCTGCTGATGTCACTCTTTACCAAACTGCTGTTGGCTGCCTCATTTATGTATACAACACGAGGCCAGATATTCAGTTTTCAGTCTCGCAGGTCAGCAGATTTATGCATAGCCCAGGGTCTAAGCATTGGCAGGCTGTCAAGAGGATTTTCCGCTACCTTAGTGGCACTTTACATCTTGGCTTGTTTTATCCCAAGGGGGGATCATTGCCACCAGACTTACATGCTTTTTCGGACTCAGATTGGGCTGGTTGTTTTGACACGCGAGTGTCCACAAGTGGTTTTTGTTTCATGCTTGGCAGTTCATGTATATCATGGTTGAGCAAGAAGCAACCTACTGTGGACACTTCGAGTAGTGAGGCTGAGTACAGGGCAGTCTTCACAGCTACGGTTGAGTGTGTATGGCTCAGACGCCTTATGGCTGACTTGGGTGTTGGACAGGACACTGCCAACACTATCTACACTGACAGTCAGAGCGCATTGGCAGTTGCGAGGAACCCAGTTTTTCATGCTTGCACAAAGCACATTGAGGTGCATTACCACTATGTCAGGGAGAGGCTCTCAGCAGGAGAGATCAGCTTGGCTTATGTGCCAACACAGGACAACCTTGCAGATCTTTTCACAAAGGCATTGTCTCGTGAGAAGCTTGAAGCTTTCCGCAAAGATTTGGGCTTACTCCCCTTTGTGGACTGATCCTGTCCTCAGGGCATGGCACTTCCCTTTACTCATGTGCCAGCTCTCGTTCACCGCATCACTCTAGGGGGGATTTGTTACCATATACATGTGGTAGTGATGTGTGTGAACACACTAGGACCGCCGGGGCATTTTTTCCCTCTTTAGGAGGTTTTTTCCCCCGTGCATTGTATATACGCCCATCACTCTAGGGCTATCAATCTTTCCATTGCACACTAAGTAACATACTCTCTATTGTGTGCCTTGAGCTTCCTTCATCTTCTCCAAGCTGTGTGTGTTTCTCTGCAACCCTAATTCCAACAAAGAAACCTTGCCCGTAGAGCCGGCCATGCTTGCTTTGGCTCACCTTCCAATGCGTCGTACCATGCTTTAGCTCTACCACGCATCACCAAAGGAAAAGTTTGCATTTTGCTATCCTCGTTCAGCATACGTAACGATAGCATGTACAGCTCGAAATCTGACATCCACTCGTCAGGGCTCTCTTCGTTTGCTATCCTTGTTCAGCATACGTAACGATAGCATGTACAGCTTGAAATCTGACATCCACTCGTCAGGGCTCTCTTCTCCTATGAAAATCGGTCCATAGATTCTACCTGCCATGACTTCCAACGCGAAAACCGCTTCTTTTCGATCAACTGGGAGCAATCAGTGTCCTCCTCAGTGGGGGCACCAGAAGATGGAGAGGGGGAATGAGGGAACACGCCCAGCACAAAAAAAAGGGCCTCTCTATAGCTCAGGGTATTCACAACACCCCTATCCTCTCAAAAAACACCTTCAAAGAAACACTTAATCATAGCAGACCACCGCCTACCCAATTGCCACTTCTCACACACTCTACAAACCCACCACGCAAGATACACCTACTACCACTGCCTGTCTCCACCCTTACACACGCACACAACCACTCAATCTCACTCTCTCACTCAAAACACCATCGGTCCGGGGGGGCACACACTTCCACACAACCGGCACCGAGGAGGGACATGAAAGCAGGAGAAAGAGAAGGGGGGAAGGGGAAACAAGAGCTTGGGAGGCAATTGTGGCTTGATTGCACTTCAAAAAACACATACATCGGCTTGCAATGCCATCACCATGGACATTTTTAAGCAAAAGTTACAAAGGGACTAGCTTGCTAGAGAACTCCACTTTGCAGGCTTCAAACGACACCTCAAAAGGCCAAAAAAAAGCCCCAAAATTGATTCATTTTTTACTTTTATAGGGGGGGGGGCTTTAATTTGGGAATTTACAATTTAATAGGTCCACCTGGCACCTTGAATTGGCATCTTTGGGAAAGGGGGAACCACTTTGCTTTACCTCTCTCTTCTTCACTCTTTGCACTTGAGAGGGGGGGCGCAATAGCGATGTCTCTATTGCCTCTTGGCTTTATTATTTTTTTACCCCTCATTTTTACATTTTTTACCCCCCATTGGGGTTACCATTTTGTACTGCCCCTTTGGCTTGACTTTGACTTTCCCTCCTCTATCCGACCCCTCCTTCTCTTCTTTGGGCCTTGCATTTGGCTTGGCTCTACACCCTTCAATTTCTCCTTTTCCCTCTTTGGCCCGGATAGTCCTTGGCTTGGTCCATTTGGCCGCCCATTGAATCCGTCCTCTCTCTCTCTCTCCCTCTATGCTTTAGCTCCACTTGACCCTCCTCCTCCTAATTGGCACCAACTCAGCTGGCTATACTCTCTCTCTCTTCTCCCATGGGGCCGCTCTCTATCTCGAGCCGGGGGGGCATTAGCGATGTCGCTAATGCCCTTCCCCCTTGGCCTTCCAAAACGGAGCCTTCCAAGGCCACGGGCACCGCCCCACGTCATCACCGCTGTCAAAGACCGTGCGCGGGCGCACCGCTGCGCCGCCTGCCTTACCTCCAAAAACCGTCGCGGACGTCCGACTGGGCCGCGCCACCCGTATACAGCACCCTACCGGGCCGCGCCACCGGCGCCATAGCCATGAGCTCACGGAGCTCCAAAGCCTTCGCTTCACATGCCTACAAGAGGATGCACGCCCTGGCTCAAATACCCCTGGCCACTTTTGCCTTATAGCGCATGTGGGACTAAGTCCGCGCCACGTGGCAGCCCTCAATTGAAACGCCCTCAAGGGCTTGAAACCTTTTTTTTTTCCCCCTCAACAAAAACCTCCCCGTGCTCATTTGTTCCCTCCTTAACTTGCCCTATTTGCCGTACCTCTCCAGGTGATCCAATCACCGAATCGCAAAGCGATGTCGGGTCCCCACTTTATCGGTCCCTGGCCATGCAAATCCCACTGCATTCCAACTCCCCGGAGTTCGACATCTGAGGCCATGAAAAACTTAAAAAGTCATTTGCAATTATTCACCTCCCAGATGCGCCCAACTTCATTTTGCAGTATCTGACCGACGGAATATCCGATTGACGTGCAGTCGATTCGTGCTAACTCCCCATAGTGCATACTATTGCCGAGAACCTTGGCAAGGCTCAAAAGACGCCAAATGAAACATTTTCTAATGCGTGTAAGTGGGCTCAGACCCGGCCCCCGAAAAATCTTCTAATGGCCATAACTTGCCATCCAGAGCTTCGACTTGCAATCCGAGAAGACAGGCGTGCTCCATAACTTGAGCACTACACATGTATACACTAACATTATCCCAGGCCATCTGTCCCTAGCTGCCCTGTCCGTCGGGGATCTACTACACACTTCAACTTTAAACCGCAATATCTTGAGCACCGGGGCTCCGTTTGACGAGCCGTCTGGACCGGCTTCTAGAGCACGCTGAACTCTACATTTTAGAGCTTTGAAATGACATTTTGGACATCTTCATCTTCCACCCCATCTGGACCATTCCATAGCACTTTTGGCCTAAAAAACCGCTTCAAGCCTACATTCCCGCTACTCTTTGGCTGCCAAGGGCCTTGAAACCTGTCCTAGCCTTCTGCACTTCACTCGATTGCACCCTTTGCTTGGCATAGACCACTTGCTAGCTTCGATCAACTTTAGCTCTACCACCGTCTTTTGTATTGTCGATGATGTTTTAGGCACCCAGATTTGAATCTGCTTGTTCGTAAGCTGTGCTTTCGGTACCCAAATTTGCCTGACTCCTTGCATGCTACTTGTAGCATTTTCTTGTCGATAGGATGGAGAAAATTGATTACTTTGTGGTTTGCTTTGCTGGTAACTTACTTTCCATTCCTCCTTGCTTGGTGCAATTGGAACAATGAGTTGTCCGCCTTTAGGTGATAGCTTGAGCTGATTGGTATCCCAATCTGGTACTGCCTTGTATGTCTGCATCCATGGAATTCCAAGAATCATCATCTCATTCATGTGCTCATCTAGTAGGCATACAAACTTATGAGGACATGAACATCAATATACTATCACATTCAAGTTGACTACTCCCAATGTTGGTGTTGGGTTCTTATTGCATCCCTTGATAGACGCTCAAAGATTAACTTGTTGCTTTTTTGTACGTGGAATAACTGAACGCATTTACTCCAGTTCCTATGTCGACCAACGCATTGTTGAGTTGTACTTTGATGCAAATATCCATTCCATCTAACCATTCATTATCTGTTGACATTGCATCTTTTTGCAATTCCCATTGTCGGTCATCTATTTCCAGCGTGTTGATGGGAATAGATATTTGTTGATTCTTGAGAGAAGCTTTTCTTTTGAGTACTCGAAGCCGAGATTCCTCTTGGGCTTCATCAATAACGTGGTGTTGTTTTATCTTTCATGCTTGGCTACATGCATTCTTTCTAGCAATTCATTGGTTAGTGGCAAATTGTATTTCTTTAAGCGACATCCACTAGTCCAATTAGCGATTGGTTCACCATCTATGGTGGACAACTTATCTGCTCCACTTGGAGACACATCTTGAATGTGGAGGGTTGATACGATTTGGATGGGAATTATATCATAGCTATCCTCATTGCAAAATTGAGTAGGCATAGACATATTCACACATACATCCATTCTCGCTAACATTTGAGTCCACTCAAATGGCTCAAACAAATGCTTTGGAAATGGTTCAGGTACATAGGCTTCGTCTGTGCAATCCCTTTCTAACGTACATTCTTCTCGTTTTAATCTCCCATTTTTTGAAGTTCTACACATCCAAATAGGAGTGTCTTTGTTCAACCACGATGGAAGCTTAGTTTCAACCGAAGAGACTGAATCAAACTCTTGTATGGGTGTTTTCTTGACGTCTTTATAAGTGTGATCTTTTATATTAACCCTTCTTATGGATCCCACCTGCTTCAAGTACAGATAATTGTTTCCCCAATCTTGGATGAGTTATACCTGTCGCATGAAAGATCTTCCCAATATGATTTCATAATTGAGTTTTTTTCCAAAGTCTACTTTGGAAAAAGTGTGTTTATATTCAATCCCACATGAATTAACTATCACTTTTTCAAGTAGTCCTAAGGGTCTTTCAATGTGTCCATCAGCCAATTGCAATTTCATTCATGTTTGTCTAATGGCTGGCTGTCCCCAGGATATTCCCATACTGTTTTTGTGGCTATGGCTATTCCTGTCCCACTATTAAGTATTGCCATGGTTTCAATGTCATTATATTTCACTAGAAGGGTGGTGTTTCCTTCCTCCCCTTCGTGGTATTCTCCAATTTTTTTCATTGGAAGAGATTGAATCTCTTTGTTATCCATTTTGTGTTTCAATTTTCCCAAATTTTTTGAGATTAGCCCCATTATTTCCACCTTCTCTAGGGTTTTTTGGAAATCATTCCATAAATATAATCTGATTTTTAACAGTTCTCCCAAAGTAAGAGTGCATTGGATGGGTGTAGACATGATTGAGTAAATGTTGTCTACTTCTAGGGTCTGTTCTGCTCTTTTCACTTGAGTGGTCTTACACACTATGGATTCAACTTTGTTATCTCCCAAGTAAGAGGGTAATGTTTTCAATGTCAATGGTTTAGACATCCCTAAAGCTTCAGATCCGCAATCCCCATACAAGGATTGTACATCTATGTCCATTTCAGGAGGTAGGTAGTCTAGCCAAACTTCCTCTATAGGAGCAGACTTTAGAGTTAGGCTCCCATCATTGATCTCTCTAACTTTTTCCCATAATTGTCCTGGACAATCTTCTTCTACGAATGGAATTGTGTCTAAGGAATCTTTGGTGTCCGGCACTATAATTTCTGGCTCTTTTGTTTCAAGGTGGGGTTCTGCCACCACTTTGGATTTTTCTTTGGTGTCTCTTACGACAAGCTCCTCTGGTTTTGCCATACTTTCAAGCTTGGGTTTTTGTTTTTCCAGCAGTTCTTGCGTGATTCTTACCAAATTTTAATAAGCTTCAAGCTTAGCTGCTTCCATGTCTGGAGAAGGATAGTTTTTCCATTTGTTTTCCATGTTTTGGCCTGCTTTAAGTCCTGCTTGGTAGGCTTCCAAGGCTGCATTAATAGGCTCAAAAGAATTATCAACCAAAATTGATCCTCCAAATTTCATAGTTGTTTCCTTTATTTTGGTTCCAGTTTCTTTCACCTTTTCCTGGAATAGCTTCTTTGCTTTCTCCTCGATTTCAGTCTTTTGTTTCTGCCTTCTCATCTTATACCTTTTGCTTTTGCTTCTTTTGGTCTTTTGAGAGGCAATTTTTGTATTCTCCGAATCATTAGAGGAGTTATGTTTCTTTTTCTTAGACTGAGCTCTAGTGATTACCTTGATTGGAACAATTGGTTCACTCTTAGATGAGCTACTAGGTATCACTTGGACTATATTTACTACTGTTTTACCCTTATTTAAAGGATTTTTAGGACAATCTTCTAGGAAGTGTCCTCCCTTTTGGCAACATTGTATACAATAAGCTTCAACTGGCTTGAGGTTTTTTTCAGGCTCTAGGCATTCATTTTTTCAATGAACATCTGCACCACAGTTATGAAAGTTTCCCGTTCTTGGCTTAAACATGGGTCTTACCATAGGAGGTCTAACACCTTGATTAGCCATATATACATTGCTCTGGTGGAGCATAAGTCACAGGTTCTTCCATTGGTGGTGGATGTGAATTATACCAATCTCCTTCTACCATAACTGTAGATGGGCTAGGCTCATCATAGGGTGTAACACGCACTAGTGCTTGTTCATCTATGATTCCCTCTAGATGCATGTACTTTACAAGCACTGCATTATGTCTTGGATACGGAGGTTGTTGACCCAACACGGGTTGAGTGCTTTTCATACCCATTGGTGGTCTTTGAGCTGGTGCCATGTTAGGTTGGTATCTGTACATGGGTTGTGCTTGTGGCCTCATGGGAATGTACTAAACATTCCCATCATACTTTGGTCGGTAGTAGCACTCATTGGTCTCATGGTTGGTCCATTTACCCTCAATTGCACACCATTTTTGCGATCTAATTAGTTGTCCCTATTGAGGTATCCCTTGCCCTGGTCCCCTCATAGGTGCTTTTTGCATGTTATTCATCATGTCATTCATTCTTTTGAGCACTTCTATGGCTGACAATGGTGTTGCAGTAGTCGTTCCCACTTGTGCTGATTTGGTGGATGCTGTTTTCTCACTTTGGTTATCCTTCGGGACATCTTTTTTGTTGAAAATATCACAGTTGTCCCCTAAGTCAATAGCATCTGACACACACTCTTCCAGGGTTGTATGCTTCTTGCCATAAAGTAAAGCATGAAGTTCTTTGTTTAGTAGTCCCTCTAGAAACAATGATACTAGTCGTTCTTTGCAGGTATTTCTAGCCCTGGGCATCTGGCAATGTATTGTTTCATTCAAGTTGCACAATCCCTAACAGACTCACCATGGTTCTGTTTAAAGCTATAGATTTGAGCTACCGTATTGTGTTTGATCCCCATTTTGGAACAAGCAACTACAAATCCTTGAGCTAATGTGTTCAAGTCCATGATTGACCTTGGTGGAATGTTTTGGAACCATGTTAATGCTTTTACTTCTAATGTCATTCCAAACCCCTTGAATTGAGTATGGAAATCAAATATGCGTTCTGCTCTTAGCACTTGCTTAAAGCTTGCTAAGTGGTCGGATGGATCCCCAAATCCACTGTATTTTCTGATCCATTTTGGAAAATCGACAAGTTTGACATGTCTATTTGGTGCAACTCCCAGTCTCCTGGCAGTAGGTCCTATTCCGAGTCCTTCAAACCAGTCTGTTGGAAACAATGACTCATGTAGCCCTGGAGTGGATTTAGTGTCACCCGATTTCCTTTGTGATGAGGTGGTTTCTAGTTTCTTCACATTACTCTCAGAAGATCTCACGGTGTTCATCTCTTGGAATAGTTTCTGGTCCTTGTCCCAATATTCAATCCCTTATGGAATACCCTTGGTATTTGGTTTGTTCTACCTCCTCAAGAGTCATCATAACAAAGTTGTTGTTATAACAATCCCTAAACAGGTAGGTTTGTTGATACCTTATCTTTGATCTTGAAGATATAGATGATCTTCATGGATGCTAGTAGTCCCAATTTGGCATGCAAATTCCACAGAAGATCTTTGACATTTCTATCCTCCCAACAATAGACTCCGATCCTAGGGTTATCCGTGCTAATCCGTTTCAAAGGCTTCAAATCAACTTGATCGTATCCCTCAAATTCTAAAGTTGGTGGTCCTTCTTTTGCAGCCATATCTGGAATTATGGTGTTTACTTCTAAACCCCATTTGTCTATCACGTCAGGGTCTTCAACATGTAAATATTGAGTTTCGTTTCTATCCATGTACGTTTTTCCTTGTTTGTTTGCTTTGATCTCCTCTTCGAACTCAATACTATGGTCATCAATGCGAATAGCATACTCTTTGTTAGGCTCCAAGTAAACATGGGCTCCATGGCGGTTTTTGCTAGCTATTATGATTAGTCTATGTGTATCACTGTAAATTGAGCTAATTGAGTCATCAATTGAGACTTTCAGACTCGACTTTGGCAAAACCCAAAGGACTAATCTGCAACTCAAAAACTGAGTGAACATGTACCAATTTGGATCCGATTGAACCCAAAATTTTCCAGTGGCCTTGTATTATGTTGATCTAACACTGTACAAGTTCAAAAGTCAAAAATGGTACCTCTTTGTAGCAGTAGTAAATAATCGTGATTATTTACTTTTGTAAGTTTTTTCCACTATTTGGCTTGATTTGCCAACTGTACAACCTCTTAAGATCCCTGGACAAGTTTTAGCAAGTTTGGACAAAATCTGTTCAAATTTAACAACTGTGTTGTGTCCGAAGACTCGGTTTTCAAGAATCTGGCTTAAGTCTCACTTTTGTGATCCACATTTCATCAAAATTGATTTGTGCAGTCTACTTGATATGCTTGACCTTGCGGTATGCTCAAATATGCAAGATTGTTAAATTTTGAAGGAGATGTAAATAATCACGATTATTTAATCTAGCCAATTTTTTACAAGTTTTTGCCCCAATCTTGACACAGATCTGTTTACTTCAACTTAAGGTCTCTAGCCAAGTTTCATCAAGTTTGGACTATTTCTTGTCAAATGGTCATCAGTTTTGTGTCCGCAGACTGACTTTGCAGTTTTGGTCACAATTTTCAATCCAATGATCCAAATCTTACCAAATTTGGTTTGTGGACTTATTACAATATGGTAAAACTAGTGGTATGCTAACTTTGTCAAAAAAGTTGAAAAATGGGGCAGATGAAAATAATTTACAACTCGTAACTTTTTGCATCTTTTTGGTCAAGTGAGAATGTACACATGTTTATCACATCAATATAAGCCTATGAATCAAGTTTCATTGAATTTGGACAATTTGTTTTCCAAATTTACACTCAAGTTTTAGAAAGTCAGTACAAACTTTAGTTTTTACCCAGTTTTTTGTCAGTTTGGTGATCCACATCTTTTGTGCCTTTACAAAAGTTGTTTATACACATGCAATGAGTCATTGGTATCAACCTTGGTCAAATTTGAGCTGAAAGTAAATAAATGCGATTATTTACTTCAGGCTTAAAATGAACAGCTTTTTGCACTTTTTCAATGAATAGTCTTTTCATGGGTTATTTTAAGCCTATGAATCAAGTCAAAACTTAATTTGGTCTAAAATGTTAGGAAAAAGTAAATAATCTGAGTTTTTGTAAACTCTTGAAATTTTTAACGCAATGTGTCCTTGAACTTACCTACTGGTTCATACAACTTTTAAGCATACTCTCGAGTCGAATTGAGTGGTTTGTAGTCTTTTTGTGCTATTTCTAGTCGTAGACCTGAAATTTTGCAGTTCAAATAACAACTCACAATGATTCTTTCTGAAAGAGCAATGTTTTGAAATCCACCTCGGATCCTACTTACCCTACTCCTAGGTTCTCATGCAATGGGGTTGTGGAAAGTGTCCACAAACACTCATTTTCTTGTTTTTTATGGTTTCCTGAGCATTGATTTTAAGACTTGTCTCGTCTATCAATCATTCTCAAAATCCTAATCTAATTCTACAATCCTACAATCCTAAAGGCACTCGGCAAGTACAACTTACCTCCAAGCTACCTCTTCACAGCAAAAGACGACAACCTTAAGTTATGCGGTTTCTAAAAAGAAAGTTATTGCTCTAGGAGATCCTAGAGGAAGTTAAAGGATAACTTCACAAGATTCTCGTGTTCTTTTCTAGTTTATGTCTCTTCAATCCCCGACAGCGGCACCAAATGTGGGACGGGTGTCTAACCTCACTTCTATCTTATTGCAGATTTAGCGAGAACCACGATTAAATTGTCAATCCATGGGGCGAAGCTGACTGGACTAGTACATATAGGCTACAAGAAGTTGTCAATCTCTTGGAAAACAACAAACAACTCGTATCTAACTCAAGCTACACTCAAGTGACTGAAATCACCAAAAGCTAATCGCTCATCGACAAACAAATCACATCCGTTACAGCATCAAATGACATCCAAACGTAATGAAACTTCTAGGACATGTTTATAAGACCTAAGCATACAAGATTATTGTCTCAAATTGCACTTTAGGTCATGTGCCAAAATCGTAATTATTAACAATAGTGGATTTTTGACCTAGTCATTTTCAACCCAGAATGCACCTAAATGGTTAGCAATGATGTCCCAATACCCCGTCTATGCTTAATTTTTGATTTGAAGTATAAATTCCTACTTATGTTGAAATTAGTCCATGGATTGACAGTGCCAAAAGCTACAAAATATAGTGAAGCGTTAACGTCAATGCGTAGAGCTCTTACCTCCGGTTGCAATGCAACAAATGCGACTGCAATGTGACAATTGGGGAGGGAGTAGGAAGCACGAGAAGGAGAGAAGTGAGCGCCGTTAGCTCACGCTGTATTTTATTATGCAAAAATTAATAATAACTTACAAAAATTGGCTTTTATACCTTAGCTAAGGTTTTTGGTGGTCAAAACTAATAATCTGGGAGCTCTAACTAAAGATGGGTAATGTCAGGTTGATACAATCTGAAAGCCTGTAGCACCGGCTCATCAATTACAAAGACTTATCCATAAAATAGGAGTTAGCAAGAGGACCTTACAAATCTTGGCTTTTTATACTATTTCAAAATCGATCGATACTATTTCGATCGATAACCTATCGATCGATATGTAAGCAATAAAACGTTATTATGAATAAAGCTAACGTGGAAAAAAATAATATGCATGAATAAATTTTTGAAACGTATTAATCGACCATTATTCGCAAATAAAATGAATGTCGAATAACGAATCATGCAACCCAAAAAAATGAGCAAGAAGGAGAGAGAGCGAGTCCTTGTGCTCTGCAGCAAAACGAGCAAGGAGGGAGCAGAGAGTCCTCGTGGGATGCTACAGGCGGCGAGTAAGGAGGGAAAGAGAGAGCCTCTATGGACTGCAAGCCATTCAAGGAGAGAAAAAGTGAGCGTGTAGCGCCCCTTCTTGGAATCGGGAGAGGTAGAGAAGGCGCTCTCTGCAGCAAATCAAAAAGGGAGAGAGAAAGTCGAGTCTGTTGTGCAGTCTCATTTTTGCTTCTAAAAGAACCAAAAATATTGATTCATTAAGCCCCTTTAGGGGACGGTCCACATTGGAAAAATAAAGAGACAGACTAAGTCTCTCCGTGCGGGCTTAAAAGAAGAGAGAAAAAGAGAGACGAGAAGAGAGAGAGAGAGAGAGAGAGAGAGAGAGAGAGAGAGCGAGAGAGAGAGAGAGTTTTTCCGTAGGCAAAAAAAAAAACGAGACGAGAGAGAAAGAAGTATTATCTCAATGCCTGGTCAAAGGGGAAAAGGGAGAAGGTGAGCGGGAGCATTAAAGCGCAAAGCACGAGTGAGATAGAGCACGAGGTTGTATCCAAATTAAAAGGGAGAGAGTGGCTCACCGTCAAACGATGAGAGGTGCTCTGCCACTAGTTTTTGATTTCACTCTCAGATTTCAAGAATTATTACAAAAGGTGCCATCGAAGCCTCAAATACCATCAAACCACACAAGCAACGACAGACCACAACATTAAAGCGAAGATTCCCTGTCTCTAGCTACTTGCACATCTCACACACTTCCGCTTTCATATAGCACTCGTAGCAAACTTCCATTAAAATTGTAATTGATCAAAAATACTGAAGGTTTGTAAAATTCAACCTTCGAGGTCGTGAGAATCCCTCTCAGCCTCGGCATCAAGTTTTGAATTTCCACGCAGCGGCTTTGAGCTAAGTTTTCTCTCTCTTGCTCCATTTTGATGTAAAAACAAAGCAATTATTTGTAAAAGTGGCTTACGTTCAAAAATCATAATACAAACACAATTTGTGCCTATTCTCATTGTGCCAGTTTGTAAGAATTCTCTACATCATTTTGCTACCAATCATCACCATATTTGTGCTCGTGTCGTGTTTGTCATTTGCAAGTGTTTGTCTATACTCCAGCCACTCCAGTGCTACCTGGCAGTGGGTATCTAGCACATCATCTTATCTCTAAGTTCCCTCCATATTTCTCATTGCACTTTGGGGGGTTTATATTGCACTTACCATAATTTCTTTGTTGGGTATCTGGGGGGGTCTTTGGGTCTTTGTCCTCTTTGCCTTGCTCGTCCAAATATTTACCAGAGAGTGGCACGCCCGATGGGACCTTGACTTAGTCGAGGTTCCGCGACACGAGCCTACTTGGATGGGGACATATGCACAATGATAAAGAGTGGCAAGAACATCTTTGGGAGAGTGAGCGTGCTAAGAGATATAATAGAAGGGAAAAGGAAAAAGCATTACAAGGTCATTCTAGTCATGCAACTCCTTCACAACAACATATTTCAAAAGTATCAACTCCACCTGGGAAAAGTCCATTGGGTATCTCACTTTCTGTCCATATTCCCATCATGGATCAACCATTTGCAATCCAATCACCCCTAGTGTTAGAAACTAATCTCGCTCGCTTTGACGCACCACTCATCCCACTCTCGACATTTCATGGGTCGCCCTTGAAAGATCCTGCATCTCATGTAAAAAATTTTAAAATTGCTTATTTGACGTCGCATATTGTCAAGGAGGGACATGTAAGAACTTATTTTAGCACCAAGATAAAAGGGGAAGCTTTGAATTGGTTTTCCAAGTAACAAGCAAATTCTATTCCTAGTTTTGCCAATTTCAAGCAAAAATTCGTATAGCCACTTTTCACAAACCTCCAAACTTCTCCTCATTTTTTGAGCAGTTACGCTCCTTTAAGAAAAATTATCTTCATGAAAGCATTGAGAAAACCGCCACCAAGTTCATGAATTTTAACGACCATTATACTGCAACTTTTAACATTGATCCGCTTAACATCATGGAATCATTCCTTAGGGGATTGCATCTAGTATTCAAACTTTAGTGAGGGCCCAAGCTCCACAAAATTTAAATATTTCTATCACGTGTGTTGTTAATGTGGAGAGTTCCTACAGGTAAGCTTATGAACCACAACTAGTTGCGATGCCATCTCCATCGTACTACCCATGGCTAGCACCTCACTCGTTACCCATGTCCACTCCTTGTTTATCTTTACCAGCCCCATCTTATATACGCCAATTACAATCAACACCCCCTCTTCCATTACCTCCTGTTACCCCACTCCAACTTCAAGCTGCACCATCACCTCTTTGCTCTCAACACCCACACCAGTTATTGACACTTCCTCTTCATCCACTTCTCCACATGTCCCGGTACCAGTTTCTCATGCTCCCCAACCTTTTATAACTTATCCTTAATCTACTTCTACCACGGCACCTTCCATGCATCACAAGGATGCGGATGGTTATCACAGCATTGCATCTAGTATTGGGGACTTGAAAGACATGATGATTAATTACATGAACCAGTTAAATGAAAACATCAAATCTGTGACTCTAGATGTGAGATTTTTGAAGCACCAACAAAATGTTTTGTCTGCTCGCTGCCCTGAGCCTAGTCCCACTAAGATTGTGCATCTAGTATTGGGAACTTGAAAGACATGATGATTAATTACATGAACGAGTTAAATGAAGACATGAAAGTTGTTACTCTAGATGTGAGATTTTTGAAGCGCCAACAGAATTTGTTGGCTCACTGCCCTGAGCCTATTCCCACTAAGATTGTGTGTCGTGCTTGTGGTGTACCTGGCCATCTTTCCAAAGATCATCCTATAGTCTTCTACACTAATGAGAGATGTTTGGGTAAGGGGCATACTGAAGAAAATTGTTATATTAAGATGCACCACATGACAAATAACAATTCTACAACACCACCGCTAGGCCCCATGAACCATCGTAGCAGGAATGAGAGACCTCCAGTCCCTAGTTGGACATTTTTACAGAGAGGGTCTCCTAGCTCTCTAGCCATGGCTCCTTCTAGTTTCTCACCCACAACAACCAATAATCCATCAGCTAATATGATTGATTTGCTCCATTTCCTGTGCATGCCATTACACGAAAGGGGAAAGAGAAAGTTGGTGAGGAGGAGAGAGATCCTACAGTCAATGTTGCTACCTACCCACCCACCCCTCTTGCTGTTCCCGTTCCTGACCCTTTTCCCAAACCTCATCATGTTTGTATTCACCCTACCCCAAGTAAGTTATTCCCTTATTTTTACCTTGTTGCTGCTCTTAATCGAGTGGAGTTTTCCATGTCCCTACCACAATACCGTCTCACTTCTCCTTCTGGCCGTGCCCTTTTGAGAAGGTACTGTAGATATTTGGGTTCTTAGAAGAGGGTGAGTCCTATTCTTCCTGCTCTTCAGAAGGTGGATTCCCTTCTTGCTGAGTGAGAGTGTCCCCGATTGGAGTGCATGATCCACCAGCTTCTAATCTCACAAACTATAGTTGATCACGAGCGTCAATGTTTTAAGTTACACCACCTTTTCCAAGCTTGGGTTATCTTTTAATGGGGTTCCTTTTAGTGGGTTACGCATGGGCGATCATTGTTCTGTGAGTGCTGAGGGTTTCATCCAGGATTTTCCCATTACTATGGCAGGCCAAACTATGGAGATTGGTTGTTATGTTTTGCGGCTTAGTCCGGGACCTGGACAGTACCAGCTTATTTTGGGGAGACCTTGGATATGGCGGACCAACTACGTTATTGATATGCTTAGAGGACGGTTGTTGTTGGGTAGAGGATCTTCACGGGTAGTTCTATGAGCTTACCTCTTCTTCTATTGCGAATCCTAGGGTTACTTCAGAAATTGAGAGTGATGCTCATGATGACCGTAGTTCTACTTTTTCTTGTACACCCAGTTCTTATTGTATTTACCCTGATGCTATTGAGATTACCCTTGATGAGGATGAGGAGACTCCACCTTTGGCTAGAGAGGAAGACATTGTGAGGGTTCCTATAAAATGGGATAACAAAGTTATGCTTTTGGGTGCTTCTTTAGAGTCACCATTAAGAGAGGAGGTTATTTGTTTATGTCAGGCGTACCGGGATATTTTTACATGGGATTACACGGAGTTGAAATTTTTCCCATCCGGGCTAGTTGTGCATCGCATCCCACTTACACCTGGTGTTGTTCCCGTGCGACATCAATGTCAGCCTCAGTTGCTTGAACATTATAGAGAGGGAATTTATATGGAGATAAAAAAACTTTTAGCGTCTGGGTTAATCTTTCTTATGGATAACACTGACTGAGTTTCCCCTATTGTTGTTGTACCCAAGAAAAATAAATAGCTTCGTATATGTGTTGATTATAAACAACTTAATAAGGCTACAAAGACTACTATCCTTTGCCTTTTATTGATCAGATTTTAGATGCTCTAGCTGGGAGGGAGATTTATGGATTTATGGATGGGTTCTCATGGTACAACGAAATGGCCCTAGTAGCTGATGAAGAAAACCTTAAGACCACTTTTAACACAATCTTTGGGACATTTTCATATCATGTCATGCCATTTGGGTTATGCAATGATGCGGCATCTTATCAAAAGTATAAGCATGAGAGTTTTTGTGATGACCTTATAGACTTTCTGAAAATATTTATGGATGACATAGGCGTGGGGACCACTCGAGCAAATTTTCTTAAAGACCTCCATTACGTGTTTCAAAAGTGTTGAGAGAAGTCCATTGCATTGAATGCTCACAAATGTGTGTTTGGAGTCTCCTATGGCATTTTATTGGGACATCTTATTAGTGCACATGGGATAGCTATGAACCCTACAAAGGTTGAAGCCCTCCTTGTATTTCCTGCACCTATCATTGTTCGTCAGGTTGTTAGGGGTTTCTTGGGGCTGCTAATCATTATAGCCACTTTATTAAAGATATGGATTATCTTATTTTACCACTTAATACACTTTTGACGGTTGAGAAAAAGTTTATTTGGGGAACACCTCAAGAGACCTCTTTTTCTTCCCTTAAAAGTGCATTTACTAAGGCCCCTATTCTTAAGCCACCAGATGCTTTCAAACCTTTTCATCTATTTTTTGCTTGCTCCCAATCAATTTTATCTAGTTGCATTGCCCAATTTTATGAGAAGAAATTGTATCCCGTTGCATATTATAGTCGCAAGCTTAAAGATGCAGAGAAACGCTACACTTGGGTAGAATGGGCTTGTTTAGCTATTGCTGAGAGTGCTAGGAAGTTTGGCACATATTTATATCTGCAGCACTTCATTATATACATGACAAAGGACTCATTATGACTTATGATGAATACGTTGGAGCCCCCTGAACGTATCATGTGATGGCTTGTTGAGTTGCAAACCTTTGATTATGTACTTAAATCCAAATCTCCTGCATTGCAAAATCTTGTGGATTGCTTGGCTGATGTGTCTCCTTGTGCTGATGAGCCTGTCATACCTGAGCCTTATTTGTTTTGCATTGAGCCTTCTTGAGATTAATATGACCAAATTGCTTATTATTTGGCTACCTAAAATTTCCCCGATACATGAGTAAAGTTGAAAAGAAAAAATTAGTTACCCATGCACAAAATTTCTCTATCATTGATGCGTCTTTATGTCAAATGGGTTTTGAGGGAATTTATCACTGATGTGTTGCACAGGAACCAATCCCTCATATTCTAAAAGAGTGTCATGATAGTGCATGTGGTGGGCCTCATATTCGCAGGGAAGTTGACTGCATTGAAGATCTTGAGAGCAGGATATTAGTGGCCTAGTGTGTTCAAGGACACATTTGAGTGGTGTAAGAGGTGTGATGTTTGCCATAGAGCCACCCGCCTTGAGAATCATTCACGACCTAACAACCCTATTATGGACACATTATCATTTGAGAAGTGGGGCGTTGACTATGTTGGGCCCATCACTCCTACATCTAAGCATAGGAAATCCTACATCATTGTTGCAACTGATTACTTGACAAAGTGGTCCGAGGCTAGAGCGGTGAGGAGTGATGATGCACGCACTACTGCTTCATTCTTGATTGAGCATGTTATTTGTCATTTTGGGACACCAGCAGAACTTGTATCTGATAGAGGGACACACTTTCTTAATGATGTTCTTGAGAATCTCACCTCTTGTTTTAACATTATACATGATAAAACCACCCCTTACAATCCTTCTACCAATGGGCAAGTTGAGAGCAATAATAAGACTCTAGTCACTATTTTGAGGAAAACAGTGGATATGAACAAGGGGATTCGAATGAGAAACTACCAGTGCATGTGTGGGCATATAACACTATTTTTAAGGAGGCCACAAGTTTCACTCCTTTGTCTTTGGTCTATTGTCAAGAATGTGTGCTACCAATTGAGCACAAGCTTGACACTTTGCGGTTTATGCATGCACATTCCTTGCCTTTGGAAGAGAGTTTAGAAGAGAGGTTGGGACATTAGAGCACCTAGATGAGTGGAGGTTGAGGGCCTATTTACACCAAGAGGGAGCAAAGAATCGTTAACAAAACAAAGAGCAAAGAACGCTAAAACCTATGAGGATGGGCAATTAATTCTCTTATGTGATGCATGTCATGACCTATTCCCCAAGAAGTTGAGCCATGTGTGGTACGGTCCTTATCTTATTGTGAAGGTCTTCTCTAGGAACAAAGCCCAACTTGTAGAAATGGATGAAACATGGTTTTCCACAAAAACCAATTTTTTAAAAATTAAACCTTATTGGATGTGATCTTGTTCCTTGTTGCAGATGATGGTAGTGAGTCTTCTCTTTGGTCTCTGAACTTTGATGGAGCTTGTCGTGGCAAAGAGAAGGTTGGACGTTGTGGTATTGTCATATATCCACGCGAGGGGGATGCTATTTTTTTGGGAGTTCTTTTGGGAGATCATTTGAGTAATAATATTGTAGAGTATCAAGCACTTTTGATTGGTTTGGGAGAACTACTTCTTTTAAGAGCGGTATATGTTCATATCTATGGAGATTCACAGCTCATGGTACACCAATTTCACCACCATGCCCGCACCCTTCACCCTTTGATGCACTACTATAGCCTATTAGCCCGTGACCTCTTCACCCATTTTACCTCTTCCACCCTTACCTTTTTGCCTTGAAAAGAGAACCGTGTTGCTGATTCCCTTGCTTTGATGGCCCTATCTCAATCTTTCAGCCAAAATTTTGATAGTTCCTTGGTTTCGGCCTCGTTCATCCATGACGACCCTCTAGATATGTTTCAGAATTATAAATGCTTGGGATTAGAAGGGTTAACTAGTCACCTTAGGCATTTGCAAACCGCCCACCCTACCACCTTTGATCCCTCATCTTATCTATGACTCGTAGACTTATTCACCTTTCTAATATCACCTTCCTCACTATTGACCCTTGCCATTTGCTTATGATTCTGTAGCCCAATGGAGAAGAAAATTTTGTAGCACCAATTTAATCGAAGATTCTGAGTTCACACTAGCAGGCTAGTTTTTCCCGCATGACGCCATTGTTGCTTTTTTTTTTTGCTACCATCTATTTATGAATTTGCATATCGTTGCACGCATTTTGTTTGTAAATGTATAGCATTTTCTGTGTGACATATACCTTTGTATCCATTTGATCGTCATGCACACTAACCCTTGGGCGAGAAAGCTTGGGTTACTTTGCAGCTCCTGAAGCGTCGAGGAAATTGAAAGTCGACAACGTGGCCGAACATGACGCGAACAAACCGATTACCCCACCGGCATGCCGGGCACTTTTTTGCAGCAAAGTGGGCTTGAAATTAACTCGTGCTAATTTTTGGTTGTTTCTAAAGTTCAAAGGTCTAAGCTTCAGTATTTGGCATGCCCAAAGGGCAAAGGCTATAGAGATGCCTTCTCTTTTTGCTGACGAAAATAGAAAAAAAGGTTTATTTGTAATTTCAAGCATTTTTTGATAGGCAAAAAATGTTGATTGGTTGAAATAAGATAATGGGCACTCATTTAAATGAAGAGTGTGTAAATCTAATGATGGCCTGGTGTTTTTGATGTGGGGGCACACATTGGACAAGGCTGCATGCAGTTGTGTGCATATCCAGCCTTGGTCCACATCAATCCTTTGCTACATCTTTCCACCCTCTTACTTCAACAGGGCGTCCGCGTCACATTTGTCACCACACAATTCTTCTGCAATCGCCTTAGACAACTGTCAAGAGGGACACGAGGAGTCGTAGAGGGTGAGGGGGAGAATCAGTAGCAATAGGGCCAGGAAACGATTGTAGTCACAGAGGATGCATTAGCAACAAGACAACTACCCAACAATGGAAGAGGAAGAGGAGAAGAAGAGGAAGAGGAGTTTGAAGGTCTTCTTGATGGCATGCCATCTGAATTCGACCACATCGCTTTATTCACAGAGTTGGTAAGAGCTGTGCGCCCGCATTGGAGAAGCTTTTGTGTTGTATGCTTCAGTCAACCTCCCCTTCTCCCTTTTTTCTAATCGCTAATGCCTTTTCTCCCGTGGACCCAGGATGTGGCTCAGGCTCTACATATGCCTTGAGTCATCTTGTGTCCTCACTTAGTTTCCATCTTTACAATCTTATGACACACTGACCACCTCCTTAAGGAAGGGTTTAACCTCTTTACATGTAGTCTTCTTCTGATATGCCCCTCTTCACTGAGAAATGTGGATGTTTAGGAGACTATGTTTCTAGCTCTTACTCAAAGATGATAATATAGCAATGGGGCTTATAACTCTTGTGCATGTCAGCCACAACTTTGACCACAAGTCACTAGCATCAGATGGACTGCAAATTCCTTGTCATTTGGAGGAGGCTGAGAATGAATTTATGTGAACCATGCTGGTTGATTCAGACTTAAGTTTCTTGTCATCGGCTCCATCATGACTGCCCATGCAGTTGAAAGGCCTTCACTTTCATGTTTAGGATTCCTTTTAGCTCCATTTGGTCATCATATGACATTGAAGGATACACAGTGTTGTTGTATGGATTAATGCACTAGGTTTCCAGTTCATAGTGAGGCAGAAAATACGAAGAGTGTCAAAATTGTGGTCTTATGTAAGTTGGTTTTGCCCTTTTACTGCGCTCCTTCCAGGTTGTATATAATTTTCTTTCTTGCTTTCCTTTCAAACGATCTTGACACTGCCTGGTCAATGTGTGGAAAGTTGGGGTGGAGTTGGGTCTGGTAAGAAGAGGGGATGTAGAAGAAGCTTTTGCCAATTTGCACGGGCGACCACATTGTTGATGTATGTGGAAAATGGGCAGTTGTTGAGATCAAGAGCTTCACTTCTTAAACAAAGACTACAAGAGTTTGTACACCATCGTAGCACGCGTAGAATTCTTGAAGTCATTCTCCCGATCTTGTAGCTGAGAGCATCGCTACATAAAGCTATTAGTGGCTAGCATTGTTGATAAAAATTGAAACTCGTGTTTCTTAGGAATATTTTGGTCGGAAAGCTATGAGCTTCAAATTTTTCTCCTTGAACACGCAGGTGAAAAATGCTATTTTTTTCACCGAACATGCCGGTGAAAAGTGCTGGAAAATGCCTCAAATTTACATTTGCTAGAAAGAAAGGAGGATGTTCGAGTTGTCGTCACCAAAAAAATGGTTATTATCTAGTGCTTCTGGAGGGTTTTTACTTCGTAATGTTACAAGCAAGCTAGATTGTTCGTGTGGTCAAATCCTCGTGCTTGTGTGCACATTCAAGAGATAAGACATGGATAGCTTGTGTAAGTGCATGTTTGTTAGTAAATTCATTGTGTGGAGGTTTGTAGCTAAGTTTTGCTTCCTTGATTGTGACGGAAAAGGTGGGTTGGTGAAATGGTTTTCTTGGAGCTCTAGTTGGAAGATGGAGACAACAGGTCTTGGTTTACTAAACGTACTAATCTGTGTTTTATGTGCAGAAAGAAATGATTGTTGGGGCCCTTGCTCCTTCATGGAGTCGCACCTGTGTGTGCATGTACCTACTTATATACATACCCAACTACACCTCTATCGTGTGCATACAAAGAGCCCTTGCTCCTTCATGGAGTCGTGCCTGTGTGTGCGTGTACCTACTTATATACATACCCAACTACACCTCTATCGTGTGCATACAAAGAGCACGGATATGGATATGATCTGTTATATAACTTTTATAGGATCAAGTAAAGAAAATAGCATTTATGTGCATGTACAAATGCCTTTGATATGACTCTTGGAATCACAAGACAAGCAGATTTCATTCAGTCAATGTTTTGTAAGTTGTGAATAGTTAGATATTCTGTATTTTATCAAATCTACACATATTATATGCCCTGTAAACTATTGGTTTGGTTGATTAGACGTCTTTATAGAGCACTTTGGTTTATTTTAAAAAAAAAATGCTAGGCTTAAGTGGTCTAGCTTGCATTTTAAGAGATCAAAAATTTGTAATTGATCAAAAATACTGAAGGTTTGTAAAATTCAACCTTTGAGGGCGTGAGAATCCCTCTCACCCTTGGCATCAAGTTTTGACTTTCCACACAGCGGCTTTGAGCTAAGTTTTCTCTCTCTTGCTCCATTTTGATGTAAAAACAAAGCAATTATTTGTAAAAGTGGCTTACGCTCAGAAATCATAATACAAATACAATTTGTGCCTATTCTCATTGTGCCAGTTCATAAGAATTCTCTACATGATTTTGTTACCAATCATCACCATATTTGTGCTCGTGCCGTGTTTGTCATTTGCAAGTGTTTGTCTATACTCCAACCACTCCAGCGCTACCTAGCGCTACCTGACAGTGGGTATCTAGCACATTTTCTTATCTCTTTAAGTTCCCTCCATCTTTCTCATTGCACTTTGGGGGGTTTATTCTCTCTCTCTCTCTCTCTCTCTCTCTCTCTCTCTCTCTCTCTCTCTCTCTCTCTCTCTCTCTCTCTGTGTGTGTGTGTGTGTGCGCGCGCGCGCGCACGCGAGCATTCTGAAAATGCTTTGATGATGGCACGCGAGACGTGGAGCAAAATCCTGCTCTTCATCTACGGGCAACATCAGCAGATGAGAGAGGTTGTTGGTTGAGCAAGCAAAGGGGGTGTAGCAGAACTGCCATGTAAGTAGTGATGGAGGCAAAGATGCTCCCTTTGTCTTGCATTCTCTCTCTCTCTCTCTCTCTCTCTCTCTCTCTCTGAGAAAGCTATGAGTAGCACTAAGTCGAAGAGAAAATTGATGCTTTATTCTGCCAGTGTGACGTGCTTGTAGAACGCAAGGTAGGGCCATGCATGCGGAGGGAGAGAGACGCCATGGAGGTGATGATGAGAAAGCAGTAGAAAGGTGCAGCCTCATACTCGCCACAACCAACAATGACCCTCCCAATTCATGTGTCTAATCAGCGATTGCAAACATCACAACCGTGATCATTGTCTGCTTCGGCCTCGTGGTCGCCACAACTTGCTTTGCACTCCTTAGGCTATTACTTACTCGCAAACGAAAGGGGAATACTCACTAGTACATTTTAATTTAAAGAGAGCCAGTGGGTACATTTTAATTTTTTTAAAGCCATTAGGAATACCATTAATGACCTTTGTTTATGATGAATAGAAAAAGGAACATTTGAGTGACAAAATGATTTTTCTCACTGTTGTGTTTCACGTCGATGTGCTTATTATGTCTTTCCTTACCATGAAGTTCACTAAGTTCCTCTCCCGGGCCCCGGCCCCGCTCCACACACACACAGACACACACACGTGTGTGCGTGCATGCATGCACACACACAAGTAAAGCTGAGATGCAAGTGTGGAATGCAGCTCCGGAACTAGCGAAGGTCTTGAAAAGTACATTCCTTACTTTGACGGTCTCAAAACTAACACCTCGGAGGTGGCACACATTGCGAGTACATATCTAAATCGGTAATCATCCATTTTCTCATAGATTAAAATTTGTTTAGGAGCAAGATTAATATGCCTTCTATTTGTTGGCACTTCAAATTCTAGTTATTGATCGAACACTTGGCTACCCACTTAGAGTTGGGTCGCACCATGGGTTAGTAGGGTGAGTGTTTACTAAATAGATGTATGTCCATGTTTTCCTCCACAAATATAGAAGACCTCAAGTAACCCTACGAACACTTTGAAAAAGGAGGGGAATAAGCTATCTTTTAGGTAGTGAATGGCTCTCCTCAAAAAGAGGCTTGCCTTCTCCAATCAAATACTTCTCATGATCTATTTAAAAATAAAAACATCAACTCTTTTCATCTACTTCTATGGGTGCGACCTTGTGCAATGCGTTATCATTCTTGGCCCCACTAATCCATGGTGCAACCCGGCTCTTAGCTCATGTGAAAAAGTGGTGGAGTTTCTTTTCACTAGCAAATTGAGCACCACCAAAGGCGGCCTTCAATTGGCAATTGCCACCACACACCTTATTTATGATGATGCCTTCAAAATGCGACAACAGATACGTGGCTTAATTTCATGCTGCCCAAATGAGGCGGTCTTTGCAAGTAGCTTTGAGCAAGGCACGTAATTAATGTTTAAGCTAATACTCAACTTTGAACCTAAGTAACAATTACTCTCTTATTATTATACACAAGAAGGTTTGGACAGACTCTCACAATAATTCCCACATTATGACGTAACATCGTGAGCTTCTGTGAGGAAGGCATGGCATACCTAGCTAGGTACGAATGGGGGCAGGGGGCCGGCGGTCTCCTGCACCCAATCATACCTAGCTAGGTATGCGGTGCCTCCTGAGAAGAAGCTCATGATGTTATGCATTATATGAAAAACACTGAAAAAGGCTCCCTTGTCCTACATGAGAAAATTTCTAAATCTTCTTGTGTTATATCCACATGACACCCGATAATTTTTTACTGAGTCTACTGACATAGATATGAGTTTCTACCATTTCTTGTTATAGATTCAAGGCAACACTCATCGCTCAAGAGCACGACTTGGTCATTACAATTTATATAATTTTAGCACGCAGTCATGTCTTTCATGGTACTTGAAGCTTTTGTGCTAATGTCAACTCTTTACAATGTTGGTGTAGGCATGCATTGCCACCTTTTGTGTGCCCTTGTGCATAGAGATAATGTGGAGGTATTGACTGCCCTTTTTGCCTTTACACTAGTGGAGGCCCTTAGAATGCTTAAGGTTGACTGGAAGAACCTTTGCCATGACATCAAATTTGGCCACCTAAATCAAAGCAAAGTGATTGACCCTTCTCTTTGAGCCATCATGAAGGAAAAAGTTTTAATGTGCGGGAATGGCCATCACGCCGACCAAGTAGTGGCCATATGTGAAGCAACAAGCCAGCAATGTGCTTGGAATGGCATTATCAAGAAATTGTGGCCTAGATGCAAGTCTGTGCTCTCCATAATGACTGGAAGTATGGAGACTTATGTAGAGACATTGCAAGAATATGCAGGTGAAGATGTGCCATGTTGTCTGTCTTTGTCCCACATGGAATTCATAGAATACCCGCCTAAACTTGACATTACCATGTGTGAAACATAATCGAGAAAAGTTCTAAAACTTCTTGTGAACTGGTATGCAGGCAAAGATGTGCCACTAGTTAGTGCAGATTATGGTGCTAGTGAAGGTTGGATAGCCACTAACATTAATCCTCGCTCACCTCCCAATCAAGTCTCCTTCACAGCCATCCCTAGTCTGGGATACTTTGAGTTCTTGCCACTTTCAAATGTCATCGAAAATGCTAAAGATGCACCTTCTTCTTCCTCTTCATCTGATCAAGTGGGCCACTTCTACATGTCCCATCTAGAGACCACACCAGTCAATATTGATGAGGTGAAGCTAGGACAAGACTACCAAATTGTGATGACCACAACAGGAGGTGAGTGACCAAAGGGAAAAAACCGCATGCTTTCCTGTTTGATTACACCCCAAGAAAAAAGATCATGCAGATTTTGTGTAGATAAGTTGACATCTCAAAGCTTTATCTTTCTCATATAATAGTTGTAGTCCAATAAAATGCTTTTGCTTTCAGGCCTCTATCGATACGTCCTCTAGGACATGCTTCGTGTCACTGGGTTTTTCTACGACAACCCACAATTTGCATATGTATACCGAAAGAATGTGATTCTAAGCATAAAAATTAACGAAGTGACAGAGAGAGACTTGAAAATGGTTGTGCAGAAAGCTACCAATTTTCTTCATCACGGTTAGTCAACGATGAAACTTGTGGAGTATAGCAGCTATGCTAATACCGATAATGCGCACGAACACTACGTGATTTTTTGGGAGGTGCAAGGTGATGAAATCAACTCCTTGGGAAACCAAAGATTGCTTGCTCAATGTGCAACATTGCTGGATGACAACTTCTTGGAGCCTGGATATGTACTTTCACGCAAAATGGGCACCATAAGGCCACTTGAACTCTGCATTGTCAAGCAAGGGACCTTTAGAAGATTAATGCAGTCCTTTATGGTGGATAAAGTTGGGGCTTCTATCACCCAATACAAGACTCTAAACGCTTCCCCACCATCCTCTCCATCCTCCAACAAAACACTATTGCCAACTACTTTAGCTCTGCAATATTTTAAAGTGGAATGCACCACCAAAACGTGCAAATATGTTGCTTTAAGTAGCCTTTTCATCCTCCAAGAAACCATTATATCCAAGGACCCATTATCAATTTCTTTGTAGGCTGTGCATTCGATTCCCAGCTACGTTGGTTGTTAAATTTGGGGGCTTGAATGCGTCACGTTATAAAATTTGGCATTCTTTCTCGCTCCTTTTTTAACATAATCTACACGCTCTTGCGCACACGCGCACACACACACACACACACACACACACACACAAAAGACGTTAATATAACATTTCGTTTCTCTCTCATACACACACACACACACAAAATCAAATAAATTACATGCGTATGGCATGTTGTTTCTAGACTTGTTTTCGTTTCCAAACTTGAGATTATAATTCGAAGTCAATGATTAGTAGTAGCAATAGACTGAATACGTTACACACTCAAGCATCATGTAGGTTTCTTGTGTAGATATTGTTGATGACCTTAGAAATTCAATGGATTCCACACTCCAAGCTAGAAACCAGTATGTGTGGATGTTTGAGGCTTCTCAACATAAGGAGGAATTCAATGTCGATGAATTTTGCAAGTGTCAGTAGAGACCAAGTGCGTGGAAGTCCAAGAAAAGAAGATAAAAATGATGACCTTATGTTCACGTGCAAACTGTGTGCAATCCTAGTGGTAGTGCAATGCATGACACCCCTAAGATCGACATACTCAAGTTGTCAATCTAGGAGAACATTGTTGACACTCAAGCTAGTGGGGGGTAACCTAAAGCTACTCTAGGTTGACACACTGATGTTCGGGGAGCATATATCAACACTCCTAGCCTACAATGCCTTGCCAACACTCTCAATCCCTAATTTGGAGCTCAACTTAGGCCTTAGTCCCTAGGCCCCCTCTCTCCAAGGTACTGTTGCAAGCCTTTTCCTCAATCTAGGCTTGAGATTAAGGTGACATAGGACATAAATCTCTCACCGGATGGTGTCAATCCCTAATGTGTAGAGCTTACTCGAGATCTTAATGCCTACACTAATCCTAGTCTAATCTTAATATGGTGCAATATTGGTCCCTCTCCATGATCTAGCTTGTCGCTTCCTTTGACCCAGGTGCTATCCCTTCTTTAGCAGTTGTCTCCAGATTCCTCCAGCAAGTGCCTATGAAACTTTGTGCTAGCTCGGCTCTCCGTCCTGGGAGACCAATCTAGCTATGAAGTCCGCAAGCTTTTTGGTGCTCATGGGACTGCTATTGTCACTCAAAACCTTCTCAGGTTTGCGGGCCTTCTCGGGAAGTGGCAACCTGGTCGTTCTGTTTGCATTCATGGTCATTCCACTGTGCGATGGTGGTCTTAGCGTTGGGCCTATCATGCCCTCGTTTTCTTGAAGGGTTCCTCTTGCCCACCTTGGCATCTCCCTTTCTGCCTTGCCCATGCTTTTGCATTGGAAGGAGATTCTGTAGGGTGGGTAGCCTCTATTGCTCTCCACATCTCTCATATTTTTGTAGTTTCGCATCATCCACTAGCTTAAGAGGGCAACTTTTCATACACATGGATTTTTTGAAGGTTTGATAATGCTTTGATAAGCTTAAGAAGTCTGCGAGGACCATCTCTTTCTATGCCTCCCTGTAGCGATTGGGCCTAAATTGAATGTTAACCAACTCAAATAAGCAAAAGGTGGCTCGTCTTAACCGGTGCAATAAAAATTTACATTTTTAGAAAAAAATGCAAAGTTATGAGATGAACTTGTAATTCAATAGCCCTTTTTTTTCCTCTGTGTAGAAATATGTTCTTTGGGAACACTTTAGTGGTCTCACCATTGGAACTCAATCTTTGCCTTTGTGTACCACATTGGTGCACATTGGACAGGACACTTGCTTGCCTAATTGTCTCCTATCTTTTTACCCCTCTAGAGTAATTTTGTCAATGGATCTCATTGAGGGACTTTATATGTAGTCTTTTGAGAACGGCAGAAGCTACTCTACCACAATACAAGGAGCTATGGATGACTTTCCACATAGCAAGCCCCATCACTCTTGATAATTTCGCTAAATAAAACTAGCACCTTAAGCCTTAATTGCCTCTTGGAACTAGCAAAGACACGAATTAGAAGAAACTATAATATAGTAGTTTAGTGATTGCTAAATGAAATCAGAAAGTTCATCCTGCCTACCGAGTTACCATATGGTAGCTAAGCATAGTTGGTAGGTGGAAGTAGCAAGTTCATCCTCCCTACGGAGTTACCATATGGTAGCTTATTAGTGTAGTTGCTAGGTGGAAGTAACGATCTTGTTTTTTCCGGTCACTAGGCTCAAGAAAAAAGAAATTGCTATGAAAATGGCTTGCTTCTACTTAAGTTCATCCAATTTAGAGAATTCTATCATATCATATTTTTTCCTCCAATTGCTATGAAAATGGCTTGCTTCTACTTAAGTTCATCCAATTTAGAGAATTCTATCATATCATATTTTTTCCTCCAATTGGATTCTATTTGAAGTTTTGAATGACCCAATATACATATGATTGATACAAATCGATTACATTGATTTTGTTTTAGTGTAACAAAGTTAAACAATATACAAATGCACATCACACGGTCCCAAATCTTCTCAATGTTGACTATATTGGGTGTAATTCCACACCCACTTACACTCCACGCAAAAACAATTTAGATGGTGTAAAAGCGAAACTTTTGTCAGATCCAATTAAATGCAATCAAGTGCAAAATGGATGTAAGTATGCTTAATTGTATCCATTTTGTGCATTGAGCACAATTAAGTGCAAATTGACCTTGATAGCATTTCATTTTGCATCAAGTTCAATACACCAAAAATGAATCTCACTTGCATCAAGGCATGACTCATAGCAATCAACTTCAATGTTATAATTTGTGCCATTGATGCATGCAATCTATAAGTTTTAGGCAACTTAATTTTTTTTACCATATTAGCTTTTTTGCGCACCTCTCTCGGACTTTGTTTCACCTTATTTCCCCCAATATTTTTCCTCAAATTATTGGCCGAGTTGTTCTCGAACTGATCAAATGAGTGCAAATGGTGCACATTAATAGGATGAAATAACGTGATCCAACTTCCATCCAAGCACTATTTCAATCAATTTTTCCTTCATTGCCGCTGTTTGAGCCCATTTGATGATAATGAGACTTTGTTGTTTCTAAGTTGTTGCACTTTGATCCAATTGAGGGCCTTTTTGAAGTGTACTTGGTGCCTTCTTTTTGAATTGCTGATTTCATTTTTCATTGAATTCAATTTACTGCAAATAAATCCCATTTGCACACATTTGTGAGTCATTGTGATAATTAGTCCCCAAATTACATATGAGAGTGGTCCAATTAAGTCTCCAAGTGGTACACATTGACTATATTCACATCAATATTGATTTAATTCTAAAATCAATTTATATTGAAAAGACAAGTTTGGATTGAATGGCACTTGATTACAGTTGTTTGGATATGGTCATCATTATCTACATCAAATCACGAGTCATGAATCACGATACTCATACATCTACATCATACATATGCCTATAGGCTTCAATAGCCTTAATAGCACTGAATCATATCAATTACGTCTGATTGCATTGAATTGCATCATACTGACCACATAAGGATACAAATTTCCTAAAGATGTACCCAATTGGGCATAATGTCACACAATCACACTCAAGTTGGCCCATTTGCAATAGAATCAACTCAAGTTGGATCCAGTTTCAAACCATTGTACTTATTCAGGTGAAAATGTAGATAATTGCAAACCATTGGACTCAACTTTCTTCTTGATGTACCAAATTGGATAATTCTAGAGTGGTCATTACATAAAATTTACCTTTATATTGTGTGTTAAGTGAATCTAATGAGTGATATATACAACTCCCTTTAGAAGAATCCAAATAGACTTTACTGCACCAAATTGGACTCAATTGTATTTAAGACCCTTGTATTTAGGGTCTTAACGTCAAGGACAATGGGTGACAATGTCTCAAGAATAATGTTGTTTGAGCAGTGCCAAAACTGACTTCTTACAAAGTGAGACGATTTGTTTGTCTTGGAAACAAATAGAGTTAAAAGAAATATTTTGTGTGGTTATAAGTTAGCTTTTGATGTACTTTATTAATGACCAAATAGACTTAAATTGAGCCAATGGTAATCAAGTGGATCCAATTCTCTCAAATGACCGATACTCAAAACAATACACTTTATCATATACAAGATGTACTTTGCTAGACCTTGATTACACTTGATAAAACATCATTCACCCTCAATGATACTGGATGCAACCTTACCTACACACTATTGCAATTAGACATTGAACCCATGTAATCACTTCAATCAATTGCATGCAAATGAACTGTAATGCACTAAGTTTCATTCAATGCTCAATTCAATGGAATCTAGTTGCACTTTACTAGATTTCATTGCACCCCACTCTATTTTGCTCAAGAAGTCAATTTACACCCAAATGTAAATGAGTCAAAATGTGGAAATCGGACTTAGTTTCACTGCCTTGATGTAAATGGGAGGAAGATATTGCCCTGGTTGACAAAATTGCAAGTGTATGGTCCAACAAGCTCCATTGCATTAATTTGGGTGCAATTGATTCAATGTTGACATGATATGGACCTAAATAGACTCAACTAGGCCCAACCGCATTTGAACACACTAAAACCAAGACTTAATTTACATTTTATAAGACCTCAACTACACAAAACTGAATTAAAATGCACTCTTTTTTCTAACAATACTTAGTTAGACTCATCTAAGTAGATCTACTTGTCATCCACATTGATTTTTTTGTGCTTAGTTGTTCCCAAATCCACTCAATTGGACCAAAATACTCAGTAACACTTAGTTGGATGCAATTGCTTTCAATTTCACTTAGCTAGGGCCTCATTCGGACTCAAATGGATGTTATTGATCTCGAGTTCAATCAAAGCTGTGAGTGAGCTTTTAGAGTGCATGTTCCACAGTCATTATACCAAAGTTCCATTGGGTGACTATTTAGTGCCTTGGTTTTTGTTGGTTGTGAAGTAAAAGATCCTTTAAATCTCTAACAATATTAAAAGTATTGTTTCATTTCTTTATCTATATTCTCCAATGACTCAAGATCCGAGTTAAATTTCAAAAAGAGTAATTCATGCTACAGACTAACTATAAAAGAGTAATTATGTGTTGCAACCTTCTTCCTTTGGTGCTACATGGTGTAGATTATTGGAATGGAAATGGAACAAGATTTGTTCATTGTTTCAGATATGAAGATGTCCATAAGCCTTAATTCACAGTCAGTTGCTAACATTATTGTTCCACTTTTAGTTTGTGTCCTACGCTATGTACCAAGCTATGGTTTCGATGGTATAGCAATGCTTCAAGAGAAAAGCCTGCATCATCCAAGACCCCTCACGCTATTAGCTACTTAGCTTCCCACCTCTCAAGTGAACCCATTCTCTTTAGTGGCTAGGAACACTTATATTCATCCTCTCTATCATAGCCTCTTCGTCATTTATACCTTCTCTCATGTGGATCATGTCTACTGCAATATCCATTATCGTGCTGATCAACATCTCTTCACAACAACCTCTGCCATCGTGTCACTTGTCGTGTTCAGTTCTGTTATCATGTCTATCATTATCACTTCTTTTTTGTTTATCTTCTTTCAACTTAGCTTCATAGCCAAGCTCCTTTTGTATATATTTGACTCTCCCATTCTCATCACGCATTGAAAGGATAGGTAAGGCTATTCTGTTTGCAATATTTAGCCCGAGATTTAAAAATCTTTTGACACACTCGACAATCGGCACTTGCAATGAGAAAAAGCATGGCATTCATCTCCATCGTCGGAGCCCCTTTTGATGGATGATTGGAATTATGCCAAGTGGAGCATGCAAACCAATTAATTTTTTTTGCTACAACAACGCCAACCAAGCATGAGTAGTTCAAGCCACTAGGTTTAATGTATTTTTCACCAGCTAAAATTGAAAGTTTTTGGCTGGATTTTGAGCTTTCTTTGAAGAGAATAGTCAAAATTCTTCAAGTTTTACTAGAACATGCATTTTGTCCTTAGGGTGGGTTCAGATGACCCGAAAAAAGGCAACTCAAAGGGGTGTGGTTCCACATGTCACATGCGCACTGGGGCACACTTTTCAGCGCAGATTGCAAAGATCATAGCTTGAACCCACATCAATGACATAAAAGGCCCGTGTCAAACCTTCATGCTGTAGCTCATTCGATGCTACATTTTCTTTGTCTGCCTATTGTGGACAAACTCCCTTTAGCGTGGAAAAAAGGGAGCGCTTTTCGTCGTTGCTGTCTGAATCCACCCCTATTGGCACTGTCGTTAAGGTAGGTAATGGGGAGGAATTTTGCACCTATAGCTATAATGGGCTTGCCCAATGAATACTTGACGTGTAGTTAAAGTTCAACAGAGACAAATGCTGTGTATTTTGCTTCTACCTTTCACCCACTTAGCACTCCATTGAGGACCTCCACCTCACAGTCGTAAATTGAGGTGGGTGGCATGAGCTAGTGGCCATAAGGGTTTTTTTGGGTATTTTCTAGGTGCCATCTCATGGTTTTTGGCCCGCCATCAAGGGCCTTTCTACAATCTCTTTTTTCTCCAAACGACATTGCATGAGTTGTTTTAGAAAGAGCTAGGGTTTTGCCTTCTATCTAGCTACCCACCGCTTGTTTTAGAAAGTTCATGGCCCTTGGTCTCCATGGACCTTCATAGTCAAGTATTGCAACGATTTGCCGGTGACATAGCTTAGACAACACATTCACCTCTGACTAGAACTCCCTTTGCCCCTGACAAGTCATCACCCCTATCTCCATTCTCTTCACCATGCCGACATCAAGATGCCCCTTGTACACAGAGTCAAAGCGTCCCCTTCCCAAGTAAAACTATGTGCTAAAATTATCGATTTCCATTTGGAGTTTGTGGCCCTCTTTTCATCATCATTTCCTCGGTTGCAATGGTAGCAGACCATCATAGAGGCTAGAGCAATAAGGGTCATGAGAACAGCAACTGTGATGGGTATGGCATTGGGAAACCATGTTTTTTTTCTTTGCCTTTGTTGCTACTTGCAGCAGGTCCATTAGATGAAGAAGAAATGGACATGTTGATAAATGGATTCCCTGCAATATTAATGGCAACATTGCAAGTGAATATTTGTAATGGACCAGTGAGGTTATTGTTTCTCATGTCCAGGGTTTTCAATAAAGAAAGGCTAGCAAGAGCGGGCGGCACCGCACCAATGAGGTGGTTATCATTCAGCTTCAAAGTGGTGAGGGATGTTATCTATGCAATGATTGGGTTAATTACATCAAAACGGTTAGAATTGTCTAGGTTAATAACCACCACACTGACCTTAGAGTTTCATAAAATGTTGATCTAGGATGCACATGGATTATTGCCACTCCAAGAGCTTACTAGCCTATTTGGGTAACTCATAGAACCAATGAAATCAAGAAATGTAAAAACCTAGGGATGCCACCCCTATCGTCTCTTGGCAAAACAGATAGTTGTGGTATGTGAACATGGCCCCTATGTGGGGTAGCGTATCGTCAAGCTGATTGTTCTCCACATCAAAAATGATGAGGGGTAGTGGGGGGATGGGACCCTCTAACTTTTTGTCGTTCAATATGAGATCACTCAATGAGATTGATTTTGTCAAATTTGGAGGAAGAATACTTGATATCATGTTTCCAACATTCAGATTGCCTGAGAGCCTTGATCCCAATTGATTATTTGCTTGCAACCGTTGCAAGCTCGATGGGCCTAAGGCACTCGGAATTCCACCTCCTAGCTTGTTATAGGCAAGGCTCAACACATTGAAGCTACTCATGCTACCTATAATTGAAGAAATCTCACCCACCAAGATTGTATTGGTGAGGGAAATATTAGTGAGGAAAGTCAATGCTTGCAACTCTGTAGGAATAGACCAACCTCCTTCGGCAGATGAGGAATTGAGAAGCAAGTTTTTTTGCATGCACAAATACTTGACACTTGGTAGACTGTTGAAGAAATCCCGCGGAATGGTGTCAAAGTTGTTGTCACTCAAGTAGCAAGACTGTAGGCTGTAGAGACCACTTAAAGAAGGAAGGGGTGGATGATCGGGATTTCTTTGTAGGCTACGCTTTGAGTGCAGCATGAACGGCCGTCCCATGGCTCTTATTTATCCAGTGGGACAACCTGCGGCCAAGCTTGTGCTCGCAATGTGTATGCCCTTGTTCTTTTGCTGGTGGTTAGGTGCATTGCCAGGTGAAAGGTTTACTGAAGGCCTTAGTGTGATTCCATGTTGTTGACTGCGTTCTGAATCATACTGCTTGCTGTGTTCTAGTTTTTTTTTAAAGCATTCTCAAAGATTTGTAGATGGCAGGAATGTGTTCTTTTGCTGGTGATGAGGTGCGTTTATTTGTACAAATAGATGATGATGTTTTACACAGAAAGATGCAGACAATGCTTATATATTTATTTGTATAGATAGTCTATTATGAAAGGCTCAATGTGATTCCATGCTGATGATTGTGTTCTGATATTTTTTTGAAGCATGCTTAAAGATTTATAGATGGCATGAATGTGCTTTTCTATTTTGGATTTTAATAGGGACATGTGGACATCCTAACTTCGGTTTGCTGTGATAAGTTTCTTGCTTTTGCAGGCTAGTACATTTTGTGTCCACTACTTTCATGCACGAATTCTCATGTGCATGAGCACGTGGTCCATCTCAACTTTTGGGGCTACTTGTTTCATTTGTTGTCATGCTTGGAGAGGTTTGTTTCTGATGGTTGTATCGTTAGGTTTTACTCTATCTCACATTATCACTTGCATATGTTGCTTGTGTGGCCATTGCAATTGAGTGGGTGGAAAAGGGATCTAAACGTGAGCTAGTTGAGATATGCAGCAATTGTGGATTAAGGGCCTTCTAATCATCAGTTTTCTTTTGGAGGACGCTTTTTGTGTGTTCGCTTGGTCTGTATCCCTTCATTTGTGCATGATCTTTTACATGTGCAATGCTTAGTGTTTGTCATTTAAGGGACTTTGAGGGTGGGTTTTTGTCATGTACGCTATGTGTGAACATGCTCAGCTCACCTCGAGCACTCCCTTCCCCCTTTTTCTTTCCACTTGTCCCTCTTCTTTTCTTCTCCTCTATCTAAAAAACGTTTGTGTGATTCAAAATGTTGGTTCACCGTGTGTCACGAGCCTCCTGAGGTATTTCCTGTGTCGATCCCCCACCCCCTTTTACTCTCTCTCTCTCTCTCTCTCTCTCTCTCTCACACACACACACACACACACACACACACACACACACCCTGTCTATGTGTGTGTGAAGTGAAATCTTGTCTCCTCTGTCTCGGTGCCCTTAGCATTGCAACCTTACATATTGCATTGGTCTTCCGCTCTCCTCGCTCTTTCTCCCCCTCCCCCCACCTCTCTCTCTCTCTCTCTCTCTCTCTCTCTCTCTCTCGTGTCCTTGTTATCTCCGTTTAAGCTTAAAATAATGTAAATTGTGCATCATTGGTTTTCTTTATAGTCTCATGCTTTACGGTGGGTTAGTGGTGCAATATAGCCAGTCATCACTGCTAAAAAAAATGACATTCACTTTCCCTGCTCTCTCCATTACTATCTATCTCATGTGGCACTCCTCTATGTTGGATCGGTGATGAAATATAGTTTCTTATTGCTTCAAAATGCCATTGAATCCCTCCCCCCCTCCTCCCCATTTTCTGATCCCCTTTTCTTTGTAAATTTAGTTTGGATGATTGGTGATAGAATCATAGTTGCAAAGTGTTCTCAGTCTTTATATTTGTTTGTCATGTAGAAAAAGAAAATAAGCGTGCTGAAATATGGCCTACAGCCGTGGTGGCATACAAAGCATGGAGATTTACAATATGGTGTATGGGTGTTATGGTGTTCTTCGTGCTTTTGGTGTTCTTACTTGAACATATTTGTTTCGTAGAGCCAAGAAAAAATGTTAGCCTTGCACGTACTGTACATCCAAAAAATGGAACTTCCAAATGTGAATGTGTACGGATTGATGCGAGTGAGTCTCTGCAAGCACTCCAAGAACTTTTCGCAAGCGTAGTGTGTACAGTGAACTGAACTTCATTGTCCAACCATCTCTCTCAAAAGGCAAAGGGCAAGCTTGCAGTACATTAAATTCTACCTTTTTGAAAGCCTATACAAGATTGATTTATCTTTTGTATTTTGAAATGTCCCATCTTTTATAATAGGTGCACAAGCTGGATGCTCGAAAGCGCAAAAAGCAAAGATGGCTATTGTTAAGATCGAGAGGCACGGTATATATAAAACCAAAAACAGTAACTATCTACCTCTATCTTTTGATGTGAATAGATTGTCATGTTCTTATATATTGTTTTCTAGATGTTTTAATTGATATTGAAGACAATGAAGTGAAATTCAACCCTTTTTTGCAACAAGAACCTCCTACTGAAGAACATAATGTACCTTTTTTGCATATAACAGACCTCTCTGACATCACTCCTAGATTTGCAATGGAGGGTTATGTGCTAAACAATTATGGTACATACAAAGGTTTTCAATCCCAAAATTTTGAAGTTTTTTTCAAGGATGATCTTGTGGATTCGCATAACTCCAACACAGTCTCACTGTCGTCATTGGTTCATCTCTAATAAGTCAATTTGCTTCCTTTCTAAGTGTTGGTAGTTTTGTGCGGATAGAGGGTTCTACAATCAAAACAAAGGACAAGGCAGATGGTGGAACACCACCTTTCTCTCTTTACTTGAATGCTACCTCGATTGTCACTTGCATTGCTTCATTTCCAATCCACTTGAGCTTTTACCCATAAACAAAGAGAAGAAATTTCTTAGATGAGGTGGCAGTGCGGGTCTAGGTGGTGCAAAAAATTACTTGGGTACGCTTGCTTTTGTTGTTATTAAGAGTGAGAATTTTGAGATCTACGGCAACTCCACACATGGAGAGCTACTGGTGGCTGACGGTTCTACTCCCAAGGATCGAGCAACTGTAAGTCTCGCATATTGAAATCCTTTGCACTTTGTAGGGCAAAAAAAAAAATCGCAGCATTTAACATGTGCTTGTTTCAATTGACTTTTGTCAATGATTGCAAAGAAGAGTACAAGTCTATCAAAAGGGATATTGACAATGAAGAAGTGAAAACTTTTGTTGCAAGGAATGTCGGGGCTTTCTTAGGTCATGAGAATACGCTATCTGTCTTGGATCTTACAATCTTGGTGCCTGTACACAACAAGCGTCCTGCAATCTGATCTCTTATAGACTTATAAGACACAAATTGAGAGTCTCGATTATGGGAAGCAGGTAATGTTGGGTAACTTAGTTGCGTGGAAACTGTGTTGTTGACTTCCTTTGTGTTTCTTAATGGTCACTTTTGACCTGCAAGTGTTCGGTGTCTTGCATTTCTCTAACATAAATGGTGTTCTCTTGGAGACATTGTGTCCCATTTGCAAATTGAATAAGGTTCATAAAACCACATAGGGTTTATTTTGTATCACTTGCCGAAAGACGACTATAAGCTACGAGATTCCCAAACTTCAAGCCAAGCGAAGGCCCTGTCATTTCTGCACAACTAGTTGGTCTCATTGTCGATGAGGTCATGGCTCTGGGCAAGACTTTTCAAAGCTTGTATTCTAAAAGTCCAATAGCTGTTGTTGCAAGAGAGATCTTGGCATCGACAACATGCACCGGCACATTCAAAATTAATCTTGTGCGAAACCTAACTGCTTTTTACCCAGGGTAAAGGTCTTGGAAGTAGAATAAGGGTCTACCATTGTATATAAATAATACTGGTAAAGCTCTTGAAGAGTCACAAGCTAGTTTTCCTGGTTTGCATAAAGTAGAGTCTTGAATGCATCAAAACAACCTATAGAAAAAAGACTTATGTAAAAACACTTGCAACTGCGTTATAAGATTTTAAAGGTTTCCTTCTTGCATCTCTCTCTCTCTCTCTCTCTCTCTCTCTCTCTCTCTCTCTCTCTCTCTCTCTCTCTCTCTCTTTGTTCACTCGTTTCCCTCTCTCGTCTCGTTAGTGATTCGGTCGTCTTTTCTTTTCTCCTCCCCCCCCCCCCCCCCCCCCCCCCCCCCCCCCCCCCCCCTCTCTCTCTCTCTCTCTCACACACACACACACACACACACACACACACACACACACACACACACACACACACACACACACACACAATATTTTCCATAAAGACTCCCTTGCTTGTGTTTGTCAGTTTTTGTATTGCACATAGAGCTTTGCTATTTTGAATCATCCGCATCTTCCTCCAACTATCGTTGTCCCTGGCTACAGTCGGATCAGAAACTCATTTTTGAATAGCTGGATTGACCTCTCATCCCCTCCCTCCCCCCGTCTTCCGCCCATCCTCCTTATGCATATATAACACACAACTCTCTCTCTCTGTCTCTCTCTCTCTCTTTCCCTCTCTCTCCTCTCTCTCTCTCTCTCTCTCTCTCTCTCTCTCTCTCCCCTTCCAAATCCGGTGTTTTCCATAGAGCTCTACTATTTCTAGTGGTTCCTCCCCCTCTCCTCTCCTCTCCACTCATTGTATTCTTCCCCTACCTCAAGCATTCTTGTATTCTTTCTTTTTTTCTCTCATCCCCTCCCCTGCTCCCACTATCTATTTCTCTCACAGCAACGGTGTACATAAACCTCTATTTTCCCCCCCCCCCCCCCCCCCCCCCCCCCCGTCTCTCTCTCTCTCTCTCTCTCTCTCACACACACACACACACACACACACACACACACACACACACACAGCCGTTTTTTGACCTAGTAGGCAGCAGTTCACTCTTTTGACCATAACTTGCTCATCCGAACTCCGATTTAGGTGATCTATAGCCTCAATCAAAGAGAACGAAGCCCTCTACGCATTGATGTAAATACAGAATTTTTCTGTGTAATGAAAGGCTTTGCTGTAACAGCATCTCAGAACTGAAAAAACTGTCAAAACTTTGCGTTTTTGTTGCCGACTTGAAGGCAATGTCAGACAAAACTCGCAAGGGTGGAAAAGCCACACTCTCCATGGAGAATGATGCAAAATCTCCAAGGAATTTGGATGCTAATCCAACCACATCGTCTACAACAACAGAAGCAATGATCATGGCTTACTTGATCTCGTTACAAGAAACCGTCAACAAGCAAGGTGAAGAGTTGCGCGCACTTGCAATGGAGAATGGTACTTTAAGAGTTCTCGTTGTGGAGAATGAGCACCTCAAGAAGGTTCTTGAAATGCAAACAACACGCTTGATGCATCTTGAGAATGAAGTTCAAGAATGTAAACGCTCTCTTGTGGACATGAATGTAGTGAAAGAGCGCTTGAGCAAAGTTGAGAGTGATCATGTATTGAAAGAGGAAACGATAGATACAATACGACATGATGTATGTGAGATGAGAAATGCATCCAAATCATGGGCTGATATATGTAAGGATAATGTGGTTTCTACATCTCCTATCACGCAAGCCGTTGTCCAAGCAAAGAATGTAGAGAATGTGGACACTCAAGAATTGCAAGAACGACAAAAACGCTCAAAGAACATCGTCATTCGTGGAATCAAGGAGGAAAGCATGGAAACACCCCAATCTCTTGCGGTTGCTATTGAAGAGTTTTTTGCTACACACTTTGGCATGTCAGGAATCATGGCTTATGGTGCACATCGAGTTGGAAAACAAGGAGTCCCTCGCTCGGGAGAAAGACCTATTGTATGTACCATGGCTGATGAGGTAAAGAGAAAGATCATCCTTGACAATGGTTGGATCTACCTCAAAGGAACGGGTTGTAATGTATATGAGGATCGCACTCTTATGCAACAAAATGTACGTCGCAAAGCATACGAGAAAAGAAGCAAGAAGGTTAAGGTATCATCTCAAGAAGAAAAGTCACTTGAGGAGGATGCAAGTCCACCCAACAAATAGGGACACATGATCTATGAGACCAACTCACGCTTGCGAATAAGCTTTTGGAATTGTAACGGGTATCCATGGAATGCGGGAATTGGCATTGATGAGCTTACCAATGACTCCGATGTGATACTTCTTGTCGAAACATGGGAGCATGATGCGCAACGAATTCTTGGATTTGACAAATACGATGTACATTCTTTGATGTGGGCCAAAAATGCAAAGCAACGAAGAGGCCAAAGAGGCGTAGCATGTATAACCAAAAAGGGTTTGAAAGATGTTTCCATTGTCAAAGAAGATAAGTATAAACGCTACTTATGGCTGAAAATCAGCCCACCAAATGGTCAAGTCATGTTTGTGGCCGGCTGCTACATTCCTCACTATGACTCCAACTTTTATGCTCGCTTGAATATGGATAGAGGTCAGCCCTTTGTTGAACTAGAGGAAGACATTGCTCATTACAAGGATCAAGGTGAAGTCATTGTTTTTGGAGACATGAATGCTCGCACAAATATGTTACAACACGACACACAACAAGTCGACATGCCGCATGTATCAAGAAGAGTGGATGACTCATACATGTATAATCGAAGTTCTAATGATGCAAAAGAAGTGGATCACTATGGAAAGTCACTTCTACATATGTGAAATAGTACCGGAATGCTCATTGCAAATGGTGTATCTCTATGGCAAGGCACCAATGACTTTACATGTAGAAAGCACAATGGTGCTAGCGTGATTGACTATATGTTGTTCTCAGAAGCCACTCTAGAATGCATACAAAGCTTTACACTTGGTGAATGGAATCCGGAATCGGATCATAGGATGTTATGTATTGACCTCAAGTGTGGTAAACGGCCCGAGCATGTAGCCTCCAATCATGATGTGAATCATTTGTACCTACGTCTAGACTTCAAACGAGCACTTATATATGCTGATATGGTGGACCAAATGTTAAGCATGATAGAGCATCAAGGGAGCCCAACATTAGAATGCAAGTGGAAAGTTTTCAAAGAAGTAATTTTCTCTTGTGCGAAGGAATGCTTTTCGGTGAAACACATGTCTTGCAAAAGGTCTAAGAAGGGTAGCACCAAGAAGAAATGGTTTGACATGGAATGTAGTCAAGCCCGAAAACACTTGCTAAGATTGGATGCAATCAAAGACAAGGAAGTTTACTTGGAATGTTCACACACATACAAAGCACTTGTTCAAAAGAAGAGGAGAAGGTGGGAAGTCAAAAAAACAACTTCTTTTAGCACAAGAGAAAGCACATGCATGTGGCAAGTTTTGGCAAAATCTAAAAGGCAAGCGCGTTGAGAGCTTTGGTGACTTGACTCTTGAGGATATGTATATGCATTGTAAGAACCTCTATGAGCAACCCAATGTTGATAAGATGGAGGGTTGTAGCTCCCTTCCATTTATGTCTCCCTTCTTTACCATTGAAGATGTATGCCGCGCGCTTGAGAAACTTGCTACTCGCAAGGCAGGTGACCTTCAAGGTGTCAAGGCTGAAGTGATTAAATGGACAAGCAAGAAAACAAGATATTGGATATGCGATATGTTTAACCTTGCACTTCAGTATTGCATGCCTCATGATTGGAGTGCAAATTGGATCAAACCTTTGCACAAAGGAGGAGATGTAAACAATGTGAACAACTATCACACTATAATGGTTGGTTCTTTGATGGCAAAGTTATTTGGATGTATCATGGAGATGAAGATAAGTGAATGGGCTGAAAAGAATGGCAAACGTGGGCTTGGCCAAGCAGGTTTTCGAAAGCATCATAGCACTATTGATCACCTTGTCACTCTTCGAGTTCTTATGGAAGCGTCTCGATTGAAAGGAAAAAAGTTGTATTGTTGCTTTGTGGATTTCAAGAAAGCTTTTGACATGGTACCGCGAGGAAATCTTTGGAGACGTATGCAAAGCCTTCAAGTGCCGAGAGAATTTATGCATGCAGTCTTTCGCATCTACCAAAAAGTGATATGTCGATTACGTATGGGAGATGGAATTTCAGAATTTTTTGCAAGCACTATTGGTGTCAAACAAGGATGCCCACTTTCCCCAACCCTCTTTGGGCTACTCATTGATGAATTGGAATATATGGTTCTTGATTTTATGCAGCAAGAAGGCATAGAAGAGGTTAAGATTGGAAATGCGGTGATCATGCTTTTGCTTTATGCCGATGATGTAGTGCTCTTGGCACATACCTTAGAAGATGCACAAAAGCTTATGAGTGTCTTGGAACGCTTTTGCCTACATAGCGGGCTGATCGTGAATGGATCCAAAACCAAGGTTATGCTTGTAAAGACCCTCAATGACGAAAATCCATGCATTGTATACAACAATGAGAAACTTGAAGTGGTAGATCACTTCAAGTACCTTGGCCTTGAGGTTCCATCCAATCATAAATGGAAGGATTGTGCAATGCGTCGCTTGGAAGCCGGAAAGAGGGCTTATTATGCATTTGAGAACATGTGCAATGCAGGAGAGATCAAGTGTTGGGCTCTCAAAAAGTACCTCTTTGACACATTGGTGACACCGGTGCTTCTTTATGGAGTGGAGGTGTGGGGTGGAAGCATCGGGAAGTCTACTTGGAAAGAGTTTGAGAATGTCCAAAAGCGTTTTCTCACCAACTTTCTCTAAGTCAAGACACAAACACCCTACATGCTCTTACTTCTTGAGTCCGGATCGCTTCCCATTGAGGTCTTGGGCATGGAAAGGGTTGTGGAGTACATGCGTAAGACACAACGTAGCCCTTTGCATCGACTTCCTAGAATCGCATATGAAGCAAGTCAAAAGGTTCAAAAGACATGCAAGAGCAAAATACTAAGTTCGGGGTGGATGCTTGATATCAAGAAATGGTTTGGAAGATGGGATGCATGTCACTTGGTCAAGGATGCGTCGATCGACTCCCAAGTTAATGAGGCCTTCTTACAATGCCAATGTATCATGGCTTGGGAGAAATCCGGAGGTTCTCGCTTCAGCCATTACACCACACACGTTGCCCCAAACTACAAATCTCTCTTCTTCTCGAAACGAGGTAACCGAACCCATTCCTACATCCTTGAGCCCATCCCGTTGAGTGCGATCCGCACCATTGCCTCCATTCGTCTTAGCTCCCATTCTCTACGCTGCGAGACAGGACGTTGGGGCACTGGCGAGGAGTGTCATCGACTTTGCACCTTATGCCCTCGTCAAGTGCGAGAGAGTGAGTACCACACACTACTTGAGTGCTCAGCTTTTGACCACATTAGGTCCTCTTTTCCCCATATATTCAGCCATGAGCTCTCCCTACATACCTTCCTCTCCCAACCACGATGTGGACTCTCTATTGCGACGCTCATTTCAGCCATTTTTGAGCATCGAGAGTCACTTATGAACTCCACTCACACCACGTGACATGTTCATTTGGTCCCATAGGTTATATTTGACCTCCCAGGACGATAATAGAACTATCTATCTATCTATCTATCTATCTATCTCTCTCTCTCTCTCTCTCTCTCTCTCTCTCTCTCTCTCTCTCTCTCTCTCTCTCTCTCTCTCTCTCTCTCTAAGAGCCCCCAAAAAATACTTCTTTAGTTTTTCTCTCTATTGCCCTCCATGTACCGGTCACATTATTGTACAAAGAGCTCCCCTAATTTTAGTCCTCTCTCTCTCTCTCTCTCTCTCTCTCTCTCTCTCTCTCTCTCTCTCTCTCTTGCTCTGCTCATTCAATTCACTCAAACAATTCATGCTTCCATTGTTGACAATTTAAAAAACCTTGGTGCCGATGAATATTTCTTGCGTACATACTGTCTAGATGTTGATAAATTTACTGTTTTTCAATACATAACAGAACACTTGCACCAACGGATCTTCTGACAAACTTAATTGCTTATACCTTGTTTCAAATGGGACTACAAACAACATCGACAAATATAATTAACACTCTCTTAGGAAATAACACTAGCGCAAACAAAAAAGCTTACGATAGAGTCTGTAGGTTGCTAAAAACCTCTCGCAATTCATTGGCACTGACTATTTAGATGATCGAGCTTTTTTGTGGAGCGAATCACTTGTGCATTGAGGTGACTTTACAAAGAGGACATCGCAAGAAGCAATAGAAATTTATTGTCAGTGCATGCACCAATGTTGGTGTGAAATAGTGAATACTGATCACACATTGACGAAACTTTATGCGTGTTTCCTATGCGCAAATCTCCATCAGGCTCGAAAAGATTTAAAATTTGGACACCTTCGGAGGTTTCAAAACTTCACAGGCTGCTGATTTTGTATCCTAATGATAGTAACAAATGTGTCGCTGAAGAGTATTTGTGTCAAGAAACCAACACAGTTCGTACAAAAACAACGATAACAACAAAAATAAAATGCTTAAGAAAATCACATCAAAATATTCCTCCCCGAGAAAACGAATCATACGAGAAAGAGATTACATTTCAGTGATACAACTACAGAAATATATTTAGAGAAAATACAGGACACTCCTTCAACCTTGTGCGAGCATTCCAATAGACTGCTTTTCAATTACCAAATAACGTTAACAAAAAAAAAGCTAGCGACACTGTTATGCAAATTTGTGAAGCTTACAAAAGAAAGAGAAGAAAATCAACAGTAACTTACAAATCTTTACAAGAAATTGGATTGAATGACAAGAAAAAAATTGTACAGAAACTAAACAAGTTAGAAGAAAGACTGATCGCACCTCGAATATTGTTCTAAAAAATACAAGAGTTGACATACGACAGACAATATGGTTTACATGGAAGCATTGTGAATGTACTTGCAAACGTTACCGAAACACAAAGAAGATTGCCACAATTCATCAATGAGGAAAACTCGATTCTTATAGGTTTAAAGAGAAAACGAGAATACAACCATTGCTATTTGAGCGGGCTAGTATGCCCACTGCTCACTCTTGAAGCGTTGAAAGATCTTTTACATTTCGATCTTTACGCAAAAGAGAGCATTAGTCTAAATGAAGATTGGTTGCAACATATTACCCTCTTGCAAAAGGCACATTCCATTCATCTTGCAATGCGCAATGACAACAACGAAGACGACGAGAATTATCACGATATTCGCATTCACCAGTTCACATCAGCACAACAAATCATTGACTACAATGATAAGATCCTACACGTTGCACCTTGTGAAGAAAATCATCCACTTGGTTTATTAGAAGACACATTCTCTGAAGAACTAGATTTTCCAAAAATATTCTTCGACGAACCACGTAAATATCATGATCTACCAGTTAAACACTACCATAAAATTACAAAATGAGAATTACTTCATGGTGATAGATAATTTGAATTGGATATAGAAAACTTATTATTTCAAGCGATGAAAATAATGACCCAACAAATTATTTCGTCTATATGGGTTCGTCTGAAAAAGGTCAAGCTCGAAGGGACCGTTCTTTGCGTGCGAGATGTGTTGCACGATACAAACATCGACATAATTATTTGATCAAGGATAGGTTATAGAGACTACGAAGCTTTGAGATCTTCTCCAGATTAGAAACAAAAAATAAAGAAAAATATCTTTGCAATGATAAGACAGCTAGGTCCTCCTACTTTCTTTGTCACTTTCTCGACTGCTGCAAAGAGACGCTAGAAAGAACTAATCAACTGTTTAGAAAAACTCACTCCTATAACCAAAGATGACAACAAAACAAAAAAATTTTACATTAGATGCCTCATCCGATCGGACCCAATAACATGTTCCAGATATTATTTGCTCAAATTTTGAAGCTTGAAAAAATTACTCAACAAAGACAGCAACATATTAGGAGGAAAAGTGAAAGACTACTTCTTCGTAACCGAATTCCAAAGTCGTGGTAATCAACACGATCATGGTCTAATATGGATTGAAAATGCACCTCAGCTAACTGATACAGAAGCAAATAGTGTAACGACATTTATTGACAAATGCATTAGCACTGACAAGAACCTTCTTTGGGAAGATTTGAGAGACGTTCAACAACACTCACATCGAAAAACTTACTTGGGAAAAGGAAGTAGACGTTGCTTTGATTTTCTCCGATACCTGATGCCTTATACTTGTATACTTAGACCATTGCAAGAAGAAGAAAAGAATAACAAACAACACAAAAGAAATCTTAAGAAAATCAAAGAATTCCTCAAAACAACCAAAGCCAAAGAATTATCAACTGATTTTAAGGATTGGCTCAAAAAATTAGATCTTCCTTTCGACGATTACATATTGGCAATTTGATCGAGATTAATTGCAACACCAACCGTGCTAATAAGACGAAGTACATAAGACATTGTTACAAACAATATCAATCAAAAAAATTCAGAATTATGGAACGCTAACTTCGACATCCAATACATAGTGAACGCGTACAGAGCTGCTGCATGCTGCTCTTCATACATAACAAATATGGATAGCATATTAATAACAACTATTAAAGCTAAAATTTATATTTGTATTGCCAATAATACCAAAATTGTTGAAAGATTACAACACATTGGAAACACAATCTTGAACATGCAGCAAAAATTAAGGGCACAACAAGCTGCTTTTATTGTTTTATCTTCGCCTTTACACAGTTCTACTAAAGAATTTATTTTCATAAACACAAATCCTCCAGACCAATGTTCACTCATTTGAAAAGAAAAGAAACACTCAAACAATTAAGTCCAAATAGTACAGACATATTTTTTTGAGAACGTCGTCGACAAATATAGCAAAAGACCAATGTACTTGCACAATATCTGCTTAGCAGAATTTTGCTCATGCTACAAGCAATGTGGACATAAAATTGTTTCATTGAGAGACAATCAAATCATTCGTTAAGTCCGGTACGACAATCATAAAGATCCATTACAAGAGGTACTTTGCATTAGCAGTGCTCACAGTGCGACGCTTAAAAGTGAAAATTCACAATGTCTCTATGGACGTCGCTAGTTTATTTGTAACATAGCGATGCCGATAGCGACACCGACATGGGTAAAAAATAAACCGAGATCTAATTTAATCTTAAACTCAAAATAACCTAGATATGAGTTTCTGGCGCTGAAGCAAGCAAAGAGGTAACCCGTGCTCTCCCTCTCTCTCTCTCTCTCTCTCTCTCTCTTTCTTCTCCACACACACATATACACGAGGAGAGGAAGGAGAGCCAGCTATGCTCCTTCCCTCTCCTCTCTCTCATGTTCCCTTTCCCTCTCTCTCTCTCTCTCTCTCTCTCTCTCTCTCTCTCTCTCTCTCTTACACACACACACACACACACACACACACAAACACACACATACATTGTGTTTTTGAGAGAGAGCGATCTAAGAGAGAGAGAGAGCACATGCATAAACAAAAAAACACACACACACACATGCATAAACAAAGAATGTATACACACACACATTGAGAGAGAGAGAGAGAGGAGAGAAGAAGAAGAAGAAGAGGAAGAGAGTTTTAATGTCGTAGGAAACTATCCCAAGAGACCTTAAAGATCTAGCCGACGAGGAGTTGAACTCAAGACCTATTATTCAAGAGGGAAATGGAATAACCAATCTACCACACTTGGGTGATAGAAAGGTTATACCATTTACCTCTTTTTATTGGCACACACACACACCCACGCACACACACATCCGAGAAGAAGAGAGCTTTAACATCACACGAAACTATCCCAAGAGACCTTAAAGATCTAGCTGACAAGGATTTGAACTCAAGACCTGTTATTCAAGAGGGAAATGGCATAACCAATCTACCTGCACACTTGGGTGTTAGAAAGGTTATACCATTTTCGTCTTTTTATTGGCACACCCACACCCACACACACACACACACCCGAGAAGAAGAGAGTTTTAACGTCGTAGGAAACTATCCCAAGAGACCTTAAAGATCTAGCCGACGAGGAGTTGAACTGAAGACCTCTTATTCAAGAGGGAAATGGCATAACCAATCAGCCACACTTGGGTGATAGAAAGGTTATACCATTTTTATCTTTTTATTGGCACACACACACACACACACGAGAAGAAGAGAGTTTTAACGTCGTATGAAACTATCCCAAGAGACCTTACAGATCTAGCCGACAAGGACTTGAACTCAAGACCTGTTGAACAAAGAGAAAGAGAGAGAATAAAAAACCAACGAGAGAGAGAGGGGGAGAAGACGAAAGAGAGAGGTAAGGGGAGAAAACAAAGAGAGAAAGAGATTATGTTAAAATTTAAATTAGATTAGGTTAGATTAGATTTAGATTTATATTTATGTTGATTTTAAGATTAGGTTAGATTTAGATTTACGTTAGATTAGATTTAGGTTTATTTAGGTTATTTTGAGTCAGATTTATGTTAGATTCGATTAGATTTAGGTTTATTTTGAGTTTAAGATAAAATTAGATCTAGATTTATGTTTGATGAACTAGCTTTTTTTAAGATTTAGGTTAGATTTTAGCGCATGTCAATGAAGGTGCGATTTGCATGTCAATGAAGGTGCGCTCATGATGTTAAGCATTGTATGAAAAACACCGTTTTCCTACATGATAAAATGTCATGCGCTCACAGCATTGACAGTCCATGCGGACCAGCAATTCCACCTGCATGTTCGACTGATGCTGCCATACAATAAGACGTCATGATCAGCCAATGGAAGAGAAAATTGAGCCTACACAGAAATCAATGATGCAAGATTACGATTCCAAGATTACACAGAAATTAATGATGTAAGATTATGATTCCAAAAGTCACACACACACACACACACACACACACACACACTACACAGCCCGTCAAATCTATAGTAAGAATTAAGTGCTTTGAGCAGGCATCAGCTACATTACAAGAATGGCATACTTGCATGCTACAGACAAAGATCTAATGTGAAAAGATGTTAAGATGTTGTGAAATTCTATAGCTAGAGAAGAGACAAAGGGGTTTTTTCCACTACATATATGCACTATCATGTAGACGTTGACGGGAGCAAAGCGAACCCCGAACCTCGACGGCCTCTAAAACACCGCGGACCAAATGGTGCGCCTCGATCCTGTCATGGTAAAGCAAACAGGGGCACCACCTAGCTTCAGCGGCTAGGACGCAAACAACACACCACCATAACAAAGTTTTCATCCAAGAGAGATGGATGCTTGGGAGTAATAATGAAGAGGAAAGGGAATGAGATCAAGAGAGAGAGAGAGAGAGAGAGAGAGAGAGAGAGAGAGAGAGAGTGAGGGAGGGGGTATAGCGGCTTAATACTTAGGCACCACAAAAGGATGGCGAATCCGCACACCCTTCACACATACACAAGCTCACTCCAAACACAAGACTAGGTGGCGATTCCGCACACCTCACATGGGCAAAACATTGCAAGAAAACATACTCACAAAACCTCAAGCTTTATTTAGAGAATAAGGCGATGAAATGGGGATCATAGGGTAGGGGAATGAGAAGGGGGAGAGTGGTAGAGCACATGGAGGATAGGTGGGAGTTGATGGCGAAGACTCGCACGAGGGTTATGGCCATCATCCTTCATTTAGTTGCCCTTCATCTTCCATAGCCGAGGGTGTAGAGGTCATGCTCAAGACAAGCATGGTGATTGCGGTGATGGTGATGGTGATGGTGTGGGTGTGTGTGTGTGCACTAGGCACACACAGTGCATAGTGTGTTCTTTGGTGATGTTGTGTGTGTATTTAGTGTGATGGTGACCCCTCTTTATATAGGGGAGGAGGGGGGAGGAATTCTAGAATTTAGAAATGCAGAAATCATTATCTACATAGGCCATGTGACTGTGGGCCCCACTTGTCTGGCTGTGTGTATATGTGCCAGAACATCAGTCTCATGAGAGAGAGACTAAGAGAGAGAGATGGGTTGATGAAAAAAAGTGAGAGGTGACATGGAGAATAAAGTAATTACAAGAGGGGAGAGAGGGGAGTGTGTTCAGAGGTGAATCTGTGTGCAGATGTGTGTGAACACAAGAAAAATCAGGTAACCACTGGGTGGGGATGGGTCTGTGGGCACCTTTTTTAGTGAAACTGAGTGTGTGTGAGTGTGGGGAAGGTTATTTAGCTACAAGACAAGAGATATGGAGCCCTTTAGAGAGAGAGGGGGGTATTTGGGTCATGGGATATGATAGGAGAGAGAAAGAGGGGGTGGGGTATACTATTTTGGACGATAGGGTAAGTTGCATGTGAGTTAGGGTGCATTATTGGTGAGTTATAATGCATTATTGGTGAGAGGTGGGGTAGCTTGAGGGGAGAGAGAAAGGATAAAGGACAAGGGGAAGAGAGAGGGGGTTGACCTTTTGAGTAGAGGAGAGGAAAAGGGACACACGGCGGGGCAACAATGAAGAAAAAGGAGGCAAGGTGGGGATGGGCTACCCCGCAGGCATGAGGTGGCCTATTTTACCTTTCTTATATATTTACATAATCATACTTTATTTTTTTCTTACTTTTTCCAATGCCTTTTATCACTCCCTCCCTAAGAGGGGGTTTTCATGGGGTGGGGACGAGAGAAGAGGGTTATGGGAGCTTCGCTTGTGAAAAGCCCCCATCATTAGCCCTCCCCTTTTGGCTAGAGGCATTCATGTCTCTAGCTCATCTGTTTGATCATTATCGTCGGAGGTGGTGGTTGATGGTGTGTCCTCATCTGGAATGTCAATTGGTGGAGCCTGGTCAAATCGAAGAAAATAAGGTTCAAGTCGCCAACCATTTACCCTGGTTTTATGAAGTTTTCCATCAGCCTCCATAAGCTGGTAGCTTCCATTGGCATACTTTTTCGTGACGATGAAAGGACCTTCCCATCGGAGTAGGAGTTTCTTATCCTTGCGCGTGTCGAAGCGATTGTCGTAGCGAAGCACCAACATTCCTTTCTTCAATTCTTTTTTCCGGAGATGCTCGTTAAAGCTAAGCCATCTATGCTCTGCTTGTGCTACATAATAATTTATTGCTTTTTCTCTGTCCATCTACAGTCTTTCCAAGTTGATGATGTGATCTCTCAAATGCATGTTGGGCTGTTGAAGCTGGCTTGCCATTACTCTGAGACTTTGTAGTTGCACTTCAATGGGCAAGATTGCTTCCTTACCAAATACTAGATGATACGGTGTGAATCCCAAGGATGTACGAAATGAAGTTCTGTAGGCCCATAAAGCTGGTAGTAGATACTTATCCCAGTCTCCAGGATGATTGTTTACCTGCTTGGTAATAATTTTAGAAACCATTCCATTTACCTTTTCAACTAGGCCATTACATTGAGGGTAATATGGTGAAGAGTGCCTCCGTGTAATGCCCAGTTTCTGCATTAATTCTCCTACCAAGTCTGCTCTGAAACCTGGCCCTCTATCAGAGATGATCTCTAAAGGTGTGCCAAACCTACAGCATATGTGCTCGTAGATAAATTTAGCTACCTCTACCGCTGTGATTCTAGTGGTTGCTGTAGCCTCTGCCCATCTAGTCATGTAGTTGACCCCCATGATAATGTAGAATTTTCCTGAGTTGGCCCTAGGTAATGGCCCAATGGAATCAATACCCCATTTTTCAAATGGGCCATATGAGAGAATAGGTGTCTGTGGTTCAGGCATAAGTGACCTAGTGCCGGCCTTTTGACACAACTTACACGTTTTGCACCAGTGGTGTACATCACGGTTGAGGCTAGGCCATATGAAGCCTACCTGCAAGATTTTCCTACTTGTTATGTCTAAGGCAAAGTGACCACCACAAACCCCGTCGTGACAACTAGCAATTACTCCCATGATTTCCTGAGAGAGAGGGACCTTCCTGAGTATTTGGTCCTTACCCTTACAGTACACACCGTCATTGATGAGTCGATTTCTTGTGGCCTTCCGCGTCAGCCATTGCTTCTGTCCCTTTGTTAAATCCGATGGGCACTCCCCTGTTTCCAAAAAATGCATGATGTCAGGCAAGGCATCACTTCCTTGAAATAGAGGGAGCTTTAGTTTTATTGCTCCAACCACCACTTCCTGTAGTCTTTCACTTGCTAGGGCATCTGCTTCTTGGTTTTGAGCCCTTGGGATATGGTGTATTTGAACTTCTTCAAACTTACCCAACAAGGTTTTTACACCACTTAAGTGAGTCCTTAAACTAGGATCTTGCATATCCATGCTCCATTTACTTGCCTTACCAGAAGAAGAGCATCCCCAAATACATTAAGGCGTTGTACACCTTGTGAGACGCACCATTGTAGACCCTTGGTTAGTGCTGCATACTCAGCTTCATTGTTAGAATGTGAATCTAACAATTGGCCCAACGAAAATACCTTTGTCCCTTTGTCATCAAAGACCACTATGCCTGCAGCTGCTTTGTCGGACGCTCGCTTGTAGGCTCCATCAAAGTAGAGAGAGTATGCTCCTTCTACCATCGGTGGTACTGGAGGTAATCGGACTTCTCCTTCCTTAGATTGCTTCTCCTTCCCTTCAAAGACTTGGTAGGTCATGAGTCCCCCCAAACTTGCTCTTGTCGTGCTTTCTACCTGTACCGTGTAGTCAAACTCTTGCAGACGAACTAGCCATTTAGTAATTCTAGCAGACACATCCATGTGTTGTACAACATAGGGAAATATTTCATCCGTGGTTAGAACCACAAATTGCTTAGGCAGCAAATATGACCTAAACTTTGTAGTTGCAAATCTAAGAGCTAGGACTAAGTGTTCCACATGGGTGAAACCTTTCTCTCCTGCTGTCATCATTCGACTAGAGAAGTAGATTGGCCTCATGAAAGATGTCGTCGTATCCTTTTGGAGTAGCACAGCCCCCAATGAGTCATCACCAACACTTGAGGTGACATAGAATTTTTCATCCCACTTAGCTGGTGAGATAGTTGGCAGAGTGGCTAAGACCTCCTTTACCTTGTTGTAGTGATGTTCACTTTCCTCGTCCCAAGTGAAAGTTGATCTTTGAGTGAGTTGTTGCAGTGGTAGAACAAGTTGTGATAGTAGATGTATGAATCTACTTAAGTACCTCACCTTCTGTAGAAAAGTGACCAGTTGACGTGCGGTCGTTGGTGAAGGTAGGGCTATGAGTGCGGACACCTTACTTGGGTCGGCGTTGATACCTCTTGCTGAAATTTCATGGCCTAGTAGAATGACTTTACTCTCCCCAATGTGACATTTATCCACATTTAATTGCCCACCTAGGCTCTGCAACCTGGCCAAACCTTCAATTACCTTTTCTAAATGTGAAATACGGGAGCTATATATACAAAAATCATCAATGAAAACTCTTATGGATGTTCCAAAGAACGGTTGAAAAACATATGTGACATATCTTTGGAATGTGGCAGGTGCATTTGTGAGACCAAATGGCATAACCCTGTATGCAAAACAACCCCATGGCGTGATAAAAGTGGTTTTTAGCTGATCTTCCAAGGCTATGCGTATTTGAAAGTATCCTGAATAACCATCACAGACGGTATAGCATTCAAAACCCGCTACTTCATTCAGAATTTCATCCAAGAAAGGGAGAAGAAAGTGGTCTCTCTTTGTAGATTCATTTAGTGGTTTGTAGTCAACACACGCCCTCCACTTACCATTCTTTTTAGGCGTCACCACTACGGGTGACACCCATTCTGAGTTTTCTACAGGATAGATGAATCCTGCCTCTAGCAGTTTCCTTACCTCGGCCAAGAGTGCCTTTTCTTGTATGACCCCCAGTTGTCGTAGCTTTTGCACAACTGGTTTTACCCCTTCCTTCAGCTTAATATGATGTTCCACCACTGTAATGCCTGTGATTCTTTCATAGTTGTCAATGAACAGGTTAGGAAATCCCATCAACATTTTCAAAAAACTATCTTTCTCCTCAAGTGTTAATTCCGTAGACAACATACCCTTCAACCTACTTCCTCCTAGGCCAGGTGATTTTCTCTCCTCTTCATTGGGTTTCCCTTTTGGTGATGGATCACCAGTTGTGCTTACCCTTTGTGGATCCTTCATAATGATACCCATCACATCAATGGAACTGTCACTTTCGTCGGTGGATGTGGTCTCCTCCTCAGAACTGGAAGATTCGCTAGTGGTTTCATCTGCCGATGTTTCCAAATTCATTTGCTTCTGCTTGCCAATCCTCATGTCGTAGTAGATTGTCTCCCCTTTCTTACCGGTCATGCGTAGAAGGCCGGTATCCCAGTCCTGTTTTTCCTTCATGGCCATCAACCATGGCCTTCCCAAAATTAGTTGATAGCCCTCCCCCTTAGTAGGCATTACAAAAACATCTACCTCTACCTCAGTATTGAAAGATTTTATTTTCACGGCACTTACCACACCCACACACTTTACTTTTGCGTTGTTTGCCATCTTTGCCTTGCATGGAGAAGGCCTGTCAACCCCGAGCCCTAATCGAAGCATCATAGCTTCGCTCATTACACAGATTTGTGCACCTCCATCAATGTAGGTGTTTCCAACCCTCTTTCCTTTTATGTTTACGTCGACAATTGGAAGGATGTCATCCATGTTGCATCCCGAAATTGCTCCGGCTACCTTTGTTTTGGAGCGTCTTGTACTTACCATTTTAGACCATTGTCGTCTTACTTTTGGTGCAAGATGTAGCAGCTGTGGCTATGTAATCTTCGGTCCTTGCTCTGCCACATCCAATGTTAGATCATAGGGCTTAGAACTTTCCCCTAGCTGGAAGTCGGTGATGCCCAATTTCCGTCGTGGCCTGGATGGCCTCTTGCTAGTTTCTCCTCTCATGCTTCTCTCATCATCTGATTGTGTAGCTTTCTCCCTCCTAGCTCTTTTCATAGTCATGGCTTCAAGTGGTTCTAAAAAGGTTACCTTCTCCTTACCCTTGTCCCTCTCCTTTGCTCTGGGTGGATCCACTACTACGGCTTTTCCTTTCTCTTCTAGCCTTATGATGTTTACAGGGCGATCAGGTGGTGGGGCTGGTGGAAGAGGTGGGATGGATGCATGTAGTGGTGTCTGGGGTGGACATAGAATTTGTGTTGGTTGGGGTGGTGCTCGGGGTGGGGCTGTTCTTTCTCTAGGGGGTGACAATTGGTTCCTCCTACCTCCTCTATTATAGTTTTGTCATGGTTTGGGACAGTAGTACATACCGTGACCGTCTTCTCCGCAGTTGTAGCAATGATACTCCCTGTTTTGTCTTCGTGCTCTTCCAAGGTCTTGATCTCTCTCTTGACTCCTCCCTTGCTGTATTAAGTGGACAGACAAATTCTGCAGTTGGTCAGTAATATGGGCCAACATATCTTGTTGGTCATCTCTTACCCCAAGAGCCGGTGGTGGTGGTATGGTGGTTGTCGTAGTTGCTGGTCGACGCGATGTTCGTGCTTCTGTTGACTTGGTTTCTTTGGCTTTCATTCGCAGATTCTTGTCCTTAAGGCGAGCAATCTCAACGGCTAACTCGTACGTAGCCGAGAATCTACCTTTCACCTTCTCCTTGAGAAGAGGCCATAAGCCATGCGTGAACCGATCTTTTTTTAGAAAATCGGGTGCAGCTTCCCCCCTTGCCAGTGACTCAACCCACCGTTCCCACAAATCCACAAATTTGGACTCATAGGTGGCATATTCTAAAAGACCCTCTTGCTTCAAGTCTCTCAACTTATCCCACAACTTTTCTGAAGTGGTACCTCCCCCAAAGCGCCTCTTAAAAGTGGTTTTTAAGGGTTCCCAGTCATCCTTGGTTGCTTGTGGAAGTGCATTGTACCATGATCTAGCTTCTAGCTTCATGAGATGCTTAAAGATTCTAACCTGGGATTCATCCGTATCTTTGTTGCTCACTACACATGCTACTTCAAAGTCATCTAGGAAGTCTGTTACCAAATCCTCCCCCTTCTTTCCTTTAAATTTTGGAAATGCTACACTTGCCATGATTACTGAGAGAGAGCTAGAAAGACACACTGCTTAACTTGCAAAAGTTTTTTCTTCTTTACAAGGAGGCGTGTATACCCTCTTATATTAGGACATAGATTAAACCTTCAAACGGTACATTGCCTTGTACCAAAGGTAAGACAAATGGTTGATCTAATGCCAGAACCTCAAAAAATCGCTCTCCACCCAGCATGGTGTCAATGACGTGCTGGTAGTGAGCCTTCAAATCCAGTATTACCTTGATTGAGCGTACACGTGTTGGTATGTGTGATCTGTCTTGAGGTAGGTTGTACTGATTCATGTGAAGCTTAGAGGTGCTTAGTCACTGTCGAAGCTTGTGGGAGAGGGTGGTGTTCTTTCTTGAAACAAACTCAGTAGATCCCTAGTTTCTCTAGTGAGAGTGTGAGCCAATGATTCCGTTATCTGTGCTGCAGCATCAGGTGCGACTTGAAAACTGACTGTGATAATTACCTCAGTGACTTGAGTTACCCGATTCTCAAAGTAGAATAGTGTTGATTCTCTAATGTGTAGAGCTCCTTCCATTTTGTTGTTGTGGGTTGGTTGTAGGTTGCGGACATGGTTTCGACCTTCTCCTTCTTCTTCTTGGCACTTGGCCTATGTATATCCACTGGGTTTGGCGTGTTGGTTGACTCTCCCACTGCAAATCGATTACCGTTACGCCTGGCACTCGAGCTTCGATGGAGATGCGGAGTTCGTCTAGTTGTGCTTGGAGCTCTTCTTCTTCTGTCGTCCAATTAGCAAATCCTGCTAGTCATTCATCCATTCACAATAGTTTAGGGGTTTCAGTCTTGTAAACTGAAGGGTTTCATGAAAAGATCCTCCGTGGGGGCACCAAATGACGGGAGCAAAGAAAACCCCGAACCTCGACGGCCTCTAAAACACCGGGGACCAAATGGCGTGCCTCGAGCCTGTCATGGTAAAGCAAACAGGGGCACCACCTAGCTTCAGCGGCTAGGACGCAAACAACACACCACCATAACAAAGTTTTCATCCAATAGAGATGGATGCTTGGGAGTAATGATGAAGAGGAAAGGGAATGAGATCAAGTGTGTGTGTGTGAGAGAGAGAGAGAGAGAGAGAGAGAGAGAGAGAGTGAGGGAGGGGGTATAGCGGCTTAGTACTTAGGCACCACAAAAGGATGGCGAATCCGCACACCCTTCACACAAACACAAGCTCACTCCAAACACAAGACTAGGTGGCGATTCCGCACACCTCACATGGGCAAAACATTGCAAGAAAACATACTCACAAAACCTCAAGCTTTATTTAGAGAATAAGGCGATGAAATGGGGATCATAGGGTAGGGGAATGAGAAGGGGGAGAGTGGTAGAGCACATGGCGGATAGGTGGGAGTTGATGGCGAAAACTCGCACGAGGGTTATGGCCATCATCCTTCATTTAGTTGCCCTTCATCTTCCATAGCCGAGGGTGTAGAGGTCATGCTCAAGACAAGCATGGTGATTGTGGTGATGGTGATGGTGATGGTGTGGGTGTGTGTGTGTGCACTAGGCACACACAATGCATAGTGTGTTCTTTGGTGATGTTGTGTGTGTATTTAGTGTAATGGTGACCCCTCTTTATATAGGGGAGGAGTGGGGAGGAATTCTAGAATTTAGAAATGAAGAAATCATTATCTACATAGGCCATGTGACTGTGGGCCCCACTTGTCTGGCTGTGTGTATATGTGCCAGAACATCAGTCTCATGAGAGAGAGACTAAGAGAGAGAGATGGGTTGATGAAAAAAAGTGAGAGGTGACATGGAGAATAAAGTAATTACAAGAGGGGAGAGAGGGGAGTGTGTTTAGAGGTGAATCTGTGTGCAGATGTGTGTGAACACAAGAAAAATCAGGTAACCACTGGGTGGGGATGGGTCTGTGGGCACCTTTTTTAGTGAAATTGAGTGTGTGTGAGTGTGGGGAAGGTTATTTAGCTACAAGACAAGAGATATGGAGCCCTTTAGAGAGAGAGGGGGGTATTTGGGTCATAGGATATGATAGGAGAGAGAAAGAGGGGGTGGGGTATACTATTTTGGAAGATAGGGTAAGTTGCATGTGAGTTAGGGTGCATTATTGGTGAGAGGTGGGGTAGCTTGAGGGGGAGAGAAAGGATAAAGGACAAGGGGAAGAGAGAGGGGGTTGACCTTTTGAGTGGAGGAGAGGAAAAGGGACACACGGCGGGGCAACAATGAAGAAAAAGGAGGCAAGGTGCGGATGGGCTACCCCGCAGGCATGAGGTGGCCTATTTTACCTTTCTTATATATTTACATAATCATACTTTATTTTTTTCTTACTTTTTCCAATGCTTTTTATCACTCCCTCCCTAAGAGGGGGTTTTCATGGGGTGGGGACGAGAGAAGAGGGGTATGGGAGCTTCGCTTGTGAAAAGCCCCCATCAACGTGGGTGTGTAGATTTCTTGTACCCACAAATATAGGCATCGGCCAATAAATACAAGATTATAACCGGGTGGTTTTGATCTCTGTGCACCTCTAGACCGAGGTGTGCGGGGATTGGACATGACTAGAGAATGTGAGGTAGGTTACAGTGTGAACAAAGAGAGAGAGAGAGAGAGAGAGAGAGAGAGAGAGAGAGAGAGAGAGAGAGAGAGAGAGAGAGAGAGAGTGAGAGAGAGAGAGAGAGAGAGAGAGATAAAAGACGGAGGATGCCAATAGAATATTAAATTTAGAGAGGGAGAGAGAGAGAGCGCACGCAAGAGCAAACAACGAATTTGAAATTTACAATCGTGTTATGAAGTGAGGCGCATTCACATCTACGCAGCTAGTAGCCCCATTGGTATGTCTTTTACCCTTCAATGGAGCGAATCACCACATGTTCAATTAGGTTAGATTTAAGATTAGATTTTGGATTGAATTTTTATATTAGAGTCTACCTTCAAGATTACGGTAAAAAAATTAGAGCTAGACGAACGGTGATCCCTCTCTTCCTCTCTACGGATGCGACCTTAAGCTGGAAAGCTTTCAACGGCATGATACTCAGATTGGAGGCCAACATGTAATGTGTTAAGTAATCCCTTGAACAAAGATATACTCTGAAAAGATGTTAAGATGTTGTGAAATGCTACAACTAGAGAAGAGGCAAAGGGGTTTTTTCCACTACATGCACTATCATGTAGACGTGGGTGTGTAGATTTCTTGTACCCACAAATATAGGCATTGACCAATAAAGATGAGATTATAACCCGATCGTTCTGACCTCCGTGCACCTCTAGACCGAGGTGTGTGGGAATTGGACATGACTAGAGAATGTGAGGTTGTTTATAGTGTGAACAAAGAGAGAGAGAGAGAGAGAGAGAGAGAGAGAGAGAGAGAGAGAGAGAGAGAGAGAGAGAGATAAAAGACGGAGCATACCAATAGAAGATTAAATTTTTTGTCCAGGTTATAAGGTTTTTACCCTCATTATGAGTAGTGACGAGGATGTGGGGCCGTCCAACCGAAACACCTATCTCTCAATGAGGATCTTATGTCCTTGTAATCAATGCGCTCCTGGTTCTTCTCAACATGTAGACAAAGTTTGGATGGAGTGACACTAGCATCACAACGCTTTTCAGGTGATCTATTACAATGTGTTTACTTATGAATTGTACAAAATTAAGCGAGCGATACTCACTGATAAGTGGGAAGAAAGGTGATAAGAGTGAAGTATGGTTTTGTGTTGAGTTCAGGGGTGGTGGGGGGGGGGGGGGGGGGGGGGGGGGAGGGGGGAGCAATGAAATAGCACTAAACACGTTTCTCTATATAAATCTCATCAGTAGTGCTATATCCTTTACAAGGAGGGGGGTATAAATAAGGGTTAAGGGTTACAAACCCAAGGTAAGTACAAAGTGAGGATTAAGAGGAGTATAGAGAGGTTTATTGGTACCAAGATATAAATCTTCAGGATCTTTTGCTACAAAGGAGTAAATACTCACCATCTTTGGTACAGAGTGTACTAAGAGGTGGTACTAAGAGGTAGGTAACATCAGGATAAGAGAGGCAATAAACTAATCTAAGAGGAAGCATCAAGGCACAAAGTGCAAAAAAGGGGGGGACAGGATCATTAAAGAGAGGTTCCAAAAAAGGGGGGGGGGGGGGAGGGGGTTTGTGAGTGGGCGAGAATTTGAGTTAATCAATTTACCGACATTGGGTGCATTGAGCCAACAAATAAGGGGTTTGGGGAGGTTGGATAGCTTAGGTGTGGTGTTAAGTTGAAGTGAGAGAGGTTTAATCAAGGTAGGAGAGAGATTAAGATCGCGTGTAAAGGGTGAAAACGGAATGTTGACCACACCGGGGGAGTTTTTGGTTTTGGGTATGTTCATTAAGAGAGAGTCTCTATCTTTATAAGAGATGAGGGAAACACAAGTATGAAGAAGAGCTTGGGGGTAGCCTCTTGCTCTAAGCCTTTGGAAGAACAGAGCACCAATGGCTAGGAAGCCCTCCAAAGAGATTTGTCTAATGATATATCTTTCAAGCTCGTAAGTGATGAAGGCGACCTTTTGGTGGGTGGGGTGCCACTATTTCCAAGGAATGTTGTTGTAAGAGTTAAGACATTTTTGATAGCAGTGAGAGTCTAGCAACCCTGAATGCGAAAAGGAGGGTCCTTTGAAGAAATAAATGTCAAGGAGGGAGGCTTCTATGAAAGAAATGACGGGGGAAATTTTGATATGATTTTGAAGTGGCGCACCGTAAAGCTTGAGGATTTTTACAAGATCAGAAAAAGAACCATGCCAAATGCCAAATGCATCGTCAATGAATCTTTTAAAATAGAGCAGAGAGGGGTGGAAGGGAAGATTAATACTATCCTCTAAGTGACAAAGAAAGAGGCAAGCATAAACGACCGCAAAATTAGAACCCATGGCAGTACCTTTGATTTGGTGCTAGCAATTCCCTTGGAAGGAGATGTAGTGGTGGTGGTTAAGGACAAGGGAGGTTAAAGGATGAGACTCGTTTTGGGGGAGGAAAAATGGTGTTGGATAGAGTTAGAGAGGGCAAGTAACCCTTCTTGGATGGGAAGGCTAGGATATAAAGACTCCACATCAAATGTGAAGAGAAGGATATTAGTAGGAAAGACCAAAGAGGAGATATCCTTGATGAGGTTTGTGAGGATGAGAGAGAGACCTCTTAAAGCCATAAATATTGTATTTGAACAATTTTGCTCCGTTTTATAATATATATTCATTAGGGCCAATTTGGATGAAATAAGGGTTGTTAAGGGTTTCTCTATTCTTGATCTAAGGGTCAAGGAGGAGCTACATTTCCAAAAGTATGGCACTTTTGTACATGTGTCAAGATCTCCTTCACTTGCTTTTGGAATATTTTGCACTATTTTAGCCATAACTTTTTCATATGAACTCCAAATCTAGCGCTCAAATGGTCCATGGGTGGCGCTTGATGAGCTCTATCCAATGAGTACCCATGTTGAATAGTTTTGGTAAGATCTTCATGGTCTTTTTTAGGTTGCCCCTTTTCAGATCCTTACACAACCCTTTTTTCATCCAAATTGGCCCTAATGTGTATTCACGTGTCTTTTTGTCCATTTCTGTCTATATGTGTCATTGTATTTAATGGTCTTTGCGTCCACTCAAGGTACGTATGCTCTAGGTATGTTCTCACAATCAGGGACGACGAGCACTGTGCTCTGCATGCGATGGAGACTGAAGCTGCAATCACGAAGGTCTGCTCAATATAGATGTTGCTCGTCCCACCGCTAGATCTAGTTGATCGGGTGAAAGAGACACTAAGAAGAACTACTACTGCTTCTCAATGTCTCTTTCACCCGTTCAATTAGATTAAGTGGTGGGGCAAGAAACTTCTATGAGCAGACTTTTGCGATGTAGCTTCAGTCTCCATTGCACACGGAGCGCAGTCCTTTTACAAATTCGCAGAAATTCAACGAAATCTCTTTGCACATGGATCCCTCTCCGTTTATGAGTCCTCTCTCTCTCTCTCTCTCTCTCTCTCTCTCTCTCTCTCTCTCTCTCTCTCGCTCTCTCTACTTGTGGTGACGCTCATAGAGGGACGCTCATAGAAACGTTCTTGTATCGACGCTGTCAGCGACGATCTTAGCGATGCCGGAGAGTATAAAAACCCAATGTATTTCCGTTGCTAACAGCGTCACAAGTGCACACAACCTCTTGTAGTGATCTTGACAATTTTTACTGAGAACAATGCTTTTTATATTTACCTTGGCACAACGATGAGAACCAACATCTTCATTGCTCTGAAACGTGGGAAGATATATATAAATTTCATCTAGATCTTGTGTCCTACAATGAGAAAAAAATCAACAAAGATTTTGTAGACAAAAATAGTATCTCGCAAACTGCAACAACATTGACATTACGTTCCTTTGCTTCTTCACATGAAAACATGCACGACAGCATCGCTTCAAATCTTCTAGACTTGAACACTACTAACAATAGAAAGCTAGCAATAACAAAGCTAATCGCGATTTCAAATAAACAATTTCATGAAGGCTTACGAATGCTAAATACCCAGAAACATCTTTTGCTCGCTAATATCATGCTGAGAAAACAAATAAATGCAGACAAAGCAATACACCTATTTCTTAATGGAGGTGTTGGAACTGGTAAAACATTTCTGCTGTTACTATTGGTTCAAGGCTTACTGCGACACTACAATTTTAAATTTTCTACAAACATTGAATCTACTAAAATTTTGTTGATGGCGTACACTGGAAAAGCAACGTTCAAATTGATGGAACCACAATATATTTTGCTCTCCGTCTCCCACTGATAACGAGCGACCAAACCTCGTTGAGCGCAGAAAAATTAGATGAACTCTCTTCACAATATACGGATTTACAATTAGTGGTTATCAATGAGATCTCCCTCGTTGGACACAGTCTTTTCCAACAAGTTAATGCACGACTTCGCGCTATAAAAAGAATACATGATAAACCATTTGCAGGCATGGACGTTATCCTTTGTGGAGATCTTTGTCTCAAGCGAGTCCTGTTCGTGACAACTGGATCTTCTCATATCACAAAAATATATTCAACGCATTGCTAGTTTTGTTTTGGCACTCACATATCAAATGCTACGAATTAACACAGCCAATGCGACAAGAAAATATAAGATTCATTGAAATTTTAAATTGAATACGTAAAATTCATCACACATAGGAAGATATCAAATACTTGAATGATTCTTATTGCCGTGAACCACCTCCATTGAATAACTATTCTTATTTATTTTACGATAATAAAAGCAAAGACGCGTACAAAAAATACATATTCAAAATCACACCAGGAATACCAGATATATTTGAAGCTACTGACAGAAAATCCAAAAGTTGTCACAAATATATAAAGATTCCAGAAGATTCGAAACAATGCGGAGGCCTACAAAAAACCTTGCATTTGAAGCCAAACCTAGTCGTGGAACTATGTGCCGGAAACATAAACATTACAGATGGACTTGTAAATGGAGGTGATGGACTTTAGAAGAGCCATTCACAGACATCGCGAAACGAAAAAATAATTCGAATTGAATTTTACAACATCAAAGTAGGTCAACGTACAAAATTTGAGAACCAACATCTCTTTGCAAAATCTATATCAAGAAAATGGATTCCCATAAGAAAAATTCACAAAAAAGTTTCAAGTCGGAAAAAATCTATTGAATGTCGTATCAAGAACACAATATCCTTTCCAACATGCATCAACTTGAACTATTTATAGATCTCAAGGATTGACACTTCACATATTGGTCTTAGACCCTTCAAAAATAAAAATCCATGAATTGATATATACAGCGTTGTCTCGAATTAAAAATCCCCAAAACCTTTCTCTCCTCTCCAGAATTGATCCAAAAAACCAAAAACAAATAAGATAGTGCTACAAGAAATAGAACGCTGGAAGCAAGAAGCAACATGGAAAACTCTGAACAAAATCTTGATAGACTTTGCAGAGAGCGCTATCATCATTCAATCCATAAACACAATGTCCATATCTGCGCATTACTCTGACATTATGAAAGACACTAGCCTTATGTCATCGGACATTCTGTGCATCCAAGAAACGCACACAAAAACACATTTCTCGGATTTGATTATATATCCTCTGAAGGACTAGCAGGTGTTCTTATACTACACAAGAATAAGTCTCACTTTATTGACACATATAAATTATATCAGACGGGATCAAAATTGTTTGGTCGAGCATGTCTATTATAAGAAAAAAGAAATTAAACATTGTTTCATTATATAGACATCCTTTATCAAAACTCTCGTCCCTTTACGAAGCACTAAAGAAAACTTTGCATGCATTAGACATGACCATGGAAACCATAATCACAGGAGATTTCAACATAGACGCAAGCAATAGCAATAGTTGCTTTATCCCTCTACAACATTACATGGCACTGTATGGATTCATACAAATAATCAAAGAACCAAAACCAATAAATTACTCAACATTGGATCACATTTGGGTCAACTCAAGTGCAAACGAATTCTCATGCGGGACAAACTATTGTTATTGGTCTCATCATTCCATCACTTACATTATCTTGCCACTGACACATGGCAGGCCCTTGTGAAGGTGAACTTCTCTTCTCGGCTTGTTTCCCAGTTGGTACCCCCTACCAACAACGCTTCACTTATATTATGGAGAATCTCTACAGATTCCCACACACATTTCCCATAGATCTCACCTTGGAATGATGTAATCAAAAGTTGAATGGCATGATTTGAACTTGACCATCGTAGCAATTGCCTCTCTGGGAGGTGAACTGATTAGTACGGCCACGAACCACTTCTATCGCATGGGTGCAGCCTTGTAAAAAAAATATTCACCTCCTACCCTGGTCCCCTCCTTGGCCCTCGCGATCCTCCTGCACCCATGCGTGTGTCATCCACTACAAGTTCCCCTCGACACACAACTTCTTTCCTCCCCACTCTTCTTGCCTGAGACATTGCTAGTGATTTGCTACACATTCCTTCCGTGCATTGTCATGCTCCACACGTGCCCACCCCCTACTTTTTCTTTCCTTTTATAAAACCTTTCCCTTTTCTCTTTCAAACTATTAAGACTATTTTCTGATTTTTTTCCCAACCGGGTACCTATTCCTATGGTCCCTAATGGCAGGTCCTTTAGATATCACGAGAAACCTTCAAGAGATCCCTCTTTCTCACGTTCATTACCAAAGTTATCGTCAAGCAGCAGGAGCTCATCAACAACTCAAAAGACGGAAGTATGGTTTGAACTCAAAAAAATCGCAAGAGAAATTCATTTCACAGGAGGTAGCCACTCATGCTAGCCCTCATCGCTGTCTAAGCTGCACCCAATTTGTATACATAAAAACCTGTTATGTACGGTGCACCCGCACCCAGCCCCGCATGCCTCCTGACTGTTGCCTGCTTGAACGCCTATCCTACTGCTTCGTGTCCCTCCCCCCTCTTCGATCTTGACAGTTAGCATGAAAATGACCCTCTCCGAGGCCTCCCCTTGATTATTTTCCCGGATTGGTACCCTCATAATCTTAGAATCTCATTTTATTCCTGTTCTTTTTAGATTTAATTCCAGCGTGTGTCCCTAGTTAGTGATATCATATCTAATGAAACCTTTTGTGTGGTCTACTCGCGCGATGACTACCTTTTCAAAAAATTATTTCACTCACACGAAAGGTAGCATGAGATATGGTATCACACAAAATACCAGTGATGTGTCATTTTGAAGTGATCAAAGAGGGGAGACTCGCAGGATCACAAGCAGTGACGTCTGTCGACGTCTTGCAGCAGCAATCAAAAGGGGCCACAACTCAACGGCGAGAGAGAGAGAGAGAGAGGCGCAGAGAGAGAGAGAGAGAGAGAGAGAGAGAGAGAGAGAGAGAGAGAGAGAGAGAGAGAGAGAGAGAGAGAGAGAGAGAGAGAGAGAGAGAGGGGAAATATATATATATATATATATTTTGGGGGGGGGGGGGTGGGGGTAAATCTTCTCCACAGAAGCTTGCATCAAATAACCAACTTCTATTTTAATAAAAATAGAAACTACTCTCTCGAGTTCCTGTAGAGGAACCCATGGCCCGATCGTCGAGTGCTGGAATGGTATGATTGAGCTGCGATTTGATGCTTGCCGTCTGATCGGAGATCAAGCCTTGCTGGCTACAGTGGTTCTAAATACCCCATGCAGGGGGCCTTCTTCTCAAGGTCGTTTTTCTTACACAAAAAAAAACTTCGTTGTTGTGCTGCACCGGCTGCGCATTTTCGTGCGCCACAAGATTTTTACTCTGGATGCGCCTTGCACTCCTTTTTGAAACGCGCTCCTCTGATCACAAAACAGTGCATCAAGACGTCGATGGGGATGGGCCACTCTTCTTAGGCGGCACTATAGTGGCCCTTTTACCCTACCACTCTCCTTTCCCCATTTCAATTTCCAATTGACAGAATCTCAATCGGTATCTCATATGATGTGTCTGCCCTATCTGTGATCGTTCACTATCAGAAAATTGCATGTTGACTCTAATGGAAGGCCCAAGCTGAAGCGAAGCTTCAGTTTTCACCATGTTTTGGGTATTATCTTTATATTGTTGTTGTTATTTTGGGAGCACACTGTATGTGCACACTGCACATGCTGGTTGGAGGTGTTGCTTGTTGCACACACTAATTAATTGGGCTTGCGTCCTCCACACTCTACAGATCTTGTGCTTCTCCCCCCTCTTCACCCACTTGATACTCTAGTATGAGGACCTCTACCACGAATAAGGCATCACACCCTCGAGCTAGACGCCATGGCCTGATGATTTGGAGTACGAAAGAGAAGCCGAACCTCTTTAGTGCAACGCCTCTCTCTCTCTCTCTCTCTCTCTCACACACACACACACACACACACACACACACACACACACACACACACACAACCCCACAACATAAGACATCCACTAGGAACTCCTCAGTTTTGTAAAATCAAGCCAGTTTGAGGCTAACCAGCTTTCATAACGCAGACCTTGTAGTTAAACTCAGCTTTCATGATCAACTTGCATAGAGAGTTCCTTTTAGCTACTTCTTAAAGCTCTTTGTGGTGTGATGGAGGTAATTAATAGTCTCGAAACAAGCAAGGGGTTGAAGCAGTGGAGTACCAGAGAATGTGCTGATGGGACCGATGTACCAGAGACGACAGAAGTAACCACTACATGCATTGAAACTCCCTAGTATTCTTTGTAGATGGGATTTCACAACTCAATTCTCCTCCTACTGCCAAACATCTGCAGTGGAAGGAACACATTCATGCCTAGACGCATTAGTGCCTGGCACTGTTTACAAGTATGTTTATCCAAGAATGTTTGTTCAGAGACATGTGCTCCTAGTAGACTTGGTGATGCACTTAAGGTTATAAGCATCGAAATTTTTGTTTTTGCTGATTTGTTGGTTTCTTTCAGGGAGTTCTTGTCATAGCTTATTGGAAAAGTCCAATCACACGAATATGGGTGTCACAATTTTGCAGGAGGTACAATGTCTGCATTGAGTGCTTGTCAGCTGGCAAAGACAGCTTTTTGATTTCAAAGGGGCATTTCACAATGCAGAGGCACAATACAATTCAGAAAGCTCATCCAACGGTAGCAATATGAGCCTTATAAATTTATAATATTAGAGAATGCTATGCCCAAAATGCTTGAAGCTCCAAGGATCAAGGATTCACGAGAGATATTGGGATATCCAAGCATGTTACTAAAAAGTACAAATTTATGATGAGGATGTGGATGCACCTCTCCTTATTGTTGAAACTCGTGGATAGGTAAGTTGGAGTGTTCTAGCCTAGTTGAGGCCTTTGTCATACTTTCAGCTCATTCATTTACTGTGCTTCTTCTTGTGTTTGGGAGATAAATGTCTACATAGTGAGGTTTGTACTGATTTTGCAAGAATGGGTGGGAAAATACCTTTTCTTGGGGGCACTTTTGTATGCTTGATTACTTAAAAAGGAAACTCTAAAGCCGGACAACTCAATATTTAGTGCACTGGAAGATGTCCTGAATGCTCTTTTGATTTTTGAGGGCAGTGATGGCTGGTTTATGTTTTTGCAAACTTTCTCAGAAATCAGTATCCAACTGAGTATAGCTATCATGTCTACTCTTGATTGAGGTTACAGTTATTGGTTGCCTACATCAAGTCAGATATTGGTTACTCACTTGTAACATTCAAGCGAATTTCACCATGAAATGTTGTCTACAGCATTATTGATTGACGATTTTCTACTAGGAGGTGGGTTATCTTCATGAATCAAGAGTGTAGTTTCATTAACTCCCTTCAAATATGAATTGTACTATGGATAAGGCAAGAGTGTAGCGTTATTATATTGTAGTAGACAAAAATCAAAGCCAGTTTCTTCTTATTCTTAAATTTCTCACTACTTTTGTAATCATTGCTTGTGATGGCTCGCCTTTTTCAGTTTTTTAAGAATGGTGCTTCTCTACAAATATGAATTCAGAAGAGGGTTTAATTCATGATGTTGTCGTGATCTTGTTCCTGCCCTTAGAGAGACCCATAATAAATGTAGCATGTGTACACTGTCACCACAAGTGTGTGAAAACTTTGTTCTTATTTGTTGTACCGTAGTGATTATATGTATATGTATTTGTAGCTCTAGCACTATAACACGTCGTGTAGAAATCGCCGCATATATCGGTGAGACAAGCTTTCTTTTAAAAGTAAAATATGTTGGAATAAGCATCGTAATAAACACCGGTATTGTAGCGTTGATATACACACCGATAAACACCGTCAGCATATGCCAGTTATAACCGTCAAAATATACGCAGTTATATGGCTTGTATGCGTGCAGTTACACGCGCCAAAAATTGAATCAATATCGACGGTTTTCTCGAGGCCTATACCGACGTATATATCGAACTCTATTCCGATGACCAAACCTGTAAATTTTTTTGTTGGGCAGAGAGGGCTAGGAGTTGATGCTGCATGTACTACAGCAATAGAAAACAACCCTCTCTACCCAAAGGAAGAGTGCACAAGTAACCGCACTCCACTTACAAGTTGACGCTAAAGAGCGGGTGTATGCAGATAATCAAAACTGTAAAAAGAATTACAAAACCACAAATTCAAAAGCTTAATTATGACAAGTTCTTCAAAAGCATAACCATAACGTCGATTCCCAAACCATATGCACAACGGCATAACCATAACCATAACCATAATCTGATTGCCAAACCATAACTATCACATGATTGCCATACCATCAATGAAAACCATAACCATAATTTGATTGTCAAACCCTAACCATACCACGATTGCCATACCATCATTGCAAAACCATAACCATAATTTGATTTCCAAACCATGACCAAAACCTCTGTGCCATACCATAATTGCGAAACAAATCATAATCACAAACGGAATGCAAAACCAAAAATATAAGCACTACAAAACTGTACATGCAAACAATCACTGAGTAAGAATGTATCAAGAAGACCACAGCTACAAAAAAGAATGTACAAAGAAGACTGTATGAAGATGACTAAGTAAGACTGTACGAAGAAGACTGTCATGGAAATGCCTCCCAATCGATGTTCTCTCCCTCCTCCTGCAGTTGGGTCAAAAGAGCCACAAGTCCATGCTTGTACCCATACTTCTCCTCTCGGCGTGTCGGAAGGCGCTTCACGACAACTTCCTACAAATTTATGGTTTAATCATGAGATAAATCTTCAAAATTTATATATATTTTCAACAATGCAAAGCATACATATAATACTTACAAACTCATGTCGAAGTGTGTCGTAGCCTCCATTCGCAAGATGTGACGCTCCAGCAGACTCGAAACGTGCTATGGCTACATCTCTCTGTTGCCTGTGTCTCTCATGCAATCCCCGTCCACTCCTCTGCCTCCAACCATACCTGCTTTGGACTGCTGGCATTGTACCAATCTCTTATCTCTGACCGACGGTGTGACATTGTGGCCTTCACCACCCCAAAATCTAGCCATTTGAGACTTGATTGTACCCCTCCGCCGGCTTGTACTCTCTGTGAATGCCCTCGACAATGTAACTTTGTCTTTCATCGTCAAGGATATCCTAAACCTCCATCACAAATTGAACTGACAGAGCTGTCAAATCCTCTGTCACATGGCCTTTCGACCCTATCCGCCACAACAGCCCCATCCCTGCTCTTGTACACCTTGCTAGGATCATGCTAGTGTGATCGTCAAGGTGTATGTGATGTGCCAATCGGTAAACTATCCAATAAAGAGAGTGGGAGACGCTCTCTCGGTGGTGTGGTCGCATTGGTAGAACCGCTACCACAACAACCACTGCCTCCATAACGACGCTCTCTCGGTGGTGTGGTCGCATTGGTAGAACCGCTACCACAACAACCACTGCCTCCATAACGACACCTACCTTGTCTCAAGTATGAGCCACCTGTCGGTGTATGGGGCACACTAGTCCTAGGTGTAGGGGACACACTCTACTGAGGTGTGAGCCCGGTTGGTGTAGGGACCACACTAGTCCTAGGTGTAGGGTCGATCGTAGTTGGTCTAGAGGAACCTGTTGCCCAAAGGTTATGTGCCATCACTATCTGCTCTGGTGTGAACTATGTCAAAAAGAGACCCATCTACTCAGGTGACATGCCGACCAGAGTGACAAGAAAACTAAACCTATGAGATTATGGCTCATCGTCATTGGCGATGGCTACAGATACACAAATAAAACCCACAAAATACGTTAGTTTACAGAAGAAACGCTTAATCAATACAAATAACAAATAAACGAATCGCCAACACAAATAAATGAATCTAAACTATATTGTAGACTAATAAAAAGAGTTTTACAAAAGAGTTCGTAGCAAAAATCATTAGTTAATCTCTCGTCTTCTATGAGATCCGATGCACCAAAGATGTCTATCTTAATCTATACTTCTACATCTTTGTCATCAAACCCTACTTCTTTATCGCTCTCTACATCAGCTTCAATATTGACACTTCATCTCTAGGTTCAGGTATATGCTCACCACTCACCTCCAGCTCAAAATCAAAACTTATATCATTCGTCGATCCTGCACTTTGTTCACGAATCACCTCTTCGACTTCAATGTCCAATCCTTCACACACTTGCTTGCATCGTGGAGCAACTTGAACAACATAGAGACAACACGGTTTAGACAAATCGTTTTCATCATTTTCTCTCCACAATGGATCTAGTGTGAACACAACTTGTTCACAATGCTCTAGAAGTACGAATGTATCCTACGTATCTGTCCACATCTGCCTAGAAATTGCTTGAATCAATCCACCCTTGTCTTTGCGCGCAGTTGCATTACGGTTGTTGGTAATAACTTTGAACCACGACATCAAAGATAAACATATCAAACTTTCTAAAGCTGATCTTCAAGGTGTCTTGGATATAGCCAAATTATTCAAGTTGGCTAGTCTCTATATTCTCATCCCTGGCACTACTCCTACTTTCTTGGACGAAGCTTGCCTTAACACCTGTTACCATATACATGTGGTAGTGATGTGTGTGAACACACTAGGACCGCCAGGGCATTTTTTCCCTCTTTAGAAGGGTTTTTTCCCGTGCATTTGTATATACACCCATCACTCTAGCGCTATGTATCTTTCCATTGCACACTAAGTAACACACTCTCTATTGTGTGCCTTGAGCTTCCTTCGTCTTCTCCAAGATGTGTGCGTTTCTTTGCAACCCTAATTCCAACAATTAGTATCAAAGAAGTTACGTCCTCCCGGGCTAAGTTGGAAGCTGCTCGAGCACATGCCTGCTTACTTTCTTCGATTACAGTGTGGTTTGGCGAGCGTTCGCAGGTCGATAAATATTTTGGGTGAGCTGTAAAGCTCAGTCTGCTCGAATTTCTAATTCAGGCTCATTTCGGCCTCCGTTTCCACTACAAGCAGGTCTGCACAAGCAATTTTGTCATTTTGTGCAAAATTCCTGTCAGTGCCGATTTTTGCATAAGAGGTGCCTTACAACCTTCTATGGTTTGTGCTATATAGCACGTGTTGTTCTCGCTCCGTTTCTCCTATTTTTGGGCAGTTTTCACATCAGGTGCAACATTTACCATGGCTGACAACAACACAGATGTCTTCAAGATGTTTGCCTGCTGAGGACAGGGTGGATGGGGATAATTACCCTATGTGGGCTTATATGATGCAACATGTTCTTGTGTCAAAGGGTGTCTGGAATATTCTGCAGGGCATTGATGTACGTCCTGGTTCTGAGGATGTAGGCGATGTTGAGGATGTTGTAGGTCTTGCTACAAGGATTGCTGCTATTAGAGTTGTTTTTCCTACGGCAGAACAAGCTCGTTGGGATATAAAGGATGCGCAGGCTCATGCATTGATTACGTTGTCTGTGAAGCGCACCATTGTTCCTCACATCCGTTCAACAAAATCTGCAAAACAGGCTTGGGATATTTTGGCTGGTCTTTATGCAAGCCGCAATGAGGCTAAAATTGCTTTGTTGAGTAAAGAGATGGAGTCAAAGATTATGCATGAGGAAGATGATATGGACATTTTTCTTGCTGGTGTCAAGGATATCAATGAGCAACTCATTTCTGCAGGTGAAGTCATTTCAGACAGTTCCCTTGTGCAGACCGTTCTTGATGCCTTACCAGATTCTTACCAGCCTTTTGCTAGTACTTGGAGACTTATGACCCAAGGAAATCCTGAAGGTTTCAAGTTTGATACATTATACACATTTCTATTACAAGAGTCACTTTCCAAAAAAACAGGACTAGGCAGCGTGCAGTTGAACAGGCTTTTATTGATTCTCAAAGAAAGGGCAGTAACATCAATGCAACCACTTCTTATGGTTCTGCTGCGAGTGGAAAAAATTCTGTTCCTAATGCTTCTGCTAGCAGCAATTCGCCTGGAAACTCTAGTGATAAGGGAAAAAAGAAAATGCGTTGCCATTATTGTAAAGCTAATGATCACTTGATCAAGTCGTGTCCTAAGTTGAAGGCCAAAGAGGCTAAGAAGAAAGAGGGTGGTTCCATTGCAAATGATGGTTCCACTACAAATGCAGCCATTGTTTAGTCTTCTGTAAAAGACTATGATGTTGATGTTGATGCAGAATGGGATTTTAGTGCAGAGTGTAATTACAATTCTGTTGTCCATGATGCATGCTTGTCAGTTGGTGCAAATTCACATGTGTGGTATTTCGACAGTGGTGCTACAAAGCACATTACCTCACATTGTGAATTGTTCACCTCTCTCGAGTCTGTTCCTCATGGGAATTCAGCAACTTGTGCCAACAATGCCTCTTATCCGGTTCAGGGAGTTGGAAAGATTGTGCTTACTGCTGCAAATGGTAGTTCCTTCATACTTGTTGATGCACTTTATGTACCTTGGATCAAGAAAAATCTATTGTCTGTACCTGCACTTGCTAGACTTGGACTTGTAGTCAAATTTATGGATGACAGATGTACAGTTCATGATCTCAGTTTTGGTGATGAAATAGTTGCATCTGGCCTTTTGTGCTGTGGGTTGTATAAGCTCACTTTGGATGACAAGTGTGGATAAAAATGCAGTTGCAGATTCAAGGGCTATTTCAGATGCAAAGCTTTGGCATGCACGTTTTGGTCATCTGAATTTTTCCCGTTTGCTGCGTTTGCAGAAATCTGATATGGTTGCTTCTTTGCCGCCTCTTGAAGCACCTGTCAAATATATTTGTGAAGGCTATATTTTGGGTAAAATGCAGCGTTCTAAGTTTCCAAAGGATGAATTCGGGCCACATGCAGGTTGCAGCTTGTGCATAGTGACGTTTGTGGGCCCATGCAAACTCCGTCCTTGGGCAATTACCTTTACTTCGTGACTTTCATTGATGATTACTCTAGGCATGCATGGGTATTTCCGCTTAAAGAGAAGTCCGAAGTTTTTATGTGCTTCAAACAATTTCTGGCTATGGCTGAACATGTCTCGAAATGTACTGATAGCGGGAAAAAGAGCAGTGCAATCGGGTGGCCTCTGTACTCGTGAACACTCCACAAACCACGCCTCATGCAAACAAGCAAAGAACAAAACAAAGGGGGCACCACCCTAAATTAAGAGGTTTAGGGACCTCACACATAGTGCACATAGGCAAGTGAGACTTCTGGCATTATGATGGCATCCAAAACATATGGCAAAACACATAGAAATGAAGCTTAGGGACCTTATGTAGCATATATATACACAAGACATCAGCTTAACAATACAACGGCATCTGATCATACATAACAAGGATATAGAGAAGCAAGCCAAGGATGGCATAATCCCTTGTCAAAAACAATCAACCCAGCAAGTAGGTATGATCCTACTAGCAACACATCAATACCTTAGAGAGTGATGGCGAGGATGGTGGCCATGGAGCATGAGAGAAGACTCCTTATTTAGGTTTTAGGGCTAGTAATGTAGCATACTAGAGGGAGAGAGAGAGAGGGAGAGAGAGTAGAGCTCCATCCAAAGCTCCTCGTTGTGAGCAATGTCGTCATAGCTTCGTTGCTTGGTGAAGTGGGTGAAGTGTTGGTTTTGAGTGAGAGAAGGCCTCCTTATATAGGTTTCTGAGAGGGTTTAGGATTAGGGATAAACATGCTTAAATCCGCTGATTGGGGTTACTTTTTGCTTAGGGTGGTCAACAGATTGAGGTCACCTGATATGTCACCATCAAGATATTCTCTAGAGTGATGTGAGAGGGGAGGGTGAATGATGATTTTTCTGATTGTGACACATGGGGATAAGGCCTTGACCAGCATTTAAGAGCAGGTAAGGTGGCTGTTGAAACTGGAGGTTCTGCACATGTCAGGGGAGGACCTACTGGGTCCTCCTGAATATCAAATTCTCAAAAAATCCTCAACCATGGCTTCTTTTGACATGTGTTCTTTGAAAAAATCAGCGTGTCTCTTTTCAACTCAAAAGTCTTTATCCTTGTTGACTCACCTTTACCATAAGATTTTCTCCTTTTCTCCTCCTGTAACTGCATTGTTGATGCCCAATCACTGCTTCTAGTAACAGTGAACTGTTACCTACCAAATACTTCTGGTGCAGTAAAAAATATTTACCATGGGTAAAAAAAGTTACTGTAGGTCAAAAGTGATTTGTATTTACCATGTAGGTGAAAAATATTTACTGTCGGTAAAAAATATTTACTGTCGGTAAAAAAGTGAAAACGGAGTATGCTGTGCTATGAGTCCACACGAACATCCTCGTGTAAATTTCACTAGAAATTCACACCTAGAATGGGCTATTCTGTAAGATATAGGTTGTAGGCATGCATAAGAGCTCGTTCCCACGTATCTTCTGTCCATGGCACTTTTTACTCTTTGGTGCTTGTGAAGTAGATTTTTCTTCTCTTTCGAGATCCCTTGGACCAGAGTATCCTCATCTCCCCAACAACTGACTGTGCCTTTATTGCATCTTCAGAAGGGGTCCTAAAAACCATGCATCATGTACTATGGGTACCCTCCATTCTGATCAAGGGGGGGAGTATATTTCTCAGGAATTTAATGCATTTCTGGCTAGTCGTGGGATAAAACACCAATGTACAGTGCCTTATACGCCTCAACAAAATGGTGTTGCTAAGAGGAAAAACATTCAAATTTAAGGCTGATTTGAATGCTACTTTCAAGATGAAAGATTTGGGGTTGTTGCATCATTATTTGGGCATAATGGTTAAGCAGTGTGATGGTGGTATTGCCTTGTGTCAGAAAAGTTACATAGAGACATTGCTATGTAAGTTTGGAACTTGAGGATTGCAAACCTATTGCCACTCCCATGAAAACAGGTTTGAATTTGAGTCTACATGATGCTGACAATCGTGCTGATGTCACTCTTTATCAAACTGTTGTTGGCTGCCTCATTTATGTATGCAACATGAGGCCGGATATTCAGGTTGCAGTCTCACAGGTCAACAGATTTATGCATAGCCCAGGGTCTAAGCATTGGTAGGTTGTCAAGAGGATTTTCCGCTACCTTAGTGGCACTCAGATTGGGCTAGTTGTTTTCACACGCGGGTGTCCACAAGTGGATTTTGTTTCATGCTTGGCAGTTCATGTATATCATGGTTAAGCAAGAAGCAACCTACTGTGGCCACTTCGAGTTGTGAGGCTGAGTACAATGCAATCTTCACATCTACGATTTAGTTTGTATGGCTCAGACGCCTTATGCATAAATCTGAAGTGTTTTCCATGGCTATGCATAAATCTATTGACCTGTATGGCTCAGACGCCTTATGGTTGATTTGGGTGTTGGACAGGACACTGCAAACACTATCTACACTGAACTTTAAGGCTATGCATAAATCTGAACTTTAAGTCTCTGAAGTGTTTTCCATGTGACCACAAAGCTCCATATTTGTGATCCTGCAGCCACAAAATTGAAACAGACTTAAAGTTATTAAGGTAATGTTATCATGTGGAGCTCGAAAAGGAAGTTGTGAAAATATACATGCCAATCGAAACCCCTTGACATCTCCTCTTTCTCTTTGGGAATCAACACTCCATACCTCTTTTCCTATGACATTGTCGCATCTAAACACCACCCAGTTAGAAAGTCAGGAAATTTTTGAAGATGATCTGGAAAAAGAAGGTTTCTAGTAGCACGATTGCACTTGAATTGCAGGCAATCTGTCAAGCGTTGTTGTTTTTCTCCTTCCTACCTCTCTAGACACTTTTGCATGATGTCTGAGTTGAGAAGAAAAAATCTCATAATCTTTTCTCGCATTGTGATGTCCATCTTCCTAAGGATGCCTTTTCCCTGCGGCTCGTCCCCTGTCACCTTTACGTTGACCTCAGTAGTCCACATTCGGGGCATCTTTGGATCAATTGAGACAAAAATTCACTGATGAAGACAAGAGACTCTTGTACAAGCCATCCTTCGGCCATGCTACCCTTAGGGCAAGCCCTTTGAGGAACGAATCCCTTTAAAGTCTTCATATGTCTCCAAGAAGAACATCCACCTGCTACGGACTACCCCAGCAACTGGAACTTCATTGACCATATTCACAAGTACATGCATTTGGATCTTAAGAATGTTTGTTAAAAAGTACTTCTCCACCATGCACACTGCTTCAATAGTATTTAAGCATGCTGCATCGATGTTGTCTTCTCTTATCTCTTTTGAGCTGATCCAGTGTACAAACTCACTGATTTTGTAGATTGTTCTTCTAATGTCATCTGCCAAAAAATCCTTTATGGCAATTGGTAAGATAAACTGTAAAAATTTGTGCCAATTTTGGGACTTAAGACCACTGAGATTTTCATCTCTTGTAAAAGTCATTTTCAAACATCGCATGCATCTAGTGAGAGTCTTGAATGAAGATATAGTCTTCTTCACTTGTTGCTCTTTTGTACGACTCAAAACCCATGGTCCTTTCGGTATATAAAACTTCCCATTGGGTTTAAGTCGAGTCCACATCTCTAGCATTCGACCCAGAGCCTGCAGGTCATCTCTTTGGGCCTTGCTCTCCTTTTTTCCAGTGATGGTTTTCCATATGATCTCCCCCACATTCTTAAAGATGTGCATTGGGTCAAGCAAATGATTAATCAACAGGTCACTCTAGTACGGGAGTTCATGGAAAATAGAAAGTCTTTTCATTCCAAGTGGCATAAATTCTCCCCTCTCTAGGAATATGTTTTTCCAACTGCTTGCTTTCAGTGGATGCATGTCATGTTTGCATATGTTTGGTCCATGTAGCTCATGTCCTTCAGACAAAAATCTACACTGCTCCGCATAAACTCTCTTGCTCAAATGCTTAGAGCGGTGGAAGCCATGTCGAGGACCACATTTCGGACATGCATGATTGCAAGAGTAACTCAAGCCTGGAACATCACAAAATTAAAATATAAAAGCATTGGCATAGCAAGGAATAACATGTGTGTGAGGGATTCAAAGGCACTTACCTGAGCACTCATCGAAGCCTGGCGAATCGTGCATGGTCCACATGAGAATGCCTTGCACATGTACATTCCGTTGTTGAGACATATCAACCACATTGATTCCTGTCCACAAGATTTGGAGCTCTTCTATAAGTGGTGCCAAATAGACGTCCATGTTCTTTGATTTGTACTTTCCTAGGACGATCAGTGACAATAACAGATGGCCCTTCTTGATAGCTAGCCATGGTGGAGGATTATAATTAACCAGACAAATAGGCCATGTGCTCCATGACGAGGTCCGTAATTGGAATGGGTTTACTCCATCCATTTGAAGACCAAAGCGGCTACATCGAGGCTCCTTCTTAACACTAGGTTGGTAATGGGACACTTTTATGTCCTGTTAAGTGACCATTTTCCTTGAATTATGTCAAGAGTTTCAAAATGGATTTTGAGGTGCTATCTATCTAGAAAGTTGTCTCATGAGCTGAAAAAAACTTGACATTTTTTTGGAATATCAATTCCATTTTTAACCTTGTCCTTGCACAACATTTCATAACCTAAACTGTGTGAAAAAACGGGTCCTTTTTTTTGGGTTTTTTCAACTTTTTGCAACTATACCACTCTAGAATTCATGTTTGTGAGGTCTATAATGCTAGAGAACTATCTTTAGTAGTCCTCAACATGTCTTGATGCTTCTAAGGAGAAATAAATGTTAAAGTTGTAAGTTATGACCAAAGTACAAAAATTGTCAAATCCTGTTTTTTTAGCCAATTTTAGCTCTTCTATGATTTTTTTTGGTGGCTTTCATGATATCCAAATGCACTTTTGATTTTCTATGTCACATATTGTAACATAAAGCTAATATTCCTTGAGTTTTGGGGCACCTAATACCCTATTTTGCATAGTAGAAAACGATGGTTGATTTTTTCAATTATAGAAGAAAACGAAACATTCTAGTATATCAAGTATAGCTTTTTCAATATTGTTAGTTTCTTGTGACAACTACATGCATTTTGTAGGTAGTAACCATATCTAGTCATAAGGATCAAATTTGGCTAGATATTGAGTAGTTTCTATGGGATTCTACAACTCATAATGTTGAACCCAGTTTTTTCATGTTTGCTATATTAAGCACTTCATCTTTGTCCCCAAGATTCCCCTTGGTAAGAGATGTAATATTCTTTTGACATGCTCCATGGCTCCTTATGAACCTAAAGGACAATAGGGAACTAATAAAACATGCATATATTATTTTTATTGAGCGTGGCTATAGAAACTTTGATGATAGGTTTGCGGAATGGTAAAAAATCAACTTTTTTGTACCTATTTCTTTTGGCAAAACAAAAAATAGTGAGTGAGAAGCAATCATATGTTCTGATCACCAACCCATTGAAGTTAACTAGGGAATTTATCTCAAGTCCTACAAAAATCCCTAATCTTATTTTTATGCAACAAAACGTAAGAAATGACTGTTTTGATGAAAATTCACTGGTCCATCAACTTTGGAGGCTTGGTGTGACCAAAAGATGATAAATTTTACAAGTTTTTTATTTTTTACATGTGTAGTAGGCCTTGAACTATAACCTCATGAAAGGATTTTACAAAATGAGTGGATCTACTATGGTTTTGGAGGTTTTTTTCAAAACCCTGAAAGGACACTTTTATGTCCTGTTAGGTTACCAACCTAGTGTTAAATGTAGGCCTGCTTTCCTCTATGTGCTTCCATGCATGAGAGTCAGTAGGTACCCGCATCACATAATCTATCGATCTAGTATTTGAGTGCCATGTCATCAAAGCGGCTATGGACTTGCACCTGAACATGCTCTTTATTCTTGGAATGATAGGAAAGTGTCGAAGGACCTTTGCAGGGATAAATTTCCCTTGTGTGTCCTCTCTATACCTGTTTGATTCCCAATTGGGACACTGTTCCAAATTTGCATACTCATTGCAAAAAAGTATACAATCATTAGGACATGCATGTATTTTATGATAATCCAGGCCCAAATTAGTAAGAAGCTTTTTAGCAGTTGGATGGGTAGGGGGCATGTGATTCCCTTCTAGCAAGATTTGTTCATTGAGAAACCTGTCGTTATATGAACAATTCAGCCCCTTGTTCACATTGTTGAGCTGACCACATGCACTTTATCATGCTTAGGATACAACGTATTTACCTGAAAAGCTCTGTGACTAAGGCGTCAGACCACCTGTAGACAAGCTGCAAATTGTGCATTGCCAAAGCAATACAAAGAAATGAGTTTTTTGCACCATTGTAAAGCGGCATGCGTGCAACAGTTTGCTTCATCTCGCCCTCTTTATCGTTGCTATATTTTTGTTGATATGGACGGGATGGATGAGGTTGGTCCGTAATATTGCGTTGAATGTTGTCGTCTTCTATGTTTCAATGATGGGATCCATGTGAAAGAAGGCATCTAACATCTGCTCCCTCTCTACTTCTTGGAATGCCACATTAGATATTGGTTGGGAGGACTCAATCGATGGTTGTTCGTTTAAAAATCATCTTCTCTGGGATGAAGTTGGAGCAATATCTACTTGTGGAGTTTGATCTATTGTCTCTAGACCATGAGATCGATAACGTAGATCTTCTAGTTGCTCTATCGAAAAGAGACCGTGATTGCGTATGTGCTGGTCGTAGATTTTTTGTTTTCGAAAGATCTAATGCTTACAATGCGCATGAGGACATGCCATCTTATCATCCATACTTTATCTACCAATGATGCAACAAATAGTTAAAACACTCTAGTTGTTATAACTACACACTACTAACTACATGACAATATATGACAACCTCACATTCTCTAGCCACGCCCCATCCCCCATGCACCTCGGTCTAGAGGTGCATAGAGATTAGGACCAAAGTGTTGTGCCGCTCCGCTCCCATGACAAGAAAATGAGCAAAGGAATGCCAATCAGGTTTATTTGAATCTTACAGGATTAATCAGCAGTTATAAGGGCTTGCTAACAAGCCAATTTATGAGCTGAAAGTGTGCCAGATGTGGCTCTAAAGGTCAGAAGATGTCTTGGTAATGCTAAATAGTGAGTATTCTTGAAGTGGTCATAGCTGGGATTTACTCAAAAATCTCTACATGCCTGTCTTTACGGCTTGTCAATCGGAGCTACGGGTAAGAAGTTATGACAATTTTAAGTTGAGTCAGTAGTAGATCTGTACCGGATTGGGCAACTGCAGCTGAGGGGGCAAAAATGAAATGAATGCGGCCAGCTGAAGTTCTCACTTTGTGGAGAGCGTCGGTCTTTTCAAATTAGTGATTGGATTTACGGTTGCCAAGATATTGGCCGTTAAATATTCATCGGGGTGGGTTCCGTACCTGTCCTGTCGGCTCGGTTGGTGTCTCAGCTGGGAGTTTCTGTCTGTTGTCCAAGTTTTGGAGTGCATGGAGCAGTAATTGATTTGAGGAGTATCACGTTCGGGATGTCGTCTCTTGGAATGCAATGATTGCGGGATAAACCTAACAGAAGCAGGGCTAGGAAGCTGGCTATTTTCAACAAGTGCAAAGATGGCGGCTGCAGGAAGATGTTGTTAATGGAAATGCTTTAATCGGTATGTGTATCAAATGGGAGGTGCCAAGGTTGCCAAGTGTTTGGAATTGCCTTGGCCGATTTGTATGCCAAATGTGATGCCTTTACAAAGGCCGGCCACCCATTAAGTCAATAAAGGAAGTTTTTTTAAAAAAAACCTAATGTGTAAGGAAAAGAAGGAAAAGGAGAAGAAAAAAAGCATGGGCCCGACAGCAAACAGAGGACGGGAATGAGCTTGGGATTCTTGCGCAGGGCACTATGATGCTCCGTTGAGCGCGGCACAGAAGGGGAAAGTCTTCAGTAAGCCAAGGCGCTCGTATTGGGTGGTAGTCCCGGCGGATTCCATGCTGGTCGACCATCACTGCCACGTCATTAAGCAGCCAGTCCCATTAGCGATATCACTAATGGGATGGATAAAGTTATAAGGCCCATGCAAGCAAAAGGGGACGGATGTTCATTTTTTTGGGGGGTAGTTCTTCTCCTTCATGAGGGAAGGAAGCTCTTAAGCCTCATCGAAAAATCTCTTAAGCTCTCTATTCGGGAGAGGATTAGAAAGCTCTTAAGCCTCATAGAAAAACTCCTAAGCTCTCTTAAACCTCTCTTAACCTACTCTAAGCCAAGATCTGATTCTGAAGCTCATAAAGCCTTCTTTAACCGATTAAGCCAAAGCTCCTAAGCCCCATTATCATAGGCTTAACCTGATAATTAATCTCTCTCTCTCTCTCTCCAGAGTCAACATAACCCAAAACCCAAATCTCCTAAGACTCATTACAAAGCCTTAAGACATTCTTAAGCTCTCTATATCAAGCTTGATTTCTAATCTCTTGAGATAGTTCTCGGCAAGGCATGCAAGCAATGAAGATGGAGGTCGAAGCTTGAGAAGAAGCTTGTTAAGGATTAAAGCAAGTAAGCAATAGAAGCCTGCAAGATCCATGGAGCTGAGCCGATGCCTAATCTCTTGAACCGAGTCAAACCTAAGCGAAGGTAATCTTAATCTCATTGAGCTTAGCCTAATCTTGAGCTTCTGATTCTAAGACTAATCCCTTTAACACTAGAGGGGTAACCTAACAGGACATAAAAGTGTCCTTTCAGGGTTTTGAAAAAACCCTCCAAAACCATAGTGATCCACTCATTTTGTAAAATCCTTTCATGACGTTATAGTTCAAGGCCTACTAAACATGGAAAAAATAAGAAACTTGTAAAATTTCTCATCTTTTGGTCACACCAAGCCTCCAAAGTTGATGGACCAGTGAATTTTCATCAAAACAGTCATTTCTTACGTTTTGTTGCATAAAAATAAGATTAGGGATTTTTGTAGGACTTGAGATAAATTCCCTAGTTAACTTCAATGGGATGGTGATCAGAACATATGATTGCTTCTCACTCAATATTTTTTGTTTTGCCAAAATAAATAGGTACAAAAAAGTTGAATTTTTACCATTCTGCAAACCTATCATCAAAGTTTCTATAGCCACGCTCATTACAAATAATAATATATGCATGTTTTCTTAGTTCTCTATTGTCCTTTATGTTCATAAGGAGCCATGGAGCATGTCAAAAGAATAATACATCTCTTACCAAGGGGAATCTTGGGGACAAAGATGAAGTGTTAAATACAACAAACATGAAAAAACTGGGTTCAACATTATGAGTTGTAGAATCCCATAGAAACTATTCAATATCTAGCCAAATTTGATCCTTATGACTAAATATGGTTACTACCTACAAAATGCATGTAGTTGTCACAAGAAACTAACAATATTGAAAAAGCTATACTTGATATACTAGAATGTTTCGTTTTCTTCTATAATTCAAACAATCAACCATCGTTGTGTACTATGAAAAATATGGGTATTAGGTGCCCTAAAACTCAAGGAATGTTAGCTTTATGTTACAATATGCGACATAGAAAATCAAAAATGCATTTGGATATCATGAAATCCACCAAAAAAATCATAGAAGAGCTAAAATTGGCTAAAAAACAGGATTTGACGATTTGTTTAATTTGGTCATAACTTACAACTTTAATATTTATTTCTCCCTAGAAGCATCAGGACATGTTGAGGACTACTAAAGATAGTTCTCTAGCATTATTGACCTCACAAACATCAATTCTAGAGTGGTGTAGTTGCAAAAAGTTGAAAAAAGACAAAAATAGGACCCGTTTTTTCACACAGTTTAGGTTGTGAAATGTTGTGCAAGGTCAATGTTAAAGATGGAATTGATATTCCAAAAAAATGTCGATTTTTTTTCAGCTCATGAGACAACTTTCTAGATAGATAGCACCTCAAAATCCATTTTGAAACTCTTGACATAATTCAAGGAAAATGGTCACTTAACAAGACATAAAAGTGTCCCATTACCAACCTAGTGTTAAGCCAAGCCAAAGCTTTCAAGCACCGATTAGCCATTCAATTTCTAAAGCTTAACCTCCATTAGCCACCCTAATCCTATTCTAAGCATTCGAATCAAACCAAGCTTAAGCGGATCACGATAATCTTCTTAATTGGAGCCTAATCTCTATATTCTTAACCTCTGAGCCTAATCTTAAACCATTAGCCGAGCCTAAACCCATTCAATTCCAGAAGACAAATCAGATGGCCATTGGAAGAGGAAGTTCCTATGCCTTAACTGGAAGAAGCAGAAGGCAGTATTAAGCAGGTCATTATCACTTTTCTTCATTAGCACCTAGTTTAAGCCAAGATTCATCTTGTAAGGAGCATTAAGCCTCCATTAATGATTGATTAATGATGACTACTGTGGATTAACTAGAATTAAGGGTACCGTTTGTTTTGAGCTCTGTCTTGTTAATTGTGCATGCTCCATCTCTTTTCTCCACACCTCTCACAGCCAGGGCACAGTGCCTTCCCGGCTCACCTTTCACACAATTATCCCCTGACATTCTTGGTGAGCGCGACGCGAAACGAGCCGGGGTGGGAGGTTAGGATGGAGATTCAAGCAGAATTTAAGCAGTTTATTGAAGATTACAACCTGAATAGATTTGCTAAAAATCTAGCAACATCAGATCTGCCTAGAATGTTGGGCTTAGTTCAGAGGTGTTTACAAGAAGTAAAAGCTATGAAGGTGAAAAAGAAGCTTGATGATGCAGTGGAGATGGCACTTGTTGCCGTGCATGAGGAGTATCGGAATTTTTCAAGGACATGATCCAGATGGACTCCTTGCATGCTATCAAGCGGAGATGAAGAGCCGAGGAATTCCAAAAGATCGGATGATTTCGACCTTTGAAGAAGTTGTAACCTCCGAGTTTAAAGACAAGGTCCAAGAACTGGCAGAGACATACCCGACACAGTGGGACTACTTTGCAGATGGTTTTGTTCATGAAAACTCAAGAATCATCGAGTTAACAATGAACGAGGCCAAATTATTTTCTACAAAGAAGAAGGTGATCATATGCAGTTCCTTAATTATGATCAATTTTGGGACTATCTTTCTGCAAGAAGTAAAGCCAAGGAAAATACAGCTTTGGAAGAAGCAAAATCAACGACAAAGGACCATATTTTGAGCAACCAAGCAAAGGTACATAATGAATTTACTGTTGAAGCACAAATGTATGAAATTTTTTCAAAGATTTCTCGCATGGAAATTATTCAAATAATGGTTCTAGTGAAGAGCTAAATTGTACAGCAAACATTTTTCAAGCTACTGACCTTGGCATGGGATGCTCTCAACAAGTTGATCAAGAAGATGAGCCACTACAGGCTTCTAATGGTTTTATCGGCACTATAGCTGAGTAGGGCAGAAGAGTTATTACAGATGATTGCAGAAGAAAATCTATTATGCATGCAATAGATGATGAAGTGGCCGAGACTGTGAACCTAACACAGGATGTACCTGATAATTTCAATGAGCTTATGGTTTCTTCTGGCAATATGTTTGCTGATTCAATTATCACAGAAGTATATTCCACAAATGATGGGTTTTTGGCCCAATCTGAAGAAGAAGGTTATAGCAGTTTGGGAGAGCTTTGTGATGCATGTACCCCTTTAGAAGCGGTGCCTGATGAACCTTTTCAAAGTAATAATGGTTTGCTAAGAAGCATGGATGCAGATGAGGAAGCAGAGAATGATATTGAAGATTGCCTACATCATGCTGATTATGAATAGGATATTGACATGGATTGTCCATATATGCTTATTTATGGGTTGCAAGAGGAGCCAACTCCTATAGCTTTGATGAATGATGAGACTTCCAAGGTTCATTTTTCCAAGGATGTTATGGATGAAGCTTTTTAGGACAAAGCTATTATTCATTATCAACCTCAAGATCCAGGTAACAATCTCTCTGATGATACAGGTCAAGAAAGTCCTAAGATTTTTTGTATTGGCTGTGAAGCTAGAGGGGGTGATGATGCTAAATCATCCCTGATAATGCATAAAGTGCTCAAGATTTTTCATTTCTTTGGGCAATGTGCCAAATGTGGCTGGATTTGGATATTATTCCTAATTCTTATGTCAGTGATGTCCTGGCTACCAGTAAAAGGGAGTCAAATTTTTTTGCTTCTTGCTGGTAACGACCTTAAGTTACCAAAAGTTTATGAGATGTGACTGGTGCAATATGCTTCAGGAGAAGCTCTAGTATATTGCGGAGGCCATCAATGGTATGTGATTTCAATGGTATTTGATCCTAGTGATTCGATAGATCTTCAAAAGAAGGTTCACTATGGATGGGTATTTTTGGGTCTACATAGTGATTTCTTTCTGTTAGATCATGGAATAGCATATTTGGAGCAAAAATTCTTGAAGTTGATTGATTCAGATTGTGTGTGCTTATGTGGATATTATGCTGCTCCACTATTGGGGAAATTCCTTATTATTCCATTTGATCCTCCGAGCTATTGAAGAGCAACTTGCAGATTCAGAGATATCACTTATTTTCCTGTAGCAGGTTACTTATCAGTAGATTGGTTTTTGTATGTATGTTAAGACAGACGTTTTTTTGGTTATATGATCAATAAGCTTATATGGCTAGCTTCCAGTTGACATCTTGGACGATTGGTATAGTATCTTCACATCTCTTGAGATGGTTCTGCTACGAGAACTTGAAGTAAACGACTTGACGTCCATTCCGTGTGGAGACAGAGTAAGGCATACTTGAGCTTGACAGGGTTCCTTAAAGAGAGCTAATGATCAAGCCATGTGCATAAGTAACTGGAGGACTTGAGTCTGGTGGGGTTCACTAAACAGATTTTCATAATTGCATGCTTTGGAGGTACGACCACTACGGTTCAAAGATTTGTGATGGGAGAGCTACCAAATAATTGAGCTAGAATATTGATGTTATGATTTACACCTTATTTTTGTTTTGCATACCTTTATCAACTACGTGCGCTTCATGACAAGTAGCTTAAGGTATTTATAGAAGATGCAGTTTGAAGACCGGTTGGCACAGACCGGAGGCTGTGCAGGTTCAGAGGGGGTGAATGTCGTGCCGCTCCGCTCCCATGACAAGAAAATGAGCAAAGGAATGCCAATCAGGTTTATTTGAATCTTACAGGATTAATCAACAGTTCTAAGGGCTTGCTAACAAGCCAATTTATGAGCTGAAAGTGTGCCAGATGTGGCTCTAAAGGTCAGAAGATGTTTTGGTAATGCTAAATAGTGAGTATTCTTGAATTGGTCATAGCTGGGATTTTATTAATCCAAGTTTTAGTACTCAAAAAGCTCTACATGCCTGGCTTTACAGCTCGTCAATCGGAGCTACGGGTAAGAAGTTATGACAGTGTTAAGTTGAGTCAGTAGCTGATCTGTACAGGATTGGGTAACTGCAGCTGAGGGGGAAAAAATGAAATGAATGTGTCGGGATCAAGTGCTCACTTTGTGGAGTGCACTTTTCAGATTAGTGATTGGATTTACGGTTGCCAAGATATTGGCCGTTAAATATTCACCGGGGGCCGGTTCCGTACCGGTTCGATCGGCTCGGTTGGTGTCTTAGCTGGGAGTTTCTGTCTGTTGTCCAGGTTTTGGAGTGCATGGAGCAGTAATTGATTTGAGGAGTATCACGTTTGGAATGTCGTTTCTTGGAATGCAATGATTGCGGGATAAACCTAACAGAAGCAAGGCGAGGAAGCTGGCTATTTTCAACAAATGCAAAGACGGCGGCTGCAGAAAGATGTTGTTAATGGAAATGCTTTAATTGGTATGTATGTCAAATGGGAGGTTCCAAGGTTGCCAAGTGTTTGGAATTGCCTTGGCCGATTTGTATGCCAAATGTGATGCCTTTACAAAGGCCGCCCGCCCAAAGGCCTTCTCAATGGCCGCCCATTAAGTCAATAAAGGAAGTTTTTTTTAAAAAACCTAATGTGTAAGAAAAAGAAGGAAAAGGAGAAAAAAAAATCATGGTGGTAGCGAACAGAGGACGGGAATGAGCTTGGGACCTAACATAACCTAAACCTAAACCTAACCTATAGGCTAACCTAATCAAAGTCCGTTTGCGTTTTTTGAAGTATACGAGTCATCTTCGAAGTCGGTTTGCATTTTTTCTACTATTAATTTGCCGCTAGCTCTAACCTAACCTATAATCTAACCTAACCTATAACTTAAACCTAGCCTAACCCTAAACCTAAACATAACCTAATCGAAGTCCGTTCGCGTTTTTTGAAGTACACAAGTCATCTTTGAAGTCCGTTTGCTTTTTTTCTACTATTAATTTGCAACTAGCTCTAACCTAACTTATAGTCTAACCTACCTATAACCTAAAGCTAATCTAACCTAACATAACCCTAAACCTAAACCTAACCTATAGGCTAACTTAACCGGACTCCGTTTGCGTTTTTTGAAGTACACGAGTCATCTTCGAAGTTCGTTTGCGTTTTTTCTACTATTAATTTGCCGCTAGCTCTAACCTAACGTATAATCTAACCTAGCATATAACCTAAACATAACCTAACCTAGTATAACCTATAACCTAAACCTAACCTAACCGAAGTCTCTTTGCGGTTTTTAAAGTACACCGGTCATCTTTGAAGTCTGTTTACATTTTTTCTACTATTAATATAATCTTACCTAACTTGTAACCTAAACCTAAACCTAATGTATAATCTAATCTAACCTAAACGCCCGGGGAGGTCACCTAATAAAAATGTAACCTATCACGTGAGTTCAATAGAAGGATATTTAAAGTTCCTGAAACGTACAAAAATATATACAGAAGGGAATTATTTTTTCAAATTTGAAGAAAAAACTTACATATTTTAAAAGAGAAGGGTACATTATATTCTTAACAAAATTCACAGATAAGGGGTTTTACAAACATGTCTTGAATGCACGTGATATGGTAGTTTAGAAATAGTGAACCCCTTGAGCCTAAACGTAACCCATAACTAACTTATAACCTAACCTAATCAAAGTCCATTTGTGCTTTTTGAAGTACACGAGTCATCTTCGAAGTTCGTTTTCATAAGGTTTTTCTACTATTAAATTACCGCTAGCTCTAACCTAACATAACCTATAACCTAAACCTAACCTATAACCTAATTTAGCATAACCTATAACGTAACCTAACATATAACCTACCTAAACCTAACCTATAGCCTAACATAATTAAAGTCCGTCTGCGTTTTTTCTACTATTTGTCGTTAGCTCTTTTCCTAACCTATAACCGACACAATTTTGCATGGTGAATGGTGTGTATTCTAATCCAACCATTGCAGTTGTCAAGGTGTTATCTTAAATAGATCTTCCTTTGATGAAACCTTGTTGGTGAGGAGTGATACCCTTTTCTAGAGTGAGAGAGAGTGTTAGGGCAATTGACTTGGCAATAATTCTATAAGCTATTGACATCATGGTTATAAACCACCAATGTCTCAGTTGAGAGCATCATATTTTTTTCTAACCAAACCTATAACCTACACATTAGTTAACTTAACGTATAACCTAACTTAAACCTAAAAATTAGTTAGCTTAACCTATAATCTAATCTAAACTTTTATGTATATACAACCTATAACCTAACTTAACTTAAGCTATAAACTAACAAGACCATATTAGGTATTTTGGTAAAAATCTCACATTATGGGAATCTCCAAATCGATCGAATTCATGTAATTTGGGAATTTTCCACTTAAAGTGGGAAAAATTGAGGTGTGTGGCTAGTAAATAAAGTGAAGGATTGTGGTGTTGATAAACACCAAAAGTCAAGAGGATGTACAACACATGGATTTGAATAATAACTATAAATTACATAAAACAAAGGAAGATACAAAAAAGATTTTTTTAACAAATTGACTAGTATAGTCACAATAGAAGCTCCACATAATTCTACTCTACATTTGATACCATATCTGAACTTTGATCCAAGTGTGGCTGATGTGCACGAGTGAGGCCTTCTTTGGCTTTTAGAGCATGTCTTTCTGGAATCTTTATTCTAGAAAATGGTCCTTCTGTGTTGGGTCTCCAGGACCAAACAATTGCATCTATAGTTTCCCACACTTGTGGGTCCTTATAGTTGACAGCCCAATAACCCTTCCAACAATTACTGTAAGCTTGAGTATCTGTCATCCCACTTTTTCTCGCGCAAGGTGCCCAATATTGAATCAAGAGTTTTCTGTAGTTTGGTGATGTAGGCTCATTATCAATGTCAGATAAAGCCATTGCAAGCCACACTGGATAGATTTCTGTGTCACTCGGAACAAGCATAAGAAAGTCACCTTGGTGCACATCAGACATAGGGTCAAACTCTTCCCTTGGCCTATCTCGTTGAGGCCCACAAAAATGATCGTTCAACTCTTCAAGGCCTAGGAATCTTTCTGCTCCTTGTTGCAAATTCATTGTAGTGCTTTGTAGGTGAGAATATTCTTGAGTTTTTGGCCAAAACATTTCATACAAGACTCCCTCTGATATGATTGCTTTTCCAATCTCTTCAATTACCTTACTCCAATAATCTATCACGGGTCTATAATATCGCGGAATACTTGAACCATTTCCTAAATTTTTCCAAAATTTTATATAGTTCTTTAGCCCCAAAATGACTTCTTCGTGGGCCTTGACATACTCCGCCATTTGTACTAGAGGTGGATCTCCATGTGGTAACATTGGCTTACCTTCTGTGTCTGTTTTCCAAAGGCGAATACTTCCACTCCAACTTGATACACCTACATGTGCCTTATATTGCATCATTGGTGTCTCATTTTGCATAAAGAACCTGAACTGAAGTGGTTTGGAATGTCCAACAAGTATGTCTTGTCCATCAAAGATAGCCATCACAATATTGCTTGAAATCGGGGATCTTTGTGAGAAAAAATGGAGCTGGAGATGAAGATGAGCTGTTTCGTAATGTATCCATCAAATGTGGCAAAGTATAGGTTTGTGTAACTCTCAACTTCTCTGAAAACCTACTAAACATGGCGTCTATGTCCTCATGTGTATGCCCAACCATTAAAAATCCCAGCTGGATGGTTTTGAAAACACCCCTTGCAACAAGCATTGACAAATAGGCAAATAAGTATCGATTTTTGTTTTCCCCTGCACAATTATCCAATTGTAGCAACAAGTTCTCTGGCAATCTGCGAAATGTTGACCCCAATTCCTCTTCTGCAATTTCTGACGACTGCACAATGGGCTCTTTTCCATCACTCAAGTTATGGTAGTCCAAAGCATCCCTTGAGTTCAAAGCATGTAGTAGTGAAATATTGCTCCTTGGAAGTCCATTTGTTACTAGATCACCAAGAGGATGCTTATCTATCCTCTCGAGGTTATGTAAACAATTAGCAATTGAGCCAATTGTAAGATTTGGATCAGATGGCCACAAACCATTCAAGACAAAGTGTCCGTAATGACCTTCTCCATGTCCATGAGTGATCATGCCAATCAATGCCACCTGCAGATTATATCCTGAATCCACACCCTTGGGAACAATGCGTAATCTAGGAATGGCAGTCTTCTTTTGATCCATCTTATCATGGATTATGCATACATATTTTTGTGGTTGAGTTTCTAAATACGTGCGCCATGCATAATATAGGCTTCTGCAACTCTTTTGTTGTGCCATGTGAACTTCTCTCTCCCTCAAGAGAAGAGCTCTCTCTTCAAGAGAAGGTTTAGCTTCTAACCTTGCCTTGATTGAGCTACAAATATTGCACTTAGAGAACTCACTCGTCTTTGTTAAAGTGACATGTGGGTACTCTTTGTTCCAAATTCTACCAAAAGAAGATTGGGATAGCTTCTTCTCATAGCCCATTTGGTCAAGTGTCGTGTTGATTTCACATAAAATATCCACTTGTTTGTATGTTGATGGAATCACCAATTGAGTCTCTCTTGAGCCATCTAGCAGTGTTCTACTTCTATGTGGCATCTTCTCAGAGTTGTTTTCCACAAACTCATTTAGTAGTGCTCTTGCTAAACTAGTATGTTGAAGTCCCCTTCTCAATGTACATGTGTTCCCATGTACATATTGGCGCACACCATTTTCAAAGTTCTCCTTGTATCGATAAAATGATGTCTTTGGTATTCCATGTAGCTCATACCATGCTCTACAACAAACAATAGAGCCATTTAGCCTGAATTGGTATCGTGACTTCTCATCTTTCTGATAACATATAGAAAGAACATCATAAACATAATTAGTGTGTGATTTTTGAGACTCTCCCCAAAATTGTTGTCGTAACCTTGTCACCATATCACGATCTGCAAATTGGCAGCATTTTTGTGCACAACAATCAATGCATGATACCCTTTGACTTGATTTGTTTGAAAGGTAAAAAGTCGAAGCTGGTGCTGCTTTTGATTTTTGAGTCCTGTTCATGAAAGTGTATCGTCTCTTCCTTGACAACTGGACAACATTACTCCCATCAAGTTTTTTTCCAACATTGCCATCGTTGGATACATCCTCATATGTAGCATGCATGCCATCAACAGGAACAAAGCGTTGTAATGGGCTCCCATTCAACATTGTTGTCTGCTTGATGGGCCACTTTAGCAAAGTGATGCTACCCACTTCAACCACATCATCAATGCTTGCATTTTCTCTTTCAATACCCACACCCACACAATCAGGACCAAGTTCCTGAAAGTTGACATAATCATGTGGAAATACATATAAGATGGTCCCTTCATTCATGGTTTGCATCATTGTGTCATCTTTTAAAAGGACCCTCTGATTTCTCCAAGACTCTCGAATCATTGCTTCAAATTCTGGGCTTGTCATAGGTATTGCATCTGTAACTAGAGGATCAGAATGATCATGTTCTTCATCACCATTGTAGCTTTCGTGTAGATCAATTAAGTTACCATTTAATACAAAAGATTGCAAAAGAAGCTTTGACCATCGAACAGCACTCCATAATGAGCCTTGGAGAGATGAAGTATCCATTGTAGGAAAAGGTAGGACCACATCCTTCAAGCATTCCTCCACTAGTATGGAGACATTTCCCAGCCCTATCTTTGTACCACCACAAGTGGAATCTGGATCTGTTCTACACACACAACCAATACCAACGATTTCATTGTCAAGTATCATATGTACTTTCTCCCCAGATTCGAAGTCCATCTTGTAAGTAAAAAGATTACATTGTTAAATCCATAGTTATAGAAAAATACTCTTCAAACCAAAAATCATGCTACAACATGAAAAAGGTTTGCATAGGTTGGACAAGTGGTGAACCTTGAGACCAAATCCTCCTTGCTATATTAATGGAAGCAAGGTTGGACAAGTGGTGGACCTTGAAACCAAAGCCTCTTTGCTATATGAGAGCATAGGTTGGACAAGTGGTGGACCTAGTTGTAATACCCACTGCCACCTATCAACTACTATAGGACTATGCTTTCCAATGTCCAAGTATCCCTTGAGTCTTTCAAGGTTGAACACGTGGTGGACCTTGAAACAAAAATCCCCTTTCTATATCAGAGCATAGCTTGGACAAGTGGTGGACCTAGTTATAATGCCCAATATCCAAGGTGAAATACCTTAGGACTTTGCTACCTTGCTTGCCAATGTTTACGTAGCCCCTCATTTCTTTAATGGAAGTAAGGTTGGACAAGTGGTGGACCTTGAAACCAAAGCCTCTTTGCTATATAAGAGCATAGGTTGGGCCTAGTTTTAATACCCACTGCCACCTATCAACTACTATAGGACTATGCTTTCCAATGTCCAAGTATCCCTTGAGTCTTTCAAGGTTGAACACGTGGTGGACCTTGAAACGAAAATCCCCTTTCTATATTAGAAAGGTTGAACACATGGTGGACCTTGAAACGAAAATCCCCTTTCTTTATCAGAGCATAGCTTGGACAAGTGGTGGACCTAGTTATAATGCCCAATATCCAAGGTGAAACACCTTAGGACCTTGCTACCTTGCTTGCCAATGTTTACGTAGCCCCTCATTTCTTTAATGGAAGCAAGGTTGGACAAGTGGTGGACCTTGAAAGCAAAGCCTCTTTGCTATATGAGAGCATAGGTTGGACCTAGTTGTAATACCCACTGCCACCTATCAACTACTATAGGACTATGCTTTCCAATGTCCAAGTATCCCTTGAGTCTTGCAAGGTTGAACACGTGGTGGACCTTGAAACCAAAATCCCCTTTCTATATCAGAGCATAGCTTGGACAAGTGGTGGACCTAGTTATAAAGCCCCTCCTTTCTTTAATGGAAGAAAGGTTGGAAAAGTGGTGAATCTTGAAACCCAAACCCTTTGGCTATATATAGAGGATATCTTGGACAAGTGGTGGGCTTAGTTGTAGTATCCAATGTCCAAGGTCCAAGGTGAACTATGTAAAGACCTTACTTCCAAAAACAGAGTCGTACAAGTGGTTCTCCTTGAAACCAAAACCTCCTTAGTGTATTAGAACATAGCTTGGAGAAGTGGTGGACTTAGTTGTAATGGTGAATGTCCAAAGCAAACTATTATAGGACCTTGCTTCCCAAATCAAGTTTGGACAAGTGGTGGATCTTGAAACCAAAACCCCCTTACTCTATTAGAGCATAGCTTAGATAAGTGGTGGACCTAGCTGCCATGGAAAATGTTCAATCTGAACTGCTGCAAGACCTTGCTATTAAATGTCTAAGTAGAGCTAGCTTCTTTAATGGAATCAAGGTTGGGAAAGTGGTGCATCTTGAAACCAAAAGCCCTTTATTGTATTAGAGCATAGCTTGGACAAGTGAGGGACCTAGTTTTAATGTGTGATGTCCAAAGAAAAGTATTACAAGACCTTGCTTTCCAATATTTGAATTGGTCAAGTGGTTAAAACTAAGTATAAAACTTTGACCATTTTCTTCTTGAATTGCCAAAAAGCTAGTTTTAGACACCCCTAAATGAAAATGGTTTAGGGTGGCCTTAAACAATGTTTTTTCAAAGACTTGAACAAAAGGGTTGTCGAAGAGTAATGACAATTTATTGTGGCTTGAAGTGCCTGAGTATGTGAAAACAAGCCTAGGTTTTCCACGAGGCAAAAGGTGACATAATAAGAACATTGGAAAGTTAGGATTGACCATGTGGCCTAAACTTTGGCAAGTGAAGTGGTGGCCAAGTTTTGTGGCACAGTGTGCACTTGGTCCTATATGTGTTGACCACTTGGCTAAATCTAGGACCATAAGGCCAAACCTTTGGCACCTTAAATATAGTATGGGACATAATCTAGAACTGCTATAGTAAATTAGTAGTATAGCTAATATGTTAATATTTGTATTATATTTAAGTATATGCTAATATAATTTATGTTCAAAATTTCACTAATGAAGAATGTTCCCATTTAGCACTCCAGATGCGGGGTCTTAGGGCAATGCCACAATGGGGTGACAAGGCAGCGCTTCCACGTGAGGTTTGGGGGTAGCGCTCTTGATGGGGATGTGGAATATAGCGCTCTCGATGGCGGGGCTTGGGAGGTTGATTTTGGGATATTGTTCTGGGCGGGGTCTGGGGCAGCGCCCCGGGCGGGGTCAAGGGGCGGCCCTATCATGTTTAGTATAGATTTTTTTTTTTAAAAGTGAATTCCTAGTATAGAGTTACGCATGTTTTTCATATTTTCAACCATGATTTCTTTAATTTTGGCCGTGTGAATTGGTTAATTTTTTATATTGCTTTTGTTTTTTTTAATCCTATGATAAAACATGGACTTGTAGTATACGTGGCATTCTAATAAACCCTATCAAGATTAGGCACACAGAGAGCGCACGAGAAACGCACACAGAGAAAGCAGGCGAGCAGCAAACACACAGAAAGCGCACACGGATCACACACAGTTGGAGTATACGCGCGCGTAGAGGAGCAAGCTCGGCATCGTACACAACACACAGGTGGAGTGCACAGGATTGAAAGTTCGCGCACAAGATAAAGAAACAGCAGCGTACACAACGCTTTCCAGAAGGGCAGGATCGGGCACTCTTCTCAGGAGACATTGCACACCTCACGAATAGAGAAAAAACAGGTATTTCTCTCTCTCTCACTCTCTATCTTTCTCCATATAGAGAAGATGGTTCTCTGTAACTCTTCTTGCACACACACTCTCTCCTCAAAAGACAAAGATACATAGTTTAAAAGTATCCCCGCACACATACACATATTCCCACACATCGTCTTCCTCTCTTCCACATACATAACCACAGTGAAATCTGTTATCTTGCTGTCTCTCTCTTGAAAATACATGCACATATTCCCACACATCGTCTTCCTCACTTCCACATACATAACCACAATGAAATCTGTTATCTTGTTGTCTCTCTCTTGAAAATACGTGCACATATTCCCATACATCGTCTTCCTCTCTTCCACATACATAAACACAGTGAAATCTGTTATCTTTCTCTCTCCTCTCTCTAAAAAACAGGTATTTATCTCTCTCTCTCTCTCTATCTATCTATCTCTGTATCTTGCTATCTCTCTCTTGAAAATACATGCTCATGTATGTGTGCGTCTGTGTTATCTATGTGTATGTATGTATATTTGTGTTATTTCATTGTAATACTCATACATAATGCAGATACACAATTACACTTAATTACGATATGCACACATAGTATATATACATACATAAATATCACAAATAACTAACACATTGTAATACTAGTAAAATTGAATGGAAGACTTACTTGCGTGATCTGTTAAAGTCGATTCTTGTAGCGAGTTCTGGATGTATGCTGAGCTGATTTTCCTCTAATCCATTTGTAGATATGATTGTAACTTCTGTTTCTCAAAAATAGTAGTGTTGTTTAGTGATACACCTAATGGACATAAATGGTTTAAACTAGGACATGTAGACCAAAAATACGTGTATTTCTTTGGATGAATATATACACTTTTTGGTGACCCTTACCACAAGTGGTGGACCTTGAGACCAATGGACTATAAGGACCTCCAAACAATACCTTGTACACTCAATCCTTCTTGGTATCTAGGTTGGACAAGTGGTGGACCTTGTTCAAATTCTCTAACCACTCTCTCTAACATGGTGACATAATTTAGGTGTGATAAATTCATATCTATGCAAACTAATATCAGTTTAGGCTTGTTAATTTGAATTTGTTTGAATTTATGTACAATATAATGATTTGAGGTTTGCATATTTGAATTTAGGTGGAATATTTTAAATTTAATTAGTAAAATTTAAATTTTTATAAAAAAGTTTGAATTTTAAAATTTGGGCGGGATAGTTTAAAATTTAGGCGGGATATTTAAGATTTGGGAGGGATATTTTAAATTTAGGCGGGAAGGTTTTGAATTTATAGCGAGATCTCCCTTACATAAGAGAGTATAGGATGGACAAGTGGTGGACCTTCAAGCTAGAGCATCCATGCTACTGGACATGATAGGTAGGGAATCTAGTTGAATATTGTATGTATAATATATATGTAATAGATCTAGCTTGGACAAGTGGTGGACCTTGGAACAAAACCCCATGTAAAACATATCATGCACATTCCAAGTGGTAAAAAAAAATATCATTTAGAATATAGCCTTATAGGTTGGACAAGTGGTGCACCTTAACACCCAGATATTCTTCATATAATGACATAGAGTGGAAAACTGGTGAATCTTGAGACCAAACCATGCTACTAGCGATAATAGCTTGGACAAGTGGTGGACCTTGAAATTAAACCCCCCATCTACGAAATATCGTGGGTTTAAGGTATTTCGATGGAGCCTAGCATCTTGGAGACATCGTGCATCTTGCTTCTCTTCATGTTTCAATGGAGCCTATCTTGGACAAATGGTGGAGCATCCTTCTCTCCATGTTTCAATGGACCCTAGCTTGGACAAGTGGTGGACCTTTACTTCTCTCTATTATTCAATAGAGTTATCTTGGACAAGTGGTGGACCTTGGAACCAAACCCCCATTTAAAACCTATCATGGTCACTCCAAGTGGTGAGAAAGAATAACCTTTAAGATATAGCCTTATAGGTTGGACAAGTGGTGGACCTTAACAACCTAATATTCTTAATATAATGACATAGAGTGAAAAAGTGGTGAATCTTGAAAAAAAACCACTCATGCTACTAGCACTAATAGCTTGGACAAGTGGTGGACCTTGAACGTAAAGCCCCCATGTTTCAATAGAGTTAGCTTCGACAAATGGTGGAGCATCCTTCTCTCCATGTTTCAATGGAGCCTAGCTTAGACAAGTGGTGGACCTTTGCTTCTCTCTATGATTCAATAGAGTTAGCTTGGACAAGTGGTGGACCTTGGAACCAACGCCCCATGTAAAACCTATCATGGTCACTCCAAGTGGTAATAAAGAATAACCTTTAAGATGTAGCCTTATAGGTTGGACAAGTGGTGGACCTTGACACGCGCATATTCTTAATATAATGACATAGAGTGGAAAAATGGTGAATTTTGAGACCAAACCACTCAGGCTACTAGCAATAATCGCTTGGACAAGTGGTGGAACTTGAATGTAAACCCCTCATCTACGACATATCGTGGGTTTAATGTTTTTCAATGGAGCCTAGCATCTTGGAGACATGGTGCACCTTGCTTCTCCTCATGTTTCAATGGAGCCTACCTTGGACAAATGGTGGAGCATCCTTCTCTCAGTGTTTCAATGGACCCTAGCTTAGACAAGGGGTGGACCTTTGCTTCTCTCTATGTTTCATTAGAGCTAGCTTGGACAAGTGGTGGACCTTGGAACCAAACCCCCATGTAAAACCTATCATGGTCACTCCAAGTAGTAAGAAAGAATAACCTTTAAGATGTAGCCTTATAGGTTGGACAAGTGGTGGACCTTGGAACCAAACCCCCATGTAAAACCTATCATGGTCACTCCAAGTGGTAATAAAGAATAACCTTTAAGATGTAGCCTTATAGGTTGGACAAGTGGTGGACCTTAACACGCGCATATTCTTAATATAATGACATAGACTGGAAAAGTGGTGAATCTTGAGACCAAACCACTCAGGCTACTAGCAATAATAGCTTGGACAAGTGGTGGACCTTGAATGTACACCCCTCATCTACGACATATCGTGGGTTTAATGTTTTTCGATGGAGCCTAGCATCTTGCAGACATGGTGCACCTTGCTTCTCCTCATGTTTCAATGGAGCCTACCTTGGACAAATGGTGGAGCATCCTTCTCTCCATGTTTCAATGGACCCTAGCTTAGACAAGGGGTGGACCTTCGCTTATCTCTATGTTTCAATAGAGTTAGCTTGGACAAGTGGTGGACCTTGGAACCAAACCCCCATGTAAAACCTATCATGGTCACTCCAAGTAAAAAGAAAGAATAACCTTTAAGATGTAGCCTTATAGGTTGGACAAGTGGTGGACCTTAACACCCACATATTCTTAATAAAAGTGGTGAATCTTGAGACCAAACCACTCAGGCTACTAGCAATAATAGCTTGGACAAGTGGTGGACCTTGAATGTAAACCCCTCATCTACGAAATATCGTGGGTTTAATGTATTTCGATGGAGCCTAGCATCTTGGAGACATGGTGCAGCTTGCTTCTCGTCATGTTTCAATGGAGCCTATCTTGGACAAATGGTGGAGCATCCTTCTCTCCATGTTTCAATGGACCGTAGCTTGGACAAGTGGTGGACCTTTGTTTCTCTCTATGTTTCAATAGAGTTAGCTTGGACAAGTGGTGGAACTTGGAACCAAACCCCCATGTAAAACCTATCATGGTCGCTCCAAGTAGTAAGAAAGAATAACCTTTAAGATGTAGCCTTATAGGTTGGACAAGTTTTGGACCTTAACACCCACATATTCTTAATAAAAGTGGTGAATCTTGAGACCAAACCACTCAGGCTACTAGCAATAATAGCTTGGACAAGTGGTGGACCTTGAATGTAAACCCCTCATCTACGAAATATCGTGGGTTTAATGTATTTCGATGGAGCCTAGCATCTTGGAGACATGGTGCACCTTGATTCTCCTCATGTTTCAGTGGAGCCTACCTTGGACAAATGGTGGAGCATCCTTCTCTCCATGTTTCAATGGACCCTAGCTTAGACAAGGGGTGGACCTTTGCTTCTCTCTATGTTTCATTAGAGTTAGCTTGGACAAGTGGTGGACCCTGGAACCAAACCCCCATGTAAAACCTATCATGGTCACTCCAAGTAGTAAGAAAGAATAACCTTTAAGATGTAGCCTTATAGGTTGGACAAGTGGTGGACCTTAACACCAACATATTCTTAATAAAAGTGGTGAATCTTGAGACCAAACCACTCAGTCTACTAGCAATAATAGCTTGGACTAGTGGTGGACCTTGAATGTAAACCCCTCATCTACGAAATATCGTGGGTTTAATGTATTTCGATGGAGCGTAGCATCTTGGAGACATGGTGCAGCTTGCTTCTCGTCGTGTTTCAATGGAGCCTATCTTGGACAAATGGTGGAGCATCCTTCTCTCCATGTTTCAATGGACCCTAGCTTGGACAAGTGGTGGACCTTTGTTTCTCTCTATGTTTCAATAGAGTTAGCTTGGACAAGTGGTGGACCTTGGAACCAAACCCCCATGTAAAACCTATCATGGTCACTCCAAGTGGTAATAAAGAATAACCTTTAAGATGTAGCCTTATAGGTTGGACAAGTGGTGGACCTTAACACGCGCATATTCTTAATATAATGCCATAGAGTGGAAAAGTGGTGAATCTTGAGACCAAACCACTTAGGCTACTAGCAATAATAGCTTGGACAAGTGGTGGACCTTGAATGTAAACCCCTCATCTACGAAATATCGTGGGTTTTATGTATTTCGATGGAGCCTAGCATCTTGGAGACATGGTGCACCTTGCTTCTCCTCATGTTTCAATGGAACCTACCTTCGACAAATGGTGGAGCATCCTTCTCTCCATGTTTCAATGGACCCTAGCTTAGACAAGGGGTGGACCTTTGCTTCTCTCTATGTTTCAATAGAGTTAGCTTGGACAAGTGGTGGACCTTGGAACCAAACCCCCATGTAAAACCTATCATGGTCACTCCAAGTAGTAAGAAAGAATAACCTTTAAGATGTAGCCTTATAGGTTGGACAAGTGGTGGACCTTAACACCCACATATTCTTAATAAAAGTGGTGAATCTTGAGACCAAACCACTCAGGCTACTAGCAATAATAGCTTGGACAAGTGGTGGACCTTGAATGTAAACCCCTCATCTACGAAATATCGTGGGTTTAATGTATTTCGATGGAGCCTAGCATCTTGGAGACATGTGCAGCTTGCTTCTCGTCATGTTTCAATGGAGCTATCTTGGACAAATGGTGGAGCATCCTTCTCTCCATGTTTCAATGGACCCTAGCTTGGACAAGTGGTGGACCTTTGTTTCTCTCTATGTTTCAATAGAGTTAGCTTGGACAAGTGGTGGTGGACCTTGGAACCAAACCCCCATGTAAAACCTATCATGGTCACTCCAAGTGGTAATAAAGAATAACCTTTAAGATGTAGCCTTATAGGTTGGACAAGTGGTGGACCTTAACACGCGCATATTCTTAATATAATGACATAGAGTGGAAAAGTGGTGAATCTTGAGACCAAACCACTCAGGCTACTACCAATAATAGCTGGACAAGTGTTGGACCTTGAATGTAAACCCCTCATCTACGACATATCGTGGGTTAATGTATTTCGATGGAGCCTAGCATCTTGGAGACATGGTGCACCTTGATTCTCCTCATGTTTCAATGGAGCCTACCTTGGACAAATGGTGGAGCATCCTTCTCTCCATGTTTCAATGGACCCTAGCTTAGACAAGGGGTGGACCTTTGCTTCTCTCTATGTTTCAATAGAGTTAGCTTGGACAAGTGGTGGACCTTGGAACCAAACCCCCATGTAAAACCTATCATGGTCACTCAAGTAGTAAGAAAGAATAACCTTTAAGATGTAGCCTTATAGGTGGGACAAGTGGTGGACCTTAACACCCAATATTCTTAATAAAAGTGGTGAATCTTGAGACCAAACCACTGAGGCTACTAGCAATAATAGCTAGGGATAACCATTAAGATATAGTCTTTCAAGGGGTGAGAAGAATAACCATTTAACTTATAGTCTTATAGGTTGGACAAGTGGTGGACCTTAACACCCAAATATTCTTAATATAATGACAGAGAGTGGAAAGTGGTGAATCTTGAGAGGAAACCACTCATGCTACAAGCAATAGGTTGGACAAATTGTTGATCTTGAATGTAAACTCCCCATGTACAAAATAACGTGGTTTTAAGGTATTTCGATGGAGGCTAGCATCTTGGAGATATGGTGCAGCTTGCTTCTCTTCATGTTTCAATGGAGTCTATCTTGGACAAATGGTGAAGCATCCTTCTCTCCATGTTTCAATAGACCCTAGCTTAGACAAGTGGTGGACCTTAATACCCAAATATTCTTAATATAATGACACAGAGTGAAAAAGTGGTGAATCTTGAGACCAAACCCCTCATGCTACTAGCGTTAATAGGTTGGACAACTGGTGGACCTTGAATGTAAACCTTCCATGTTTCAATAGAGTTAGCTTCAACAAATGGTGGAGCATCCTTCTCTCCATGTTTCAATGGAGCCCAGCTTGGACAAGTGGTGGACCTTTTGCTTCTCTCTATGAGAAGAATAAAGTTAGCTTGGATAAGGGGTGGACCTTGGAACCAAACCCCTATGTAAAACATATCATGGACATTTCAAGTGGTGAGAAAGAATACCCTTTAAGATATACCCTTATAGGTTGGACAAGTGGTTGACCTTAACACCTAGATCTTCTTTATATAATGACATAGAGTGGAAAAGTGGTGAATCTTGAGACCAAACCACTCATGCTACTAGGGATAATAGCTTGGAAAAGTGACTGGCCTTGACGTTAAACCCCACATGTAAACAATATCGTGGGTTTAAGGTATTTCAATGGATCCTAGAATCTTGGAGACATGGTGCAACTTGCTTCTTTTCATGTTTCAATGAAGCCTATCTTCCACCAATGGGGATCATCCTTCTCTAAATGTCTCAGTGGAGCCTAGCTTGGACAAGAGGTGGACCTTTGCTTCTCTCTATGTTTCCATAGAGTTAGCTTGGACAAGTGGTGGACCTTGAAACCAAACCCCATGTAAAACATATCATGGTCATTCCAAGTGGTGAGAAATAATACCCTTTAAGATCTAGCCTTATAGGTTGGACAAGTGGTCGACCTTAAAACTAGATCTTCATAATATAACGACATAGAGTGGAAAAGTGGTAAATCTTGAGACCAAACCACTCATGCTACTAAGAATAATAGGTTGGACAAGTGGTGGACCTTGAATGTAAACCCACATGTACGAAATATCATGGGTTTAAGGTATTTCAATGGAGCCTAGCATCTTGGAGACATGGTGCAGATTGCTTCCCTTCATGTTTCAATGGAGCCTATCTTGGACAAATGGTGGAGCATCCTTCTCTCCATGTTTCAATGGAGCCTAGCTTGGACAAGTGGTGGACCTTTGCTTCTCTCTATGTTTCAATAGAGTTAGCTTGGACAAGTGGTGGGCCTTTGAACCAAACTCCCATGTAAAACCTATCTTGGTAACTCCAAGTGGTGAGAAAGAATAAAGTTTAAGATATAGGTTATAGGTTGGACAAGTGGTGGACCTTAGCACCCAGATATTCTTAATAGAATGACATAGAGTGGAAAAATGGTGAATCTTGAGACCAAACCACTCATGCTACTAGAGATAATAGGTTGGACAAGTGGTGGACCTTGAATGTAAACCCCCCATGTACAAATATCATGGGTTTGAGGTATTTCAATGGAGCCTAGCATCTTGGAGACATGGTGTAGCTTGCTTCTCTTCATGTTTCAATGGAGCGTATCTTGGACAAATGGTGGAGCATCCTTCTCTCCATGTTTCAATGGACCCTAGCTTGGACAAGTGGTGGACCTTTGATTCTCTCTATGTTTCAATAGAGTTAGCTTGGACAAGTGGTGGACCTTGAAACAAAACCCCCATGTAAAACCTATGCTGGTCACTCCAAGTGGTGAGAAAGAATAACCCTTAAGATATAGCCTTATAGGTTGGACAAGTGGTGGACCTTAACACCCAAATATTCTTAATATAATGACATAGAGTGAAAAGTGGTGAATCTTGAGACCAAACCACTCATGCTACTAGCGTTAATAGGTTGGACAAGTGGTGGACCTTGAATGTAAACCCCCCATGTTTCAATAGAGTTAGCTTCGACAAATGGTAGAGGATCCTTCTCTCCATGTTTCAATGGAGCCTAGCTTGGACAAGTGGTGGACCTTTGTTTCTCTCTATGTTTCAATAGAGTTAGCTTGGACAAGTGGTGGACCTTGGAGAAAACCCATGTAAAACATATCATGGACATTTCAAGTGGTGAGAAAGAATACCCTTTAAGATATACCCTTATAGGTTGGACAAGTGGTCGACCTTAACACCAGATCTTCTTAAACGTAATGACATAGAGTGGAAAAGTGGTGAATCTTGAGACCAAACACTCATGCTACTAGAGATAATAGGTTGGACAAGTGGTGGACCTTGAATGTAAACTCCCCATGTACAAAATATCGTGGGTTTAAGGTATTTCAATGGATCTTAGCATCTTGGAGACATGGTGCAGCTTGCTTCTCTTCATGTTTCAATGGAGCCTATCTTGGAAAAATGGTGGAGCATCCTTCTCTCCATGTTTCAATGGACCCTAGCTTAGACAAGTGGTGGACCTTTGCTTCTCTCTATGTTTCAATAGAGTTAGCTTGGACAAGTGGTGGAACTTGGAACCAAACCCCCATGTAAAACCTATCATGGTCATTCCAAGTGGTGAGAAAGAATACCCTTTAAGATATAGCCTTATAGGTTGGACAAGTGGTGGACCTTAACACCCAGATCTTCTTAATATAATGACATAGAGTGGAAAAGTGGTGAATCTTGACATCAAACCACTCATGCTACTAGTGATAATAGGTTGGACAAGTGGTGGACCTTGAATGTAAACCCCCATGTACGAAATATCATGGGTTTAAGATATTTCAATGGAGCCTAGCATTTTGGAGACATGGTGTGCAGCTTGCTTCTCTTCATGTTTCAATCAAACCTGGCTTGGACAAATGGTGGAGCATCCTTCTCTCCATGTTTCAATGGAGCCTAGCTTGGACAAGTGGTGGACCTTTGATTCTCTCTATGTTTCAATAGAGTTAGCTTGGACAAGTGGTGGACCTTGGAACCACCCCTATGTAAAACCCATCATGTGCATTCCAAGTGGTGGTAAATAATACCATTTAAGATATAGCCTTATAGGTTGGACAAGTGGTGGACCTTAACACCCAGATCTTCTTAATATAATGACATAGAGTGAAAAGTGGTGAATCTTGAGACCAAACCACTCATGCTACTAGGGATAATAGGTTGGACAAGTGGTGGACCTTGAATTTAAACCCCACATATACAAAATATCATGGGTTTAGGTATTTCAATGGAGCCTAGCATCTCAAAGACATGGTGCATCTTGCTTCTCTTCATGTTTCAATGGAGCCTATTTTGGACAAATGGTGGAGCATCCTTCTCTCCATGTTTCAATGGACCCTAGATTGGACAAGTGGTGGACCTTTGCTTCTCTCTATGTTTCAATATAGTTAGCCTATATTAGACAATTAGTAGACCTCGAATCTCTCCATGTTGTCTAGAGCTGAGCTTGGACAAGTGGTGGACCTTACTTCCCTTCCCTTAGTTTACTAGCTTAAATGATCACTATGTATACTTGCTTAGATCTAGCTTGAACAAGTGGTGGAACTTGTATTCACACAAACTTAATCCATTACAAAAAAGTATATGTTAAAATAACATTTGGTTTTTTTTGTTTCAGGAAAGATGGCTCCAAAAAAACAGGTTGCAAGGGTTGCTGTCTCAGTTGACTATACTTGCAATGATCTTAGGAAATGGTATTTGGACATACATGGTATAGAGGGTGCACAATTTCATAAGGTGCATCTATTTATTGCCAAAAAGGAGAATGACAGCTTGTTTGAAGATGTTGGACAAGTTGTGGAAGCATCTGTCTCTGTAGTTGATAGTCATCCAGAGGTGGAATGCATTGACATTCTAGTTCCAATGAATCTAGAATTTCAACTATCTCCAGGAGCATATGCATTGGAGCGCATGTCTAGAAACAAAGAAGAGACAATGTTTTCTCGAGGATGGAAGTTTGCAGAATCAAATCCAAATATCACAGCAGATCAACTTCAAAGCTCCATCATTGCCACACTACAACGAAAAAAGGTGAAAGCTTCACGACCACCATCCACAAAGAAGCAAGCAAAAGTGTGAGAAAGTAGAAGCTAAGCGAACTAGTTCCATTTTGGATGTAGACAAGGCATCTTTGGCATCCTCATCAACAGAGGGTTCAATGTCAAAGATGAGAATTGTGGATCCAGATGTTTTAGAAGCTGAGGCCATGAAAGGACAAGAAAAAGATACAGGTGGAATGAATAAGTACATAAATTATTTTCCTTTCCAATATAGGGAATTTGATATCCCTATTCAAAATTGTTGGCTTGCTCCTGATCACTATAATGCACGTATTATGGATAAAAAACACGCTGAAAGTGTGTTATTTGGATTTTCACGGAGTACGACCAAGCCTGCAGCATGTGCATATTTGATGCCTGTTCGAAATGCAAAATCAAAGAAGGGGACTCCTTTGGCAGTAGAAGAGGTAGAGGAGCAAAAAATTAAAGATTATCATTATTGGATTCTTGATGGGCAGCATTCAATCTATGCTGCAAAAGTTTTGCTTCACAATGAACAAAACAACAAAGAGATCTTTGAAAGACTGATTAGCGTGTATAAATTTAGAAAGGCTCGCATTGTTGTGAATGCTCCTCCATTTGTTGCAACTGCTATATCTGCCATTGCAAATGAGGAGGCTCAGGCATTGTATGTCAAGCAACCTTACAGCCAAATATTGAGACATTTACGGAGTCAATGGATCTTCTCAGGACGACCACAAAGGCAGCAAGTGGAATTGCAGAGGGACATGCATCTCGTGCCGGATGGGATGTAAGTTATTTTCTTTGTCTTTTTGATAGTGTTTAATTAACAAATCTTGCTCAATAGTTTAATTATTTCTCTATTTCTTTTTAGGCTTTTCTTCGATGGCAAGAATGAGTAGCAGCAGCAGCAAGTTGGATTGCTAAACAGGCACACATGGTCACGTACTCTGATTTAGTTTATGATTGCTGGATAGAAATCATTGAAAATCTAGAAGAGGAGAATAAGAAACCCCCAACAACTGTATTTAGATACCTTTGTGGCCTTGAGGAATCAGAGGTAAAGACTATTCAAGAAGAGATTAGAGATGAGAAGATTTTACTGTCAAAGAGTGCAAAGGATGGTGATGCAACTGACATGTATGATCGAATCAAGCAGTTGAAGCAAGACAAATTGATTCAAGATGCACTTCTTGAAGGCTTCAACAATTTGAATGAGTCTTCACCATGTAAAGACTGGGAGGAGGTGGTCAAAATGTATAACATCAATGATGTTGTTTATAAAACAATTTTAATGCTATGCGAGGAATGGATCAGATCTAGTTTGACGGTGGAACAAAGAAAATGGCTTTTCCAGATGGAGCAATAAAATACATGCAATGGGCAATTCACCTTCAAAAGGAGAAAACTGAGCCTAGAGATTTGCCATGGTCAATCTATGTGGTGAGCCTACAAATGGAAGGCAATCTCTACTTGATGCGCCACTTTATAATAAAAGTGCTATTGGCTTATGTGTTTTAGATATGACAAAAAACGTTGGAGGCAATTTGAAGTGGAGTGAGGAGACATTTAACAATGCTTTGGATGGGATCTTGGCTATTGCTGGAGGGTCAACAGATCCTGGATTTGTCTTTCTTGCATTTGTGGATTTCACTAACTTCACAAAATTGCAATGTGCTTTGACGCCATGGGAGATAATTGAGCTACCATTGTTGTGGTGCATTGCATCACTTTCCATCAGCTCCTTGCAAAGGAGCAATTCAATTCTAACAGTTATTGCCTTCTTGGGACAAGGCAATGCATTTGAAGACCTGAGAAGAAGATTAGAGGAACATCCCATGCCAATTGATTGTTCTCTTCTTCAAGTAGCAGATAACGATATGTCAGATTTGCAATATTTGGAGGCCAAAAAAAGAGCTTTGGTCAAGCACTACATTCGTACATATTGTTTTGAAGACCGCAAGCTTGTTGATGTTTTTGGTGATGGCTCCTTGGTTGCACAAGAAGGAATACAACAGAAAAAAGAAGTTATCTGCTTAATTGATAGTGTGGAGGAGGCAAAAAGCGTGGAGACCATGCTGCTAGACTTTGTTAAGTCTCATGAAGATATAGAAAAATGGGCTGGACTTCAACAATCCACTTCGCAATCAGGCGACATTGTGCCTGTTACAGAGGAGTGCTCTCCACAAAGAGAAGAAGAACAACAACAACACCATCCTCTGTCAATGGAGGACTTTTGGAAATGGAGACACGTATGTTTTGAGTTTCTTGTGCATGTTAGTGTTTCTTGTTACTGATTTGATACTCTTAATGTTAGATTTTGCTTTATATAGTATTGATTGAGTTTGTATTTTTTATCTCAAGCATTCAAGGTTTGAATGTAAATAGTAAATTACTTGAGTTTTTGAATGGTGGATCTGTAGACTAAAACTATAACATTTAATACTCACAAAGACTTAATTATTAAGAGCTTGAACTCAATAAGTTTTGGACCTTTTATCAATACCCCTTGATATGATACATTAGATCGTAGCATGGTTAAATGGTGATGCTTCATAAATTGAACCTAGCTTAGACAGGTGCTGGAGCCTAAATTTAAACTAACCTTGCTAGAAGGGAGCTTATGTTTGGACTTTGAGAACTAGCATAAGTAATCAATTAGAGCATAGATTAGACATGTGGTGGTGGCGGCCTTAGAGACCAAAATCTTAATGAGCTTGGAAAGGTATTTAAGTACTGCAATTTACTTAGTTTTAGTACTCATTAAATGCATAGCTTGACAAAAGGTGGACCTACATGGATCCTAATTTCAAGAGGTGTGGTAGACCTTCAAAACAAGCTCATATAGCTTGGACATGTGGTAGACCTTGCATGAAGACTAGTTTAGACAAGTGTGGTACACCTTGTAACCAACACCCATTTGTTATATTAGCTTGGACAAGTGGTGGACTTGCTTTTATGTTTCAATGGAGCATATTTTGGACAGGTGGTAGACCTTGTTTCTCTCCATGCTTCAATGGAGAGAAACTTTAGCTTGGACAAGTGGTGGACCTTGTTTTTATGTTTTAAAGGAGCATATTTCGGACAAGTGGTAGACATAGTTTCTCTCCATGGTTCAATGGAACCCACCTTAGACAAGTGAAGTACCTTGAAACCAAACCCCCATAATACAACCTACTAAATAGGTTGGAAAATTGGTGGGATATGAAACCATCCATGATAGAGCATAGTATAGGTGAAAAGTAGTGGTCCTTATATCAATTACCCATGCATAGCTTGGACAAGTGGTGGACCTTGATTCTCTCTATGTTTCAATGGATCCTATCTTGGACTAGAGATATATCTTACTTAGTTCCATGCTTCAATGGATTGTAGCTTGGATAAGGAGTGGAACTTCAAACAAAACTCCACAGCATAGCATATATTAACAATTCATGGGTTTTATAGAGATTGTCTTGCCTATTTTGGAGAGTTGGTACACCTTTTTTTCTCATTCTTCAATGGATCTGAGGTTGGACAAGCGGAGCTGGAGAAGTGGTCAACCTTAAAATGAAACCTCCCATGCTAAACCCATCATAGATCGTATATGTAGTGGACCTTGAAACTCTTTTATGTCCCTAGCTTAGAGAAGCATTGCACTCTTGATTATCTCCATACATGAAGGCAAGGTTGGACAAGTGGTGGACCTTCAAACCAGAATCTCTATGCAATAATAGGCAAGTGGTGGAGCTTGTTTTCTCCATGTTCAATGGAGCCTAGCTTAGACAAAAAACAATGGAGCTTGTTCTCTCCATGTTTCAATGGATCCTAGCTTAGAAAAGTGGTGGAGCTTTGCTTCTCTCCATGTTCCAATGGACCATAGCTTAGACAAGTGGTAGACCTTGAAAAACACCCCTGTATACAACTTTTATGGGGTTTTCATGTTTCAATGGCTCCTAGCTTGGACAAATGGTAGAGCTGCTTCTCTTTATGTTTTCAATGGATCCAATCTTAGCCAAGTGGTGGACCTTGAAACAAGAATCCCCCCCCCCCCCCCCCATGTACACGTATTATGGGTTTTGAAAGCACTGGGAGAAAATAATAGCTTTGATAAGTGGTGGACCTTGCTTCTCTCCATGCTTCAATGGAGCGAGGTTGGGACACATGTTGGAGAGAAGATGGTTGCCATGAAATAAGACCATGCATGCTATAATCAATCATATGTTGTACACATGGTGGACCTTGCAATTGTTTTATATGCCTAACTTGGACAAGTGGAGGACCCTTGATTACCTCAGATATCAACAACAAGCCAAGTTTTGGACAAGTGTGTACCACCAAACCAGAATCTATATGCTACAATAGAGTATAGGTAGGACACGCGATGAACCTTGATATCAACCATCCATGCTACTAGAGATGATAGGTTTCACATGTGGTGGAACCTTGTATCAATGTTCTATGTGTAGTTTTTGACTAGTGATAGACCTTGAACTAATCCTCTAGGCTACAAGAAAAAAGAGATGGATGAGGAGGCTAGACTACTTTTGTTGCATCAATGCATCCATGTTACCACATATACTATAGGGTTCTTGGATAAGTGTTGGATCTTGTGTCAATGCTCCATGTCTAGCTTGGACAAGTGGTGGACCTTGGTTCTCTCTATGCTTCAAATGGGCAATAGATTGGAGACACAGTGGCCTTTTTTTTTCCAATGATTTTATTTTTTTGGAAACCTCTGGAGGCACCTGTAAGAGGCACTCTAAGTCTTCCATACAATGGACCTATTGGACTATAAAATAATGATAATATCATTTTTTTTATGCATAATATTTTTTCTTTTGCAGACACAAAGGAGTTAAGTGATATAAAAATGGATGTATTTCACACTATGTTGGCATGAAGATCCTTTTGGGACACCAACTTTTCCTAATTCCCAAAGATGTAATTTTCCATATTAACGGTGTGGATTTTGAAGTGCGACTTTCATGTATTGAAGGAGCTGGTTATGGGCTATTTGTGCATACTACCCTGGAAAGTGGTTTGACTATTCTAAACTATGGAGGGCATAAGTATAGATTTCAAGACTGGAAAAAGATATGCAAAATATTTCCAAGAGCTTATAAATATTCTCTTCTAGAGGATCCAAACATAGAAGAAGAGGAAGATCAATCATACATTATTGGTTGTGTAGAAGAAGGAAACGTGTCGGGCTATATAAATAGTTCTCACAGTACAAATGTCTGTCCCAACGTACGCTATACATTTGATCCAAATTTGCCACCTTGGCATAAATGCACCTCTTCACACATCAAGTCAGAAGAATATGGCCATGTATGCATTGAGACTATTTGTCAAGTTGAAGCAGGAGAAGAGTTGTTTGCTGACTATAACTTTACTTGACATTGTAAATATTGTACATGGATGGAAATCTCAAGTACATGCATCATTTTCATTTTTCATGGATGAAATCTCAAGTAAATATAACATTTGATTATTGTTTAGTTTATGCTCAACGAGAATCTAGAGTGCTCTTATGCTTTGTGTGTTGTCTAACATATTTGACTACCTTGGCCATAGAATCTTGATTCTACTCTAGATTTGTGATAAATCTTACCAAAATTTAATCAATGTTTAGGTTGGACAAGTGGTGGGGCTTCAAACATTACTGTCTTAAACAAGTGGAGTTATCTTACTTGAATAAGTGGTGGCCTTTGAATCCAAATCTAAGCCAAATCTCTAATTATTTTCTTGTAGTCTAGGTTGGACATTTGGTGGACCTTGTATCCATGTTTCCTCAACAAGGGTGGCTTTTAGTATTCACTTTAAGTACTCATCTTTAATAAAGTGTAGGATGGAAAATGTTGAGTTAGTAGATTGTATTTTAGACAAGTGGTGTTTGGTGTACGAATGCTGAAAATGGTTGCAAGGATTCTAACAACGACTTTACCTTAAATAAATTTCTTACTAGGAGTTCTACATATAAATATGGTGAATAAAATTCTAGTGGTTTTGAGATACCATTTGTGTGTGTGTTTTCTTAGATTCACAAACTGGGATGGATAATGCTCCTATGGTTCAGTCAACAACTATAGAATCCATAGATTCTATGGTTTCTAAAGTGCCCAAGATGGATGATATTTCTATACTAGAGTCTAGTGTTGTGCAACTTGAGCAAGCTTCCAATAATGAGAACCAAGAAATCGATGCTTCAAAAATGCAACATACATCAAAAGAGACTGAAAAGTCCACTCACGAGCTATTGCCAATTGGTACTACGTCATGTAGCGTAGATGTTGAGAAATCCATGCTTACAATTATATTGGATTTAAATGGTCTATTGTTGAAACGTTCCCCTCAACCATCCTCACACCACAACTCAGTGCAAATGGATTCAAAAAGATATATTATACTCAGGCCAGGTTGCATCCAATTCTTGAAGACTATTTTACAAAGGTTTAATGTTGCAATTTGGTCGACAGCTACTAGGAATAATGTGTATCAAATCCTTGCAGCACTAAACAACTTAGCTGAGGATACATTGCCTTTCTTTGCAATTTGGTCGCAAGATGTTTGCTACACCGCTCAAACTCAAAAATTGTTTAGACCCGACAATCCAAACGTTGAGGCAATGTTCAAGCCTCTAGCCAAAATTGCCATGGGGTTTGAATGTGATCCACAAAGAACAGTGCTTATTGATGACTCTCCTTACAAGGGATGTATTTCACCAGCAAACAATTGCATTTTTCCACCACAATTTGATGCTGAGAAGATGGTTGACAATATGCTCTTGGAGGAGCTACTGCCATACTTGATTCAGCTTGATGAGAGAAGGGATGTGCGTGATTTAATTGCTTCTAATCGTTATGGACAACCTATAGTGACAAATGATAGTGAATACAAACAAATCATGGAGTATTGGAAGCAGAAAAATGATGTTTGGTCAGCTAAGGTGTTCTTTACAAGAAGAATACCACCTGCAAAAGGTGACAGAGATGAAACTATCATTGAAGATGCAAGTGACACAAGCCACCACAATGAAATGAGAAGAGCCCAAATACAAGAGATCTTGGCAAAGGAGCGTACACCCATTGAAAGCATGAAGGCGTCACAATTGACCACTTTAGCTAGGCAATTGGGTTGTAACACAAAAGGAGTTTTGAAGGCAACCACAGCAAAGGCTTATATAAATAAGGTGAAAGCTGAGAACAATCTTCTAAGGCTGGATAGAAAGCAACCCTAAGGTACTAGTGACATGTCATATATTCTTGATACACATGCTTGAACACTCATGTGCATGGTATCTAACAAATCTTTCTTTTTATTCCTTCTTGCAGGATCTTACAAAGGATACTACTAGATGGAGCTCAATCAATAGAGATTTTGATATTTTTGCTCAAAATAATGAAGCAGTCACCTACATTTTTTGTTTATCAATTTCTTGAGAGACTTTATTTTAGTTTGTAATCATCAAATGAAATGAAAAGTATCCTTCTTATTAAGATTGTTGATCTTTTTCTTGTTCAAACCTTTCAATTGTGATTTATAGTTTTGTTAGCATGAGATTGTGCTTTTTTAGTTTGAAAAAAATTGTCAAAGATCCAAGTCTTTTTGGCTTTACTTAAGTTATTAATTGTGAAAGATCCAAGTCTTTTTGTTTACTTAAGTTATTGATTGCCTATGTAATAGTCCTTAAAACAATATCGGATGGCTTTCTTGCTCCCATGTCTCACATTGGTCTTTAGGTAAGACAAGTGGTGACCTTGAAAGTATGGTCTCATATCTCGATCAAGTGAAGAGACATGAAGCTTAAATATCACTACTATGTATCTAGTGTTAAACTCCATCGAGACAAAGACTAGATAGCCAAATTGCAGTCGAGTTTAAGTGAAAAATCCATTTGAGCTAAGGTAAAACTTATAGTGCCTCATTTTTCTAGGATTCTACCCCATCAAGGAAGTTAGAATCTAGCACAAACCAATTAAGACTCTTTTGGAGCCTAGATAGGACAATTCGTGGAACTTATGAAACTTATTATTGAGTTAGAGTCTAGTTTAGATAAGCAAAAGATCTTCAAACCAGCACTTGACTTTCTTACTATTCAATATTCAAAGTCCCTTGAGGCTAACAAATTACATACCCACTTGTAACCTAACTAATGAGTAATTATATAGATCTAAGCAAGTATATATAATGAGTCTTCAAACTAATAATCCAAGGTAAGAGAGTAGCAAGGTCCACTACTTGTCCAAGATCAGCTCTAGACAACATAGAAAGATGCTAGTTCTACTAATTGTCTAATTATAGGCATGGAGAAATGATAGAAGGTTGACCACTTGTCCAACCTATCATCTCTAGTAAGATGGGAGGTTTGGCCTTAAGATTCACCATGTAACCAACCTATACATCATTGTATTATGAAGAGTAAAAAAGCAAAGCTCCACCACTTGTCCAAGCTAGTTCTAAAATCCACATGGAGATAAGCAAGCTCCACCATTTGTCGAATCTCTCTTCCATTAAAACATGAAAAACCTCATCTATGTTGTATAGGGGGACTTTTTTCCAAGGTCCACCACTTGTCCAAGCTAGGATCCCTAGTAGCACGAGTGGTTTGGTCTCAAGATACACCACTTGTACACTCTATGCCATTATATTAAGAAGAACTATGTATTAATGTCCACCACTTGTCCAACCTATAAGGTTATATCTTAAATGGTATCCTTTCTCACCACTTAAAATGCCCATGATATGTTTTACACGGGGGTTTCATTCCAAGGTCCACCACTTGTCCAAGCTAACTCTATTCAAACATAGAGAGAAGCAAAGGTCCACCACTTGTCCAAGCTAACTCTATTCAAACATAGAGAGAAGCAAAGGTTCACCACTTGTCAAAGCTAGGCTCCGTTGAAGTATGGAGAGAAGTAACCTCCATCATTTTTCCAAGATAGGTGCCATTCAAACATGGAAAGAATCAAGATCTACCATGTCTCCGAGATTCTAGGCTCCATTGAAACACCCTAAAACCATGATATTTTGTACATGGGGTGTTTACATTCAAGGTCTACCACTTCTCTAACGTATTATACCTAGTAGCATGAGTGATTTGGTCTTAAGATTCACCACTTATCCACTCTATGTCATTATATTAAGAATAACTGGGTGTTAAGGTCCACCACTTGTCCAACCTATAAGGGTATATCTTAAATGGTATCCTTCACCACTTGTCAAGGTCCATCACCACTTTTCCAACCTATAAGGTTATATCTTGAATGATATTTTTCCTCATCACTTGTAATGTCCATGCTATGTTTTACAAAGGGTTTTGTTCCAAGACCCACCACTTGTCCAAGCTAACTCCATTAAAACATAGAGAGAAGCAAAGGTCCACCACTTGTCCAAGATAGGCTCCATTGAAACATGGAGAGAAGGATGATCCACCATTTCTCCAAGATAGGTTCCATTGAAACATTGAGAGAAGTAATCTCCACCATGTCTCCAAGCTAGGCTCCATTGAAATACCCTAAACCCATAATTTTGTACATGAGGGGTTTACATTCAAGGTCCACCACTTGTCCAACCTATTATCCCTAGTAGCAAGAGTGGTTTGGTCTCAAGATTCACCACTTGTACACTCTATGTCATTATATTAAGAAGAAATATGTGTTAAAGTCCACCACTTGTCCAGCCTATAAGGTTATATTTTAAATAGTATCCTTTCTCACCACTTGAAATGCCCATGATATGTTTTACATGGGGGTTTCATTCCAAGGTCCACCACTTGTCCAAGCTAACTCTATTAAAACATATAGAGAAAGAAAGGTCCACCACTTGTCCAAGCTAGGCTCATTGAAACATGGAGAGAAGGAACCTCCACTGTTTCTCCTAGATAGGCTCCATTGAAACATGGAGAGAAATAAGCTCCACCATGCCTCCAAGTTGCTAGGCTCCATTGAAATACCCAATACCCATAATTTTTTGTACATGGGGGGTTTACATTCAAGGTTCACCACTTGTCCAACCTATTATCCCTAGTAGGTTTGGTCTCATGATTCACCACTTGTCCACTCTATGTCATTATATTAAGAGGAATTAGGTGTTAAGGTCCACCACTTGTCCAACCTATAATGTTATAGCTTGAATGGTATTTTTTCTCACCACTTGTAATGCCCATGACATGATTTACATGAGGGTTTTGTTCCAAGGTACACCACTTGTCCAAGATAAATCTATTGAAACATAGAGAGAAACAAAGGTCCACCACTTTTCCAAGCTAGGCTGCATTGAAACATGGACCTTAATACCAAATTATTTCTAATAGCATGAGTGATATTTTGTACATGGGGCGTTTACATTCAAGGTCCACCACTTGTCCAACCTATTTCCCTAGTAGGTTTGGTCCCAATTTCACCACTTATCCACTCTATGTCATTATATTAAGAATAATTGGGTGTTAAGGTCCACCACTTGTCCAACCTATAAGGTTATATATTGAATGGTATTTTTTCTCACCACTTGTAATGCCCATGATATGTTTTACATAGGGTTTTTGTTCCAAGGTCCACCACTTTTCCAAGATAACTCTATTCAAACATAGAGAGAAACAAAGGTCCACCACTTGTCCAAGCTAGGCTCCCTTGAAACATGGAGAGAATGATGCTGCACCATTTATCCAAGATAGGCTGCATTGAAACATGGAGAGAAGCAAGCTTTACCATGTTTCCAAGCTAGGCTCCATTGAAACACTCTAGGGGGTTTTATTTCAAGGCCCACCACTTGTTCAACCTATTATCCCTAGTAACATGAGTGGTTTGGTTTCAAGATTCACCACTTGTACACTCTATGTCATTCTATTGTGTTAAGGTCCACCACTTGTCCAACCTATAAGGTTATATCTTAAATGGTATTCTTTCTCGCCACTTGAAATGCCCATGATATGTTTTACATGGGAGTTTCATTCCAAGATCCACCACTTGTCCAAGCTAACCATATTCAAACATAGAGAGAAACAAAGGTCCACGACTTGTCCAAGCTAGGCTCCATTGAAACATGGAGAGAAGGAACCTCCACCATTTCTCCTAGATAGGCTCCATTAAAACATGGAGAGAAGTAAGTTCCACCATGTCTCCAAGATGCTAGGCTCCATTGAAATACGCAAAACCCATGATATTTTGTACATGGGTGATTTACATTCAAGGTCAACCATTTCTCCAACCTATTATCCCTAGTAGGTTTGGTCTCACAATTCACCACTTTTCCACTATATGTCATTATAATAAGAGGAATTGGGTGCTAAGGTCCACCACTTGTCCAGCCTATAAGGTTATACCTTGAATGGTATTTTTTCTCACCACTTGTAATGCCCATGACATGCTTTACATGGGGGTTTTGTTCCAAGGTTCACCACTTGTCCAAGCAAATTCTATTGAAACATAGAGAGAAACAAAGGTCCACCACTTTTCCAAGCTAGGCTCCATTGAAACATGGACCTTAATACCAAATTATTCCTAGTAGCATGAGTAATATTTTGTACATGGGGGGTTTGCATTCAAGGTCCACCACTTGTCCAACGTACTTTTCCTATTAGGTTTGGTCGCAAGATTCACCACTTGTCCACTCTATGTCATTATATTAATAATAATTGGGTGTTAAGGTCCACCACTTTTCCAACCTATAAGGTTATATATTGAATGGTATTTTTTCTCACCACTTGTAATGTCCATGATATGTTTTACATGGGGATTTTGTTCCAAGGTCCACCACTTGTCCAAGCTAAATCTGTTCAAACATAGAGAGAAACAAACGTGCACCACTTGTCCAAGGTAGGCTCCATTGAAACATGGAGAGAATGATGCTCCACCATTTATCCAAGATAGACTCCATTGAAACATGGAGAGAAGTAAGCTCCACCATGTTTCCAAGATGCTAGAGTCCATTGAAATACCCAAAACCCCTGATACTTTGTACATGGGGGGTTTACATTCAAGGTCCACCACTTGTCCAACCTATTATCCCTAGTAGCATGAGTGGCTTGGTCTCAGGATTCACCACTTGTCCACTCTATATCATTATATTAAGAAAAATTGGGTTTCCATATCTAAATGGATCTTTGCTTGGATAAGTGGTAGACCTTGAGACCTAAATACCCATTCTACACTAGAGAATTGGTTAAGCCTTATACACTTCAAGAATACCTTTAACAACAAGTAGTAGTTATTAGTTGACTTAAGTCTAGTTGAACTCCATGGTATTGAGACTAAGAGAGAGTGTAGCATAAAAAAGAGTCAGGATTTTAATTTGACTTTCTTTCTATTAATGAGTAGATCATAGATGGATTTTGGTATCTAATAAAACCTTAGGGTAGACAATGTAAAACTCATGTCTATTGTTGTGTTTGCATTAAGTGTTCTTGTTCTTTAATTTCAGAACCATTACAGAAAAATGGATTGGCTATATGCTGGCATAAATTGAAGAAAACTATTGAATTACCCATCCAACCTCCTCCAAGACCTTGTCCAAGGAATGAATCACCTCCTTATCACCTACCACTTGCTTTCAAGGACATCAAAAGAGTACTTATCTTGGATCTAGAGGGGTTACTTCTCAAGACAGTTGAAATGAAACATGGAGATTCTATGCCATCTTGGGCTCAACACATGCGACTTGTGGAGGACAAAGATGAAGTTTATCATGTGGTGCGACCAGACGCACAAAGTTTTTTGGATTTTTGTGCTGAATACTTTGAGCTATGGATATGGAGTTGCTATAACTTAACAAGGGTGCAACGCATCACACAAAAGTGTTTTCCTGAGCAGTATACCAAGTTCAAGGTGTTTATGAGTAACAAAAATTGCCAAAATCCAAATATCATGTTAGGATTTACAAGGGTTTATCACAAAAATCTGAGTGATATTTGGAAGATATTTGAGGATTTGGATGCAAACAATACCTTAATTTTTGATGACACTCCATATAGGGTGATGTGGAACATGCCAGGGACATATCTTATATTTCCAAAGATGTGGAGGCAAACTTCCGAGCAACTTCAAAACTTCTTGCAGAGAACCATAATTCCATGGTTGGTAGGATGGTTGTATGCAAGAGATAAGAGAGTCTATACATACAACACAATTGTAAATCAGTATAGTGATTCTGAGACAAATTATGTCCTTGGTGTGTACTTGTCAACACGAAAGCATTGAATAAATATGGCTATAAGATGCTTTTTTTATTCTAGTGTGTCAATTTGTATAATTTGATATAGTCTTTTTTTTTAATAAAAAAGGTGTGTCAATTTGATGAACACTTGAATGGAGTGCACCCTACTCTAAGGGGACTTCAATGTACTATTGGAGTGCATCCTATTGTAAGGGGACTCTGATGTATTGCTAGAGTGCACCCAAATTTTTGGGGACTCATTTTTTATTTGATTGGGGCCTATGTTGGGTCATATAGTAAAAGAAATTCATTTTTTGTCAATTCATATCGAGGTTGCATTTATTTGGAACTATGAAAGAATTGATGTTTGATGTCAAAATAAAACTTGTAAGTGTGGATCAGAGAATTCATGGACTTTAAATATGTGAGAGGGATCTTTTTCTTGGGCACAAATGTTTGCTTCAAGAATTTTGACATTACATACTTTTTGTGAAAGAGTTTTAGAACCTAAAAGACTTTGAAAACAAAACTATGGAATCTAAGTGCATGTATTCTTGAATGGCTTGAAAGTTGATGTATACATGCATGTCGCCTTGATGAAGATTTAGATCTGACAAGATGGAAAGATATAATTCTTGGACGTTACCTTTGTCAATTTGGTAATAACATATTTAACTTTCTTTTAATATGGGTGGAAAATATATTATTATGTGCATTTGGAACCTAATTGCTTGACCTTCAAACCAAGATTCCTATGTTATTTTTTCATATACTTTTTTGTACTGAATTAAGATTGTGGATGCAAGGTCCACCACTTGTTCAAGCTAGATCTAAGAAAGTATATATATTGAGTCTTCAAACTAGTAAACCAAGGGAAGAGAGAAGCAGGGTCCATCACTTGTCCAAGCTCATCTCTAGACAACATAGAGAGATGTTATGTCTACTAATTGTCCAATATAATCATGGAGAAATGATAGAAGGTTGATCCACTTGTCCAACCTATCATCTCTAGTAAAATGGGAGGTTTGGCCTTAAGATTCACCATGTAACCAACATATACTTCATTGTATTATGAAGAGTAGAAAAGAAAAGCTCCACCACTTATCTAAGGTAGTTCCCAAATCAACATGGAGAGAAGAAAGCTTCACCATTTGTCCAAGATAGGTTCCATTAAAACATGGAAAACCTCATATATGTTGTACATGGAAGCTTTTTTCCAAGGTCCACCACTTGTCCAAGCTAGGATCCATTAAAACATGGATAGAAACAAGGCTCCACAACTCGTCCAACCTTTATAGCTGCGAAGTGTACCGGTTGTCTAAACTAGGCATGGGAAAATAATAGAAGGTCCACCACTTATCCAATATATTATCTCTAATAGCATGGGAGGTTTGGTCTCAAGATTTAGGAATTGGCTGACCTGTATTTCATTGTATTATGATGAATTTGGTTTTAAAGTCAACTACTTATCCAAGCTATAAGTTTATATCTTGAATGGTATTCCTTCCCATCACTTAGAAAACCAATGATATGTTGTACATGGGAGGGTTTGTTACAAGGTCCACCACTTGTCCAAGCTAGTTTCATTGAAACATGGATGAAGACAAGCTCCACCATTTGTTAAATCTAGACTCCATTGAAATCTAGAAAATCCATTCTATGTTGTACATGGGGTTTTTGTTTTAAGGTCCAACACTTGTCCAAGCTAAGATCCATTGAAACATGGAGTAGAGAAACACTCCACCACTTGTCCAAGCTAGGCAACATTGATAGTAGTTGGTTTATTTTGAAGATCCACCACGTGTCTAAGCTAACTCTATTGAAACATAGAGAGAAGCAAAGGTCCACCAACTATTTAAGCTAGGCTCCATTGAAACATGGACAGAAGCAAGCTCCACCATTTCTCCAAGATAGACTCCATTGAAACATGGAGAGAATCAAAGGTCCACCATTTCTCCAAGCCAAGATCTAGCTGTCCAACCTATAAGGTTATATCTTAAATGGTAATCTTTCTAATCACTTGGAATACCCATGATATGTTTTACATGGGGGTTTTGTTCCAAGATCACCACTTGTCCAAGCTAGTCTCCATTGAAACAAGGAGAGAAGCAAGCTCCATCATTTCTCCAAGATAGGCTAGCATGGATAAGTGCACCTTGAAACCAACCTTCCTATGAGGCAATAGAGCATATGCTACATATTTTATGTATGCCCCATGCCTCAAATTAAGAAGTTATAGATTAGAAGTGGACCTTGCTTAAATGTCACATGCAATAAATTAAGGAAAAATAGCCAAGTGGATTGTATTCCTCAATGGATCCTTGCTTTCACAAGTTGTGAACCTTGAGTCACTTTTACATTAACTTGGACAAGTGGTGGACCTAGAAACCAAGCTCTCCATGTTGAGATAAGTTGTAGGTAGGACAGTAGAACATAGACAACGATAATGGATGCAATATACTCCTCTCCTAATAATCCAATTGATTGAAACCATGATATTTTAGTTGTTTTCATTGTGTATTGTATGTGCATGAAGTGGAATGAGACCTTAAGAAAACTCAAATTTTTGACAAAATATCTATATTTTATACATGATATATTGAAGGTTGTCCAACCTGGGAATTGGGATTTTCCCACTTTACCTAATATGGTCTTTAACACGTTGCCTAAACCTAACCTATAATCTAGCTAGCCTAGCCTATAACCTATAGCTTAACCTAACCTATAACTTAAACCTAACCTGGAACCTAACCTAGATGGTAATCTAACTTAATTAACGTCCTATAACTTAACCTATGATCTAACCTAACCTATAAACTAACCTAACATATATATATGACCTAACTTAACCTAACCTATAACATAAACCTAATCTAACCTAACCTATGACCTAACTTAGCCTAACATATAATTAACCTAATTTTATTTATAACCTAGCTATACCGTAACCTAACCTATAACTTAAACTAAACCTAACCAAAACCTATAACCTAAACCTCATCAATCGATCGCATAATTTCGAAAAGGACATAATTCAAAACGAAATTTCTTCAAAACAAGATTTTTCATAGCATAATTGCAAAACAACAAAACAACACGACGAGATGATAGTATAATTTCATAACATAATTTCAAAGCATAATTTTGAAATAAAATTACCATAATTTCAAAACAAATTTTTTCCAAAGCATTATTTCTAAACAAAATGGCTTAAAAACTTAAAGCATTGAAAGTTTAAAGCATGAAATTTTATTTTTCAGTATACAAATTAATTTAATATGCATTAAAATTTTGAGCACTCACATGCGGTCTATTTGAGTAATAAAGGGTCTTGTAAACGTTCTTGAACCTACAAAAATGCGCGCGCGCACACACACACACACACACACACACACACACACACTATGTTAAACCCGAAACCCTAAACTTACAAGCAAGCTTGAAAAGCATCTCACCTTGGTACTAGAGTGTAGTCCACAAGCAAGATTTTCACCTCCCTCAATTTATTAGGCAGCAGATCTGTAGTAGGTGAGGAGGAGGAGGTCTAGAGAAGAGGCGTTGTGAGCGGGATGAAAACACACACAACGCCTCTATAATCACCCGACACACACTCTTGGGATGATACACACAAACACTATGGGGAACCACTCAATTTACACAACCCATCTCCCAAGACAAGGAACACACCAATGGATTGAGAGAAGAGAGACTATCCATTTGCCCACTCAACACAGACATCTACACACACCCACCAAAAAACTCAGCTCAAAAGAGGAATATTTTTCATGTTAAGATACAATTGATCTTGTGCCAACACCAATGGGGAAAATAGCTCACACAACATGGATGAAATATGCTAGATACAATTACAAATTTGAGCAGAGGCTTCCCTCACATGAGAAACTTACACAGCCAAAACAGTCAAAAAATAGTGAGGAATTTGACAAAATGGACAGCACAATTGCGTCCCGAATGGGCCAAAAATGCCAGTGTACAATATCAAAGTGCTCAAATCCAACCTCGGATGAGCAGTTTATGGCCAAAATAGGCTCCAAAAAAAGTAAAAACTCAGTTGCGGCTGTTCCTCCTCTTCGTTCCACACTTTACTGGTTTTGTTCTTAGATTTTCTAGTGTCCACACTTCAATTTATCCCTTGGGCACCTTTGGCCTTTTGATTGACCTCAAACGGCGGACCCCGAACTCGCCAAAAAATGGCCACACATTGCATTTTTGTCACCCCTCTACATCCATCCGCACACGTGGCACTCAATTTTTTCCAATAAGGCATCCCGCAATCATGTGGAGTGACCCCCAAATATAGTTCTCATGATGATCTTTTTGCATAATTCATCACAAGTAAACACCCACGTTGTGTCCGTACTTATTCACGTGCAAGCTTTGATCCCACTCGTCCTCCTGACACCATTGGATGCCACTTGACGCACTTGCTTACCTCATGGCGTACGCCCATTGATAGCTTCCTCAATAAGTTTTACGCTCTACCAAATCCTCATTATTATAAAAAAATGATGTACTATGTACATGCTATCCTACATGTACACATGTGGGTCCCATGTAACCACCTGGCTCTGGAAAATGGGCAATTCTTTATTTGATGCACCATGCATGTGTATGTACATATGTGCAATCACTTCTTCCAAAAAACTCCTAACATAATTTGCCTATCCCCTAGCCTGCTAGATCATTCATGATCAGTAGTAGCAAAAAGCCCGGGGAGGTCACCTAATAAAAATGTAACCTATCACGTGAGTTCAACAAAAGGGTATTTAAAGTTCTTGAAACTTATAGAAATATATATACAAAAGGGCATTATTTTTTCAAATTTGAAAAAAACTTACAGATATTAAAATAAAAGGGTACATTATATTCCTTTAAAAATTCACAATTTTACAAACATGTCTTGAACGCACTTGATATGGTAGTTTTACACATAGTGAACCCCACGAGGCAAAAAGAGATATGAGACTCGCCGCGTCACAGGTCTCCTCATCCCTCATATACATTACTTGTTCTGCAAACAGCTCATCTTGCTCCACCATCATGAATCTAGCATGATATAATTTAAGATGCAATCCGTTAACCCTTGACTTATGTAGGATCCCATTCAAGTTAGCCAGCTAATATGTACCATTCAGAAAAAACTCCACTACCTTGAAAGGGTCTTCCTGGGCACTTAATTTGAAACTTCTTTTGGAATGTCTTCCAGCTTATTGTTGTAGCACCATGTTTCTTGATACCCTTACTTTTGACTTTTTCATTTATCTTTTCCAAATCCTTATCTTACATCTGCCCATAATGTTCCAATGCACTCATCCTATCCAGTTGAACCTCTTGTAATTGTAAGAGCCTCTCTTTGAATGCATCGCTAGACTGCCCAAGAAACTTTTCTAACATCTTGACCGTAGGCAACTCTACTTCCATAGGAAATAGTGCTTCCTTTCCATACACCAAATGAAATGAAGTAAACCCTGTACTTGTCTTTACCGAAGTACGGTAAGCCCATAATGCACTAGGCAATTCCAAATCCCAATTCTTTCCTTGGTGGTCTGTCACTTTCGAAAGAATTTGTACCAACTCACCATTGAATCTTTCATTTAAACCATTACATTGTGGATAATAAGGAGTAGTATGCTGGTGCCTAATCTTCATCTTCGCGTATAAAAAGTCTAATAGGATAGCTCTAAATCATGGCCCCTTGTCCGAAAGTAGCTCTAGTGGCACCCCAAACTTACAACATATTTCATCGTACACAAATTCTGTCACATCCTTTGCAATGATTTGTTTTACTGTTGTAACCTCTGCCCATCTAGAGAGATAGTCCACTGCCTTCGAAATATAGCTTTTGCCCCTGCTTGTGATAGACATGCCTATTGCATCAATCCCCCACTTTTCAAACATATCAAATGCCATAATGGTCTTTCGTAGCTCTGGCTTCAACACTCTCTTCCCAAATTCTTGACACCTATTGCAAGACCTACACCAATGGTGAACATCCATGTGCAAACTAGGCCATTTGCAAGATCTTATGCAAGGTGATCTTTAGAGCAAAATGCCCGCCACATGCGCCTTCATGATTATCTTCCAACACTCTGTAAAGATCCTCCCGCCAAGGTACACGTCTCAACACAAGATCAACCCCTTTCATGTACAAGGCATCACCAATCAATTTGTACTTGGGTGCTCTACGCACAAAACCATACCTCTTAGACTTCTAAATGTCGTTCAGAATGATTCCTGTTAGCAAAAACTCCTCTTCTTGAGCCAAACTTTCTTGGCCATGATAAAGAGGTAAATTGGTCCTCAGCACAAATAGCTTCCCAATCATTCTTTAAGCTACTTCATGTGCCTCTCCATTTAGAGCACGTTCAATGAGTCCGATGCTCCATGCTTCAAAATTTTCTAGCAGGCCTTTAATTCTAAAACACATTTCCTTCAATAAGGTGTTCCTGCTCTTCCACACACCCAACACTTGCTTCACAACTAACAAGGCATCACATTTTATGCTCAAACTTCTAATCCCATGCTTCAAACAAATGTGTAATCCGGCTTCCAAAGTAGCATATTCAGCCTCATTATTACTATGAACATCCAATTCGAACCCTCTCTTGCATACTAGCTTCCCCTCTGGATCGTAAAGTGCTATACCCCCTGAAGCGGCATAATTTCTCTTTCTATATGAGCTATCAAATAGCAACACATGTGCGTTGCTGATCTGTGGCACTTCTTCAACTACCCTTCTCACCACCTCTTCCTTAACAAGAAGGGGATTCTCCTTGTAAGTCAACAAATCAACTAGAGTAGCTCTTGTACTGTCTTTCACTAAAAACGAGAACTCAAACTCTTGAAGCTCAATTACCCATTTCTTGACCACATTTGACATGTTAGTGCCATTAATTAACTGTGGCAAAAAGGCATAACTCGTTAAGAAAACAAAAGGTGGTGGTAGCAAGTTATGATGAAATTGGCAACAAGCAAATATTACACTGGCCATCACTAGCTCTACTTCCGACAATTTTCTTTCTGCTACCAACTTCACTCGGTTTGCATAATACATTAGCCTCATATAATGACTTCCCTTCCTCATTTGCAATAGCATGGCTCCAATGGAATCATCCCCTATTGATGAATTTACATAAAAATGCTTGCTCCCAATCAGGAGCCTGCATGGCTGACAACCTCGCTAACACCTCTTTCACCTCTTGAAACACTTCTTCACACTTGTCATCCCATTGCAATGGATCATGTTTTGCCACTTGCTGTAATGGATAAAGGAGATGTGAACACAATGGATTAAATCCCGCCATGTAGTTCACTTTGTGTATAAAGGTTGCCAACTGCTTTGTACTCTTAGGTGATGGAAGAAGAATAATAGACTTAACCTTGTCTGGATCAGTCTCAATGCAATTTTCTGACACCATATGGCCCAATAACTTCACCCTTGGGTGTGCTAGATGACATTTCTTTGTGTTTAGTTGTCCTCCACATTCATCATATCGAGCCAATACCATCTATAGCTTCTCATGGTGTTCAGCCCTACTAGTGTAGACACAAAAGTCGCCCATGAAATCTTTAACACAACTACCAATGAATGGTGACAATACCCAATTTGCTCTCTCTTGATAAAAGGATGGTCCATTTGTTACCCCGAGTGCCAATACCCTGTAGCAATAACAACCCCATGGTGTAATGAAAGTTGTCTTTGTTATGTCTTTAAGAGCAATGTTTAATTGAAAAAAGACTGAAAAACTATCACACACACTATACCTCTCATAACCTCCCACTGAATCTAAGATTTGATCGATGAATGGAAGAGGATATGGGTTCTTCTTAGTGGCTGCATTTAAGGGTTTAAATTCTATACAAATCCTCTACTTTCCATCCTTCTTTGGGCTGTCCACTACTAGACTCACTTATTTTGTGGTCTCCACTGGGACTATGAACCCTGCCTTCAATAACTTGTCCACCTATTCGCGCAAGGCTTCCATCTGCTCTTGACTCATCCTTCTTAGCCTTTGTCGCACTGTCTAGCACCTTTTTTTCAGCTCTATATGCATATATTCTCCTTTTAACCCTCTAATATCTTCATATGAAGTAATAAACAAATCAGGAAAACTAGCCATCATGTGCAAGTATATCTCCTTCTCCATAGCTGAGAGGTCTCCACTGATCAGTTGTGTCATCAATTCTTGCTTCTTTGACAATTCAACCTTGGTTTGCATCAACCCTTCAATCACTTCATAAGACCCTTCACTTTCATCTTCAATCTCATTTGCAAATGCAACTAAACTAGACTCATGGATTTCTTTGTCAATCAGAAGCAACATCAATATTCTCATCACTGCTGGTAGTACTATCACTGTCCTCGTCAGACACTGTGGAATAGTCTTCATCACTAGACTCATACTCATCTTCATGAAGTTCCTCTAATCCTTTCCTTGTGTCCATATTATATAGCTTCTTGGAACGTGTCTTTCCATAGATTCTAATCGTACCACATCTCCAATCTTGAACAACTCCCTTTGCACGTACCCATGGTCTACCCAATATAATAGGAAATGCTCCCAACCCCACTGGCATCACATGAAAATCAACCACCTCCTTTGCATCATACGCCTCCACTTCTAAGCTCTTTAGAACACCCAAACATTTTACTTTCTGATGGTTTGTCAATGTGATTGGAAAGCTTGACACCCCAGTCACTATAAGACCCATCTTCTTAATGCATGAGTGTGTTATGACCCAAATTTGGGCTTCACCATCAACATAACCTTGTCCCAGATTTTTTGTTCTGTGCCACACATCCACTATTGGGAAATTTTTGGTAGCTCATCCATCGCCAACACCTTCACTGAACCTGACTCTGGCTCTTTCTTCATTGGGTTAACCATCCTCTTCCATGGTTGCTTTAGCTTAGGCGCCATCTCTATAAGCTGCCCAAAAGTAACATCTACTTTTCTTCTTCTCAGATACTCCTTCGAGTCATAGCTTAATTGCCCATCCCCTAGTGGAAAATCTGAAACATGAAACTTGCAACTAGCCCTCCTTTTCCTCTTGGCCTTGACATCCTCGTCATCATGGCTCTTTCTTTTCTTCTTACTAGGCTGGGGCACTTCTTCCTTCCTTATCCTGTGTGGTCCTCTTCCCAATAGGCATCACTAATGTGTCCTCCAGCTTTGCTGCCTTTCCCAAGGTGACCACACTTATCACTTTTGTCTTTCCCTTTTCCTCTTGGGTTAATCCACTGGTTCCTTATTCTCCCTTAATTTCAATGCCATAATCATTTGACCTCGTTAGCACCTGTCTTGGCAATGGATACATGTCTCCTTCCATCCTTGGTGGCTTATCACATTGCGGGCTGATGCGGCCCAACTCTTTGCAATTATAACACGTAGGCGTCTGCCTCCAGACTCTACCATTGCTTTTTCCAACACCATTCCTGGTTTTTCTTCACCTCTTGGCTGATTTGCAAACCTCCCTTGACCTCGAGTTTTTTACCAGATTACCTAGCATGTTTAGGCTGAGATTCTTCATTAAATTTACCACTTTCCTCATGCCCTGCCTTAGCCCATCATCTTAAACTGATGTAGTGACCATTGCTGGCATAACTTGAGGGGTAACAGAAACCAGTGGTTCATGATGAACCCCTGGCATGCGACCTTGCAAACAATCCATAGGCTGAAACTCAAACCTCCTGGACAAAGACTCTACTCCAAGCTAACTCATTCTTATCATATTCCACTCTTTGTTCCTCCCTACATCTAGTGCATCTTCATATGTCCTAGACTTCTTTAACTCCACTCTCCACGTATATTCTCCCAAGACCATCCAAGAACCTATCCTTCTTCATCATGTCAGGTGGGGGTACCTGTGGTGCTAAGGCCTTGCACATCCTCTCCCATGCCAATGACAACTTACGTATGTATGCATCTACTGGATCACCTTCCCTTTGCATCAAACCGTGTACTTCTTGCTACACTTTGTCAGGATATTTTGTCTTCACAAACTCCATTTCCAATCCATGCCGTAGATTTTTCCAACTTAATCTCATAGGTGGATCAGCCGCACACAACTCCTCTTAAAATGCTTTGGACCAAACTCCTGCATCACTCTCTTCAAACAAATATGGAGAAGACGTAACATTTGCGCAGGATCATGAATCTGGTTGCTAATGCATGCAACCTCCATCTTTTCCAAAAAGTCTTCCACGTCTTCATCACTTCTTCCACAAAATTCCGGACAAGAGAAAGCCATGGCTAACCAAGTTTCAATGCTTTGAAAACCCCTTCTAACACATGTGCAAGAACCCAAAACTTTTTACTGACTCAATCCCCAGAAACTTCAATGGAGCTTAAGCTTTTAGAAAAGGATGAACACATGCACATAAAATGAGTTTTCATAGTTAATCATTGGAATAACAACAGGCAAAGGAGATTCCATTATCTTTATTGCTCTTCTTGGCCCAAACATAAAGACTATGCACTGCTAGTAAAAGATCTTCATGTCCACATGAACATTTATTTGGATTCTTTGTGCAAAATGAAAAGGAGTGAACTGAGGTCCATCGTGATTATCCATTAAAATCCATCCATGCATCTCCCAATAAAGCACACTTGACTAATGACCCTCTGATTTTTCTAGAGTTTCAACAACATAATAACATAAATGGCTCAAAAGACCAAAAACCAGCCATCACAACTTGGAAAAATTCTGGCAGATTTTCCTCAGAAGTAGAGTAGTAAGAACCCAACATATAGACTGTATATGTATGCATAATTTTCCAACAATGGTACCCAAGCATCAAGTAGGAATCACTAGTACATAGCCTATGACGAGGTCACAAAAAGAGTGCTCGAACCACCTGTATCACCGAAAGGATCTCACATTTGAGGATCCCCCAGCTCAATAAAACCTCACCACGACCCTCTCACAAAGGTTTATGCAAAAATCATATAGTGAAGTCTCATAAATGACAATCTGCCACACTAAGTCTCAAAAATGGTTGGGACTACCAAATAAAACCAAGTATGGCTCCACAAAGGCATACAATACAAGACAATGCGCTCAAACAGGCACCAAATGATGCATACTCACAGCAACTGCAAGTGACTTCCACTTGCTAGTGTATCACTCTACTCTAGCTACCTGCATCTGTGTGAATCACCTGTACCTGTAGCATGTAACCTATAACCTGTAATCTGCAACCTATAATCTTGAAGCTGAAGGTACTCGAAGAAGATCCTCAGTGGGGGTGCCAAAATAATGTGAGCGGGATGAAAACAAACACAACACCTTTATAATACTCAACACACACTCTTGGGATGATACACACACACACACACTATGAGGCACCACTCGACTTACCCAACCCACCTAGCTGAGACAGAGAACACACCGATGGAGTGAGAGGAGAGAGACTATCCATTTTCCCACTCAACACAGACACACACACACACGCCCCAAATCCTCAGCTCAAAAGAGGAATATTTCTAATGTTTAGATAGTGTTGAGCTTGGGCCAACACCAATGGAGCAAATAGACCACACAATATGGATAAAAGATGCGAGATACAGTTACAAATTTGAGTAGAGGCTTCGCTCATAGGAGAAACTTACACAGCCAAAATAGTAGAAAAGTAGTGAGGAATTTGGCAAAATGGACAACGACATCGCGTCCAGAATGGCCCAAAACCCTAGTCTACAATATCAAAGTGCTCAAATCCGACCTTGCATGAGCAGTTTATGGCCAAAACAGGCTCCAAAAATAGCAAAAATTGAGTTGTGGATGTTCCTCTTCTTCTCTCCACACTTTGCTAGTCTTTTTCTCAAGTTTTTTAGTGTCCACCTCCTCAAACTTGAGAAGAATATGTCTCCACCATGAATTTTTCATGCATGCTTGCCTTTACAACAGTGTGCTGAACAACTTGTGCCTCCATGCTTATGGCTCATTCAATTCTCTTAGAGGCCTGAATCAATACTCATGGCCAATAACGCACATTGTTGGTTTCCCTTGCTACGATCTTATTTAATCTGAAGCCCTTATCTCCAAATCCAACAGCTCCAAGACATTTATGTTTGTTCCCTTCTCCACAAGCCAAGTTCTAGGTACTCTTGCAAGGCATTGAGTGATTGTGTTGCAGATTTTTGACGTGTGTTCCACACCATCATTGCAGAACCATATGAATTGTGCCATTGAAGTGCTTCCTTGACCAATGGTATCCCCTCTTTCCCCATGTATGAATCCCCCAAAAGGATGGTGCAGTTGCACCTGCAACTGTGTTTCTTATGTTTTTCTTCCATTTACCAAATCTAGATCCCAACCACCCTTGACATTGAACCATACTATCCTTTGGTATACAACGGATTTTCCACATTGTCTTATGAATATCCATCTCTTCTACTATTAGACCGCACTCCTTTTCTTTGACCTCCTAAGCTGTGTTTCTACAAAGGCAACTAATGCTCAAGATGGCTTTACTTTCACGTAGAAAATTGAGGAGAGCAACACCTAGGTGTATCTAGTTGGTGGCCACTACTGGGGTGTCCATGGTAGCTTCTTCATTGACTTGGTCTCACTATTGATGTCCACTATGAGATGCAGAGAGGGTGTTAAAGTTTAGGCATCTCAAGTGAGCTGCCCAATGTGACCCATTATTTAGTTTGGCTTCTAGGTATTTATTTTACTTATTTATCAAAGTCTTGGGTAGGGAAATTTACTGGGATTCCTATATAGGTAACCCCTTGCCTCCATTGTACACACATTCAATCATTCATTGCCAAGGTTAAGTGGTTCAAGAGTCTCTCTCTCTCTCTCTCTCTCTCTCTCTCTCTCTCTCTCTCTCTCTCCACGCTGTGTATCCCTTTTCTCATGGAGTCATCATGCGACTAGAGAAGTAGATAGGATTCATGGAAGAAGTTTGAGGATCCTTTTGCATCAATACTGCCCCAAGTGTGAGGCTAGAATTTGTTTTACCTCATTGAACTGTTGTTCACTTTCTTCACACTAAGTAGAGATCTCTTGATGAGTAACTTGTTGTAAAGGGAGAACGACTTGAGAGAGCAGGTGATTGAACCTACTCATATACCTCACCTTTTGAAAAAAAAGATACCAATTTCTTTGTTGTGGTGGGAGAGGTAAAAGCCACCAAGGCTTGAACCTTGCTTGGGTCAGCTTCAATGCCCTTGGCAGAGATCACATGGTCAGAAAGAGGAACCTTGCTTTCACCAATGTGGCATTTCTCCACGTTGAGTTGGCCACCCAAATCTTGCAACACTCGCTAGACCTTCATAAACTTTCTCCAAATGAAGAGAGCGCGAGCTATAGAAACAAAAATCATCAATAAAAATACAGATTGAAAAACAAATATCACATAGCGCTAAAAGGTGGTTGGAGCATTGGAGAGACCAAAAGGCATAACTCTAAAAGCAAAACATCCCCATGGTCTGATGAAGTTGTCTTCTTTTGATCTTCTTTGGCGATGCTAATTTGAAAGTATCTTGAGTAGCCATCACATATTGTGTAGTGCTCATGTTCTGCTACCTCATTGAGAATTTAATCTTTGAAAGGAAGAGGATAATGGTCCCTCTTTGTGGATGCATTAAGGGGTTTGTGATCAACACAAACCCTCCACTTACCGTTCTTCCTTGGTGTGACTACCACTGGAGAGACCCACTTTGAGTATTCAAGGGGATAGATGAAACCTGCTTCTAGGAGTTTCCTTACCTCTTTGAACAAGGCCTCTTGCTGAATTACTCCTAGCCGCCTGAGCTTTTTCACTAGACGTTTACTTCCCTCCTCTACTATGATGCCAATGATTTTACATATTCATCAATGAAAAATGTGGTGAAATTACTTAGCATCAAAATATAATCTTCACGCTCCTTCCCACAAAACTCACTAGAGAGCATTGGGTGTAGCTTACTTGCTTCTACCAGAGGTTGTATACATGATGTCTCCCCTTGGTTTGATTATGATGCATCTGGTTGCTCCATCTTCTTAGGGTCCTTGAGAATGACCCTCGTCACCTAAATGCTATTTTCATTTTCTTCATTCACTGTTGACTCCTCCTCTCATGTGGTTGATGAGTCACTACTACAAGAAAAATCATCCATAGAGGTTTCTAGATCCATGGCGCGTTGCCGATCTGTCTTCATGTCATAAATTATTGACTTCCCTTTGGCATCCTTCATCTGGATTATTCCGGTGCCCCAGTCTTGCTTAGCTCTCATAGCCATAAGCCGAGGCCTCCCTAGAATGATAGGATAGCCCTCCCCTTTGTGTGGCATGACAAGATGTCCACATCTACCTCAGTGTTGAACGCCTTTATCCTAACTGCATTTATAACACCAACACATTGAACTTTAACATTATTTTCCATTCTGGCTCGGCATGGTTCCGGCCTACTCACCTCTAAACCCAAATGGTGCATCATTTTTTCCCTCATGATGCATATTTGTGTGCCACCATCGATGTAGATATTGGAGATGTGTTGCCCTTTGATGTGAGCATCCATCACCGGTAGTATGTCATCTAGATTCCTTTGAGAGATACTAAGATAGCGCAAGCTATCTTTGGCTTCAATCATCTCGTGCTAACCATCTTTGTTCATTGTCTCCTTACCCTAGGTGCTAGGTGGAGTAGCTGGGGCAACGTGATTTTTGGGCCCTGCACAGAAACATCTTGAACCAAATCATATGGTTTAGAACATTCACCCAAAGAGAAATATACAATGTCAATTTTACGTCGTGACTTGGACGGCTTTTTGCTAGATTCTCCTTTAGTTTTCATCTTTTCTTTCTTTTATGAGGCTTCACCATGACTAGCGCGCTTTACCCCCATAAAATCTACCCCTTTAACCTTGGCTTTAGCTTTCTCCTTTCCCTTGATATCCTCCTCCACTTTCTCCTTTCCTTTACCTTCAATACTAATGACACTTACTGCCTGGTTGCCAACTCCTGGTGGGGGTAAGGGTGAAATGAGAGGTTGTGGTGGTGGTGGATGTGGTTGAATGGGTGGTTGTAGGATTTGCATGGGTGGTGCTTGTTGTGGTGCATTCAGTGGTGGTTGCCTTGCTCTCGGCGGTGAAATTTGGTCTTGTCTTGATCCTCTCTTAAAATTCTATCTTTTTGGATGTGGGCAGTAATACACACCATGGCCATCTTCCCCACATTTGTAGCAGTGGTATTCTTGGTTTGTCCTTTGTGTTGTCCTCTCCCTTGATCTTGATTGCATGCCCTTGTTACACCAATTGCACAGATAGATTCTCAAGCTGAGTAGTGATGCGGCTCAACAGGTCTTGCTGCTCTTTTGATGCCTCTTGTTGTTGGGTCCTCTATGCGGCTATTGCAATACTGGGGTTAAGTGGACTGAGCTTCATTCCTCTGACTCATTGACTCTTGCTTGCATGTGCAACTTCTTTTCTTTAAGGTGGGCTACTTCCACTGCTGACTCATAGGTTGCAGGGAATCTCTCCTTCACCTTCTCCTTAAGTGGCGACCACAGGCCAATAGTGAAACAATCCTTCTTCAGGAAATTAGGTGCTCCTTTACCTTCCTGTAGTGAGGCAACCCATCGCTCCCATAAATCACAAACTTGGATTTGTAAGTGGCATACTCTAGCAGACTTCCCTGCTTTAACTCTGTCAGCAGCATCTGCCATCACTTTTCTGAGGTTGTGCCTCCACCAAACCTCTTCACGAATGCAGCACATAGTAAGTCTCATGCATCCTTGGTAGCTTGGGACAAAGAATTGTACCAATACTTGTCATGTACTTATATTAGTGGAGGAAAGATTCGTAGCCATGAGGCGTCGTCATCCTTGTTAGAAACCACACAAGCGATGTCAAAGTTATCCAAAAAATTGGTGGTGATGTCTTCTCCATTCTTGCCACTGAATGTGGGAAATGATACACTTGCCATGGTAGTAAATCAATGAGAAATTACAAACTTTTTCTTTTTATTCTTTTTGGAATGACTTAGTGATTCATAAAACTTTATACATGGGTGGCAAACTTGAGCAAGAGCTAAGAAGATTGCAAGGCTAGAATAGAATAAAGACGCTTACATCAAAAGAGTGGTAGTAATCAAGAATGGGAAAGATGATGGGACATGGAGATCTAAGGATTTTTCTGAGCATCTCTGCTCCGATCAAGAAAAAAATCTTTTGCTGGTAGAATATCTTTCTATCAATGTACACGTTTACATGCATGTGCTGCAAAAGACAAAAAGGAAATACTTGTGGCATATTGTTATTATCCATGTTGGGTGTAGGGCAAGGCTTGGCCACTAGACTTACATACCTCAAGTGCTGACAAGGTGACACCTTCACCACAGTCCTGTAGCTCTTGTTGAAGTCCACATCATTCTCCATATTGGATTCAAAACAGGCTGGGCGAGAAGAGGCTATCTCAATCAGCTTTCTATTTTGCATGCGGCAATGATGCTTGGGTGGTCGTACTTCACTCAGTTACACACACTATTTTATCAGAGGGCAACGAGATCAAACACTGAATTTGGCATGGCCTTGGTCAACTCCTAGACTCAATGAATACTCTCCTATGAATTGGGCAAGTGGCCAATTATATCAACTTGGCGATACACAAAAACAATGGGCATATGATGGCAGGCACTTCAACATACAGGTAGGTGTTTTTGCACCTACTCAGTACTTTGTTTTTTTTTTGTAAATACTTTGTAGGATGCAGAATGCCACAATGGAGTGCTAATTACAGAGGTTTGATATTCACCCCTATCAATGGATTCTGTGTTATTGATATGTATGAATTTGAATGCATCTTCCCTGGCCATATCCGGCTCATAGCATCCTTGGTGGACTGACTCACCTCCTCCCTTGTAGGTTCTACCTCATAGCATCTACAGAAGGCGTATGTTGTACATCACGAGTGTGCGCACGTGCAAGCGTGCACACACACACACACACACACACACACACAGGTGACACAGAGAGAGCGACAACTGAATTTTGTAAAATGTATGATAGCATATACACCATAGGCATAGAGGACCTAAAACTTTGTTGAGGGAAAAATTTCAGTTATCTAATTAAAGTGGCTCAAAATGGTATGAATATATGATCTCATAAGATGCAAAGTAGTATCAGGCCCATAGGAAGTAGCATTAATAGAATTTTTGAACTAGGCCTAGAGAGAGCGTAGGCTCACTTCCTTCCACCAAATTCTTTAGGATTTGTCTCTTGGACTTTGTGGTTGATGTAGTTGACAACTCTTCTCTTAGCGTTGGAGAGAAAACACTTGGTGGTACACAAAATCAAACTGATGTGAGAGTGATGATGCGGTTCTCAAATGAAAAACTCACCGTTCTTTCTTCACCTCCTCTGTCAGCACTCATTGACATAATGATTTGGTTGACAGTAGTGATGACATTCTATAGCCCTCCCTCTTAATGATTTTGATTTGCAATTGGCACAAGCAATGCAAGACGGGGAGCTTACCTCTTGGATATCGATGATGCTACAACCTGGCACTAGCACTTTGATGAAGGCCTTGCTTGAGTGCTTCTATAGTCTCCTCTTCTTCAGTCTCCAATTTAAAAACTCTTGTAGCCACTCATCCATGACTGATTGCATGCATTTCTACTCTTTGTTGACTGAAGGTCTTTGCAAATCCCTCCTCTATGGGGACACCCAATGAGAGGCGGATGCGCAAAACAAACTCGGTGGCCTCTACACCAAGACTATGTATGATGGCCTCATCATGGGAGGTACAAAATAGGGGCACCACCTAGCTTGGAATGCGGCTAGTACTCATGGAAGGGGGGTTGGCACATAACACAAGGAACATGTGAGAGAAGGAGAGAGAGGGAGAGGAAGAGATCATTCTAGCTTCATTAATATAGGCTTCATAAACACCATAACGCAAGGAATATGTGAGAGAAGGAACACAATACAAACACTCACGAGAGGAATTGCATACAATCAATATCTCAAAAATTCATGTGTGCATGGTAACTCGACCCTCTTGGCCATTAAGAAACCAAAATGAATGAACATAGCTAATATTATGCCATAGTAGAACTATGTGTGCGTAGAGGTGCACACATAAGGATGTACATATGAGAGCATGAGTCCTAAAGCTTGATTGTGTGTGTGCCAAAGCTTGATTTTGTGTGTTTGTGTGTCAAAGCTTGGTTGTGTGTGCCTGTATGTGTGTGCATGTGTGCTCGTTTACAAAAGAGAAGGCCTCCTTTTATAGAACAAGAGAGTGATTAGGAAAGAGATTATGAGCAAGAGGAGTTATTACAAAGTAACCTCAGTTAGAGGAATTCTCCCAATGAGAGAGAGCTCCGTGTGCCCTGCTTATTGACCAATTTCCTCCTAATCGCCTTCCTCATGGCAAGCTTTGTCTCCATGCCACCTTCCATACCTTGAGTCCAAGAGATTTCTTATAATATTTGAGAGAATCTTCATAAAATAATAGAAAATCCAGCAATAATAGAGAGAAACCTATAAGAAAGTGTGTGTGTGGAGTTGGATAATTATGACCTCTTCCCCATGTGGATAGATAGGCTCCACCATTTTTGGCCATATTTTCCAACCCGTAGCTCTAAAAATCATAAAACAAATAGGGGAAAAAAGATCAGATCAACGCCTACAACTTTTTTTTTGAAAACGATTTCCAATATGGAATGAGAAAAATAGATAAAAAATCACATAAAAATATGTGTCCGTCTTTTTCCTTCCAAAAGTCTTCCAGGTGGTCCCCTCTTGGCTCATGTGCAAGCCTTGTGTTCACAAGTGAATTATGCTTTACTTTGATAATATTTTTTTGACTTCAACTTCATAATGCATAAGATTCTTCTCCCTTTCACTATTGACTTTTATTCTTCACATGTAGTGACTGTCAAGTAGAATCAGCATCCAGTGATTTTTTATTTTTTTTTCATGGGTTTGTGCCTACCTCTCCTTATTCTCGATATCAAAATGTGTCAAAACCATAGCTATGTAAAAAATATATACATAGATTGTTTTTGTGATTTTCATGCATCGGGTCTCTCCTTCTCCGCGAAGCCTTGAAGCCTTGCCATCAAGTGCATACCAAGAGAGAGGTGGTCCAAAATTTGAAAAGAAGCCCTCAACAACCTTATCATCCGATTTTGTGCATTGTGTTTGTGGCACCAAAGCATATGCCAAACAACCAAAACCATGCATGTCCTCAATAGAAGGCTTTCTATCATGCCATGCTTCATATGGAGTCATAGATTTCAAAGCTTTCATAGGACAATTGTTAAGGAAATAAGTGGAAAACATGATGGCCTCAAGCCAAAATGAATGTGAAAAAGCTTGCCTTTTGACCATACATCGTACCATTTTTGTAAGTGACCTATTTATCCTGTCAGTACCACCATTTTGCGTAGGTGTATAAGGCACTGTACATTGGTGTCTTATCCCACAATTAGCGAGAAATACATTAAATTCATGAGACATATACTCTTCCCCTCGATTGGAACGGAGGGTGCCCATAGTATATTTCAAGACATTTTCAACCATAGAGAAAAATTCTTGGAAGCGCATAAATACTTCGGACTTCTCTTTAAGAAAAAATACCCATGCATGCCTGGAGTAATCATCAAATGAAAGTCACAAAGTAAAGGTAATTGCCCAAGGACGGAGTTTGCATGGGCCCACAAACATCACTATCGACAAGCTACAACCTGCATGTGTCCCTAATTGAACCATCCTTTGGAAACTTAGAACACTACATCTTACCCAAATACAACCTTCATAGACATGTTTGGCAAGTGCTTCAAGAGGCAGCAAAGAAGCAACCATATCAGATTTCTGCAAACATAGAAAACTGAAAAAATTCAGATGACCAAAACGTGGATGCCAAAGTTTTGCATCTGAAATAGACTTTGAATCCACAACTACATTTTCAAAATTTTACCCACACTTGTCATACAAAGTGAGCTTATACAGCCACGACATAAAATGCCAGATGCAACAATTTCATCACCAAAACTGAGATCTATACTATACATCTGTCATCCACAAGTTTGACTACAAGACCAAGTCTAGCAAGTGTAGATATAGACAAAGTATTCTTCGTGATCCCATGTACACAAAGTAAATCAACAAGTGTGAAAGAACATCCATTTACATCAGTAAGCACAATCTTTCCAACTCCCTGAACCAAATAAGAGGCATTGTTGACACAAGTAATTGAATTCCCATGAGGGACAAATTGAAGAGAGGTGAACAAATCACAATGTGAAGTAATCTTCTTAGCCCCACTATCAAAATACCACCTATGTGAATCTACAGCAACAACTGACATGCATGCATCATGGACATTAAGATTATAAGTGCACTCCACACTAAAAGCCCATTCTACATCAAAATCATGTCATAATAACTATTATCTAATTCTTCTAAATGATTTTCTTATGTTAAACTGATCATTTAATATGGGAAAGTTCCAGGGGAGAAACAGATAAAATATTGGTTGAGCTGGCAGACTAGCCACAGTGGGATCCAAAGGAGGGAAAATAGGGATCAAAGAAAGGTCCATCTGCAAAAGAGCAATCTGCAACAATTGTTACCATATACATGTGGTAGTGATGTGTGTGAACACATTAGGACCACCGGGGTAGTCTTTCCCTCTTTAGGAGGTTTTTTCCCCCGTGCATTGTATATACGCCCATCACTCTAGGGCTATCGATCTTTCCATTGCACACTAAGTTACACACTCTCTATTGTGTGCCTTGAGCTTCCTTCATCTTCTCCAAGCTATGTGCGTTTCTTTGCAACCCTATTTCCAACAATTGGTATCAGAGCAGGTCACGTCCTCCAGAGCTTAGTCGCCAGCTTCTCTAGCACACGCCTGCTCCCTTTCCCCCATTTCAGTGAGCTTTGGCGAGTGTTCCTAGGCCGAAAAATATTTTGGGGGGAACTCGTAGAGCCTAGTCTACTCAGAATTTTGATTTGGGCTCATTTCGGCCTCTGTTTCCACTATAGGCAGTACTGCACAGGCTATTTTGTCATTTTGTGCAAAATTTCTGTCACTGCCATTTTCTCCATAACAGGTGCCTTATAGTCTTCTACGGTTTGTGCTATATAGCACAGGTTGTTCCCGCTCTGTTTCTCCTATTTTCGGGCAGTTTTCACATCAGGTGTAGCATTTACCATGGCTGACAACAACAACACAGATGTGTTCAAGATGTTTGCTGCTGAGGACAGGTTGGATGGGGACAACTACCCTATGTGGGCTTATATGATGCAACAAGTTCTTGTGTCAAAGGGTGTATGGAACATTGTGCTGGGCATTGATGTATGTCCTGGTTCTGAGGATGTAGGCGATGTTGAGGATGTTGCAGGTCTTCCTTGAAGGATTGTAGATGTTAGAGTTGTTTTGCCTACGGTAGAACAAGCTCGTTGGGATGTTAAGGATGTGCTGGTTCATGCATTGATTGCGTTGTCTGTGAAGCGCACCATTGTTCCTCACATCTGTTCAGCAAAATCTGCAAAACAGGCTTGGGATATTCTAGCAGGTCTTTATGCAAGCCGCAATGAGGCTAAAATTGCTTTGCTGCGTAAAGAACTAGAGTCAAAGATTATGCATGAGGAAGATGATATGGACACTTTCCTTGCTAGTGTCAAGGATATCAATGAGCAACTTATTTCTGCAGGTGAAGTTATTTTAGACAGTTCCCTTGTGCAGACTGTTCTTGATGCCTTACCAGATTCTTACCAAACTTTTGCTAGTACTTGGAGACTTATGACCCAAGGAAATCCAGAAGTTGTCAAGTTTGATGCATTATGCACATTACTGTTGCAAGAGTCACTTTACAGAAAAAATAGGACTAGACAGCATGCAGTTGTACAGGTTTTTATTGCTTCTCAAAGAAAGGGTGGTAACAACAATGCAGCCACTTCTTATGGTTGTGCTGCGAGTGGAAAAAATTATGTTCCTAATGCTTATGCTGGCAGCACTTCGTGTGGCAATTCTGGTGATAAGGGCAAAAAGAAGATGCATTGCCATTATTGTAAAGCCAATGATCACTTGATCAAGTCGTGTCCTAAGTTGAAGGCCAAAGAGGCTAAGAAGAAAGAGGGTGGTTCCACTGCAAATGTTGTTTCCACTACAAATGCAGCCATTGATGAGTCTTCTGTGAAAGGAGATTGTGATGCTGATGTTGATGCAGAATGGGCTTTTAGCGCAGAGTGCACTTACAATCCTGTTGTCCATGATGCATGCTTGTCAGTTGCTGCAGATTCACATGTGTGGTATTTCGACAGTGGTGCTACAAAGCACATTACCTCACATTGTGAATTGTTTACCTCTCTCGTATCTGTCCCTCATGGGAATTTAGTCACTTGTGCCAACAACGCCTCTTATCCATTTCAGGGAGTTGGAAAGATTGTGCTCACTACTGCTAATGGAAGCTCCTTCACACTTGTTGATGCACTTTATGTACCTGGGATCAAGAAGAATCTCTTGTCTGTATCCGCACTTGATAGACTTGGACTTGTAGTCAAATTTGTGGATGACAGATGTACAGTTCATGATCTCAGTTTTGGTGATGAAATTGTTGCATCTGGGCTTTCGTGTTGTGGGCTGTATAAGCTCACTTTGTATGACAAGTGTGGACAAAATTCGCAAATGCTGTTGCAGATTCAAGGGCTATTTCAGATGCAAAACTTTGGCATGCACGTTTTGGTCATCTGAATTTTGTCAGTTTGCTGCGTTTGCAGAAATCTGATATGGTTGCTTCTTTGCCGCCTCTTGAAGCACCTGTCAGACATTTTTATGAAGGTTGTATTCTGGGTAAAATGCAGCGTTCTAAGTTTCCAAAGGATGGTTTAGTTAGGGCCACATGCAGGTTACAGCTTGTGCATAGTGATGTTTGTGGGCCCATGCAAACTCCGTCCTTGGGCAATTACCTGTACTGAAAATGTTTTAGATCATCCTATTACTGATGCACATGTACATGATGTACTTGATGAGAAAAGGGCTGAAAATGACCAGGATAGAGGTATGCCAAAATGGCTGGTGCACAATTTGCGTGACAGTAAATTGGATGCACCTTTGTCTAGTCGTACTCGTTCAGGCTCTTGCCATGCATCTTATGCATCAGATTGTTATGCTTTGGCTGTGTCTAGCTTACATGATGTTGAGGAGCCTCTGTCTTTTGATGAAGCATAGAATTCAGAAAATTGGATGGCTGCCATGCAATTAGAATATGATGCACTTATAGAAAATGACACATGGACTTTATGTGATTTGCCTCCTGGCAATCCTGGCAAAAAGGCCATTGGTACGAAGTGGGTTTACAAGTTAAAACGCAAGCTGGATGGTGAGATCGATCGCCATAAGGCTCGACTTGTTGCAAAGGGTTATGCACGACAAAAAGGCATTGATTATGAAGAGAAATTTGCTCCCACTTGTTGTATGACTACTGTGCATTTTCTATGTGCATTGGCAACTCATTTTTGTTGGGATGTACATCAATCAAACATTGTTAGTGCTTTCTTGAATGGTGACATATTTGAGGAAGTTTATGTAACGTAGCCTCGCGGTTTTGTCATAAAAGGACAAGAGGACAAAGTGTGTAGAGGTAAGAAGGCTTTGTATGGGTTGAAGCAATCTCCTCGTGCTTGGTATGAGAAATCTGACACTCATTTGGTTAAAGGAGGCTTTCGTAACAGTCCAACAGAAAGCACATTGTATGTAAAGCGTGAGGATGATGTACTTATCATTGTGGTTCTTTATGTCGATGATTTGTTGATCACTGGACCAAATGAGAGACATATTGCTGAATTTAAGGCTGATTTGAATGCTACTTTCAAGATGAAAGATCTGGGGCTGATGCATCATTACTTGGGTATACAGTTTAAGCAGTGTGATGGTGGTATTGCCTTGTGTTAGAAAAGTTACATAGAGACATTGCTATGTAAGTTTGGACTTGAGGATTGCAAACCCATTGCCACTCCCATGGAAACAGGTTTGAAGTTGAGTCTACATGATGCTGGCGATCCTGGTGATGTCACTCTTTATCAAACTACTGTTGGCTGTCTCATTTATGTATGCAACACGAGGCCGGATATTCAGTTTGCAGTCTCACAGGTCAGTAGATTTATGCATAGCCCAGGGTCTAAGCATTGGCAGGCTGTTAAGAGGATTTTCCTCTACCTTAGTGGCACTTTACATCTTGGCTTGTTTTATCCCAAGGGGGGATCATTGCCGCCAGACTTACATGCTTTTTCGGACTCAGATTGGGCTGGTTGTTTTGACACGCGAGTGTCCACAAGTGGTTTTTGTTTCATGCTTGGCAGTTCATGTATATCATGGTTGAGCAAGAAGCAACCTACTGTGGCCACTTCGATTTGTGAGGCTGAGTACAGAGCAGTCTTCACAGCTACGGTTGAGTGTGTATGGCTCAAACGCCTTATGGATGATTTGGTTGTTGGACAAGACATTGCCAACATTGTCTACACTGACAGTCAGAGCGCATTGGCAGTTGCGAGGAACCCAGTTTTTCATGCTCGCACAAAGCACATTGAGGTGCACTACCACTATGTCAAGGAGAGGCTCTCAGTAGGAGATATCAGCTTGGCTTATGTGCCAACACAAGACAACCTTGCAGATCTTTTCACAAAGGCATTGTCTCGTGAGAATCTTGAAGCTTTCTGCAAAGCTTTGGGCTTACTCCCCTTTGTGGACTGATCATGTCCTTAGGGCATGGCACTTCCCTTTACTCATGTGCCAGCTTTCGTTCACTGCATCACTCCAGGGGGGATTTGTTACCATATACATGTGGTAGTGATGTGTGTGAACACATTAGGACCGCCGGGCCAGTTTTTCCCTCTTTAGGAGGTTTTTTCCCCCGTGCATTGTATATACGCCGATCGCTCTAGGGCTATCGATCTTTCCATTGCACACTAAGCTACACACTCTCTATTGTGTGCCTTGAGCTTCCTTCGTCTTCTCCAAGCTGTGTGCGTTTCTCTGCAACCCTATTTCCAACAACAATGGGCACCAAAGACCTTAGGGTTCAACCCATTAAGACTTCCAAAATGCTAAGGTTCCAAAATTCAAAGGTAAGTCCAAATGGTCAAGCTTAGTGGAATTGAATGCTTTGTGAGTGTGCCAAAAAGTCTTTGCAAGCTCCTACATAGAAGGGGGTGAGCCTTTTTAGTAAGGGATGAGAGATAAACACACACACACACACACACACACTCATGCAAGCCCCTTTACACAAAGGGCATAGTGGACACATGTCAGCTCCCTAGGCCAATTGCCCACAAGGTGCACTTAAATCCTATTGGATGGCCATAGAGGTGGAACAATGAGAATTAAGATAGAGTAAATCTAGTTTAATTCATTTAAAAACACTTGATAAAAGAACCAATAAGAATTAATCTCTCTAGAAGACTATTGGACGGTCTCCAAAGGGGTCCAATGAGCATTCAGCAGCCCAATGGCTTGCTTGATTCCTATTGGCCAAAAGACAGAGGGGTCCAATGAGAGTTTAGTTGCATTATTTAATTACCTAAATATCTTACAAAAGGGGAAAGGGGGACACATGGCACAAGACTATCACTTATGCTTCTTAAACCCTATTGGCTAATCTTGGAGAGGACCAATAAGAAGCTTGCAAGAGAATTTAGCAAGAGGGGCAACCAAGAGAGAGAGGGGGCTGATTTTTCAAAGGAAATATCACACACACACTCACACAACCTCATGCGTGAATCAAGAAGACTCTCTCTCTCCTTCTCAAGCTTTACTGGAAAGCTCATTATCTACTCCAAGCTTGTGAGAAGGGAGGCCTACACCAGTAACTCTTGGCTTTGTGATGCAAATCCAACCAAGAGCCAAGCTTCAATGCATGCTCATATCGTCTACCATGCTAATTACTAAGCTATGCTAATCTTTAATGAGTAATTATGTGAGGAGATATACTTCTTTCTAGTAACACTACTCCTTCCTCTCAATCGACTCTCATACCCCGCTAGCCTCACCATCTTCAAAGGTGTGTGAGGTCTTGCGTCTGAGATCATGAGGGAATTGATGTTCCAAGTCTTAATAAAGAATCAACTTTATGTTAATCAAAAGAAAATGAATTTTTTTTGCAAGAGATTCAGTATTTAGGTCACAATATCTCTCAAGATGGCATCCAAATGGATCCATCAAAGTTAGAGGTAATAAAAGGATGGCCTAATTCAAGGAATCTTCATGAACTAAGAAGCTTTATAGGTATGTGTGCATACTATAGATCCTTCATAGAAAAGTTCTCACAAATCGCGGGACCATTACATGACCTAACAAAGAAAAACGTTAGGTATACATGGTCTACCAAGTAGAACAATGCTTTCAAAAAGCTTAAAGAAAATCTTATCTCTCAACAAGTGCTTACACTACCAGATCTCCCAAAGCCATTTGAGGTCCAATGTGATGCTTGTGGTGATTGCCTTGGAGCTGTCTTTCTCCAAGAAGGGCACGCCATAGCCTACAAAACTTGCAGGCTCAACCCTGTTGAGCAAGCTGTAGGCATATATGAAAAGGAACTTCTCGCAATTCTACATGCCTTAGACTCATGGAAGCACTATTTATTGGGGACTCCTTTCATTCTATGGCGGACGGATCACCAAAGCCTTAAGTACTTCATGATGCAAACCAAGCTCTCCGACAAACAAATGAGGTGGGCAACTTTCCTTTCGGAATTTCAGTTTCATATTGCTCACATTGTTGGCAAGCGTAATCAAGCAGTCGATGCACTCGCAAGACAGCCGAGAGTGAATGCGGTTTCCATAGCAATTCACAATGATATATCCTCTATGATAGATGAGTACGCTATTGATCCCGATTTTAAAGATGATTTCAACCCTTGAACTATGGAAGAAAGTGGAACCATTTACTTTACAAGATGGTTATCTTCTGTATGGCAATAGACTATGCGCTACCAACTCACTACATGAGAAAGTAATGTATGAATCTCATGCTCCGCCTTATGCGGGGCATAGAGGGATTCACTCTACCCTAAAAGGGATTCAAAAATATTTATATTGGCCTACCATAAAAGAAAACATACAAGATGAGTACGCTATTGATCCCGATTTTAAAGATGATTTCGGCCCTTGCACTACAGAAGAAAGAGGAACCATTTACTTTACAAGATGGTTATCTTCTGTATGGCAATAGACTATGCGCTACCAACTCACTACATGAGAAAGTAATGTATGAATCTCATGCTCCGCCTCATGCGGGGCATAGAGGGATTCACTCTACCCTAAAAGGGATTGAAACATATTTATATTGGCCTACCATAAAAGCAAACATACAAGATGAGTACGCTATTGATCCCGATTTTAAAGATGATTTCAGCCCTTGCACTACGGAAGAAAGAGGAACCATTTACTTTACAAGATGGTTATCTTCTGTATGGCAATAGACTATGCGCTACCAACTCACTACATGAGAAAGTAATGTATGAATCTCATGCTCCACCTTATGCGGGGCATAGAGGGATTCACTCTACCCTAAAAGGGATTGAAACATATTCCAATCCCTAATTCACCATGGGAGAGCATATCCATGGATTTTATCTTTGGATTGCCTAAGTCTATCCATGGGAATATGGGAATATGGACGATAGTAGTAGACAGGTTCAATAAATAAGATCATTTTATACCTGTCAAAAAGACTAGCAAAGCCCATCAAATGGCAGCCCTCTTGATATCACAAATCTTCAAGTACCATGGCTTTCCAATGTCCATAGTGTCGGATGGAGATCCTAGAATGACCAGTGATTTCTAGAAGGGTCTCTTTTGTAAAGAATGAGGATGCAAGAGAGCTACACAAGACAAGCACAAAGCACACAGATGCGGTCACTAAGTGTGAACTCGCTAGAAGCATACTAGGCTGGCACTATAAGTGTAGTCCAGCTGTAGAATCACTGGCAGAGATCCTCCGTGTCGGTCACCTAACGCGCTAGTGAGTAAATGCCGTAACGCGCTCGACATCTCAACACTCCCCCTCGAGCTCTGCATGTCGCAGAGTCCAAGCATAGTCCGGAAACGTCGAAGCTTCTCAGCTCTGAGGGCCTTGGTAAAGATATCCGCTATCTGCTCCTCTGTGCTGACGTAGACCAAGTCGATGTCGCCCGCCAACACTCGCTCTCGAACGTAGTGGTAATGGACCTCTATGTGTTTGGTCCTGGCATGGAACACTGGGTTCCTAGCCAACTGCATGCTGCTGAGGTTGTCACAATGGATGAAAATCTGCTGGTCCACCTGCACTCCCAAGTCCTCAAGTAATGTGCGTAGCCAAGCTACCTCGCACGCCGTAACTGCTGTACCTCTGTACTCGGCCTCTGTGCTCGATAAAGCAACCGTAGGATGCTTTTTGCTGCTCCAAGTAACAGCAGCACTCCCAAAAGAGAACATGAAGCCACTCGTAGATCTCCTATCAACAATGCTACCTGCCCAATCTGCATCTGTATACCCATACAATGCTAATGGTGCATCTGCTGCATAGAACAATGCGTAGTCAAGAGTACCTTGCACATACCTAAGTGTGCGTCGTACTCCATCCAAATGTGGCTTCCTCGGAAGTTGCATGAACTGACTCTCCAAGCCTACTTTGTAGCTCAAGTCTGGCCTCGTGATAGTCAAGTAGATTAGACTACCCACAATCTTCCTGTACATGTTGACATCCTCAACAACATCACCCTTCTCTGCACTCAGCTTTGCATTCACATCCAAGGGAATAGAAATTGGCTTACAATCAGCCATACCATACTTTGACAACATGTCCAAAGCATACTGTCTCTGTGATAGCCATACACCCTCTGGAGTCCTGATCACCTCAATGCCAAGAAAGTAGCGCAACTCGCCTAAATCTTTCATTTCAAACTCCTGTTTGAGAAGACCCTTCACATGGTCAATCTCCATAGCATTGTCACCAACAATAATAAGGTCATCTACATATATGGTAATGACCACAATCCCCACATCACTCTCACGTACATAGAGTGAATGATCAGCATGAGCTCTCCTAAAACCAATACTGACAAGATACTTGGCAATCATGTCATACCATGCTCTAGAGCCCTGCTTCAAACCATACAAAGCTTTGAGAAGTCTGCATACATAATCTGGGTAACCTGGATCGACATAACCAGGTGGCTGATCCATATACACTTCCTCTTGAAACTCACCATTCAAGAAGGCATTCTTTACATCCATTTGATGCATAATCCATCCTCTAGATGCAGCCACTGCTATGACAGCTCTCACTGTCGTCATCTTTGCCACTGGAGCAAAGGTCTCCTCATAGTCTATGCCATACGTCTGTGCATAACCCTTTGCGACCAGCCTTGCCTTGTGACGCTCAATGTTACCATCAGCCTTATGCTTGGTTTTATACACCCATTTACAGCCAATAGCTTTCTTGCCACTTGGCAATGGCACCAAATCCCATGTGTCATTTGCTTCCAATGCAGCCATCTCTTCATTCATTGCATCATCCCAATGCACATTTCCAACTGCATCCTCAAAACATGTGGGCTCCACATCCTGTATCACCTTAGCCATCTAGGCTCGGTGATGCGCTAGATACCCATCATAAGTCAATTTCTGAACTGGATTTCTGACTCTATTAGATCTGCGCGGTCCTTGGTCACTCCTTTGCCCTCTAGCATCTTCTTGTACTTTCCTTACACCAGGTGTCCTGACAGCCGGAATTCCAAATTCCTCATCAAGACTTTGTTCAGAACCATCTGAATCCATGTCTACATGTGAAAAACCTGATGATGCATCAACCATAAAGGGAGGTTCATCAACCTTTTCCTTTCCTTTTCGTGATACATTCCCTGTACCTGTTGGTGGAGTAACCTGCGTACGTAGTCTACCATTCCATGGTTTCTCAACAGAGCCACGAGAAGAGGACTCTTGTGGTCCACTCAAAACCTGTGACTGTGGCCTCACATTTTGTACAACCACATCATCTTTTACATCAGCCCCAATAGTGCCATGTGCATTACTGTACCAGCTGCTCATCTCATCAAAGACTACATCTCTGCTCACTCGTAATTCTCGTGTAGTAGGATTGTAGCACCTGTACCCCTTTTGTTCAAGGGAATATCCCACAAGAATACATTTCTCTGCTTTAGGATCCAATTTCCTACACAACTCATCTGGTACATGCACGTAAGCTATGCAGCCAAACACTTTCAAGTGTGCCAAATCAGGCTTTGTACCTGTAAACTTTTCCTCAGGTGTTACATCATGCACCGCAGCTGTAGGTGTCCTGTTCATAATGTACACAGCTGTATTTACAGCTTCAGCCCAAAAATGATGAGGCATGTTCTTCTCATTCATCAATGCACGTGCAACCTCTGCAATGTGCCTGTTTTTCCTTTCGGCAACCCCATTCTGCTGTGGAGTATATCTGCATGTAAACTGCCTGTGTATACCATGCATTCGCAGAAAATCTGAAAAATCATTGGAGAAGTACTCTCCCCCTCCATCTGACCTCAATGTCTTGATTTGCATATCTGTCTCCTTCTCAATCATGACTTTGAAGTCTTGAAAGTGACCAAACACTTCACTTTTGTTACGCATGAAGTAGACCCATACTTTCCTTGTATGGTCATCAATGAAAGAGACATAATACCTGCAACCATGTATACTTACAGTATCGGTTGGACCCCAAACATCTGTGTGCACCACCTCAAGTGGCCTTTTACATACATTGCGCTCATGTGGAAATGAACCCTTTGACTGTTTTCCAAACTAGCATGCTGCACACACTTTATGCATACCATCCACCTTGAATTTGGGCAAACCTTTTACAATCTGTTTTGATTGCATGCTGCGCAATCTCTGCTCATTGACATGGCCAATGCGTTTGTGCCAAATGTCAACATCAGCCACAACACCTGTGCCCTGTGAAAATAATGCAGCTTTTACCTCAGGCATGTCTACATTTAGCGTAAACATTCTGCCCACACATTTGCCCTCTGTGATCAGCTTACAGCCATTCTGGAAATCTTCTACATAACACCCATTTGGATTGAAGCGAACCTGCAAACCCTGCTCAACCATTTGTCCAACAGAAACAAGATTCTTTGTAATGTTTGGGACATGAAGTACATCTGCTAAGTACTTTGATTTCCCACTCTTCGTATTTAGAGGTATGTCCCCTACATGAGCAATGGGGTGAGCTGTGTCATCTCTTGTCTGCACATAGCCTGACACATCTGGTTTGCGCATATCTCTAAACCACTCTCCACGAGAAGTCATGTGATTAGAGGCACCTGAATCCACATACCAAACATCATCTTGGGTGGAATTCTCTGCAGTCATTGTATTCATTACATGTTGCATAACAAACATGCGCTCGTTTTTGCTGTCATCTGCATCTCTGCTAGTAGATGCATAGTTGCCCTGTTCTCTCTTTCTACTTGCTTTTCCCTTTGGACAGTCACGTGACATGTGACCTCTTTCACCACAAGTCCAACATTCTCTACTATCTGGAGTATGTTGCTGCCTGCTTGATCCTGCACCACGACCTCTTTGACTCCCCCTGCCTTGAGACTGGTTTCCCCTGCCACCTGTATTGTTTTGATTTGATTGACCTTCCAGAAATTGGCCCCTGCAACCCCTTGGGCCTCGACCACGACCTCTACCTCTACCTCTGTTGGAGTTAGAATAGAAGGCCTGTTCAGAATTATTTCTGCCATGAGAAGAAGATGTGTCAAGGTTCTTCTCCTCAAGAATAAGCATAGAAATCAAATCTTGGAACACGGGGATGTCGTCTCTTGTATTCATGGAAGACCTAAAATGTACATACTCATCTCCTAGACCATCCAAGCATGCACGGACAATGTCATCGTCTTCCACTGAGACTTTAATAGATCCAAGAGCCTCAATGATACTCTTGATCTTCAAAGCATAATCATTGATGGAGAGGTTGTTCCTCTTAACCTGATTTAGCTCCGACTTTAGTTGAAGCTTCCTGGCCTTGGTGTTCACCTCGAACACTCTGCCTAAGTTTTTCTATGAAATGGCGGGGGTTTCAGCATCCTGTAGATAGCCCATCATACCATCTGTGATGCTCATAGAAAGCCAATACATCACTTTGCTCTGGCCTTGTTGCCAGTCCCTCAAAGCTTTCCTTTGTTCTGCTGTAGCATTTGCCTCGGGAATCTCTGGTTCCTTTTCATTGTCTCCTTCTACATAGTCCCAATAACCTTTTCCTTTTAGGAAATTTGTTATTCTGAACTTCCATGCAGGGTAGTTATTTTTCTCAAGCTTCTCAGTAGCAATATGACTGAAACCGTCAGACATCTTGAAGCACTAAGACAAAATAGCTGCAATTTGCAAAAACCTGCAAATCTGCTGAACCTGCTATCGTGGTTCCTGTAACGCTTTCTACACTCAACGAGTGTCCACAATCAAGCGTTTCACAACCACTGTACTTGTACAGTAAATCTCTGTATACTGCACTTTGGAGACCTGTTCAGAAACTGGTCGTGGATTGCGAACGAAGGGATGGTGATGCTCTTGCTCTCTTAGCCTCTCTTGCCTGCACCAGGCTCTGATACCATGTAAAGAATGAGGATGCAAGAGAGCTACACAAGACAAGCACAAAGCACACAGAGATGGAAAGCTTCTTCTTCTTCTTCACAGAAAAGAGAGTACAAAATGACTAAGTGCTAAAGCTGAAAAGTAGCACATATGTACATGCGGTCACTAAGTGTGAACTCGCTAGAAGCGTACTAGGCTGGCACTATAAGTGTAGTCCAGCTGTAGAATCACTGGCAGAGATCCTCCGTGTCGGTCACCTAACACGCCAGTGAGTAAATGCCGTAAGCGGCCAAGACCCGTAGTGGATGCCAGCTCAAGGTGTAGAGCTCGACATCTCAACATCTTTGAGAATTTAGGGACAAGGCTAAACTTCTGTTCCCCCTATCACCCACAAACGGATGGCCAAAGTGAAATAGCTAACCTAACCATATTTGATCTACTAAAAGACTATGTAATGAGAGTATATCAAAGGTCCCAATGGGAGAGTACTTACCCTTAGTGGAGTATGCCTACAATAACACTCTACATACTTCCATGGGAAAAGCACCTTTTGACTCTAATTGAGGGAAGATCAAAACGTCCCCTCCTACTTAAGGTACACAGGAAGACCTTCAATGTAGATCCTAAATGATTTTCTCATGCTAAACTGATCATTTAATATGGGGAAGTGCCGAGGGAGATAAAGCTAGAATATTGGTTAAGCTGGTAGACCGGCCACAGTAGGGATCCAAAGGCGGGAGAATAGGGATCCAAAGGGGGAGGCATCTTCAAAAGAGAAATGTGTAACAATGTGCTCCAAAGACCTTAGGGTTCAGCACATTAAGACTTCCAAAATTCTAAGGTTCCAAAATTCAAAGGTAAGTCCAAACGGTCAAGCTTAGTGGAATTGGATGCTTTGTGAGTGTGCCAAAAAGTCTTTGAAAGCTCCTACATAGGAGGGGGAGAGCCCTTTCAGTAGGGCATGAGAGAGAAACACACACACCCACACACACACTCATGCAAGCCCCTTTACACAAAGGGCATAGTGGACACATGTCAGCTTCCTAGGCCAATTGCCCGCAAGATGCACTTAAATCCTATTGGATGGCCATAGATGTGGATCAATGAGAACTAGGCTAGAGTAAATCTAGTTCAATTCATTTTAAAACTTTTGATAGAAGAACCAACAAGAATTAAGCTCTCTAGAAAACTATTAGATAGTCTCCCAAGGGGTCCAATGAGCATTCAACAGGCCAATGGCTTGCCTGATTCCTATTGGCCAGAATACAAAGGGGTCCAATGAGACTTTAGTTGCATTATTTAATTACCTAAATCTCTCACAAAAGGGTAAAGGGGGACACATGTCACAAGACTATCACTTATGCTTATTAAACCCTGTTCGCTAAGCTTGGAGAGGTCCAATGGGAAGCCTACAAGAGGATTTAGCAAGAGCGTTCGACCAAAAGAGAGTGTTTGACGGATGAAGCAACAAGCAGGCGTTTCCAGAGAAGGGTCATACTTTTATGGGAAACCTTTGTAAAATTCTTTTGTAAGGGAGCATCTCTAAGCCGAGAACTTGTCAAAGGATTTGTGATTATTCTTCTGGGAGCAATTGTATATTAGAGAGCCAGTTAGAAGTTTAGGAGCTTTTGGCGGGACAAGCCATTTGTAGGGACCTAAACTATAAAGGTCATGTTTTGTAAGTTTGACCATTATCTTTTTGATGAAAAACTGAGAAGACAGCATACGTTTGAGAGCTCCTTCTTGCTCCAACTTGTAATCTTTGCCATTGTGACTACGGTAATCCAAATTCAGATTCGTTTATTGCATTGTGTTCCTCTTACCTTGCTCTTCCATTCAAGTGTAATCATTCAAGATTTGGTGTAGGTTTTTAACTACGAGTTTGAGATCGTAAATCGCTGTTTTAAGTGTCTATATGCGTATTTTATGTTGTTTTGACCCTAGGAGAGGCTTTAAGGACCCTAAAACGACCCATTAAGATCACCTGTTCACTGTTTTTGTTGAGTTTGGGACGAACGATCGCAATCTTTGTACCTTTCCAAAATGTTGTGACAGTGATAGGATACGATCCTGATAGTCCCTTGTAGCTTCCCTTCAAGTTTCGTGCGATTCCGAATAGATGTTCATGGTAAACGAGCATGACGATTGCAGAGCCGTGTAGAAGGACATAGTCAGATTACTTGGCGATAGTGCGTTTGATTTGCTTGTCGAGTTAGTAGATGCATCTCATCGAGTTCACCTCATTAGGAGTGACACCCTAGTGAGTTTCCATGCCTCATCCTAGTCGCTTCCCTTGTATTGATAAATATGTTGATGCTTGAGAGCTATGCTACGGACGTCCGTCGCGGCGACCCGCAAACATTGGCGCCGTTGCCGGGGAATGCACCTTAGGTGATGAGTGACCGAGTGCGCAGTTAGATTCTTTAAAAAGAAGATCAATCCACAAATCCATTTTACACCTCAGTTAGGCGGCTAGACTGGGGTTTAGAGCTTATTGGAGTCTAGAGTTGGTGGACCAGCTAGATCCTCTCTTAGAAGATTTAGGAAGCTATGAGTGAGAGTGTTCAAAGCATTTTTTCTCTTCAATTTCTCTAATTTGATTGAGTATTGAAATCTCACCAGAAATTCGTCGTGTTTGTTTTGATTGATTCATTTCCTTATGTTCTTTCATTTGTGTACTTAAGATTAGGATAAGCAAATCACATTCGAATCAGATTTGGGGCAAAAGTTAGAGTCGAGAAACCAGAAAACCATAACTTTGGCAAAAAGGCCATCAGACTCTGAAATTTTGAAAATCTAACCAAACAGAGCTAGAATTGATTCAAATCACAAAGTAGTAGCACCAAGCACTGGGAAATACTTGTCAGAGGGAGCAAACCAAATTTCATCAGATTTGGCCCAAGTAATACGATCGCGATCGGTGTACCTATGTGCCAGATTTTGACCAGAATTGTTGTGTGCCTTCCTGATAAGATTCTAAACAGGTTTGTCTAAAGAAACAACACCCAAAAAAATCAAAAATCAAGGAAATCAGGCCACTTGGTTAAAACTATCCTAACAAACCTAGAAAGTGCAAAATCTTGGCTTTTGATGATCCAAATGCAAAAAGACTTGGGGGATAGCTCTAAAACATCAGTGTCTACAGGCATGCCAAATATGGTTTAATTTGGGCTCAAAACTACGATCGCGATCGGTGTACCTAAGTGCCAGATGTTGACCAGATTTCATTTGTGGGATCCTCAGGTGTATACAAACATAAAAGTCTAAAGGACCTAGAGTCAAAAACCTCAAAATACCTGTCAAACCATCTGAATACAAATCCAAGTCAAAAACTGCTAAACTGGCATAGAAATTGACTTTCAGTAGACCAAAACACATCAAAACTGGGAAGAAACCATACAGAGGGATAGCATGTACCAGGACAACCCCAGATAGCTTCCAAATCCCAAATGAAGCACCAAAATCAGATCAAATTGACAGATTCTGAAAAACCGACAATTCCAACCAAGAACTGGTAAAAGCTTGACTTTTTAGAGTCTGAATACAAAAATATAAGAGGGGTAGCCTTAACATAGCCTAGTGATTAAGCTGGTGAATTTTGGTATAATTTGGGCTCAGAACTACGATCGCCATCGGTGTACCTCTGGCCCAGATCTGTGACTCAGTTTTGACCTGTTCATAGACCTAGACTATTTAAGATATCAGGAGTTGTCAAAACTCAAAATGGACATACTGCCAATAATCTGCAAGCAAAATTGTGTTGAAGTCATTGTGAAGTTGTTGAATCTGCTGACAGTTGGAATGATACAATGATCTCATAGCCATCAAGTGTATTCATTTGCAGAGATCGATCAAGTAACAATCCATGCAGTCGCGGGAGTTGGAAGATCACTCCATCTCAAGGTAAGAGGTTTAAATTGAGTCGTAAATCCCACTTTCTTCATGTTTTTGAGATCGGGAAAACAAATCAACATTCAACACCAAAATTTAGCCGATCAAGCAAGTGTTTTATCAACGGAGGAGAGTGTAAACCAAGGTGTAGTACTACCATTAGAGCCGATCCTTGAAGAAAGCATCTCCGATACTTCTTCAAAGAGATCTTACGAGTATTTCAAAGAACACTTGGGACAATTAAAACTAAACGGAAGAGAAAACATGGCAGCAGGACCATCAGACCCCTCGGCCACAATGAAGCTATTGTTCATCAAGTATCAATATGACAACAAGAAAGGTGCCAAGATATACAAAGATGGTATGGACCGCTACTGTGTGAAAATAGAAGATAGACCAAGTGAGTTCAGGGACTTAGTGCCTGTGAGCTATAGCGGAGATAGGTACCTAGATGACGAGGGTATCATGTACTTGGTAGTCCTGAATCCTAACATTCTAGACAAGTGGGGATTGATGGGCACGAAAGCCAAAATAGATGAGGAACATGAGGAAAAGGCACCAACAATGAGCTTACCTAATGTGAGGTTAAGGCGAGAAAACGAAACTTTGAGATTCAACACGGATAATGTCTACTTGGGTTTATACAAGTATAATAATGAAGAGCAAGATCTCTATTATAGATGCGAGGAACCATACGTCGGAGAGATGACTGAGCGGAAAAGACTTTATGTCTTCACCTACACAGAGGGAGTAGAAACAAAAATCGCCGCATACGACAAGTATGGAAGACGATACGCATCAATCGATAAAAAGGAGTTGGAAGGATATACGTACTTTGGGGGACCACTTCACCAGTATTATGTCACTCCAAGCCCACTAAGACCAACACCTACAACTGTCGTGCCATACCCGATGACAACAGGTGGAGAGAGAACTCATGTAGCTGATTCTTTCAGTTGACCTCATTATTCTATGCCAAGCCCCATGGGAACGTTACATTCCAGAGAATCAATGGCTACAAATCGAGGTAGTGTGGTTCCTATCTCTACACATCCAGCAGCAGGTCCGACATTTGCAGCCACAACATCACATTTGCCTCCTAGAAGTAGATTTGGGGCAGGGGAGCCAACGAGAGCAACCCACGACATCCATGATGCACGAGAACGATTGAGTCGAGACACGGGAGCAATGAGACTAGTCGCAGACCATAGACGGATTAGGCCATCCCAAGTAGTGAAGTGCATGCCGAAGAAGTATAGCAGATCAGGCGATACACATGCCCATGTATCGCTCTTCAAGCAAGTCTTAAGAAGCAGAGCAGATCACTGATTTACATACTCAATACGAGGGATTCGGGCTGACCTTGGAAGGGACGGCCTTAACATGGTTTCAACCTTTGAACCGTGAAACTTGTTCGAATATTGAACATGTATTGCGTGAGTTCGCGGAAGAATTCTCAAAACGGGGTATAAAACATAATACTGTATCATAGATATATGCTTTTAAATAAAGGGAGAACGAAAAAGTGAAGGAAGCATCCTTGAGATTCAAGCAATACATTGAGAGGTGCCCGAGGAGAGAATTACCGCAGGACGAGATATTGTCTGTGCTCTTCATTGAAGGACTTAGGAACAAAACCTTGAAAAAGGACCTTCACTTGAAGACCTATAGCACATTTCAACAGGTTACAAGGGAAGCGTTATATCTTGTTGATAACTGCAAAGCATATGGGGAAGTGTCAGAGGATACTGATTCAGTAACCAGTGGCTCTTCATCTATTAAGAGCGAACCCTCTACCAAAAAAGATGCTCAGGCTTCCTTGATGCCGACATCTGACCAAATGATAGAGGAGGTAACGAAGAGAATGCAGCAACATATGAGATCAAATCCTGTGATGAGACAATCTCAGACAAGGAAATGTGACATATGTGGGGGGGATCACCCGATGCCGTGGTGCACACAACAGCTGAAAGCACTCGCTGCGAATGGACGAGTACTAAAATGGTGCCCCATAGAGAAAAAATGGACAAATCATGGCACGGAAGAGTGTTTTTACAACAAAAACTATGTGAGGGAAGGGCCGTATGGACCTTTAGCAGGACCACCCCAGCCACCTCCTCCAAGATATCAAGTTGGACCAAATATGAATATGGTAGTAGGAGCAGACAGACCTCAACCTGTGTTGGGTCAACAACTTCCATTACCACAGGAAATTAGAGCCATGATTAGGTATGCTCAACCTTGTGAAGCATCACCAGGAACAAATAGTACACTTCGAGTTTCTTATTATGAGGAACCAATTGAGCCTTACATAACAGAACCTGAATCACAAATGTACGCAGACAAAGCCTATCAACCATGGGAAAATAGTGAGGGTATGGCACCACCAACGTATGTAGCACAACCTTCGAGAGATCAATATTTGGTGGACGAAAGAATGCTAATGTTCATTGTGAACCAGCACTACAAACCAAGAGGATATCCTAATAGGGTAGGACAACCTATGGGACCACCTCCTCAAAATCAACCACCAATTGGACAGTGCTATAACTGTGGGAGTACAGATCACTGGGAGCATAGCTGCCCTTTGAAAGGCGAAAGAGTGAAATTTTTGGGTTTTGTGACGGGTGTGGTGTGAATCACATATTGCCAGATTGCCCAAGGAATCCGGAAAAGAACGGAACAGCAACTATAAATATTGTGGCGGTGTTACCAAGTGCAAGCAGTGGATCAGAAACCGATCCCATGATCCAAAATCAATGCGATAACTGGAGCCCAAGCCAAGGACTTAGAGAAAAACAAGCCATTGGAGGAAAAGGTTGAGTTGCCAATACCCACAAAGAATGAGAGTTTATATGTGAGAACCCAGCGAAAATCGTGGAAGGCGAAACGAGACAGAATGAAAACAAGAAGGTTGAAAACCCAAATTGCCATGCAAAATGAATTACATGAAACAAAAGAGCAACTTAAACAAGAGAGAGATAGTAAAACTGCTGAGGATAACAACAAGCTGAGGAAAGCATCCTCAGGAGGATCAGTCTTGGTTGAAAAATTGCTAGAGCCTTTAGATGCTCTATTACAAGCGTACGAAGCAAGGCTAAAAACAAACCAAACCTTAGAGCAGAGATGGTTAACATATCCTCAACTAGAAGTGGAAAAGAAGCGTTTGGAAATGTGTAAACACCTCATTGAAACAGCCCAGGCATCGATGGAACCTAAGGTGGTTAGAACTCCAGAACAAGGAGTGCTGATTCACAAAGAGCGAGAAAAACTAAAAATCTAGGAACCAGAACAAGTAAATGGACCCATGCCTGAAACAATATTATCATTGGATCACCGAGTGGTGTCGAACGCCACTGATGATGCTAAGTCAATGACTATAATGCCAATTCCAGAAGTTGAAGAACCATGGCCACAACACTTGTGGGAAATCATTAGAAATAGAAAGAACAGAAGCACGACGTTACAGTCTGCTCCAATTCCTGAGATTAACTTGGACAACGGATTTTATCCAGGAGATATACAATCGCTGTATGGGGATACGGGAACGGAGGTTTTGATGGAAAGCAAAGCTCAATCCTTGAAAACCCTGCCTTCATTTATAGGTGAACACGAGGCATAATCGGAGATAAGGTTGGTTCCATCCCAGATGAAAACTATTCACAAATGATTGACTCAAAAGTTCTTCAAGAGATGTTGTGACACCTATAATATGCACAATCACACTGTCAGAACTCTTGAGAGTCAGACCACACTTATGGGAAGACATGGGGAAACATTTGGAGAACAAAGGAGTAAAGATTCCTCTTCAGACAAACCTACGGGAGAAGAAAACAAACGGGAAGGTTAACCCAAAGCCCAACCAGTGCCCATAAACAAGGTCGGAGATTATTGTGAAGGTGAGGAAGGTAATACAACCTTACCTGTTGAATATCAGGATATAAAAACGATAGCTATCCTAGACAGTGGAGCGGGAGTTGCGATTGCTACAAAGCAAATCTGGGAGAAATGTGGCCGTCCAGCTCTTCGAAAGACGAGAATGAAACTGCAACTCATAGATGGGTATGTAGAGAGACCATTGGGAATTCTGGACCAAATAGTTGTAACTTCGTGTGGAATTAACTATGAGCACACCTTTGTTGTGGTGGATTTCAAAAAAACAAACACCTTCGATATTATTTTGGGGCAACCTTCATGCGTCAACTCAAAATGATACAAGATTGGGGGTACGACCAAATTTACCTAAGACACGAAGAGCTAATAACGAAAATCAACATGAAGGATCACAGCTATAGAGACATTGCAAAAACACCAGTGCAAGAATTTAATTCAACCACAGTAAATGAAAAAGAAATACCTGCATGGGTAAAAATGAAAGCACATGTCTGGATGTGTGGAGCATCTGAGTGTGGAGACATAATCAAAGAGGAATGCGTATTGGAAAGATCCGTAGAAGACGAGGCTTATCTCCCAGAACCTTTTCCTGAACATTTATTTGAGCCATTTGGGTGGACTCAAATATTGTCAACCTTGGACGTATGTGTTAAAGAATGCACGCCTACAAAATTTTGTGACGATGAAGGATACGACCTAGTAACGTTGCAAATGGCTAGCGTCATCCGCGAGTCAGGATCAAAGAGCGAGGAACAAGAAGAACCACCACGTGAGACAGAGTGTAAAAGAATAATTGATGAGATATCTGTAGTGAACGATAGGAATTGAACAGAGGAGGAATTCACGGATTCACTAAGCCGTGACCTTCCATCAGTGGGTGATGAAATCCAAATGATAGATGCTGATGATGAAAGATCAAGTGGATCAGAGACGAATAGGAAATACAGGTCCAGACAGGACAGGCTTTATGAGTTTCCTAACCAAAAACCTAGTCGACAAGAGAGGTATAAATCCAAGAGAACAAAGAAATCAAGAGCGAATAAACATAATCCGATGCCTCTTGTCAATAACAAAACGGGATATCTAAAGCTTGTCAAAGTTGACGATTGTGTCAAAGACGAGGTCACTAGCCGGTTTATCAAAACTAAACCATGGAAAAACAACAAGAAGAACGGGCGCAAAAAGCGAACGACTAAGTCACATAAAGGGGGGAAAACAGGGTCTGGAATGACCAAAACAGAGAGGAAAACAAAGTACAATAAGCTCAAGCGAACCCTCAGAGACATATGGACGACTGAATTGGAAACAAATGAGGACACGAATTCTGACAAGATGGATGCAACGTCCCATTATAAGAAGTATACCATACAAGATAGGAAAATCATAGTGCAACAATCGATGAGGGAATTGAAGGAACCTGGTACATCATACGACGGTCCTGAAAAAGCCAAACGAATAGATCTAGCGGAGCCGGGAGAAGATCCAAAACCTGCATCTATTGCCACGGATCTTACTGAAGATGAGGAAAAGATTTTGGTAGCTACTCTTAAACAGTATAGAGATGTGTTTGCATGGTCATACAAAGATCTTAAGGGGGTGGATCCAAGTATCTGTCAACACACAATACCCCTTAAGAATGACGCCAAATCCAGCAGATAATGTCCCTATACTTACAATGAGACGTTTGCAAAAAATATAAAGGAGGAAATAGATAAGATTAAAGAGGCAGAGTTTATTTACGAAATCTGATTGTGGTGGTCCCGAAGAAAAATGGAAAGTTAAGAGTATGCGTCAATCTCAAGAAAGTAAACGCTGCTACAATTCGGGACAACTATCCCCTACCCATTACTAATCATGTAATAGAAAGAGTCGCATGTAAAGAAGCTTATAGTTTCTTAAATGGCTTTTTGGGTTACAACCAACTGGCAATAAAGCCAGAGGATCAGCACAAGATGGATTTTGCAATTGAATGGGACATTTTTGGATTCCGGGTAATGGCTTTTGGCTTAACAAATGCACCAGCCACATTTCAGAGGCTGATGGGTCATGCTTTTAAAGAATATCTAAGACAGTTCCTAGAAATTTAAATGGATGACTTGTGCGTTCACTCTCTTGTAAGATTGGAGCACATAGAGCACTTGACCAAGGTGTTCGAAAAATGTAGACTGTATCGGATTTTCCTGAATCCAGAGAAATGTGTCTTCATGGTAAGACAAGGAAAAATATTGGGACATATAGTGTCCAAAAACGGTATTTCGACAAACATGGAGAAGATTAGTGTCATTGTTAATCTACCACAACCAGTAAAGGTAAAGGAGATACAGGCATTTATGGGCATTGTGGATATTATCGCAGATTTATCTACTCATACTCTATAATTGCAAAACCACTTTACGCGCTGATAACTAAATTTGAGTGGACAGATGAATGCGAGAAAGATTTTCAAACTTTGAAGCAAAGGTTGATTTCCGCTCCAATTTTGAAGGCTCCGAATTGGGAAAAGATATTCCACATCCACATAGATGCATCAACATATGCTATAGGATGCATACTTGCACAACCTGGAGAGAACAACATGGATTTTCCAATCAGTTACTCCAATAGACAATTGAACAATGCAGACAAGAATTACACAACAACTGAGAGGGAGGGTTTGGGTATGATCTATGTGGGGAAAAAGTTTAGACACTAGCTCTCACCATCTTCAAAGGTGTGTGAGGTCTTGCGTCTGAGATCATGAGGGAATTGATGTTCCAAGTCTTAATAAAGAATCAACTTTATGTTAATCAAAAGAAAATGAATTTTTTTTGCAAGAGATTCAGTATTTAGGTCACATTATCTCTCAAGATGGCATCCAAATGGATCCATCAAAGTTAGAGGTAATAAAAGGATGGCCTAATTCAAGGAATCTTCATGAACTAAGAAGCTTTATAGGTATGTGTGCATACTATAGATGCTTCATAGAAAAGTTCTCACAAATCGCGGGACCATTACATGACCTAACAAAGAAAAACGTTAGGTATACATGGTCTGCCAAGTAGAACAATGCTTTCAAAAAGCTTAAAGAAAATCTTATCTCTCAACAGGTGCTTACACTACCAGATCTCCCAAAGCCATTTGAGGTCCAATGTGATGCTTGTGGTGATTGCCTTGGAGCTGTCTTTCTCCAAGAAGGGCACGCCATAGCCTACAAAACTTGCAGGCTCAACCCTGTTGAGCAAGCTCTAGGCATATATGAAAAGGAACTTCTCGCAATTCTACATGCCTTAGACTCATGGAAGCACTATTTATTGGGGACTCCTTTCATTCTATGGCGGACGGATCACCAAAGCCTTAAGTACTTCATGATGCAAACCAAGCTCTCCGACAAACAAATGAGGTGGGCAACTTTCCTTTCGGAATTTCAGTTTCATATTGCTCACATTGTTGGCAAGCATAATCAAGCAGTCGATGCACTCGCAAGACAGCCGAGAGTGAATGCGGTTTCCATAGCAATTCACAATGATATATCCTCTATGATAGATGAGTACGCTATTGATCCCGATTTTAAAGATGATTTCAGCCCTTGAACTATGGAAGAAAGTGGAACCATTTACTTTACAAGATGGTTATCTTCTGTATGGCAATAGACTATGCGCTACCAACTCACTACATGAGAAAGTAATGTATGAATCTCATGCTCCGCCTTATGCGGGGCATAGAGGGATTCACTCTACCCTAAAAGGGATTCAAAAATATTTATATTGGCCTACCATAAAAGAAAACATACAAGATGAGTACGCTATTGATCCCGATTTTAAAGATGATTTCAGCCCTTGCACTACAGAAGAAAGAGGAACCATTTACTTTACAAGATGGTTATCTTCTGTATGGCAATAGACTATGCGCTACCAACTCACTACATGAGAAAGTAATGTATGAATCTCATGCTCCGCCTCATGCGGGGCATAGAGGGATTCACTCTACCCTAAAAGGGATTGAAACATATTTATATTGGCCTACCATAAAAGCAAACATACAAGATGAGTACGCTATTGATCCCGAAAGATGATTTCAGCCCTTGCACTACGGAAGAAAGAGGAACCATTTACTTTACAAGATGGTTATCTTCTGTATGGCAATAGACTATGCGCTACCAACTCACTACATGAGAAAGTAATGTATGAATCTTATGCTCCACCTTATGTGGGGCATAGAGGGATTCACTCTACCCTAAAAGGGATTGAAACATATTCCAATCCCTAATTCACCATGGGAGAGCATATCCATGGATTTTATCTTTGGATTGCCTAAGTCTATCCATGGGAATATGGGAATATGGACGATAGTAGTAGACAGGTTCAATAAATAAGATCATTTTATACCTGTCAAAAAGACTAGCAAAGCCCATCAAATGGCAGCCCTCTTGATATTACAAATCTTCAAGTACCATGGCTTTCCAATGTCCATAGTGTCGGATGGAGATCCTAGAATGACCAGTGATTTCTAGAAGGGTCTCTTTGAGAATTTAGGGACAAGGCTAAACTTCTGTTCCGCCTATCACCCACAAACGGATGGCCAAAGTGAAATAGCTAACCTAACCATCTTTGATCTACTAAAAGACTATGTAATGAGAGTATATCAAAGGTCCCAATGGGAGAGTACTTACCATTAGTGGAGTATGCCTACAATAACACTCTACATACTTCCATGGGAAAAGCACCTTTTGACTCTAATTGAGGGAAGATCAAAACGTCTACTCCTACTTAAGGTACACAGGAAGACCTTCAATGTAGATCCTAAATGATTTTCTCATGCTAAACTGATCATTTAATATGGGGAAGTGCCGAGGGAGATAAAGCTAGAATATTGGTTAAGCTGGTAGACCGGCCACAGTAGGGATCCAAAGGCGGGAGAATAGGGATCCAAAGGGGGAGGCATCTTCAAAAGAGAAATGTGTAACAATGTGCTCCAAAGACCTTAGGGTTCAGCACATTAAGACTTCCAAAATGCTAAGGTTCCAAAATTCAAAGGTATGTCCAAACGGTCAAGCTTAGTGGAATTGGATGCTTTGTGAGTGTGCCAAAAAGTCTTTGAAAGCTCCTACATAGGAGGGGGAGAGCCGTTTCAGTAGGGCATGAGAGAGAAACACACACACCCACACACACACTCATGCAAGCCCCTTTACACAAAGGGCATAGTGGACACATGTCAGCTTCCTAGTCCAATTGCCCGCAAGATGCACTTAAATCCTATTGGATGGCCATAGATGTGGATCAATGAGAACTAGGCTAGAGTAAATCTAGTTCAATTCATTTTAAAACTTTTGATAGAAGAACCAACAAGAATTAAGCTCTCTAGAAAACTATTAGATAGTCTCCCAAGGGGTCCAATGAGCATTCAACAGCCCAATGGCTTGCCTGATTCCTATTGGCCAGAAGACAAAGGGGTCCAATGAGAGTTTAGTTGCATTATTTAATTACCTAAAGCTCTCACAAAAGGGTAAAGGGGGACACATGTCACAAGACTATCACTTATGCTTATTAAACCCTGTTCGCTAAGCTTGGAGAGGTCCAATGGGAAGCCTACAAGAGGATTTAGCAAGAGGGTTCGACCAAGAGAGAGTGTTTGACGGATGAAGCAACAAGCAGGCGTTTCCAGAGAAGGGTCATACTTTTATGGGAAACCTTTGTAAAATTCTTTTGTAAGGGAGCATCTCTAAGCCGAGAACTTGTCAAAGGATTTGTGATTATTCTTCTGGGAGCAATTGTATATTAGAGAGCCAGTTAGAAGTTTAGGAGCTTTTGGCGGGACAAGCCATTTGTAGGGACCTAAACTATAAAGGTCATGTTTTGTAAGTTTGACCATTATCTTTTTGATGAAAAACTGAGAAGACAGCATACGTTTGAGAGCTCCTTCTTGCTCCAACTTGTAATCTTTGCCATTGTGACTACGGTAATCCAAATTCAGATTCGTTTATTGCATTGTGTTCCTCTTACCTTGCTCTTCCATTCAAGTATAATCATTCAAGATTTGGTGTAGGTTTTTAACTACGAGTTTGAGACCTTAAATCGCTGTTTTGAGTGTCTATATGCGTATTTTATGTTGTTTTGACCCTAGGAGAGGCTTTAAGGACCCTAAAACGACCCATTAGGATCACCTGTTCACTGTTTTTGCTGAGTTTGGGACGAACGATCGCAATCTTTGTAACTTTCCAAAATGTTGTGACAGTGATAGGATACGATCCTGATAGTCCCTTGTAGCTTCCCTTTAAGTTTCGTGCGATTCCGAATAGATTTTCATGGTAAACGAGCGTGACGATTGCAGAGCCGCGTAGAAGGACATAGTCAGATTACTTGGCGATAGTGCGTTTGATTTGCTTGTCGAGTTAGTAGATGCATCTCATCGAGTTCACTTCATTAGGAGTGACACCCTAGTGAGTTTCCATGCCTCATCCTAGTCGCTTCTTGTATTGATAAATATGTTGATGCTTGAGAGCTATGCTACGGACGTCCGTCGCGGCGACCCGCAAACATTGGCGCCGTTGCCGGGGAATGCACCTTAGGTGATGAGTGACCGAGTGCGCAGTTAGATTCTTTAAAAAGAAGATCAATCCACAAATCCATTTTACACCTCAGTTAGGCGGCTAGACAGGGGTTTAGAGCTTATTGGAGTCTAGAGTTGGTGGACCAGCTAGATCCTCTCTTAGGAGATTTAGGAAGCTATGAGTGAGAGTGTTCAAAGCATTTTTTCTCTTCAATTTCTCTAATTTGATTGAGTATTGAAATCTCACCAGAAATTCGTCGTGTTTGTTTTGATTGATTCATTTCCTTATGTTCTTTCATTGTGTACTTAAGATTAGGATAAGCAAATCACATTCGAATCAGATTTGGGGCAAAAGTTAGAGTCGAGAAACCAGAAAACCATAACTTTGGCAAAAAGGCCATCAGACTCTAAAATTTTGAAAATCTAACCAAACAGAGCTAGAATTGATTCAAATCACAAAGTAGTAGCAGCTAACACTGGGAAATACTTGTCAGAGGGAGCAAACCAAATTTCATCAGATTTGGCCCAGGTAATACGATCGCGGTCGGTGTACCTATGTGCCAAATTTTGACCAGAATTGTTGTGTGCCTTCTTGATAAGATTCTAAACAGGTTTGTCTAAAGAAACAACACACAGAAAAATCAAAAATCAAGGAAATCAGGCCACTTGGTTAAAACTATTCTGACAAACCTAGAAAGTGCAAAATCTTGGCTTTTGATGATCCAAATGCAAAAAGACTTGGGGGATAGCTCTAAAACATCAGTGTCTACAGGCATGCCAAATATGGTTTAATTTGGGCTCAAAACTACGATCGCGATCGATGTACCTAAGTGCCAGATGTTGACCAGATTTCATTTGTGGGATCCTCAGGTGTATACAAACATAAAAGTCTAAAGGACCTAGAGTCAAAAACCTCAAAATACCTGTCAAACCATCTGAATACAAATCCAAGTCAAAAACTGCTAAACTGGCATAGAAATTGACTTTCAGTAGACCAAAACACATCAAAACTGGGAAGAAACCATACAGAGGGATAGCATGTACCAGGACAACCCCAGATAGCTTCCAAATCCCAAATCAAGCACCAAAATTAGATCAAGCTGACAGATTCTGGAAAACCGACAATTCCAACCAAGAACTGGTAAAAGCTTGACTTTTTAGAGTCTGAATACAAAAATATAAGAGGGGTAGCCTTAAAATAGCCTAGTGATTAAGCTGGTGAATTTTGGTCTAATTTGGGCTCAGAACTACGATCGCGATCGGTGTACCTCTGGCCCAGATCTGTGACTCAGTTTTGACCTGTTCATAGACCTAGACTATTTAAGATATCAAGAGTTGTCAAAACTCAAAATGGACATACTGTCAATAATCTGCAAGCAAAATTGTGTTGAAGTCATTGTGAAGTTGTTGAATCTGCTGACAGTTGGAATGATACAATGATCTCATAGCCATCAAGTGTATTCATTTGCAGAGATCGATCAAGTAACAATCCATGCAGTCGCGGGAGTTGGAAGATCACTCCATCTCGAGGTAAGAGGTTTAAATTGAGTCGTAAATCCCACTTTCTTCATGTTTTTGAGATCGGGAAAACAAATCAACATCCAACACCGAAATTTAGCGGATCAAGCAAGTGTTTTATCAACGGAGGAGAGTGTAAACCAAGGTGTAGTACTACCATTAGAGCCGATCCTTGAAGAAAGCATCTCCGATACTTCTTCAAAGAGATCTTACGAGTATTTCAAAGAACACTTGGGACAATTAAAACTAAACGGAAGAGAAAACATGGCAGCAGGACCATCAGACCCCTCGGCCACAATGAAGCTATTGTTCATCAAGTATCAATATGACAACAAGAAAGGTGCCAAGATATACAAAGATGGTATGGACCGCTACTGTGTGAAAATAGAAGATAGACCAAGTGAGTTCAGGGACTTAGTGCCTGTGAGCTATAGCGGAGATAGGTACCTAGATGACGAGGGTATCATGTAATTGGTAGTCCTGAATCCTAACATTCTAGACAAGTGGGGATTGATGGGCACGAAAGCCAAAATAGATGAGGAACATGAGGAAAAGGCACCAACAATGAGCTTACCTAATGTGAGGTTAAGGCGAGAAAACGAAACTTTGAGATTCAACACGGATAATGTCTACTTGGGGTTATACAAGTATAATAATGAAGAGCAAGATCTCTATTATAGATGCGAGGAACCATACGTCGGAGAGATGACTGAGCGGAAAAGACTTTATGTCTTCACCTACACAGAGGGAGTAGAAACAAAAATCGCCGCATACGACAAGTATGGAAGACGATACGCATCAATCGATAAAAAGGAGTTGGAAGGATATACGTACTTTGGGGGACCACTTCACCAGTATTATGTCACTCCAAGCCCACTAAGACCAGCACCTACAACTGTCGTGCCATACCCGATGACAACAGGTGGAGAGAGGACTCATGTAGCTGATTCTTTCAGTTGACCTCATTATTCTATGCCAAGCCCCATGGGAACGTTACATTCCAGAGAATCAATGGCTACAAATCGAGGTAGTGTGGTTCCTATCTCTACACATCCAGCAGCAGGTCCGACATTTGCAGCCACAACATCACATTTGCCTCCTAGTAGTAGATTCGGGGCAGGGGAGCCAACGAGAGCAACCCACGACATCCATGATGCACGAGAACGATTGAGTCGAGACACGAGAGCAATGAGACTAGTCACAGAACATAGACGGATTAGGCCATCCCAAGTAGCGAAGTGCTAAACCAAGCTCATGTACAAACAACGGGGATTCACAATGGGCACGCACAGACGTATCAAAGATTGATGAGAATGGATGTGTATTGGCCAAAAATGCAACATAGTGTTCATATGCATATCAAATCATGTGTTACATGCACATTTCAAAAGCCAATAGAACATGGGACTCTATTCAAATTATCTGTAGCACCCCGATGGAGTAACTACTGATGGGGGCTTTTCACAAGCCAAGCTCCCATACCCCTCTTCTCTCGTCCCCACCCCATGAAAACCCCCTCTTAGGGAGGGAGTGATAAAAGGCATTGGAAAAAAGTAAGAAAAAAATAAAGTATGATTATGTAAATATATAAGAAAGGTAAAATAGGCCACCTCATGCCTGCTGGGCATCCCATCCCCACCTTGCCTCCTTTTTCTTCATTGTTGCCCCGCCTTGTGTCCCTTTTCCTCTCCTCCACTCAAAAGGTCAACCCCCTCTCTCTTCCCCTTGTCCTTTCTCCTTTCTCTCTCCCCTCAAGCTACCCCACCTCTCACCAATAATGCATTCTAACTCACCAATAATGCACCCTAACTCACATGCAACTTACTCTATCTTCCAAAATAGTATACCCCACCCCCCCTTTCTCTCTCCTATCATATCCCATGACCCAAATACCCCCCCCCCTCTCTCTAAAGGGCGCCATGTCTCTTGTCTTGTAGCTAAATAACCTCCCCCACACTCACACACACTCATTTTCATTGAAAAAGGTGCCCACACACCCATCCCCACCCGGTGGTTACCTGATTTTTCTTGTGTTCACACACATCTGCACACAGATTCACCTCTGAACACACTCCCCTCTCTCCCCTCTTGTAATTAATTTAGTCTCCATGTCACCTCTCACTTTTTGTCATCAACCCATCTCTCTCTCTTAGTCTCTCTCTCATGAGACTACTGTTCTGGCACATATACACACAGCCAGACAAGTGGGGCCCACAGTCACATGGCCTATGTAGATAATGATTTCTTCATTTCTAAATTCTATAATTTCTCCCCCCTCCTCCCCTATATAAAGAGGGGTCACCATCACACTAAGGACACACACACCATCACCAAAGAGTACACTATGCATTGTGTGTGCCTAGTGCACACACACACACCCACACCATCACCATCACCACAATCACCATGCTCGTCTTAAGCATGACCTCTACACCCTTGGGCTATGGAAGATGAAGGGAAACTAAATGAAGGATGATGGCCGTAACCCTCGTGCGAGTCTTCCCCATCAACTCCCACCTATCCGCCATGTGCCCTACCACGGTCTCCCTTCTCATTCCCCTACCCTATGCTCCCCATTTCATTGCCTTATTCTCTAAATAAAGCTTGAGGTTTTGTGAGTATGTTTTCTTGCAATGTTTTGCCTATGTGAGGTGTGCGGAATCGTCACCTAGTCTTGTGTTTGGAGTGAGCTTGTGTATGTGTGAAGGGTGTGCGGATTCGCCATCCTTTTGTGGTGCCTAAGTACTAAGCCGCTATACCCCCTCCCTCACTCTCTCTCTCACTTGATCTCATTCCCTTTCCTCTTTATCATTGCTCCCAAGCATCCATCTCTCTTGGATGAAAACTTTGTTATGGTGGTGTGTTGTTTGCATCCTAGCCGCTGAAGCTAGGTGGTGCCCCCTGTTTGCTTTACCATGACAGGCTCGAGGCGCGCCATTCGGTCCTCGGTGTTTTAGAGGCCGTCGGGGTTCGGGGTTCGCTTTGCTCCCGTCATTTGGTGCCCCCATGGAGGATCTTTTCATGAAACCCTTCAGTTTACAAGACTGAAACCCCTAAACTATTGTGAATGGATGAATGGCTAGCAGGATTTGCTAATTGGACGACAGAAGAAGAAGAGCTCCAAGCACAACTAGACGAACTCCGCATCTCCATCGAAGCTCGAGTGCCAGGCTTAACGGTAATCGATTTGCAGTGGGAGAGTCAACCAACACGCCAAACCTAGTGGATATACATAGGCCAAGTGCCAAGAAGAAGAAGGAGAAGGTCGAAACCATGTCCGCAACCTACAACCAACCCACAACAACAAAATGGAAGGAGCTCTACACAATAGAGAATCAACACTATTCTACTTTGAGAATCGGGTAACTCAAGTCACCGAGGTAATTATCACAGTCAGTTTTCAAGTCGCACCTGATGCTGCAGCACAGATAACGGAAGCATTGGCTCACACTCTCACTAGAGAAACTAGGGATCTACTGAGTTTGTTTCAGGAAATAACACCACCCTCTCCCACAAGCTTGGACAGTGACTAAGCACCTCTAAGCTTCACATGAATCTGTACAACCTACCTCAAGACAGATCACACATACCAACACGTGTACGCTCAATCAAGGTAATACTAGATTTGAAGACTCACTACCAGCACGTCATTGACACCATGCCGGGTGGGGAGCGGTTTTTGGAGGTTCTGGCATCAGATCAACCATTTGTCTTACCTTTGGTACAAGGCAATGTACCGTTTGAAGTTTTAATCTATGTCCTAGTATAAGAGGGTATATACGCCTCCTTGTAAAGAAGAAAAAAACTTTTGCAAGTTAAGTAGTGTGTCTTTCTAGCTCTCTCTAACTAATCATGGCAAGTGTAGCATTTCCAACATTTAAAGGAAAGAAGGGGCAGGATTTGGTAACAGACTTCCTAGATGACTTTGAAGTAGCATGTGTAGTGAGAAACAAAGATACGGATGAATCCCGGGTTAGAATCTTTAAGCATCTCATGAAGCTAGAAGCTAGATTATGGTACAATGCACTTCCACAAGCAACGAAGGATGATTGGGAACCCTTAAAAACCGCTTTTAAGAGGCGCTTTGGGGGAGGTACCACTTCAGAAAAGTTGTGGGACAAGTTGAGAGACTTGAAGCAGGAGGGTCTTTTAGAATATGCCACCTATGAGTCCAAATTTGTGGATTTGTGGGAATGGTGGGTTGAGTCACTGGCAAGGGGGGAAGCTGCACCCGATTTCCTAAAAAAAGATCGGTTCACGCATGGCTTATGGACGCTTCTCAAGGAGAAGGTGAAAGGTAGATTCCCGGCTACGTACGAGTTAGCCGTTGAGATTGCTCGCCTTAAGGACAAGAAGCTGTGAATGAAAGCCAAAGAAACCGAGTCAACAAAATTAGGAACATCGCGTCGACCAGCAACTACGACAACCACCATTCCACCACCACCACCGGCTCTTGGGGCAAGAGATGACCAACAAGATATGTTGGCCCATATTACTGACCAACTGTAGAGTTTGTCTATCCACTTAATACAGCAAGGGAGGAGTCAAGAAAGAGATCAAGACCCTGGAAGAGCACGACGACAAAGCAGGGAGTATCACTGCTACAACTACGGAGAAGATGGTCACGGTATGTACTACTGTCCCAAACCACAACAAAACTATAATAGAGAAGGTAGGAGGAACCAATTGTCAACCCCTGGAGAAAGAACACCCCCACCCCAAGCACCAGCCCCACCAACACAAATTCTACGTCCACCACAATCACCACTTACAATCATCTTACGCCCACCACCAATTGGTACCCGCACACCAAGTATCATTGGTCTTGCAGAAGAGGTCAAGATGAGTGTAACGGAAGAAGGATCAAGTAAGAAGACTATTCAAAGAACTCAAGCAGTGGAACAAGAGGTTAAAGAATCAAAAGATGCTACCCAGGTGGGGGAGGTAAGCCAAGAAAATTGTGTTACAAATGTGAGTACATCTTTAACTTTGAATGAAATGGGCACCAAAGAGATCAATCGACAACATTGGGCAGTAAGGGTAAGAATGTGTAAAGTGTTGATTAGGCCTCGCCAGGGTAAGAGGAATGCAATGGGCATGAAAGATACAAGAGAAGAGGAAGACCAGTCTGCTAGCAAGGCTTTGCAGAAGGTGGGAAACATATCAAGCAAAGGGGAGGTCTTTGAAAACGGAAGCCTGTGCACCAGCATGGACCCAGGATAGTGTAGCAAGCTAAAGGAATCTTGCATCAAGGCAGTTTCACTAGAGGACCATAACGAAGAGGTAAGTATGACTGAAGGTTTGGAGTTGGATATTTCTCCAGAGGCTTGGCAGCCGAGCACGACTTTATTGTGTAGTGTTATAGACTTAGAGATGGGTAATGCCTCTAATCTACTAAAGGGTGTTATAAACTTGGAGATGGGTAATGCCTCCAGTTTATGTGAGGATGTTCATAGTAAGTTTGATGATCAATATGTTGCCAACCTTTTAAGGATGTTCCAAACTCCTCCACAACACAGCATTGTGTTTGCATGGGATGCATCAGACCTATGGCTATGGCTAGCCGCTATAACATATAGAGAGAAGATCAGCATTGAGATAAGAGCTAAGGAGCCATGGATAGACAAAAGCCTGATAGAATACAAGAATAAAGACCTCCTTCGCAGTTTGGTAAAATTTTTTACAAATAGTGCATCCTCTCTTTGGAGAAAGGTAAGTGGATTACACTTGTATTTAAGCCGCAAGGTAGGTGGCTTGCTATTAGCATCAGTAAAGGAAGCTGACATGTTTGAGCACACCCAAAAGAAGCATGATATGCTTGCAGTTTTTTCTAATGGCAGTAAGCAGGACTCTGAAGACAACTTGAGCTCACCACACCAACAAGGCGGCCATATATGGTGGATTCTTGGTACACTCTTGGGAATCATAATTTTCAGTTCTGTCTTTGCAGGAGCCAAGATGCTCATTTCCCCTCTCGCTACTGGTGGTTACAAATTTGATCCAATTTTGCATGTAAATTTTATTGTTCGGACACTGCAAACAATGATCCTATTTTTCACTTGGGATCCAGGAGGACATTGGCACAAAGTTCTGGAAGCCATGGGCTTCCCCTTTATTCAACCGACACTATTCCAAGGAACAAGTTATCACTCCGACCTGTTAAAGATTCATGAATATCCCAGAATTCTCACCAATGGCCAAATGGAATGGCTAGTTCAGAAGGCAACTCGATATCGGATCCTACAGCTAAGCGGAAGAAGAAACAGAGCTAGACACATAAATGCCTCTAGCCAAAAGGGGAGGGATAATGATGGGGGCTTTTCACAAGCCAAGCTCCCATACCCCTCTTCTCTCGTCCCCACCCCATGAAAACCCCCTCTTAGGGAGGGAGTGATAAAAGGCATTGGAAAAAAGTAAGAAAAAAATAAAGTATGATTATGTAAATATATAAGAAAGGTAAAATAGGCCACCTCATGCCTGCGGGGCAGCCCATCCCCACCTTGCCTCCTTTTTCTTCACTGTTGCCCCGTCTTGTGTCCCTTTTCCTCTCCTCCACTCAAAAGGTCAACCCCCTCTCTCTTCCCCTTGTCCTTTCTCCTTTCTCTCTCCCCTCAAGCTACCCCACCTCTCACCAATAATGCATTCTAACTCACCAATAATGCACCCTAACTCACATGCAACTTACTCTATCTTCCAAAATAGTATACCCCACCCCCCCTTTCTCTCTCCTATCATATCCCATGACCCAAATACCCCCCCCTCTCTCTAAAGGGCGCCATGTCTCTTGTGTTGTAGCTAAATAACCTCCCCCACACTCACACACACTCAGTTTCATTGAAAAAGGTGCCCACAGACCCATCCCCACCAGGTGGTTACCTGATTTTTCTTGTGTTCACACACATCTGCACACAGATTCACCTCTCAACACACTCCCCTCTCTCCCCTCTTGTAATTACTTTAGTCTCCATGTCACCTCTCACTTTTTTTCATGAACCCGTCTCTCTCTCTTAGTCTCTCTCTCATGAGACTCCTATTCTGGCACATATACACACAGCCAGACAAGTGGGGCCCACAGTCACATGGCCTATGTAGATAATGATTTCTTCATTTCTAAATTCTATAATTTCTCCCCCCTCCTCTCCTATATAAAGAGGGGTCACCATCACACTAAGGACACACACACCATCACCAAAGAGTACACTATGCACTGTGTGTGCCTAGTGCACACACACACACCCACACCATCACCATCACCGCAATCACCATGCTCGTCTTAAGCATGACCTCTACACCCTTGGGCTATGGAAGATGAAGGGAAACTAAATGAAGGATGATGACCATAACCCTCGTGCGAGTCTTCGCCTTCAACTCCCACCTATCCGCCATGTGCTCTACCACGCTCTCCCTTCTCATTCCCCTACCCTATGCTCCCCATTTCATTGCCTTATTCTCTAAATAAAGCTTGAGGTTTTGTGAGTATGTTTTCTTGCAATGTTTTGCCTATGTGAGGTGTGCGGAATCGCCACCTAGTCTTGTGTTTGGAGTGAGCTTGTGTATGTGTGAAGGGTGTGCGGATTCGCCATCCTTTTGTGGTGCCTAAGTACTAAGCCGCTATACCCCCTCCCTCACTCTCTCTCTCTCTCACTCTCTCTCTCTCTCACTTGATCTCATTCCCTTTCCTCTTCATCATTGCTCCCAAGAATCCATCTCTCTTGGATGAAAACTTTGTTATGGTGGTGTGTTGTTTACGTCCTAGCCGCTGAAGCTAGGTGGTGCCCCCTGTTTGCTTTACCATGAGAGGCTCGAGGCGCGCCATTCGGTCCCCGGTGTTTTAGAGGCCGTCGGGGTTCGGGGTTCGCTTTGCTCCCGTCACCACATTATTGAATACCTTACCACCAGGATACTGCCGGAAGGGATGAGTAGATCACGTATCAAAACAATCACGAAAGAGGCAGAAAACAATGTACTGATTGAGGACAATCTCTACAAGAGGGGAAAAGACAATCAATTGAGAATGTGTGCATCTGAAGAGGAATACATTCTTTTCTTAGAGCAAGCACATAGCGGACAAGCTGGTGGACATTTCTCAGCTGACAAAATGGCCAAAGCAATTCTTATTGCATGCATATGGTGGCCTACACTATACATTCTTTTCTTAGAGCAAGCACATAGTGGACAAGCTGGTGGACATTTCTCAGCTGACAAAATGGCCAAAGCAATTCTTATTGCATGCATATGGTGGCCTACACTATTCATGGATGCTAAAGAGTTTGTGAAACGATGTGACGATTGCCAGAAGACAAAGATTCCTAGAGCACGAGATGATATGCCCTTGAGGCCAATGATGGGGGCGAGAGCATTTGCAAAATGGGGAATAGATTTTGTAGGACCGATTGCGCCTCCTGGATATAAAACGAACGCTCAATACATTATTGTGGCAACAGGTTATCTACTAACAAAATGGGTGGAAGCGAAAGCAACAACAAACAATGATGCAAAAACGACAGCACAGTTTTTGTATGAGAACATTTTCACTAGATATGGCTTATCAATAGAGACAGTGAGCGATAGAGGGACTCACTTCATCAATGAAGTGATCGAATTCCTATTGGATGAATTCATGGTAATTCACAGGAAGTCAGCTCCCTATCACCCACAAGATAACGGCCAAGCAGAAAGTACGAACAAGATTTTGGTGACAATTCTCACCAAGATTGTTAGCGAATCGAGAGCTGACTGGGATCAAAAGCTGCATTTAGATTTATGGGCATATAGAGTAGCTTACAAAACATCAATCGGACCGACTCCGTTCAACATGGTTTATGGAATTCAAGCAATTTTGCCACTTGAATTTCTTATCCCCACGCTTTGGGTCGCTAAAGAATTAGAATGGACGGGCCATGAATTATCCAATCAAGTAGATATCCTAAAAAAACTAGATGAAACTAGATTGAGAGTCGTTGCATCAATCTACGTGCAAAAACGAAACATGAAATCATTCTTTTATCAACATGTTGTCAGCAAGGAATTTGTTACGGGGGATTACGTCTTAATGTATACCGTGAAATAACATTCTCGGAAACTCAAAATGCGAGGCAATGGACCCTATGGGATTCATGAAATATCATCTAGCGGTGCCATTAAACTTGCGACATTAGAGGGAGAGGAGATCCTAATTGGATTAGTGGTTGCAGACTAACAAAGTACAACCTACCACTAACCTCAGAGATGCTTGCCAAAATACACGCTGCGAAGGAGCGCAAGAACAAAGCAAATGCGACAAAAGCTCAAGCGCAGGAGGAGGCCAGAATCACGATTTTAAAACGAAAACAGAACTTACAACAACAAAGACATCCTCAACCAGCAGATATGGCTCTCTTTCTATAATTCACACTAATGAGCAATGGGAAACAGGAATCGATGTTGGCATCAATGTCAGACTTTCGCATAGCAGATATCAACAAGCATTGATTGACATAGGAGCAAGAGTCAATGTGGTCAACTTCTCCACTTACAAGATGCTTATAGATGAACCCATAGTGCAATCCACACGTGATTTACAAGCCGCAAACGGAGCAACAATGCCAACATTGGGGATAGTAAACTTACCAATCAATATTGATGGAAATAGTTGTCCTCATCAAGTTTTTGTAATGAAAGACGGAGAAATCAGAGAATCACTATGTTTGGGAGTTCCATGGATGAGAGCGTACAATGTAGTCACTGAATTTCAGAACATGCGTTGATGTACACACACAACTCTAACACGTACATGACTTCATTCGCCAAAACAGATCACTCATGGCCGAGTATCCCCATCGACAAAAAGAAACCAGCTCATCAGCCAAAAACACCAAAAAAGGATGTTCGGAAAGTATGGATAAAGAAAAAAATCATGCAGAATAAACAGAGCCAGATATGGCTACCCAAGGACAAATTCCCGACGGAAGCAGCACCATATCAAAGACCTTCAGGAGTTAGTCCAAGGTGGAAATGGCAACCAAAACTAGAGAAAACCAAAGATTCGGCGACCAAGCTTGAACGGAAACCCAAAAGTCAAAACAGGAAGCCTAGCCTACCAAAATGGCAATGGAAACCTATGAAAATTCAGGAAACTAAATTAGAATCTGTAAAGATGCAACAAACCGCATACAAATGGGTTCCAAAAATAGTTTCCATCACAACACCAATAATCAGGGAAAGAGCATTTCGACTGCAAGCTCTTCTGCTCCATACACAGCTACCCTCGCCATCAAAAGACACTGAAAACTACATTCAATCTCCGCATCTTGCACAACACCTTGTTACCCAGCGCATTGTCTCAAACATGAGAATAGGGCCACATTACACAGCCATGCATAGACACAGATGTCAAAACCCATGCACATGCACCCAACCTTCGTCCTTGACGACTCAGTCTAGGAAGGGAGGAGTAACTGCTGAATCTAGCAGCAGTCAGGACCATTAAGGGGTCCAACGTGTATATATGTACATAATGTGTGTGTTTTTCATTATTTAAAGTTCAATTTCGAACATATTTGATCAAAATCTGGCACTTAGGTACACCGATCACGGAACAAGGCCAGATGCTTGTCAATGGCGCCAATGTTTGCGGGTCGCCGTGATGGACGTTCGTAGCATAGCTCTCAAGCATCAACATATTTATCAATACAAGGGAAGCGACCATGATGAGACATGGAAACTCACTAGGGTATCACTCCTAATGAACTGAACTCGATGAGATGCATCTACTAACTCTACAAGAAAATCAAACGCACTATCGCCAAGTAATCTGACTATGTCCTTCTACACGGCTCTGCAGTCATCACGCCCGTTTACCATGCAAATCTATTCGGAATCGCACGAAACTTGAAGGGAAGCTACAAGGGACTATGAGGATTGTATCCTATCACTGTCACAGCATTCTGGAAAGGTACAAAGATCGCGATCGTTCGTCTCAAACTCAAAAAAAACAGCGAACAAGTGATCCTAATGGGTCGTTTTAGGGTCCTTAAAGTCTCTCCTAGGGTCAAAACAACATAAAATACACATATAGACACTCAAAACAGTGATTTAAGGTCTCAAACTCGTAGTTAAAAACCTACACCGAATCTTGAATGATTACACTTGAATGGAAGAGCAAGGTAAGAGGAACACAATGCAATAAACTAATCGGAATTTGGATTACCGTAGTCACAATGGCGAAGATTACAAGTTGGAGCTCTCAAACATACGTTGTCTTCTCAGTTTCCCATAAAAAAGATAATGTTCAAACTTACAAAAAATGACCTTTATAGTTTAGGTCTTTACAAATGGCTTGTGCGGCCAAAAGCTCCTAAACTTCTAACTAGCTCTCTAATATACAATTGCTCCCAGAAGAATAATCATAAATCCTTTGACAAGTTCTCGGCTTAGAGATGCTCCCTTACAAAAGAATTTTACAAAGATTTCCCATAAAAATATGACCCTTCTTTGGAAACGGCCGCTTGTCGCTTCGTCCGCCAAACACTCCCCCCTTTCTTATCCTTGCATGCCCTCATGCATGTTCAATGCTTTGGCCATTGATGTGGCTCCAATGAAGCAAGTGTTGCTGAAAAGCTTCTTGTTCGAAGGACAGCTTCCAGGGCTTCTTGATGCTGTCTGAAAGGATTTTCACTTAATTTGTGTTGGTATGCTACGTACCGTGCCTTGAGGTCCTTTGCCATAGGATGGAAAATCCTTGAGTCGATTTCGAAGAACCCTGTGATGAAGGCCTCTTCGAATGTCTGCACGAAGTGTGAAGGCAGGTACATTAGCCTGGAGTACATTGCCATCAAAATGTGTCATGGCGGTGAATCCTGGAGATTCGAGCAGATCCCTCTGTGGCCTTCCAAGAACAGATTCCACAAATGATCGTCTCCTTCAGTTTATTTAAACACCTGGATGCAGGTGATGATCATCCGGGTTATCTTTACTAGCATTTGACAAGCCACGTCGGGGACATCCCTCAACAAGGTGATTGTCGAATTCAATGTGTTGACCATGTAGGCTACTATAGGAGGTTGCTGTGCTGTCAAGACTGGGTAGTTCAAATTTTGCTGCCTTGAGCCTTACCGTGTGGTAAAATCCCTCCACGTGCGTCTTCTAGGGACTGGGAAGAAAGTAGGATCTATTTGTATATGCTGAGGAGCATTGTGGTAGTTAGTTAGATCCTGTGGCCATTTGTCCAACCACTTCTACCTCCACTTTGGGTGGTCGTCGATAAGCATCTGGGCTTCTTCCGCAGTCAGTGCAATGACTTTGTAACCCCCATCTTTGTTTCATGGCAGGGTTGGCCGCATCTTTTCCTACAATAGAATTGCTTCACGGCATAACAAAGGAAATGGTAGGTACTCATGGCCAAACCCTTCCACCTGCTCTTCTGGCTGTAAGTAGGCCAGGGCCACTGACTCCATTATCTTCTTTTCATATAGCATGTAATCCTTTGTTGGTCCCTCTGGCATGTCCTTAAGGCTCTTAGTGAGCTCATCTCTAATATCCAGATTTGGCTCTGCAAATGCGTGATCTTGTTCCCCGTGGTGTGATGTTTCACGCAAATCAGACACTTGTTGTCTAGGCAGCAGTTGCGGTTAACTCTGGGCTTTGTCTGCTTTGATTTGTTGTTGAGAAATCAGATCTTCCTTTTCCTTCAGCAGTGTGTCACCGATCTGCTTCTGAGTCTCTAATTCGGCGCTTGCTTGTGCTATTTGCTGCTCCGGCTCTTTTATCTTTTGCTCATTTGCCGCTGTCTCGGACATCATTCCTAATAAGAGCAGCTGTTTTTGAAGCTTTTCTTGCTCTATCTCCGATTTCAATGCTGCTATGGTGTTTGTTACGGCATTAGCTGCACATGCGGTCCTGCGGAGGTCTGGACACTGCGAATCAGGAGTCATGCGGTATGCGGTGGCCGTGGCGACAGTTCTTCACAGGATATCATGGGATAGGAGTGTGTGCATCGTTCCTGATCTGCGCTGGAGCAGCGGTTGTATATGGTGGGGCATACCTGTCTTTTGATGTAACCCAACCAATCTCTATGATATTCATGGCATCTATTGTTGTAACTCTATGTCCACAATACACATGAATGAAGCAAGAGGTGTCCTGTGCCTATGTACTGTGTACTGTCTTCTATCGTCATTCTATGTGCTGATGTTCATATAATGTAGTTGCTGGTAATCATTCCTGTAATGCCTATTGTCCCTATGCAGGCAATAGCCATTACATATGGCGACCACGATGCGTGATAGACGACCTGCGATGAATATGCATGCGCACTAGGTCGCAGGGTCTACCTGACCCTATGGTTCCAATTGTAGGAAGACGTCGGAGGAGGGGCGGTTCAGATGAATTCGTTTTTTCTTCACCATAGATTGAGGAATCTATATCTCCATCACCAAGCCCGATATGTGGTAGGCGATTGCGGCGAGCGAGGCATACTCCACGCAGTCATTCATGTCCTCCTTTTGTACATTCACCTTCACCCACACAGGTTGCTCCACCACCATCTCCGATAAGCAGTCTGGGGGTGTCTCCGCCACTATCTCCACCTCCTAGTGCCCATCAGCTTTTTCCGGGAGGAGGTATAGTTGGGCAAGGGGTGATGGCTCATCCTCAGATTAAGTATAGTCGATTTTGAGGTCTTTCGCGCGAAGATCCTGATGCACATTTGCGCCAATTCAATAAAGCTTATGGATTGAATCATCCTGGTTTGGTGATTCCTCTCCATCAACAATCAGTGTTTGAATCTACACTTTCGGAGAAAGCTGCGAAATGGTTATCTGAATATCCTGATGATCATTTTCAGACGTATGTTGACGGATCCACAGCGTTTCTACGAAGGTTTTGGATGGAAAAGACAGTCCCTCAACATTTGGAAAAACTTCAAACGCTGCGGCAGAAGTCATTGCCAGTGGAGGATTACGCTACAAAATTTTGGATGCTTTTGCAGAGGGTACCTCATGCACAAAGGCCGGAAGCCGAAGTGTTGAATGATTATTTTTTGTGGGGGCTTAACAAGGATCTCAGGACGGCTATGGCAACAGTGGATAAGGTAACTACTCCACTGGATAATGTAATTGCTAGGGCTGTAGTAGCAGGAGAAGCTTTAGAGGATACAGAATCTCCAAAGATATCAAAGAAAAAAGACAGGAATAAATCTCATCGGAAGTCGCAAGATAGTGGCAGTGATAGTTCGGAGTCGGAATCCGCAGTATCAGATTCCTCAGACTCAGGCAACAACGATTCAGGGAAAGAATCAGAAGAGACACCTCGGAAAAAATCCCAGCGTCACGGGAAAGGTGTTTCATCCGGGTCATCGGAATCGGCTGTGGTGGCTAAAAGTCTGAAGGAACTATGGTGTACCCAGTGTCGAAATCCGGGCCATGCTGCTCAGGAGTGCGCAATGAATGAGAAGTGGTGCGCGATTTGCACGACCAATACTCATAATACAGTGGAATGTTATTTCAATGGCCGGGGTCGTCGGAGTCGAGGAGACTACCTGGCAGGGTGTGCGCTCCTTGCCACACTGTCGAAGCAAGGGACTTGCCAATACACCGTGTGCGAGCCACAAACGGCTCCAAGCACACAACAAGCCTAAACTAGCAAGCTCAAGAGAGCAAAGGGTGTGTCACTCACCGCTCTACGCTCGCCTTCGTGGTGGATTCCTCGCCGCGATGAAGAAGAAGCTGCATTCGTGCCGCGCTCAACCGCCTCGCCGTCGTCGTGCCTTCGTAATGCTCGATCGCACACACACTCTCCCTCTCTCTCTCTCTCTCACACACACACACACAAGGAGGTGAAGAAGAAGAAGATGGAGATGGAGCAAGAGCACTCTTCTATTGCACAAATGAGAGAATGAGTAAAAATTAGGTTTAGTTGGCTTTTATAGGAGCTCACCCCATTCACACTTGGGCACCCATGCTTAACCAACTAATCCCTTGAATGTCCAAGTTAAAGTGCGCCTCTCATCGGCGATCACTCCTACCCTTTTCCTATTGGACCGACAAGCCCGGTACCTGACTCTAAATAATACAACGTTTATAGATCATAGGGTGTCCGTGTGCCGTGAGGGTTAACATGCCCCCCTTCCTGATGTAGATTCCGTCCTCGGAAGCTATTGAGTTGAAGATGGTTCGTCGAGGTGGAAGAGCATTTGAGATGAATGTCCTTAGCCTTCTTTAGTCACTGCAAAATCAAACAACATTGGCACAGTAATTGCATTCTCTTAAAAAGCATATGCAGTTTTAGGTAGACAAATTGATTGGTCAAAGAATTTCAAACAATTTGGTAGCAATGAACATTAAATTGCAATGTAATCAAATGCATAAACAGATGTAAAGGTAAAAAATTAGACAAGTCTGGGGTCGCTAATTTGACGGTCGAAAGGCACTAGAGATCGAATATTAATACCATGGGTAAGCTTCTTAATTTTCTGTGGTCAATTAAGTTGTTTAATCGCGAGAGCCAAGTATTGATGTTCGAGGGCTGACTGGAGGCTCTATGCCTGAGGTCTCTATGCAATCTGAGCCTCCGAGCGAAAACTTTAGCTTCCCTAACTTGGCTCAACCCTCTATTAAGGAAAACCCAGTGCTCACTCTAGGGATAAGCCTGACAGAGAATGTACCGATGACATCTACGGTTAGCGCAGTGCCACTACCTAGTGTCGTAGTACCTAATATGGGGCCTCGACCATATGTGCCTCTAGCCCCTTATGCACACATGGCCCCCACACCTCCAATAGTACCACTTGTTTACGCTCCTCGAGTGCCGCTCCCTAGCCCTTATCCGAGTGGACCTATGCCCGGTTATGTTCCATATCCTGCATCATCCACACATATGCCAAGACCGGTACCCGTCCCTCTCCCACATATGATTCCAAGAGTACCTCCACCGGCCCTGCCTCCTCACATAGGTGACTTGGCAGCGTTTGCTCAAACCATAGGTCGATCTATCGCGGAAAATATGCGTCATGCATCTGATAGAGAGCCTAGAAGTAAGGCAGTACAAATTGCCAAACTCACGCAAAAATTCAATGGGGACGAAGATGCTAGGAAACACATTGAAGTGTTTGAACAAGTATGTGATTCCTTAGGGGAACGCAACGAACTACATAAGTGCAATGCCTTAAGCTTGACATTAAGTGGGAAGGCTGGAGATTGGTATAGGACCCATAGAGACCCCAGGTGAAAAGACTGAGGACTGAGGCCTGGGCCTGGGCTTGGGCTTGGGCTTGGGCTTGGGCTTGGGGAAATGATCCCGATCCCGATCTATCTTTTATACAAACCAGCCCGTCCGTTTTAACAGTCATGTTTTTTATTTTTGAAAAATTTCACCGCCCGCTTACTCGCGTTTTTATTTTCCTTTTTTTTTTTCAATTTTTTTAAAAAAAATATATAATGGAGAAATGTAGAAAACGCAAAAATTGCAGAAAATTGAAAACGCACAGAAATTGCAGAAATTGAAATGCAAGAAATGCAGAAAATTGAAAACGCACAGAAATTGCAGAAATTGAAAAAACGCAAGAAATGCAGAAAATTGAAAGAACACAGAAAATGCAAAAATTGCAGAAATTGGAACTTGACAGAAAATTTAACACAGAAAACGCAGAAAATTGCACAAATTGAAACTTGACAGAAAATGCAAAAACGCAAGAAATGCTAACTGTGCAGTGCAAACCAGAAAACATAGAAAACGCAAAAAACAGAAATCTCCACACAACTACACACCCTCATTCCCTGCCTTTCCTATGATAGAGATTGCACCACAAAAAAGCGTAAAGTGCTAACCGAGCTTAGTGTAGGGCATATCCCCGGCAGCGGCGCCAAAAATGTGCGCTCCTTGCCACAGTGTCGAAGCAAGGGACTTGCCAATACACCGTGTGCGAGCCACAAACGGCTCCAAGCACACAACAAGCCTAAACTAGCAAGCTCAAGAGAGCAAAGGGTGTGTCACTCACCGCTCTACGCTCGCCTTCGTGGTGGATTCCTCGCCGCGATGAAGAAGAAACTGCAGTCGTGCCGCGCTCAACTGCCTCGCCGCCGTCGTGCCTTCGTAATGCTCGATCGCACACACACTCTCCCTCTCTCTCTCTCTCTCTCACACACACACACACACAAGGAGGTGAAGAAGAAGAAGATGGAGATGGAGCAAGAGCACTCTTCTATTGCACAAATGAGAGAATGAGTAAAAATTAGGTTTAGTTGGCTTTTATAGGAGCTCACCCCATTCACACTTGGGCGCCCATGCTTAGCCAACTAATCCCTTGAATGTCCAAGTTAAAGTGCGCCTCTCATCGGCGATCACTCCTACCCTTTTCCTATTGGACCGACAAGCCCGGTACCTGACTCTAAATAATACAACGTTTATAGATCATAGGGTGTCCGTGTGCCGTGAGGGTTAACACAGGGACAAGAGCCTACTGTGGCGATGGCTCATGCTCATACATTAGAGACGCCTTTGCAAGGTCAAGCAGGATGACGGGGTCAAGGGGGAGGATGAGGTCGCGGAAGAGGTGGCCGAGATCTTAATGGCCCCAAGACATGCCTTTTCTGTTTGGGGGATGGACACTGGCGATCCGAGTGTACTGAAGCTATGGAATACGATCGGAAGAAGCACGAACGTGCTGCAGGGAAACAACCTAGTGTGGCTATGGTTCAGATTGAAGGATTGGAAGAGTCGGATCTAGTGGTTTCATTAATCACGCGATCGGGTAAAAATGTGGTTCCCACACCCGATGTAAAGATTCCGGATTGGACGTCTCAGGAAGAAGTGCGGAAAAAGACTGTGTCCTGGTTGCCACAATGCACACCACCAGTGAAGTTATCAGGACCATCGACTGTGGGCCTGGAAATAAAGGAAGAGAAAGCTAGAAATAAGGAGGATATTAGAGATGAATAGGATTGGAATTCAGTTTGGAAAGAGGTCCTCACGTCGCCAATACAAGTACCTCTGGGTTCATTGCTGAAATTGGTCCCGAATTTTCATAATGCATTGCTGCGACAAGCGTCCACAGAGCTGAAGGAAGTCGCCCTCAGAAAAGTTGAAAACGAGGAGGATGATTCATCCCCGTTGCGGACCAATAGGATCACGAATACCCGCATTCCGAAGCTTTCAGTTAGATACCATGGAATATACATTGACGAGGTACTATTGGATGGAGGAGCGGGAGTAAATATTATTACTCAAGCAGCTTGTGAGCGGTTTGGCCTCAGTGATTGGGAGCCTGCCCCCTTTGTAGTCCACATGGCAGATCAAAGAAGAGTGCAATCAGTAGGTTTACTTCGGGGCATTGTCCTGGATGTGGCGGGCTTATCCTTTGCTGTTTCCTTAGTAGTCTTGAATATTGAAGATCATAATCAGGATTATCACATTATGTTGGGAAGACCCTGGTTACGACAAGCGAGGGTAAAGCATAATTGGGAAGCAAATATGCTTACAGTAAAGAAGGATAAAAGGAAAGTGCGGGTGATGTTGGGAACATGCGGACAACCAGTTCAGGCAGCATGGCCGGTGATAGCAGAAACAGTAAATACGGTGGAAGGATTAGAAGAGGATGAAGAGGAACAATTTCTGAAAGCCAATCCGGATTTGGTCTCTTTATATCTTGTGGATATTTCTCTGGTTCCGAAAGGGAACTGCGTGGGGGTTTCAGGAACTCCAACAGGAATAGGGGAGCAACAACAAGTGCTTCCAAGTCCTGAATCATTGGAGGACGTTATTCAGCAAGAACGTGGGTTTGAGGCACAGATGGAAAAAATTACAAGGGTTAAAGAAGATGAATTACAGAAGGTCTTTCTTGGGGAGCAAGCGGAGTCACATCCCATATACATTAATAAGCAGCTTGAGGCAAGTTTTAGAGATGATTTGATCAAGTTACTGACAAAATTTAAGGATGTTTTTGCATGGGAATATGCGGATATGCAGGGATTGGATCCTAAGTTTTATCAGCATACGATAAATGTGAAACCGGATGCAGTGCCAGTGAAGCAGCACTCATACAGGATGAATCCGAATGTGGCAAAGCAAGTTAAGATGGAAATTGATCGTCTTTTGGAAGTGGGTTTTATTACCCCTATTGATAATCCGGAGTGGATTTCTCCAATTGTTGTTGTACCAAAGAAAAACAAGCAAATCCGAATTTGTGTGGACTACCGGAAATTGAATGCGGCTACTGTTCCAAATCCTTTTCCTCTTCCATTCTTGGATTCCATTTTGGATGATGTAGCAGGACATGAGATGTATACTTTTCTGGATGGGTTTAGTGGATATAACCAAATCCGAATGGCATAGCGGGATCAGCCAAAAACAAATTTTATTACCGCATGGGGTGTGTTTTCTTGCACAGTGATGTGGTTCGGATTGCGGAATGCGCCTTCTGGGTCAAGCCCGTTGGCATGGGAGGCATTTGCCGTTTGTTGCGCATTTGGCAATCCCGATTACTTAGGCAACGCATGCTATAGATTTTGAATGGACAAAGGAATGTGACTTGGCTTTTTGGAGATTAAAACTTTAGCTATCCAAAGCTCCAATTATGCTTGCTCCGAATTGGGGTCAGGATTTTCATGTTTGTGGATGCTTCGGATCAAGCTATTGGCAGTGTGCTGATGCAGAAACAGAGTCAAGGATGGTTCCGACCTGTCTATTATGCTAGTAGACGATTATCATCCATAGAAAGAAATTATTCAGTAACCGAAAGGGAATGTTTAGGGATGATTTATTCAGTGAAGAAATTTCGGCACTATCTATTAGGCCGACGGTTTTTCTTCCATGTGGACCATTCGGCTCTTTTATACCTGGTAAGGCAACACAATTTGACAAGAAGATTGGCCAGATGGGTGCTTTTGCTCCAGGAATTTGACTTTGAGATCATACATTGGCCAGGGACTCAGCATGCGGTGGCTGACTACCTATCCAGGTTAGATTCCGGTGAGCCGCCGACGGGTGTAGCTGATGAATTTCTGGATGCGTCTTTGTTTCTAACAGGAGTCATGGCAGAGGATATAGCAGTTCCGCAACAGGCAAGGGTCATCCCTAGCATCCCATGGACATGGTATGAGGAGATGTTTCATGTTCTCGACATCGGCGAAATGCCTTCCTTCTTGTCCAGCCATCAGAGGAAACGTATGGCTATCAGAAGCAGGAATTTTGAGATTATTATGGGAAAGCTCTATTATCATACGATGGAAGATGTATTACTCAGATGTGTGCTACCACAGGAGCAGGATGCAGTATTGGAGGAAGTTCATACCGGTATTGCGGGAGGTCACTTTGCAACATTAATCACATCTCCAAAATTTCTCCAATCAGGATTATGGTGGCCCACATTGTTTCGGGATGCGAGAAATTATATGCACCAGTGGGATGTGTGTCAGCGGCGGCGATTGGGGTAACCTACCAAAAGGTCCAGAATGCCTTTTCAGCCGGTTTTACCCTTGAAGCCTTTTCAAAAGTGGGGTTTGGATTTTGTTGGACATTTTAAACCAGTTGCATGTCACACAGGTAATAAGTACATTTTGACAGCCACGGATTACGCCACCAAATGGGTGGAGGCATGGCCTTTGAGAGATAACACTGCAGTTTCTGTGGGGTTGGATGCTTATATAAGAATATCTTTTCTAGATATGGCTGCCCTATTGAGCTGGTTAGTGACAGGGGTAGTCATTTTTTGAATAAGGTGATGGAGAGAATGCTACGGTTTTATTTTCTATTGAACATGAAATCTTTGCCATATTATCCTCAGGAAAATGGGCAAGCAGAATCAACTAATAAGCAATTGATTCGGATTTTAATAAAGTTAGTGAATATGCATCGAACAGATTGGGATGTGAAACTTTCTTCCGCATTATGGGCCTATCGGACAGCTTATAAAGTGGCAACAGGATTGACTCCTTTTACGTTGGCATTTGGCATGGAGGCAATCACCCTGGTGGAGCATGTGATTCCGAGCCTGCGCGGATGCTGATTGCGGATCGCCTTCTTCCGGAGGATTCTGTGATTTATCGTTTGGATGTTTTGCAGGAACTGGACGAAGAGCGGTTAAATAGCTTTGTAGGACTGCAGGATCTGCAGTCTAGGTGGAAAAAATGGTTGGATCGCCCGAAAGCACGGCAATTTGTTCGGGGACAGCTGGTCCTGGTCTTTAATTTGCGTCTCGAAAGATGCCGGGGAAGCTTAAATTACGGTGGTCAGGACCATTCTAGATTTTTCAAGCATGCGGACCTATCTCCTTTTATTTGGCGTATTTGCGGGGGGAGGTTATTTCTGTGCCGGTCAATGGTTTCAGAGTATGCCATTATGTATCACCTACCCCGATTCAATGCCCCTTTGCTGTGGTACAAGAGCCGGAAGCCACCCTAATCATGATTGGGGATTCTTTTGCATGCAATCTTGGAAAGCGGGAAAGGCGCTATGATGGTTGCGACACCGTGGATTGCCCTATTTTGGGAACTCATTGTGAGAGGGTTACTACATGCAGACGATTCTTATTGTGCTTCTCCTGTTTTGTGTCTCGCGCGTCCTTAGTTCTATATTCTCTGCTACTGCATCTCATCATCGCCATGATGGCTTCCCTCCTTCAATGTATCCCCTTCACTTCGACGAGTGGATGCCTGGGTGCAAGACTTGCGGCTATGCGTGTTCGCCAACTTGGACTGGCAAGGGATACCTATTCACTCGCAGGCAGCAGGTTTGATTGAGCAACTGGCTGCTGGAGATATTGTGGTGCTATATAATCAACAGATTCAGTTTTGACAGCCGAAAGGGTTGCTGTTTGCCCAACGATGGCGTGGTACGCGCGTCTCATGTGATCCCTGCTGCAGATGTCACCGAGCAGGAGTTTGGTTTGAAAGTAAAAGGTGAATATAAACTTTCAGAGTTGTCAGATGTGGCAACGAGGGATGCGTATCGATGGTTTCTCGAGGCGATTTGGCTACAAGCCAAAACCTACACCATCTCGACCAGAGCCAGAAATGTTTTGCATTCGGCCAACTTTGGGCCAGTGGCTTGGGCAACTGTTGTCAGAGAAAGACTGATTAAAATACCCCAACCAATACAAAAGTTGGCCAACTTCTTACACTGATCTTTCCACTAAGGGAAGTTTTTCCTCTCGTCGTGCGTCCTCTATGCCACTCTGAAGATGATAGATTGGTGGTCCAAGGGACTATTGCTCCTCTGTCGCAACCACAAATTTTGGCAGTTCCTGTTGGGGGGGAAACACAACAGCAGAATGTTGGCACTAGGGATTTTCCGGGTCCTTCGACGGCAGTGGTATCCTCTGGAGTCCCAGAGATGGCCACTGCAGGTGCAAGATCAGCAAACCGCAAGCACGGCAGGGAGGAACATCAATTTTCTACACCACCTCCGGCGACTGCATCTCTTCTACCGAAGGATTCTACGGTGGCACGCTGGCGCCGCCGAATGCAGGAAAGAGTGGCAAGTGCTACTCCGCTAAGGACGGTCTCTTCGGCTGCGAATGCTCCTTCTCAACCGAAAACTTATAGAACTACCAATGCGGCTGCCTCGAAGGGAGGTACTCTTTCCGCAACGCTACTCTGGGAGGCTACGACAGCAATCCTTGCGGAACTTTTTTGAGCAGACTTGCAGAGTCTATTCGTGCGGCCTGGCCAGCCCCCGCCACAGAGGGAAGAGTAAATGAGTTGGAAGTGCAGGTAGCGGCCTCGCAAACTCGCATTGCCGAGTTGTCCGATCAGAATGAAGAGCTGACTGCAACAACCCACCAGCAGGATGCAGAAATACAAGTGCTACGAGGGGCTAATGCCGCGTTTGTGGCCTCTATTCAACAGGAACTACTTCAGTTGAGAACGCAGCAGAGCCTTGCCTCATACTTATCCTCGCACCCTGGTGATGTAATGATCAATATGAATGATTTGGATGCGTTGGAAGTAGAGATGCAAGAGGATCTCCATGTCTTTTTGGACAATCAACTACAAAGCTGGAGCACACGCATTTCTGCTGAGGTGAGAGCGCAGCCACCCACTCAGCAGGTTGTGGTGTAGCAACTTGAGTCATCCAACACTGACAGAGGTAAGAGTGTTGTTCCCGAGGGTTTTGATGTTGCTGATTGGGTGCAATATACAAAGGATTGTGCTGAAGCCCAGGCTCATGTATCTCGTTTGTAGAAAATGATTTGTTGATTTCATAAGGAGCGGCGCAGGGTCTGTTTTTGGGTGGAGACCTTGGCTCATTCTTTCTCTCTCAGTCTACCACCTTGACCTCCATTTTGGTCTGCTCTAAATAGATATCTTTTTTGCTATTATCCTTTACATACACCTCTTTCTCCCTTGCCACAGGCACCGCAATCTATTTCTTTACCAATACAGTTTATTCCTCAGGCTCCTTGGCCGGAACATATTGAGATAGACCCACATTTGTTGGATGAGGTCTATCGGGCGCATACTGCAGATTTTAGAGGCTTTGGCTACATTGATATTTCCTCTTCACCAGAACAGGAAGAAGAGAAACAACCGGAACCTTCCAATCGGAGGGGCTAAGTGTGGGTTCGCGCAATCCACCGTGCGTGCCAGGTGTTACGGCATTAGCCTCACATGCGGTCCTGCGGTCTTGGGGAGGTCTGGACACTGCGGATCAGGAGTCATGCAGTATGGGGCGGTCGTGGTGGCAGTTCTTCACAGGATATCATGGGACAAGAGTGTGTTCACCATTCCCGATCTGCGCTAGAGTAACGGTTGTATATGGAGGGGCATACGTATCTTTTGATGCAACCCAACCAATGTCTATGATATTCATGGCATCTACTGTTGTAGCTCTGTGTCCAAAATACACATGAATGAAGCAAGAGGTGTTCTATGCTTGTGTACTTTGTAATGTCTTCTATCGTCATTCTATGTGGCGATGTTCATATAATGTAGTTGCGGGTAATCATTCCCGTAATGCCTATTGCCCCTGTGCGGGCAATAGCCATTACAGTGTTCATTGTTGTGGCATTGTCCGATGTGGAGACCAATGCTCCAGCAGGTTCCTGGTTCACCATCAAGGTTGTCAGATTCCTTTTGACAGTGTTGTACGAACTGTTAACTCTCTGAAACCTTGCGCTCTCGTAAGCAAGTTGCTCCGTTGCTTTCTGTACTCTTGCCGTCAATTCTTGGCATTATTTTTCTTTGGCGGTCAAATCTGTCCTGACGTCCACCAAATCTCTGATCAGAGATTGAGCCTGCTTTCGCTCAAGGTCTCTTTCCTCCATTGTGAGTTCTAGTCGCGCCCTCAGGCTCTCTAACTCCTCTTGCCCAGATGCTTGCTTTTGTTGGGCCTCCTATACCTGCTTTTCCTTTTCACTCAGCACCACGTGCTGGCACTGGAACTATCTTTCTAATTCCTTTAAAGTTTACCTGTAATCAAAACGAGCAACAGCCTGGCAGGCTTCGTGGTATCCGATTGCTTCGTAGGAGGTATAAACTCCTTTTGCGAGGTTGAAGGAGGAGGAGGTTGCAGTTTTCTGTTTGATAGAGAAGGAGGAGGAGGAGGAGATTTCGGCGAGGGAGGAGGTGGTGATTTAGGCGAGGGAGGATGTGATGATTTAGGCGAGGGAGGAGGCGATGATTTAGGCGAGGGAGGAGGCGATCTTGCTTCTTCTCGTACATGCCTCTTTTTGGAAGCATCTTCCCCTCGTTGCGAAGCAGATGCTTCCGCTTTTCTTTTCTTTACAATCTTGATGATTCTTTGGCGGGTCAGATCCGCCGCCTGTCGCGCTTCCACATACCTCTCTCTTTGAGTCTTCTTTAGCTGCTTTGCTTGGTTTGTATCATCAGCTGCATCTTTTTCCTTCGCTCCTTCAGTGGACTGCGAAGAAATGTCCACTTATGCAGTCTTTTGTTCTGCTTCTAACCTTTGCTTTTCAGCTCGTATGGGAGCTGCATTTTCTATTCTTTCTTGTCTTTCCTTCTCGAATCTTAGTTTTTGTGTTTGTTGTGTTGCAGCAACTCTTGCCTCTCTGTCAGCCCGTAACTTGGTTCTTCTTTCCTCAACTCTTTGTTGGGCTTTTGCATATGATTTTTGAAGGTCCGACTGCGGTACTGCACTTCTTTCCCTCCTTTTTCCTCGAGCAACTTTGTGGAGTCTTCCTCCTCGCTTTCTTCAAACTCCAATGGCCCTTTGTCTTTCGACCCTTGAGATTTTCCTTCCTCGTCAGTCTCCGTCGTTTCTTCATCCCTTGAGATTTTGTTGGATGCCTTGGCTGAGCGCGATGATGTCGCGCCAGGGGTCATCCTTACTGAATGATCAACCAGCTTTGCTGTCTGAATCACGGCCATTTGAGAACTGGTAGCTGGAAGATCTTTAATCATTCCCAAAGCTTGGTATGCTATTCTTGTTAGCATTGGCCCTGTGTTCATGTAGCTTTTGTTTTTTGCCGAGCTTTTCAAATTTGCTTCGACCAAGTTTTCCAAAATTTAAGAACCACAGTCACAGCGAATGGTTCTATTTTCGGCTGTTTCTAGAGCCATGACCACGACAATGTGCAGGATTGGCTCGGTGTAGCGAGGAGGATTTTGTTCTCTGAAATGCTGAGATATCAATCTCATCGGTAATTCCAGCTCTCCGTATATCATGTCAATGTATTTGTATTTGTTTCCTTTTGCTTTGACGAATGTCTTCTTGTTATCCAGTGACTTTGTCTTTGCCAGCAAGTCGTGTTGCCCTGGAAGGAAATGCAAAGCTTCGTTGATGATTTCTTTAGTGATCTTTACTTTCACCTTCGATCCATCCTTGTCCGTGAGCATTTCTTGCCCATCATATTGTATCGAGCTCATGAGCTCGTGGGCCCTCCTGTAATCTGTTCCCCATGGCTGTAATATGAAAAACTGCTCCAAATGCACAGCCCACACTGCCTCTATTACCTCCGGCCTTCGGTGGAGATTCCATATTTCCCGTGGCATGATAGTTGTCTTTACCATGTCACCATCAGCATCCCTAAACTTCGAGATGAAAATGTGAGCAGGGATCTGAGCTAGTATTTCATCCGAGATGTGAGCCTTTTCATTTGTAGTGAGCTCATCCACTTCATATGGTGTTGCTGTCCACTGCCTTTCTTTCTTTTGGCGAGGCATTCTGTGTCAGTAGAATCACAAGCTGTCAGGATTTTCCTTTCGCAATCAGTCACATTTAGACTTTTAGTAAAAAACAGTTCAAAAGTTAAAACTGATCTAACTTGAACAAATCTCATACATTCTTGTCCATATTTCACCAGTGGGACTAGGAAGACTAGAGCTATGACTGATTAAAATTTGAGCCAATTCTGGGCCTGAGGTACACCGATCGCGATAGTAGTACAGAGGCCAAAATTAGATTTGATCACATGAGTGGTTTGCTAATAGTTGGAGGGTCATTTTGATCCACTCTGTGTTTCATTTGAACCACTTTTGAGTTTATAGGTCCCAATTTTGGGTTACCAAGGAGTTTTGGACTAGACTTTGACTTTTCATGAGTTTTTGATGTCCAAATGGCTTGAAACTTGGTGGGTGACTTGAACAAGATGTATACAAGGGATCTGTTAGGTTTTGGTCAAAATCTAATGCTAAGGTACACCGATCCCGATCGTAGTACCTGAGCTTTTTTGGGTGAAAACTGGATGGTCATGGACCCCTATGCCTGCCTAGCCCATTGATGATTTATTTCCAAGTTTGGACTTAAAATGAACAAATTAGATCAATTTTTCAATGTTTGACCTTATTTTACTAAGTCTAACCATATTGGGTTTTCCTGATGAAATTTGGTTGGAGCCTGGAGTTAGTTGAAGTTAGTTTTAGAGCTTTCACTGCTTCCATGATGTGCTGCTACCATCAGCCTACTCCACTGTCTGATTTTGACTTGATGAGGCGCTTTATACTCCGTCTTGGGAGATTTTCCAGACTTGTGCATTTTTCAGGCATTCTTTGAATACCAATGTGATATTTGAGCATCCCTAAGTCACCTTTTGGTCTTTGGCATTGGTTCGGCCACAATTCTCCCTTTGTGTGATCATTCGAGACTGAAATGATCATATATGTACTTGTAGGAGATTCTGAGATCCATTTGAGGTTTTCTACAAATGTACTGAGACAGGTATGCCCTTCAAACTATCCATCATTATTTTTAACTGGATTTTGGTAGTTGTAGGTCAAATTTTCCCGTTTCGTTTGTGTTTGACAAATTAGGCCCATTCTATGAGCAAAATTTGTGCATTTTTCTTGAAAATTCAAGAGAGTGTATCTTTAATTGAGTTCCAAGCCTGGGCCAAAATAAAAGTTGCAAAACCTGCATCTGGGGGCACCGATTGCGATCATACCACAGAGGCCAAAATTATTTTTGACACCTGCAGATTGTAGGTGAGGCTGAGGGGAGGTTTTTTGCATATTTTGTCCCAAGTTTTGTCAGTGAGGTGCACCGATCGCGATCGTAGTACTACCACCAAACTGAGATTTGATCATATGGCTTTGTTCCTAACCTTGTGGGGAGCACATTGATGTGTTATGTGCTTGAAAAAAGTTTTGTTTGGATGCCTCTAAGGTCCCTTGACCTATTTGACCCGATCCGACTTTGATTTGATCCCTTTGCCCCTTTGTGCAATGATTCGCGCTTGCATACGTAATAGACTTGATCTTTACTTGATAAGGAACATACCTATGAAATCTGGTATGAAATGATGGCTCCGACTGTCCGTACGGGGTAGAAATGTGGCAGCTCACTCTAGGTCAAGAAGCTCTCTTCTTCTCTCTCAAAATGTGAAAATGAACAATGAGCTAGAATTTGGCCTACCCGACCTATATCTTCTCGAGGTTTTCGTGACATAGGGCTGATTTTTCTTACCTTTGATCCCGATATAATTTGCATACCACCTGTGGGTCGAACCGCTTGTCATTCTGACGTCGTATGACCGTTTGATGCGATTTCGGCGAAATGTAGTCATGATCATTAAGGCTGAAATTCGACATCTTTAGATTAGCTTCATATCTTCCATGCTTGATAACCTTATCATGATACTTCGGTGTTTGCTTCCAAAACTTGATTCCGACACTTGTGAGTGATATTTTTTATTTTTTGATGTTTTATTAACTAAAATCAAACAAAATAAATTGAAAATACTTATTAACTGGCAAAAATTAGCCAAAATTATTATACTCACCCCTAAGAATATATTTTCACTAGAAGCATCCCAATGCTCCGGATTTGTCATTACAGCTCATTATTATGCTGGTCGGATGATAAAAACGCTAAAAATGGGGGTTCCAAAGGCATTGCACTGACAGCCGAAGAAGCCCAGATGCTAGTTGACGACCACCCAAAGTGGAGGCAGAAGTGGTGGGACAAACGGCCATAGGATCTAACTAACTACCAAAACGCTCCTCAGCATATACAAATAGATCCTACTTTCTGCCTAATCCCTAGAAGACGCACGTTTAGGGATTTTACCACATGGAAAGGCTCAAGGCAGCAAAAGTTGAACTACCCAGTCTTGACAGCACAGCATCCTCCTACAATAGCCTACATGGTCAACACATTGAATTCGACAGTCACCTTGCTGCGGGATGTCCCCGACGTGGCTTGTCAAATGCTAGTAAAGATAGCCCGGATGATCATCACCTGCATCCAGGTGTTTAAAGACACTGAAGGAGATGATCATCCGTGGAATCTGTTCTTGGAAGGGCACAGAGGGATCTGCTAGAATCTCCAGGATCTATTGGAATCCAAATTCAGATTCGTTTATTGCATTGTGTTCCTCTTACCTTGCTCTTCCATTCAAGTGTAATCATTCAAGATTCGGTGTAGGTTTTTAACTACGAGTTTGAGACCTTAAATTGCTGTTTTAAGTGTCTATATGAGTATTCTATGTTTTTTTGACCCTAGGAGAGGCTTTAAGGACCCTAAAACGACCCATTAGGATCACCTGTTCGTTGTTTTTGCTGACTTTGGGAAGAACGATCGCGATCTTTGTACCTTTCCAGAATGCTGTGACAATGATAGGATACGATCCTGATAGTCCCTTGTAGCTTCCCTACAAGTTTCGTGCGATTCCGAATAGATTTGCATGGTAAACGGGCGTGACGACTGCAGAGCCGTGTAGAAGGACATAGTCAGATTACTTGGCAATAGTGCGTTTGATTTGCTTGTAGAGTTAGTAGATGCATCTCATGGAGTTCACTTCATTAGGAGTGACACCCTAGTGAGTTTCCATGCCTCATCCTGGTCGCTTCCTTTGTATTGATAAATATGTTGATGCTTGAGAGCTATGCTACGGACGTCCGTCTCGCGGCGATCTGCAAATAGAGAGGGGGGCCTGATTTTTCAAAGGCATTATCACACACACACTCACACAATCTCATGTGTGAAGAAAGAAGACTCTCTTTCCTTCTGAAGCTTTAATGGAAAGCTCATCATTTACTCCAAGCTTGTGAGAAGGGAGGCCTACCCCAACAACTCTTGGATTTCTGATGCAAATCCAACCAAGAGCCAAGCTTCAATGCATGCTCATCTCCTCTACCATGCTAATTACTAATCTATGCTAATCTTTTATGAGTGATTATGTGAGGAGATATACTTCTTTCTCGTAAGACTACTCCTTCTTTCTCTCAATACTACTTTCATACCCCGCTAGCTCTCACCATCTTTGAAGGTGTGTGATGTGAGGTCTTGGGTCTGAGACCCTGAGGGAATTGATATTGTGTTTTAAAATTGTTTTATCAATGCTTGAAGCTTTTATCTTCATTGCACTAGCTAGTTATTGAAGGAACACAAACAACTGTATAGTAAAATGTCTCGCTTGATGGGTAAAACCTATAATACAAATCCTTTTGGAGGGGGGACTGGCTCCATGTAAATCCGGTCCTCAACTATTGTCAATAGCTTAATTTTTGTCAATAGCTTAATTTCTCTCTTTTGAAGTACTGCTCATGCCTATCTAACTAGGTCTTATGCTTTTTGTTGCTCTCTCTATCCAAGAACTCTTGCTATGCTCGTTAGGAATCTATTCTAATGAAATGCTCACTATGTTCATGCTATTTACAGCTACACACAGGTTACTAAGCCATTAAATGTTACACATCAGCATCACAGTCTCCTTTTACAAAAGACTCAATAATAACTGCATTAGTAGTGGAACGAGTCTCTTTCTTCTTAGCCTCTTGCGCCTTCAACTTAGGACACTGCTTGATCAAGTGATCATTAGACTTACAATAATGGCAACACATTTTCTTTTTGCCCTTATCACCAAAATTGCTAGACGAATTTCTGCCATCAGAAGCATTAGGAACATGTGATTTTCCACTCGTCGTCGCAGAAGAACCATGAGAAGTCGCTACATTACTATTACAGCCTTTTCTTTGAGCAGCAATAAAGGCATGTTCAATTGCACGCTGTCTAGTCTTGTTTTTTCTAGAAAGCTACTCTTGCAACAACAATGTGCATAGTGCATCATACTTGACAACTTCAAGATTTCCTTGAGTCCTAAGTCTCCAAGTACAAGAAGAAGACTAGTAAGAATCTGGCAAGGCATTAAGAACAATCGGCACAAGGGAATTGTCTGAAATGACTTATTTTACAGATATAAGTTGCTCATTGATATCCTTGACACCAGCAAAGAAAGTGTCCATGTCATCTTACTCATGCATAATCTTTGACTCCAGCTCTTTATGCAGCAATGTAATTTTTGCCTCATTTTGCGACTTGCATAAAGACCATCCCGAATATCCCAAGCGTGTTTTGTAGGTTTTGTTGAATGAATGTGAGGAGTAATAGTGCGCTTCATAGAAAACACAATAAACGCATGATTCTATGCATCTTTTACATCCCAACGAGCTTGTTCTGTCGTAGGCAAAACAACTCTAACAGCAGCAATCCTTGTAGCAAGACCTACAACATCCTCAACATCACCTACATCCTCAGAACTAGGTTGTACATCAATGCCCTGCACAGTATTCCAGACACCATTTTGACACAAGAAAATGTTGTATCATGTAAGCCCACATAGGGTAATTGTCCCCATCCAATTTGTCCTCAGCAACAAACATCTTAAACACGTTTCTATTGTTGCTTGCACCTAATGTGAAAACTGCCCGAAAAGAGTAGAAACAAAGTGGGAAACAACATGTGCTATATAGCACAAACCGTAGAAGACTGTAAGGGACATGATATGAAAAAAATGGCACTGACAAAAATTCTGCACAGAATGACGAAGTAGCCTACGCAGTACTGCCTGTAGTGAAAACAGAGGCCAAAATGAGCCTGAATCAAAAATCTGAGTACACTAAGATCTTTGAGCTTACCCATAATATTTTTTGACCTGAAAATGCTCGTCAAAGCTCATTGAAATCGGAGAAAGTGAGCATGTGTGTGCCGGAGCTACTACTAGCAACTAAGCTTGGGAGGATGCAACCTACTCTGATACCATTTGTTGAAATTAGGGTTGTAGGAAAACACACACAGCTTGGAGAAGATGAAAGAAGCTCAAGGCACACAATAAAAAGTGTATTTCTTAGTTTGCAATGAAAAGATAAGTTAGACTTAGAGTGATGGGCGTATTTACAATGCATGGGGGTCCTAATGAGGGAAGAAATGCCCCGGCGGTCCTAAGTGTGTTCACACACGTCACTACCACATGTATATGGTAGCACTTTCTAGATGGGTACTCTGGCTACAATCAAATCACAATTTCACCAGAGGACCAAGCTAAAACCACTTTTATAACATAATTTAGACTGTTTGCATTTAGTGTTATGGCTTTTGGCTTAACCAATTCCCCTGCTACATTCCAAAGATAAATAAACACTGCTTTTAGGGAATATTGAAGAGAGTTTTCTGAAGCTTTTTTAGATGACCTTTGTGTTTATTCTTTATGGAAAGAGCATCTATCATGCTTACAAAAAGTGTTTGAAAGATGCAGATTGTATCGCATCTCATTAACAGTTTTGGTTAAACATGGAGTCATTTTAGGACATATAGTGTCCAAGATTGGGATCTCCATAGATGAGAGCAAAATTAAAACCATTTCCAATTTGCCACCACCTACAAACTATAAAGGAGTTCAAAGGTTTATGGGCTATGTTGGTTATTGTCGATGGTTTATTTTAAACTTTGTCGATATAGCCCGCCCATTGTACAAGCTTCTTATTGATTTTCGGTGGACCGCAGAGTGTGACCATGCTTATGAGTTATTAAAAAGGGACTTGACAAGTGTCCCAATCCTAAGAGTTCGTGATTGGAATGTAATTTTTCATGTGCATTTTGATGCATCAAAATTTGATATTGGGTGTATTCTAGCTCAACTAGGAGAACATAAATTGGACTACCCGATTAGCTTTGCAAGTCGCCAACTGAATGATGTTGAGAGGAACTACACCACTACAGAGAGGGAAGGTTTAGCTATGAATTACGCAGTAAAGAAATTTTGCTATTACTTTCTTGCCAACAAGTTTGTTTTTTATGTGGATCATCAAGTGTTGTCGTATCTAGTAAACAACCATGTTCCACGGGAAGAATTACACGATGGTTATTAATTATTCTTGAGTTTGATTTTACCATGGTGAGACCCAATAAAATACATTTCCTAGTTAAGACCATGCCTAAGTGGAGTGAGAGGATGTAAACTATTTAGTTAATGGTTTTCCACCCAAGGAGCTTTGTAAGGATATAGCTCGAAAGCTACTTAGGGAATGTGAACCTTAATCTCTGATTGTAGGAAGTCTCAACAAGCTAGGAAAGGATGATATTCTTAGACGTTGTACTCGTAAGTAGGATGAGTATTTGTACATACTGCAAGAAGCACACATGGATATAGCTAGAGGACATTTTTCATGAGAACTAACTACTAGAAAGGTGTTGCTATTAGTCTATTGGTGTCCCATCTTATTCAGGGATGCATCACTTTTTGCAAAAGGATGTGATGAATATCAACATTACAAGACAACACAAGGGAGGGATAGGATGTCCTTACATCCTATTAAAGTGACCCAACCATTTGAAAAATGGGGTTTAGACTTTGTAGGCCCAATTAGTCTGATAGCCCGTAACACTCAATCCCGTTATATTATTGTTACAACTGACTATGTGACAAAGTGGACGGAAGCTAAGGCAACACACAAAGGTTGTTGCAAGGTCAACCGCTAAGTTTCTCTCCGAGAATATTATTACACAATTGGGTTGTCCCCTTGAAATTGTGAGTGACAATGGTACTTATTTTATAAATGAAGTGATAAAGAAACTCATGATAAGCTTCATGATATCCCACCATAAGTTGACACCTTATTATCCACAAGCAAATGACCAAGCTAAGAGTACTAGCAAGAAATTTTGGGTGAAAATGGTACCCATTTTAAAAATGAAGTGATAAAGGAGCTTAAAAAAAGCTTCATGATATTATCCACAAGAAAATGGCCAAGCTGAGAATACTTACAAGACTTTAATTTCTATCTTGACCAAGATGGTAGAGGCTCATTGCACAAATTGGGATTTGAAGCTGACATCAATGCTATGGACTTATAGTACTGCTTCCAAAGTGGTTACTAATTGTACACCATTCAAGATGGTATATGGCCAAGAAGTACTTATGCCATGGGAGTTTGTCCTTCCTAGTCTTTGAGTAGCTTCACATGAAGGTTGGGATGGTAACCCTTTAGTTGAGCGTTTATATATCCTTGAGATATTAGATTAGGAGAGGCAAGTGGCTATGCAAAATGCACTCTAGAGAAAGAAATGGTTTGATTGTCATTTAAAGAATAAGGATATCGAGGTTGGATTTAAAGTCCTTATGTATGGAGTGCGTAACAAGAAGAAAAAGTTGAAATATGAAAGAAAAATACCATATAGAATATGCGAAAGCACCCCACAAGGTACCATTCATGTTGAAACTCTTTATAAAGTTGAAACCATTGGATTCCTTAGTGGGAGTAATTTAAAAGATGATATGATCCTTTAAGCCAAGAGGAGCTACATGCCATTCATCAAAAGAAGGTAGCCAAGTAGCAAGCAGAATTGAAAAAGATACAAGCTTAATCCAAGGCTCAGGAGCGACAATAACGTATTACGCGCCAAGGAGAGACCAAACTTGGAGTTACACATGCATTTCAAGTTGAATCAGAGAACGATATGGTAGATTCTGACCCACCTCTACGATACCCATCGAGTTGAATAGCACTTATGGGAAGGTGCTATATAACCCTTTATTGGACACAAGAGTTAGACATAATCTGTTATCTTATGGAGCGTGGTGTCATCTGAGAGTACCATCCAAGTCAAGGGTATTAACAAGAAGAGAATTACTATCCTTGGAATCTTGCATACTTCTATCAGCTATAACCATGGGGTCATGGCTCAAAGATTTTTGGTCATGCCTGGGGGTGCTATAGAAGGACACATAAACCTAGGACGTAAGTGAATGTATGCAACCAAGTGTACTATTGATTGGGGAATTGGGAGCATCACGACACAAAAACCAGCTCTCTTCCCTCCCACTCAAGAGAAAACCCTTGAGTTATTTCCTTTTGAGGGAACACAGAACAAAAAATTTCATATCCAAGAGGTTGAAACATACGTAGCTATAACACAACCTCTCTAGAGCTTCAACTACCGTGGTTGGAACCAAGAATGAGGTACGCAAGACTTAGCGTGAGTTGACAAGGGAGCCATACAAATGGGTCCCTAAAGCTTCATTAACGACCACTTTTGATGCTCAATTAGGTTCAAAATAGAAGCCTTGTAAGGGATGCCCCACTCGCCCCAACAAATGTAAGAAAATGTTGCGTTGGATTTCTAAACGACTATTAGAATCCCAAGGCTACTATGATGGAAATGATCAAATTTAGGTGCCTAAACGTAAATTGTGTTCTTCCCTATCACCTATAGATCCATGTGAGCCGAATCCTGTAACTATGAAGTTGATTGAAGATCGAAGGAAGGGGAAGATCACATAATACTATACACATGTTCCAAATCTAGTTTGGGTACCAAAGCGAGGAAAATTTGTATCACTGAGCTTAGGAATAGGGAAGTTAATTGAATCCATGTAGTTCATCCATAGAAATACAAGATTCTATACAGCCTCCACCTACCACTGTAAATATCAAAAAGACAAGAAAGAATTAGCACCTCCCATTGTAAGTTCACCACCCAAAGCAATGTTGCAAGTAAGATCGTGGGAGAGTACCTTGCCACCCTTGCAACTTGATGAAGTGCCTAAGGTGGTGGAAAAATGTTGGTCAAAGTCTTCACCCATTACAACTTGGAATAAGTGGTTTCAAAAGGTGAAGACATCTTTCCAAAAGGTATGATCTAGCCAAGGAAGGGGGGGGGGATTTTTAGTGACATCCATCATTTTCTTTCTTCCCTCTTAACCTTCCTCCCTAACCTCTTAACCTCCTAATCTTAGGGAATGTATATATATATCCTTATACTAAAGCCAGAAGAGAAAAAAAAAGTAAAAGAGAACGAGATATCAAACGAAAAGCTTGGAACCAACAAGATCTGGTCCATACACCAAAACTCATAATGACCCACCATTCACAATGACAAAACCCGTAGGATATTTTCAAACTAGCCAAAATATATCTGTGTGTACAGATATGTCTAGTACGCAAGAGTCACCCACTCCTACCTTGGGGGAGAGATACCCTCTTTACTTTTCTCAAGTGTTTCACATGGTCTACCCTGTGCTTACTCTGAATGGGATTTGATAGATACACTAGCGGGTGAGAAACATTTTGAGGAATTAGAATGTCTAATACGTCTCTTGACCACGATTGATCCTGCATGTGACCTTCTTAGTAAACCTTTATGCATGTGATGATGAGGAAGATCTACATGATTTCAGGGATGGGCACATGGTTTCACTGAGGATGACTTTATTTATCTTGATGATGATGAGGATAGAGGTTTAGACTTAGGATTGCCAGTCCATCTATATAATATCCTATTCCCTTGACCCTTTAAGGGGGTGCAAATAGATAGGTTAGGGATCTTTACATTGTTTTGATTTTGCTCAATAAGGGTTCGTGCCTCCTCCCACTGATGTGCCTTTTAGAGGTATTTCCTAGTGTTTTCTAGTGTGTACATGAATGTATTGCAGTAGCTCGGTTTAAGAACATCAAGCAATCTTTTCTTAGCTCACTCATTGAATTGAGTAAGATGGCCAGTACAAAGAGGTGTTTCTTGTCCATTATCGTTGCTTGTTGTCTTTTCTAACACCCATGTTTGTTTTCTCTAATCATGATTGGTAGGAAAATGTTCAACATATTTTCTTAGTATTAGACATTTGATTCAATATAATTTTATGTCATACTCCCTTGTCTAGGTTTATTAATCAAGAAGTCTAGCTAAGCTAGTTTGACCAAGGAAGTGTGTTAGAGATCTTCTCTTAATACCATAGGAGATGCCTTCCTAATTTTAAATGGTTACCTTAGGATCTTAATCCAGTATTATGAAGCATGGCGTGCGGTTTTCCCTCGAGTTTTTATTGCAAATGCACATTTGGATTGAACGACAGTCTGAATTCTCTACATTTTTGAAGACACAACCCCAAGTGATTGAGATTCTCCTACTTCTTTCCAAAAAATATTAAAATCATCCAAGAAAACTCTCATAAATGTTACTAGAAACTTAGTAAAAACGGGTTGTACCACTTTCTATACACATCCATAAAACTATAAATCTATGTCCAGGTATTGCATCCAGTTATGTATCACAAAAAGGTAAAGGAAATGGATCAGTTATTGTAGCTGCATTCAATTTCTTGTAGTTCACACACACACTGATCTTTTCATTCTTCTTTGGAAATAAAACAATAGGTGATAGCCAGGTAACCTCATTCAAAGGATAATGAGACCTACAGCTAACAATTTTTCAATCTCTTCTTTAACATGTTTGGCATAATTAGGATTCATCCTGTACCGTTGTTGTACAAATAGAATTTCATCTATTTTCAAAATAATTTTGTGTTGACAAAAGTTAGCATCCACTCCTTTCATATCTATGTATTTCAATGCAAAATCATCTTTGAATTCTAACAAAAATTCCTTCAATTTATGTTTAAACTCCTCATCCAGATCTATTGACACCTTCATTGTTTGTGGTTCCTCCTAAGTATTCAAATTCAATTCCTACAGCTCATCCTGAGTCACTCTAGTAGTTATTTCCATCTGATGTTCAAAGGCTCTCTATGCCTGCTTCACTGCCTCAATGGATTCCTCCTCTTCTTTGTTTTTTAATATGTAGATTCTTCAACAATTCAATATCCATTTTGTTAGTTGATTGCTTACCCTCCTCAGCAATCACTGGTTTCTAAGTTATTGATTGTATTCCATCATCTTCTGGTTGTAATTGGTTGCTATCTTTTGTACATTACCTACAAAGATAGGTACAACTAATGAATTGCTTCTAAGTAATTTCTCCTCTACATCCTCTCCAATCTCTACTACCATATTCAGTCCTTCTACATGCAATGCCCGAAAACTAGGTGGTAATACCTTTTTCTCATCCATCTGCATTCCAACTTTCTTCTTTTCTCTTTTGCTCACTATGGAGTCTTCTCCTCATAAATGTTTACCCTTTCTTCTTTTAACTAGGGCCTTCCCAAATTAATTGGATAAGAGAAAGCAGACTCGTGTAGCCTGAGAACTACAAAGTTGGCTACAAATTGAAGCCCCGCAACTGAGACCTACAAACTCCTCAAACTCCCCAAAGGTTGAACCCGTCTTTGGTCTTCCATATTCACTTGAAAAGGTGATGGATCCCATTTCAAGAGATTTAGACCTTTGCAAGTTGACTCCGAGAGAATATTAACTCCTAAACCCCCATGCAAGAGCACACTTGGAAAAACACCTTTGCAATAGATGCCCCTAGTATTGGTACCTTGTAATCAATATCCATAGGTAGGACTTCACATACTTGCTCACAAAAAAATTCCGCAGTTGTCCTTCATATTCTCTGATTTGTTCCTTCTACTTCTTTAATCAGTCTTTTCAACAATTGTTGTGAGAATGCAGGTACCAATCTCAACATTTTCTTTACAATAATTTCTATTGGAGCTGACAACAAAGATTCATAAAATTCATCACTACTGATTTGCTCTTTCATTACAGTCATGCTTCCCTCTGATCCTTTTCTCCCATGGTCAGTCAAGAATCCTACAAAGAAACTCCATTCTTTAGATGATATACCCCCTCTTTGGGACTCTTGCACTTCCTTGAGTGCTCCTGTTCTTGCTGTTTTTTTCTCCTTCCAATTTAGACTACTCTGATTTTCTTCTTCTTGCACAATTGCCTTTGTTGGATTTTCTTTTGTCCTTGTTACAACCATGACTTTAGTGCATTCACTGCTCTTTGGAATATCCTCAATTTGGATACATGCCGCACAATCACAATTGTAATGCTTAGCTATTCCTTGAGCAAACTCCTGTATTGTTTGAATAGTTTCCTATTCCTCCTTATGAGACTGTACCCTCTCCTGAATCCATTCTTCGTCTTAGTACATTCTTCCTCAATTCATTCTTTGACCGCCATTAAATTATCTTGAACTAGAGGTCTTTGATGCTGCTGTGGTGGAGGTTGTTGATTCTATTCCAAAGGTCTATTGATATTGTTGTTCATGTGTCTACACAACGATTCACAATCAAGTCCTTATCTGTGTCCCACAACTTCACAATAACTACATTGTAACTGATGCATGTTATTTTGACCTCTATTTTGGTACCCCCACTTATATGGGTTCTGGAACCTTCTTTGAGGTGCAGGTCATTGATATCTTCTGTTAAGACCCAGAGGAGCTACCACATTTGCAGTTGTCTCTCTCATCTTTTGAGTAATATACTCAAGCCTTCGTCCCCTAAAATCTGGGTTATAATAACAAGTTTCATATTGATGCCCAAACCTTTTGACATACCTGACAATTTCCCTGACATTCCAAAGTGGCTCATGCCAATTGTCTGTAGTTTATCCTAAATAATTTTGATTACTACATCTACAGTCACTACTTTCTTTTGCTGCTTCTTTTCCTTCTTCTTCTTACCCTTATCCTTCTTCTTTTTTGAAAAGTTTTCATCATCAATATCAGTCTCCTCTTTGGTATCTTGATCCGAATATTCATCTTCTAACTCTGAATCATCTAATTTTGAGTCTGAATTCTCACTCTGCTTTTTCTTGTTCTCCTTTAGTTATGCATTACCTCTAGATCTTCTGTCAACTCTTGCAATTGCTTCAACCAAATCAGTAAAATTATGTGCATTTTCTAATGGAGGTCTCCCTACTGTTGAACTTCTCAATTCGTTTCTAAGGCCCTTACAAAAGTGATCTCCCAACTACTCCATGGAAGGTTCCATGCTGCTTTGAGGCTATTATTCAAATTTCTAAAATTTTGTGCATTATCTTTGACCAACGAGTCTTTTTGTTTCAATTCCACATCTTCTTCAAAATATCTTCACGTGTTTTATCTTCCTTGAACCTTAATAAAAATCTATGTTTCAAATTATTATAGTCAGCAAAGACTGCCATGCCATACTGCAAGAACCAATCCATGTCTTTACCCTACAGTGCCGTTGCAAAATGCTCTTTCTTCACTGCATCCAGATGTAATGCCTCATATCCACTTGTAGGCCACCTTGTTTGAAACTTACCAACGTAGTTGTCAGCATCTTGGGACTTTTTCCTAGTGAAATTTTTTGCGCTTGTTTTGGGATTTGGTGCAACCATTAGAGGTATCGGAAGTGCTATGAGTTCTCTTAGAAGAAGTGGATTTAAAGGTAAGATACATGTCCCTATTGGTACAAACTACAACTATATTCTTGCCCTTTAGATTGTCTAAGATAGCAATACATTAACCAATTGTCTCAAAAGTGGGTTTGTTGTGGGAGGAGTTGTTCGTTGGCCTTGTTGGTTTGCACGTGTGGTCTCCAGCAACCTATGTTCATGTCCTTGCAGTTGAGTCCCCACCCCAACAATTTCTACTCCTGCAGCTACCCCCCTTACAACTTCCTCCTGGTCATTACTACCAAACACTTCTTCCTGCCTTTCCCTTGTATTATCTCTATATTATAAACCTTGTGCCATATGAGTGTTGTGGTACATTGAACACTTGCTCTCACTCATGCATTGATTCTTCTCTTATGTCTTAAGTATTGTACCAACAATTTCCTTTCATATAGTCTATAACAATTAGGAAGATTGCAAGCACCAAAAGGTAAAAAGGACGTAACTACTTTGTTCGCAGTTACAATTTTGATTTTCTTGAAAACATTGGAAAAACTCATGAAGAAACTTCGTTGCATACTCCTCAGAATCTTCCTTTGGGGTTACCCAATTCATGAATTCCCTTAGGTGGTCTATGTCAACCAACATGCCAATACCCTGTTGTCTTCCTGAATGCCAAATGGTTTAGCTGAATTTGAAACAACCGCAGGATTGCCAAAGTGTTAGGGGCTCATATCCCTAACAGATGTGCAATAATGAAAACATGCAATGCAGGATTAAAGATGACAGAAAACTGCACATTACACCGTAGAATTGTAAAGTCAAATCACAATAGACACCATGACTGTATTCATCATCAACCTCAAGATACACACCTAAAAGGCAATACAACTGATGAATAAGTAACAAACTGCATGATTGACTCGTGAACAATTGCCCCTCTCGCCATAAGACTATTCACGTAAATACAACTACTTAGGAACTTTTGTAAATATGCCCTTAGAGTTCAAAGCTTCAACCTTAGTTATTACCAAAAAGTAAGGAAAAGGTAAATACTAACATGTCAGGCACTAACAACAATCACCTATGTTTTTCATATTCAAGGCATGTTTAATTACATCAAAAAATAATGTTTGTGAAAAAATCCATGGTGAGATTATTAGTTGGCTTCTTTATTTGGGGCAATTGATGATTTGTTGGAATTCCCAAAAAACCTCTCAAATTTCACAATTTCCCAATATACTATTTATTGTATCTATTTGTATTGTTCAAGGTTTTTGAACCTTATTCCTATTTGACAATTGAAATTCGTTATTGAGTGCTTAACAAAAAATTTGTCACAAATCTAAAACATAACCAACTCAAATCCAATTTTTAGCGTCTTGTATTGATGGAAAATATGTCCTCCTATGAAGACACAAATTTTTTTAGTTTTTTGAAATATATAATCTCATAGACAAGGGTGTTTTGGGAAATTTTGAAAATTTGAAGGTAATTTTGGGAGTTTATGACACAATAATGTAGGTATTTTGAGAAATGTTTGTATGGGCTTGTATCTATTTTCATTGGATTGTTCAATGCCTCCTAATCTTTATTCATATATGACAATGAGATCCATTTTTGAGTGCTTGACGCGTGATTTGTCACAAATTACCTAGCAAAAAAGGAAACTATGTCTTGAAGTAATGAAGCAATTCCTCTCCAAAACTTATACAACCTACCCAAATCCCACTTTTAACATCTTGTAATGATAGACGATTAGTCCTCTTATCAAAAGCTACAACTTTTTGTCTTTTTAAAAATATATAATCTCATAACGAGGGTTGTTTTGGGAGTTTTGGAAAATTTGAAGGGCATTTTGGGAATTTATGAAAAAATAGTGGGGGTATTTTGAGATATTTTTAAATACTCTTGTATCTTTTGTTAGATTGTTCAAGGGTTTCTAATGTTTTTTCTATTTCATAATTGATATCCAGTTTTAAGTGCTTAGCACATAATTTGTCACAAATTCCCTAGTAAAAATTGCACTAATGCCAAGAAGTAATGAAGGGCATTTTGGGAATTTATGAAAAAATAGTGGGTGTATTTTAAGAATTTTTTATATGCCCTTGTATCTGTTTTTGTTGGATTGTTCAAGGTCTTCTAATCTTTATTCCTAATGAAAATTGAGATCTGTTTTTGAGTGCTTAGCACGTGATTTTTCACAATTTACATAGCAAGAAAGGCAACTATGCTTGGAAGTAATGAAGCAATTCCTCTCCAAAACTTATGTAGCCCACCCAAATCCCACTTTTAGCAGATAGACAATCAGTCCTCTTATCAAAAGCTACAACTTTTTGTCTTTTTAAAAATATATAATCTCTTAACCAAGGTTGTTTTGGCAGTTTTGGAAAATTTGAAGGGCATAATTTTGGGAATTAATAAAAAATAGTTGTGCTATTTTGAGAATTTTTAAATACCTTTTTATCTTTTTTTGTTATATTTTTCAATGGTTTCAAAAAAAATTCCTATTTGATAATTGATATCCAATTTTGAGTGCTTGTCACGTAATTTGTCACAAATGACCTAGTAAAAAAGACACTATTACCAAGAAGTTATGAAACAATCAGTCCTCTTATGGAAAGCTACAACTATTTTTATTTTTAGGAATATATAATTTCACAACCAGGGGTGTTTTGGTAATTATGGAAAATTTGAGGGGCATTTTGGGTAATTCTAGGACTACCGATTTCCCTAGAGTAGTGTACTAACAAAGAGATTGCCAGATGATAGAGTATATTGTGAAGAGATATAGCAGAATTCAAAGATAGGGCCAGATGACATAATATATTGTGAAGAGAAATAGAAAGAGATCAACAAGTAGGAGTGTTAGATATATAGAGTGAGAGGTAGAAGAAAATGATAGACATAGTGAGGGAGATAGATATAGACAAAATAAAGGATGGTTGAATTAAAAAGAAAATATATAGTTATTTGAGTGTCAGATTGAGATAAAAATTAGGAGATTACAATTAAGAGAGTAGGAAGCAGGGAGAAAAACCAGAATATAGGTGGGGGTATACTATCTTATATGTCTAGAGGAGGGATTGATATTAATATGGTCTCTGATTTCCAAATCTAATTTATGATATGATAGATTGAGCTTCCCAATCTTTGTTTGAGTATCTCGGATGCCTATAAATATAAGATAAGGGGAAAGCTTAGAAATTCACATATATCCATTTGCTTCTACTAGATTTGTTGAGCAATGGCTTCATCCTCGTTGAGCAAGGTGGGTTGTGAGAGGTCATGATTATCCAGCTCCACACACACAATTTTTTATAAGTTTCTCTCCATTGTTGCTCGATTTTCTCTTATTTTATCAAGATTCTCTCAAATATTATAAGGAAGCTCTTGGACTCAAGCTATGTAAGGTGGCATGGAGACAAAGCTTGCCATGATGAAGGCGATTAGGAGAAAATTGGTCAATAAGCAGGGCACACCGAGCTCTCTCATTGGGGGAATGCCTCTAACTGAGGTTACTTTGTAATAAGTCCTCTTGCCCATAATCTCTTTTCTAGTCACTCTCTTGGCCTATAAAAGGAGGCCTTCTCTTTTGTAAATGGCCACACACAGAAACACACACACACTATCAAGCTTTGACACACAGACACACACAATCAAGATTTGGCACACACACACAATCAAGCTCTAGCACTCACGCTCTCATCTGTACCTCCTTATGTATGCACCTCTACGCACACATAGTTCTACTATGACATAGTATTGACAATGGTCATTTGTTTTGGTTTCTTAATTTCCAAGAGGCTTGAGTTACCATGCACACATGCAATTCCCCTCACGAGTGTTTGTATTGTGTTTATGAAGCCTATATTAATGGAGCTCTAATGATATTCTCCGCTCTCTCTCTCCCCTTCTCTCACATCTTCCTTGTGTTATGGTGTTTATGAAGCCTATATTAATGAAGCTATAATGATCTCTTCCTCTTCCACTCTCTACTTCTCTCACATATTCCTTGTGTTATGGTGTTTATGAAGCCTATATTAATGAAGCTATAATGATCTCTTCCTCTCCCTCTCTCTACTTCTCTCACATCTTCCTTGTGTTATGTGCCAACCGCCCTACCATGCGTCCTTTCTGCATTCCAAGCCAGTTGGTGCCCCTATTTTTGTAACTCCCATGATGAGGCAATCATGTATAGTCTTGGTGTAGAGGCCACCGAGTCTGTTTTGCACATGCGCCTCTCTGACTGCCAAATGCATCTTTGTTGGTTATAGTACTGAAAACAAAGGTTATAGGATGCATTATCCACTAACAAAGTGTATTTTGGTTGCACGGGATGTTGTGTTTTTGGAAGATTCTGTTTAGCCCTTGCTGTCATGTACTAGAGAAAATAATGTGCTCACAGTAAGGACATTTATGACACTTTGTTGCCTCTTTTCAGTGCTGGAAGCTTGAATGTAAATTCCAATGAGGTAAATGTACATCCTAGGGGGGTTTCTCAAAATGTTACAGATGATCTTGTTACTGATGCAGATGTACATGATCTCCTTGATGAGGAAACGACTGAAAATGAGTAAACTAGAGGTATGCCAAAATGGTTGGTGCATACATTGTCTGACAAAAACTTGGATGCACCTTTGTCTAGTCAGACTCGTTTAGGCTCTTGCCATGCATCTTATGCATCAAATTGTTATGCTTTGGCTGTGTCTAGCTTACATGATGTTGAGGAACCTCGGTCTTTTGATAAAGCACATAATTCAAAAAATTGGATGGCTGCCATGTAGTCAGAATATGATGCACTTATAGAAAATGACACATGACTTTAAGTGATTTGCCTCATGGCAAAAAGGCCATTGGTACAAAGTGGGTTTAGAAGTTGAAACGCAAGCCATATGGTGAGATTGATTGCTACAAGGCTCGAATTGTTGCACAGGGTTATGCACAAAAAAATGGCATAGATTATGAAGAGAATATTTCTCCCACTTGTCGTATGACTACTATGTGTTTTCTATGTGCATTGGCAACTCATTTTGGTTGGGATGTACATCAATCAGACATTGTTACTGCTTTCTTGAATGGTGACATATATGAGGAAGTTTATGTAACCAAACCTTGCAGTTTTGTCAATAAAGGACAAGAGGATAAGATGTACAAACGTCAAAAATCTTCGCCTAGGTTGAAGCAATCTCCTTGTTCTTGGTATGAGAATTCTAACACTCATTTGGTCAAATGAGTCTTTCATAACAGTCCAACAGAAAGCACATTGTATGTAAAGCATGAGGGTGATGTACTTCTCATTGTGGTTCTTTATGTGGATTATTTGCTGATCACTGGACCAAATGAGAGACAAATTTTTGAATTTAAGGCTAATTTGAATGCTACTTTCACGATGAAGGATTTAGGGTTGTTGCATCATTACTTGGGTATACAGTTTAAGCAGTGTGATGGTGGTATCGTCTTGTGTCCAAAAAGTTACACATAGACATTGCTATGTAAGTTTGGACTTGAGGATTGTAAACCTATTGCCACTCCCATGGAAACAGGTTTGAAATTGAGTCTTCATGATGCTGGTGATCCTGCAGACGTGTTGGAATTAGGGTTGCAGAGAAACACACACAGCTTGGAGAAGATGAAGGAAGCTCAAGGCACACAATAGAGAGTGTGTTACTTAGTGTGCGATGGAAAGATAGATAGCCCTAGCGTGATGGGCGTATATACAATGCACGGGGAAAAAGACCTCCTAAAGAGGGAAAAAATGCCCCGGCGGTCCTAGTGTGTTCACACACATCACTACCACATGTATATGGTAACAAATCCCCCCTGGAGTGATGCGGTGAACGAGAGCTGGCACATGAGTAAAGGGAAGTGCCATGCCCTGAGGACAGGATCAGTCCACAAAGGGGAGTAAGCCCAAATATTTGCAGAAAGCTTCAAGCTTCTCACGAGACAATGCCTTTGTGAAAAGATTTGCAAGGTTGTCCTATGTTGGCACATAAGCCAAGCTGATCTCTCCTGCTGAGAGCCTCTCCATGACATAGTGGTAATGCACCTCAATGTGCTTTGTTCGAGCATGAAAAACTGGGTTCCTTGCAACTACCAATGCGCTCTGACTGTCAGTGTAGATAGTGTTGGCAGTGTCCTGTCCAACACCCAAATCAGCCATAAGGCGTCTGAGCCATACACACTCAACCGTAGCTGTGAAGACTGCCCTGTACTCACCCTCAGAACTCGAAGTGGCCACAGTAGGTTGTTTCTTGCTCAACCATGATATACATGAACTGCCAAGCATGAAACAAAAACCACTTGTGGAGACTCGCGTGTCAAAACAACCAGCCCAATCAAAGTCCGAAAAAGCATGTAAGTCTGGCGGCAATGATCCCCCCTTGGGATAAAACAAGCCAAGATGTAAAGTGCCACTAAGGTAGCGGAAAATCCTCTTGACAGCCTGCCAATGCTTAGACCCTGGGCTATGCATTAATCTGTTGACCTATGAGACTACAAATTGAATATCCGGCCTCGTGTTGCATACATAAATGAGGCAGCCAACAGCAGTTTGGTAAAGAGTGACATCAGAAGGATCACTAGCATCATGTCGACTCAACTTCAAACCTGTTTCCATGGGAGTGGCAATAGGTTTGCAATCCTCAAGTCCAAACTTACATAGCAATGTCTCTATGTAACTTTTCTGACACAAGGCAATACCACCATCACACTGCTTAAACTGTATACCCAAATAATGATGCAACGGCCCCAAATCTTTCATCTTGAAAGTAGCATTCAAATCAGCCTTAAATTCAGCAATATGTCTCTCATTTGGTCCAGTGATCAGCAAATCATCAATATAAAGAACCACAATGAGAAGTACATCACCCTCACGCTTCACATACAATGTGCTTTCTGTTGGACTGTTACAAAAGCCTTGTTTGACCAAATGAGTGTCAGCTTTCTCATACCAAGCACGAGGAGATTGCTTCAACCCATACAAAGCCTTGTTACATTTGCACACTTTGTCCTCTTGTCCTTTTATGACAAAACCGCGAGGCTGCGTTACATAAACTTCCTCAAATATGTCACCATTCAAGTAAGCAGTAGCAATGTCTGATTGATGTACATCCCAACCAAAATGAGCTACCAATGCACATAGAAAATGCACAGTAGTCATACGACAAGTGGGAGCAAAAGTATCTTCATAATCTATGCCTTTTTGCTGTGCATAACCCTTTGCAACAAGTCAAGCCTTATGGCGATCGATCTCACCATCCGGCTTGCGTTTCAAATTGTAAACCCACTTTGTACCAATGGCCTTTTTGCTAGAAGGCAAATCACATAAAATCCATGTGTCATTTTCTATAAGTGCATCATATTCTGATTGCATGGCAGCCATCCAATTTTCTGAATTTTGTGCTTCATCAAAAGTCAGAGGTCCTCAACATCATGTAAGCTAGACACAACCAAAGCATAACAATCTGATGCATAAGATGCATGGCGAGAGCCTGAATGAGTACGACTAGACAAAGGTGCATCCAATTTACTATCACGCAAAGTGTGCACCAACCATTTTGGCATACCTCTAGCCTGCTCATTTTCAGCCCTTTCCTCATCAAGTACATCATGTACATCTACATTAGTAATAGGCTGATCTAGAACATTTTCAGAAACCCCCATAGGCTGTACATTTGCCTCATTGGAACTTACATTACTGTCTCTGGTACATGACAGCAAGGGCTGAACAGAATCTTCCACAAACACTACATCCCATGAAACCAGAATACGTTTTGTTTGCGGATGATACAACCTGTAACCTTTGCTTTCAGCACTATAACCAAAAAAAAGACATTTGATAGCCTTATCATCCAATTTTCTGCGCTGCACTTGTGGCACCAAAGCATATGCCAAACAACCAAAAACACGCATGTGCTCAAGATAAGGCTTCCTATCATGCCATGCTTCATATGGAGTAGTAGACTGCAAAGCTTTAGTAGGACACCTGTTAAGTACATAAGTGGCACACATGATGGCCTCAAACCAAAAAGAATGCGGTAAAGCTTGACTTTTCACCATACATCGTGCCATTTCCGTCAATGACCTGTTTTTCCTCTCAGCAACACCATTTTGCTGAGGTGTATAAGGCACTGTACATTGGTGTTTTATCCCACGACTAGCCAAAAATGCATGAAATTCATGAGACATATACTCCCCCCCTCGATTGGAACGGAGGGTGCCCATAGTACATTTCAAGACATTTTCAGCCATAGCCAGAAATTGTTTGAAGCACATAAAAACATCGGACTTCGCTTTAAGCGGAAATACCCATGCATGCCGGGAGTAATCATCAATGAAAGTCACGAAGTACAGGTAATTGCCCAAGGACGGAGTTTGCATGGGCCCACAAACATCACTATGCACAAGCTGCAACTTGCATGTGGCCCGAACTGAACCATCCTTTGGAAACTTAGAACGTTGCATCTTACCCAAAATACAGCCTTCACAAACATGTTTGACAGGTGCTTCAAGAGGCGGCAAAGAAGCAACCATATCAGATTTCTGCAAACGCAGCAAACTGGCAAAATTCAGATGACCAAAATGTGCATGCCAAAGTTTTGCATCTGAAATAGCCCTTGAATCTGCAACAGCATTTGCAAAATTTTGTCCACACTTGTCATACAAAGTGAGCTTATACAACCCACGGCACAAAAGTCCAGATGCAACAATTTCATCACCAAAACTGAGATCATGAACTGTACATCTGTCATCCACAAATTTGACTACAAGTCCAAGTCTAGCAAGTGCGGATACAGACAAGAGATTCTTCTTGATCCCAGGTACATAAAGTGCATCAACAAGTGTGAAGGAACTGCCATTAGCAGCAGTGAGCACAATCTTTCCAACTCCCTGAACTGGATAAGAGACGTTGTTGGCACAAGTGACTGAATTCCCATGAGGGATAGACTCAAGAGAGGTAAACAATTCACGATGTGAGGTAATGTACTTTGTAGCACCAATGTCAAAATACCACACATGTGAATCTGCAGCAACTGGCAAGCATGCATCATGGACAGCAGGATTGTAAGTGCACTCTGTGCTAAAAGCCCATTATACATCAACATCAGCATTACAGTCTCCTTTCACAGAAGACTCAACAATGGCTGCATTTGTAGTGGAACCAGCATTTGCAGTGGAACCACCCTCTTTCTTCTTAGCCTCTTTGGCCTTCAACTTAGGACACGACTTGATCAAGTGATCATTGGCTTTACAATAATGGCAACGCATCTTGTTTTTGCCCTTATCACCAGAATTGCCAGATGAAGTAATGCCAGCAGAAGCATTAGGAACAGAATTTTTGCCACTCGCAGCAGAACCATAAGAAGTGGCTGCATTACTGTTAGCACCCTTTCTTTGAGAAGCAATAAAAGCCTGTTCAACTGCACGCTTCCTAGTCCTGTTTTTTCTAGAAAGTGACTCTTGCAACAGCAATGTTCATAATGCATCAAACTTGACAACTTTAGGATTTCCTTGGGTCATAAGTCTCCAAGTACTAGCAAAAGTCTGGTAGGAATCTGGTAAGGCATCAAGAATAGTCTGCACAAGGGAACTATCTGAAATGACTTCACCTGCAGAAATAAGTTGCTCATTGATATCCTTGACACTAGTAAGGAAAGTGTCCATATCATCTTCCTCACGCATAACCTTTGACCCCAGCTCTTTACGCAGCAAAGAAATTTTAGCCTCATTGCGGCTTGCACAAAGACCTGCTAAAAATCCCAAGTCTGTTTTGCAGATTTTGCTGAACGGATGTGAGGAACAATGGTATGCTTCACAGACAACGCAATCAGTGCATCAGCCTGCGCATCCTTAACATCTCAACGAGCTTGTTCTACCGTAGGTAAAACAACTCTAACAGCTGCAATCCTTGCAGCAAGACCTGCAACATCCTCAACATCGCCTACATCATCAGAACCAGGACGTACATCAGAACCAAGACGTACATCAATGCCCTCCACAATGTTCCAGACACCCTTTGACACAAGAACATGGTGCATCATATAAGCCCACATAGGGTAGTTGTCCCCATCCAACCTGTCCTCAGCAGCAAACATCTTGAACACATCTGTGTTGTTGTTGTCAGCCATGGTAAATGCTGCACCTGATGTGAAAATTGCCCGAAAATAGGAGAAACGGAGCGGGAACAACCTGTGCTATATAGCACAAACCGTAGAAGACTATAAGGCACCTGTAATGCAGAAAATGGCACTGACAGAAATTCTGCACAAAATGACAAAATAGCCTGTGGAGTACTTCCTGTAGTGGAAACGGAGGCCGAAATGAGCCCAAATCAAAATTCTGAGTAGACCAAGCTCTTCGAGATGTCCCAAAATTTTTGTCGACCTACGAATGCTCGCCAAAGCTCAGTGAAATCGGAGAAAGTGAGCAAGCGTGTGCTGGAGCAGCTGGCGACTAAGCCCTGGAGGACATGACCTACTCTGATACCAATTGTTGGAATTAGGGTTGCAGAGAAACACACACAGCTTGGAGAAGACGAAGGAAGCTCAAGGCACACAATAGAGAGTGTGTTATTTAGTGTGCAATGGAAAGATAGATAGCCCTAGAGTGATGGGCGTATATACAATGCACGGGGGAAAAAAACCTCCTAAAGAGGAAAAAATTGCCCTGGCGGTCCTAGTGTGTTCACACACATCACTACCACATGTATATGGTAACAAGACGTCACTCTTTATCAAACTACTATTGGATGCCTCATTTATGTATGCAACACAAGGTCGAATATTCAGTTTGCAGTCTCACAGGTCAGCAGATTCATGCATAGCCTAGGGTCTAAGCATTGGCAGGCTGTCAAGAGAATTTTTCACTAATTGTGTGGCACTTTATATCTTGGCTTGTTTTATCCCAAGGGGGGGATCATTGCCACCAGATTTGCATGCTTTTTCAAACTCAGATTGGGCTGGTTGTTTTGACACAAGAGTGTCCACAAGTGGTTTTTGTTTTATGCTTGGTATCTCATGCATATCATGGTTGAGCGAGAAGAAACCTACTGTGGCCAGTTACTATTGTGAGGCTGAGTACAAGAAGGCAGTCTTCACAGCTACGACTGAGTGTGTATGGCTCAGACGCCTTATGGTTAATTTGTGTGTTGGATAGGACACTACCAACATTATCTACACTGACAATGAGAGGGCATTGGCAATTGCAAGGAACCTAGTTTGTCATGCTCACACAAAGCACATTGAGGTGCATTACCACTATGTCAGGGAGAGGCTCTCGGTAGGAGAGATCAACTTGGCTTATGTGCCAACACAAGACAACCTTGCAGATCTTTTGACAAAGGCATTGTCTCATGAGAAGCTCAAAGATTTTCGCAAAGCTTTGGGCTTACTCCCCTTTGTGGACTGATCATGTGCTCAAGGCATGGAATTCCCTTTACTCTATATGGCAGCTGTCGTTCACCGCATTGATGGGCGCTTTTCACAAGCCAAGCTCCCATACCCCTCTTCTCTCGTCCCCACCCCATGAAAACCCCCTCTTAGGGAGGGAGTGATAAAAGACATTGGAAAAAGTAAGAAAAAAATAAAGTATGATTATGTAAATATATGAGAAAGGTAAAATAGGCCAACTCATGCCTGCGGGGCAGCCCATCCCCACCTTGCCTCCTTTTTCTTCACTGTTGCCCCGCCGTGTGTCCCTTTTCCTCTCCTCCACTCAAAAGTTAAACCCCCTCTCTCTTCCCCTTGTCCTTTCTCCTTTCTCTCTCCCCTCAAGCTACCCCACCTCTCAACAATAATGCACCAACTCACATATAACTTACCCTATCTTCCAAAATAGTACACCCCACCCCCTCTTTCTCTCTCCTATCATATCCCATGACCCAAATACCCCCCTCTCTCTCTAAAGGGCGCCATGTATCTTGTCTTGTAGCTAAATAACCTCCCCCACACTCACACACACTCAGTTTCACTGAAAAAGGTGCCCACAGACCCATCCCCACCCGGTGGTTACCTGATTTTTCTTGTGTTCACACACATCTGCACACAGATTCACCTCTGAACACACTCCTCTCTCTCCCCTCTTGTAATTACTTTATTCTCCATGTCACCTCTCACTTTTTCTCATCAACCCATCTCTCTCTCTTAGTCTCTCTCTCATGAGACTGCTGTTCTGGCACATATACACACAGCCAGACAAGTGGGGCCCACAGTCACATGGCCTATGTAGATAATGATTTCTTCATTTCTAAATTCTAGAATTTCTCCCCCCCCCCTTCCTCCCCTATATAAAGAGGGGTCACCATCACACAAAAAACACACAACATCACCAAAGAACACACTATGCACTGTGTGTGCCTAGTGCACACACACACACCCACACCATCACCATCACCGCAATCACCATGCTTGTCTTGAGCATGACCTCTACACCCTTGGCTATGGAAGATGAAGGGCAACTAAATGAAGGATGATGGCCATAATCCTCGTGCGAGTCTTCGCCATCAACTCCCACCTATCCGCCATGTGCTCTACCACTCTCTCCCTTCTCATTCCCCTACCCTATGCTCCCCATTTCATCGCCTAATTCTCTAAATAAAGCTTGAGGTTTTGTGAGTATGTTTTCTTGCAATGTTTTGCCCATGTGAGGTGTGCGGAATCGCCACCTAGTCTTGTGTTTTGGAGTGAGCTTGTGTATGTGTGAAGGGTGTGCGGATTCGCCATCCTTTTGTGATGCCTAAGTACTAAGCTGCTATACCCCCTCCCTCACTCTCTCTCTCTCTCTCTCTCTCACTTGATCTCATTCCCTTTCCTTTTCATCATTACTCCCAAGCATCCATCTCTCTTGGATGAAAACTTTGTTATGGTGGTGTGTTGTTTGCGTCCTAGCCGCTGAAGCTAGGTGGTGCCCCCTGTTTCCTTTACCATGACAGGCTCGAGGCGCGCCATTCGGTCCCCGGTGTTTTAGAGGCCGTCGGGGGTTCGGGGTTCGCTTTGCTCCCGTCATTTGGTGTCCCCACTGAGGATCTTTTCATGAAACCCTTCAGTTTACAAGACTGAAACCCCTAAACTATTGTGAATGGATGAATGGCTAACAGGATTTGCTAATTGGACGACAGAAGAAGAAGAGCTCCAAGCACAACTAGACGAACTCCGCATCTCCATCGAAGCTCGAGTGCCAGGCGTAACGGTAATCGATATGCAGTGGGAGAGTCAACCAACACGCCAAACCCAGTGGATATACATAGGCCAAGTGCCAAGAAGAAGAAGGAGAAGGTCAAAACCATGTCCGCAACCTACAACCAACCAACAACAACAAAATGGAAGGATCTCTGCACAATAGAGAATCAACACTATTCTACTTTGAGAATCGGGCAACTCAAGTCACCGAGGTAATTATCACAGTCAGTTTTCAAGTCGCGCCTGATGCTGCAGCACAGATAACGGAATCATTGGCTCACACTCTCACTAGAGAAACTAGGGATCTACTGAGTTTGTTTCAGGACAGAACTCCACCCTCTCCCACAAGCTTGGACAGTGACTAAGCACCTCTAAGATTCACATGAATCAGTGCAACCTACCTCAAGACAGATCACACATACCAACACGTGCATGCTCAATCAAGGTAATACTGGACTTGAAGGCTCACTACCAGCACGTCATTGACACCATGTTGGGTGGGGAGCGGTTCTTGACGTTCTGGCATCAGATCAGCCATTTGTCTTACCTTTGGTACAAGGCAATGTACCGTTTGAAGTTTTAATCTATGTCCTAGTATAAGAGGGTATACACGCCTCCTTGTAAAGAAGAAAAAAACTTTTGCAAGTTAAGCAGTGTGTCTTTCTAGCTCTCTCTCAGTAATCATGGCAAGTGTAGCATTTCCAACATTTAAAGGAAAGAAGGGGGAGGATTTGGTAACAAAATTCCTAGATGACTTTGAAGTAGCATGTGTAGTGAGCAACAAAGATACGGATGAATCCCGGGTTAGAATCTTTAAGCATCTCATGAAGCTAGAAGCTAGATCATGGTACAATGCACTTCCACAAGCAACCAAGGATGACTGGGAACCCTTAAAAACCGCTTTTAAGAGGCGCTTTGGGGGAGGTACCACTTCAGAAAAGTTGTGGGACAAGTTGAGAGACTTGAAGCAGGAGGGTCTTTTAGAATATGCCACCTATGAGTCCAAATTTGTGGATTTGTGGGAACGGTGGGTTGAGTCACTGGTTAGGGGGGAAGCTGCAACCGATTTCCTAAAAAAAGATCGGTTCACGCATGGCTTATGGCCGCTTCTCAAGGAGAAGATGAAAGGTAGATTCTCGGCTACGTACGAGTTAGCCGTTGAGATTGCTCGCCTTAAAGACAAGAAGCTACGAATGAAAGCCAAAGAAACCGAGTCAACAGAATCAAGAACATCGCGTCGACCAGCAACTACGACAACCACCATTCCACCACCACCACCGGCTCTTGGGGTAAGAGATGACCAACAAGATATGTTGGCCCATATTACTAACCAACTACAGAATTTGTCCGTCCACTTAATACAACAAGGGAGGAGTCAAGAAAGAGATCAAGACCCTAGAAGAGCACGACGACAAAACAGGGAGTATCATTGCTACAACTATGGAGAAGACGGTCACGGTATGTACTACTGTCCCAAACCACGACAAAACTATAATAGAGGAGGTAGGAGGAACCAATTGTCACCCCCTAGAGAAAGAACACCCCCACCCCGAGCACCACCCCCACCAACACAAATTCTACATCCACCCCAGACACCACTACAAGCATCCATCCCACCTCTTCCACCAGCCCCACCACCTGATCGCCCTGTAAACATCATAAGGCTAGAAGAGAAAGGAAAAGCCATAGTAGTGGATCCACCCAGATCAAAGGAGAGGGACAAGGGTAAGGAGAAGGTAACCTTTTTAGAACCACTTGAAGCCATGACTGTGAAAAGAGCTAGGAGGGAGAAAGCTACACAATCAGATGATGAGAGAAGCATGAGAGGAGAAACTAGAAAGAGGCCATCCAGGCCACGACGGAAATTGGGCATCACCGACTTCCAGCTAGGGGAAAGTTCTAAGCCCTATGATCTAACATTGGATGTGGCAGAGCAAGGACTGAAGATTACATGGCCATAGCTGCTACATCTTGCACCAAAAGTAAGGCGACAATGGTCTAAAATAGTAAGTACAAGACCCTCCAAAACAAAGGTAGCTTGAGCAATTTCGGGATGCAACATGGATGACATCCTTCCAATTGTCGACGTAAACATAAAAGGAAAGAGGGTTGGAAACACCTACATTGATGGAGGTGCACAAATCTGTGTAATGAGCGAAGCTATGATGCTTCGATTAGGGCTGGAGGTTGATAGGCCTTCTCCATGCAAGGCAAAGATGGCAAACAATGCAAAAGTAAAGTGTGTGGGTGTGGTAAGTGCCGTGAAAATCAAAGCTTTCAACACTGAGGTAGAGGTAGATGTTTTTGTAATGCCTACTAAGGGGGAGGGCTATCCACTAATTTTGGGAAGGACATGGTTGATGACCATGAAGGCAAAACAGGATTGGGGTACTGGCCTTCTACGCATGACCGGTAAGAAAGGGGAGACAATCTACTACGACATGAGGATTGGCAAGCAGAAGCAAATGAATCTGGAAACATCGGTAGATGAAACCACTAGCGAATCTTCCAGTTCTGAGGAGGAGACCACATCCACCGACGAAAGTGACAGTTCCATTGATGTGATGGGTATCATTATGAAGGATTCACAAAGGGTAAGCACAACTGGTGATCCATCACCAAAAGGGCAACCCAATGAAGAGGAGAGCAAATCACCTGGCCTAGGAGGAAGTAGGTTGAAGGGTATGTTGTCTACGGAATTAACACTTGAGGAGAAAGATAGTTTTTTGCAAATGTTGATGGGATTTCCTAACCTGTTCATTGAAAAATATGAAAGAATCACAGGCATTACAGTGGTGGAACATCATATTAAGCTGAAGGAAGGGGTAAAACCAGTTGTGCAAAAGCTACGACGATTGGGGGTCATACAAGAAAAGGCACTCTTGGCCGAGGTAAGGAAACTGCTGGAGGCGGGATTCATCTATCCTGTAGAAAACTCAGAATGGGTGTCACCCGTAGTGGTGACGCCTAAAAAGAATGGTAAGTGGAGGGTCTGTGTTGACTACAAACCACTAAATGCAGCTACAAAGAGAGACCACTTTCCTCTCCCTTTCTTGGATGAAATTCTGAATGAAGTAGCGGGTTTTGAATGCTATACCGTCTGTGATGGTTATTCTGGATACTTTCAAATACGCATAGCCTTGGAAGATCAACTAAAAACCACTTTTATCACGCCATGGGGTTGTTTTGCATACAGGGTTATGCCATTTGGTCTCACAAATGCACCTGCCACATTCCAAAGATATGTCACATATGTTTTTCAACCGTTCTTTGGAACATCCATAAGAGTGTTCATTGATGATTTTTGTATATATCTCTCCTGTATTTCACATTTAGAAAAGGTAACTGAAGGTTTGGCCAGGTTGCAGAGCCTAGGTGGGAAATTAAATATGGATAAATGCCACATTGGGGAAAGTAAAGTCATTCTACTAGGCCATGAAATTTCAGCAAAAGGTATCAACGCCGACGCAAATAAGGTGTCCGCACTCATAGCCCTACCTTCACCAACGACCGCACATCAACTGGTCTCTTTTCTACAAAAGGTGAGGTACTTAAGTAGATTCATACATCTACTATCACAACTTGTTCTACCACTGCAACAACTCACTCAAAGATCAACTTTCACTTGGGACGAGGAAAGCGAACATCACTACAACAAGGTAAAGGAGGTCTTAGCCACTCTGCCAACTATCTCACCACCTAAGTGGGATGAAAAATTCTATGTCACCTCAAGTGTTGGTGATGACTCATTGGGGGATGTGCTACTCCAAAAGGATACGAGGACATCTTTCATGAGGCCAATCTACTTCTCTAGTCGAATGATGACAGCAGGAGAGAAAGGTTTCACCCATGTGGAACACTTAGTCCTAGCTCTTAGATTTGCAACTACAAAGTTTAGGTCATATTTGCTGCCTAAGCAATTTGTGATTCTAACCACGGATGAAATATTTCCCTATGTTGTACAACACATGGATGTGTGTGCTAGAATTACTAAATGGCTAGTTCGTCTGCAAGAGTTTGACTACACGGTACAGGTAGAAAGCACGACAAGGGCAAGTTTGGGGGGACTCATGCCTACCAAGTCTTTGAAAGGAAGGAGAAGCAATCTAAGGAAGGAGAAGTCCGATTACCTCCAGTACCACCGATGGTAGAAGGAGCATACTCTCTCTACTTTGATGGAGCCTACAAGCGAGCGTCCGACAAAGCAGCTGCAGGCATAGTGGTCTTTGATGACAAAGGGACAAAGGTATTTTCGTTGGGCCAATTGTTAGATTCACATTCTAACAATGAAGCTGAGTATGCAGCACTAACCAAGGGTCTACAATGGTGCGTCTCGCAAGGTGTACAACGCCTTAATGTATTTGGGGATGCTCTACTTCTGGTAAGTCAAGTAAATGGAGCATGGACATGCAAGAATCCTAGTTTAAGGACTCACTTAAGTGGTGTAAAAACCTTGTTGGGTAAGTTTGAAGAAGTTCAAATACACCATATCCCAAGGGCTCAAAACCAAGAAGCAGATGCCCTAGCAAGTGAAAGACTACAGGAAGTGGTGGTTGGAGCAATAAAACTAAAGCTCCCTCTATTTCAAGGAAGTGATGCCTTGCCTGACATCATGAATTTTTTGGAAACAGGGGAATGCCCATCAGATTTAACAAAGGGACAGAAGCAATGGCTGACGCGGAAGGCCACAAGGTATCGACTCATCAATGACGGTTTGTACTGTAAGGGTAAGGACCAAATACTCAGGAAGGTCCCTCTCTCTCAGGAAATCACGGGAGTAATTGCTAGCTGTCACGACGGGGTTTGTGGTGGTCACTTTTCCCTAGACATAACAAGTAGGAAAATCTTGCAGGCAGGCTTCATATGGCCTAGCCTCAGCCGTGATGCACACCACTGGTGCAAAACGTGTAAGTTGTGTCAAAAGGCCGGCACTAGGTCACTTATGCCTGAACCATAGACACCTATTCTCTCATATGGCCCATTTGAAAAATGGGGTATCGATGCCATTGGGCCATTACCTAGGGCCAACTCAGGAAAATTCTACATTATCATGGGGGTCGACTACATGACTAGATGGGCAGAGGCTACAGCCACCACTAGAATCACAGCGGTAGAGGTAGCTAAATTTATCTACGAGCACATATGCTGTAGGTTTGGCACACCTTTAGAGATCATCTCTGATAGAGTTCCTGGTTTCAGAGCAGACTTGGTAGGAGAATTAATGCAGAAACTGGGCATTACAAGGAGGCACTCTTCACCATATTACCCTCAATGTAATGGCCTAGTTGAAAAGGTAAATGGAATGGTTTCTAAAATTATTACCAAGCAGGTAAACAATCATCCTGGAGACTAGGATAAGTATCTACTACCAGCTTTATGGGCCTATAGAACTTCATTTCGTACATCCTTGGGATTCACACCCTATCATATAGTATTTGGTAAGGAAGCAATCTTGCCCATTGAAGTGCAACTACAAAGTCTCAAAGTAATGGCAAGCCAGCTTCAACAGCCCAACATGCATTTGAGAGATCACATCATCAACTTGGAAAGACTGCAGCTGGACAGAGAAGAAGCAATAAATTATTATGCAGCACAAGCAGAGCATAGACGGCTTAGCTTTAACGAGCATCTCCGGAAAAAAGAATTGAAGAAAGGAATGTTGGTGCTCCGCTATGACAATCGCTTCGACACGCGCAAGGATAAGAAACTCCTACTCCGATGGGAAGGTCCTTTCATCGTCAGGAAAAAGTATGCCAATGGAAGCTACCAGCTTATGGAGGCTGATGGAAAACTTCATAAAACCAGGGTAAATGGTTGGTGACTTAAACCTTATTTTCTTCGATTTGACCAGGCTCCACCTATTGCCATTCCAGATGAGGACACACCATCAACCGCCACCTCCCACGATAATGATCAAACAGATGAGCTAGAGACATGAATGCCTCTAGCCAAAAGGGGAGGGCTAATGATGGGGGCTTTTCACAAGCCAAGCTCCCATACCCCTCTTCTCTCGTCCCCACCGCATGAAAACCCCCTCTTAGGGAGGGAGTGATAAAAGACATTGGAAAAAGTAAGAAAAAAATAAAGTATGATTATGTAAATATATGAGAAAGGTAAAATAGGCCACCTCATGCCTGCGGGGCAGCCCATCCCCACCTTGCCTCCTTTTTCTTCACTGTTGCCCCGCCGTGTGTCCCTTTTCCTCTCTTCCACTCAAAAGGTCAACCCCCTCTCTCTTCCCCTTGTCCTTTCTCCTTTCTCTCTCCCCTCAAGCTACCCCACCTCTCACCAATAATGCATTCTAACTCACCAATAATGCACCACTCACATGCAACTTACCCTATCTTCCAAAATAGTACACCCCACCCCCTCTTTCTCTCTCCTATCATATCCCATGACCCAAATATCCCCCTCTCTCTCTAAAGGGCGCCATGTATCTTGTCTTGTAGCTAAATAACCTCCCCCACACTCACACACACTCAGTTTCACTGAAAAAGGTGCCCACAGACCCATCCCCACCCGGTGGTTACCTGATTTTTCTTGTGTTCACACACATCTGCACACAGATTCACCTCTGAACACACTCCTCTCTCTCCCCTCTTGTAATTACTTTATTCTCCATGTCACCTCTCACTTTTTCTCATCAACCCATCTCTCTCTCTTAGTCTCTCTCTCATGAGACTGCTGTTCTGGCACATATACACACAGCCAGACAAGTGGGGCCCACAGTCACATGGCCTATGTAGATAATGATTTCTTCATTTCTAAATTCTAGAATTTCTCCCCCCCCCCTTCCTCCCCTATATAAAGAGGGGTCACCATCACACAAAAAACACACAACATCACCAAAGAACACACTATGCACTGTGTGTGCCTAGTGCACACACACACACCCACACCATCACCATCACCGCAATCACCATGCTTGTCTTGAGCATGACCTCTACACCCTTGGCTATGGAAGATGAAGGGCAACTAAATGAAGGATGATGGCCATAATCCTCGTGCGAGTCTTCGCCATCAACTCCCACCTATCCGCCATGTGCTCTACCACTCTCTCCCTTCTCATTCCCCTACCCTATGCTCCCCATTTCATCGCCTAATTCTCTAAATAAAGCTTGAGGTTTTGTGAGTATGTTTTCTTGCAATGTTTTGCCCATGTGAGGTGTGCGGAATCGCCACCTAGTCTTGTGTTTTGGAGTGAGCTTGTGTATGTGTGAAGGGTGTGCGGATTCGCCATCCTTTTGTGATGCCTAAGTACTAAGCTGCTATACCCCCTCCCTCACTCTCTCTCTCTCTCTCTCTCACTTGATCTCATTCCCTTTCCTTTTCATCATTACTCCCAAGCATCCATCTCTCTTGGATGAAAACTTTGTTATGGTGGTGTGTTGTTTGCGTCCTAGCCGCTGAAGCTAGGTGGTGCCCCCTGTTTGCTTTACCATGACAGGCTCGAGGCGCGCCATTCGGTCCCCGGTGTTTTAGAGGCCGTCGGGGGTTCGGGGTTCGCTTTGCTCCCGTCAGCATCACTCCAGGGGGGCTTTGTTACCATATACATGTGGTAGTGATGTGTGTGAACACACATAGAACTGCCAAGGCATTTTTTCCCTCACTAGGATGTTTTCCCCCCGTGCATTGTATACACCCCCATCACTCTAGGGCTAACTTATCTTTTCATTGCACACTAATCAATACACTCTCTATTGTGTGCCTTGAGCTTCCTTTGTCTTCTTCTCCAAGCTATGTTTGTTTTCTTGCAACCCTAATTCCAACAAAAATCTATACACTTCCTTGCTTGTAACTCTCTCAAGCACATGTTCCAAATATGGCAAGGGGTTATTGTCTCTCCTAATGGAAGCATTAGCCTTCTTAAGATCCATGTAGACTCTGATTTCTCCATTCATTTTTGGCACAATAACTATTGGAGAAACCCATTCTAAGTGCTCAATAGGGTATATGAATCCACATTTCATAAGCTTTTCAAGTTCTTCCTGAATAATCTTTGCATATTTAGGATTCATTGGGTACGGTCTTTGTTGGACTGGTTTAGGAGTGCTAATCATTGGAATTTTATGTTGCACTACAAAAAGTGAAACACCCTTCATGTTGTGATATTTCCAAGTAAATATTCCTTGAATTTCTTGAGGAGCTTCTTAAGTACATATTTTTCATTCTTTGTCAGGTCTTGGGAAATGAAAACAAGTTTGGACTCCTCACCTCAGTCCGCTAACTCTATTATTTTCACTATCATCTGACCATCATAGGCTGCATTGCTTCCATTGGTAGGTGTTCATTGGGCCTTTGTATACACAACCTTACGCTCCTCTATGGTATAGTATTTGAAATGATCGGGTGCAAGGTGTAATTCCATGGGATCTTGTTGTGTTGTGGACTGTGATTTCACTTCTACTTCCCTTTGTTGTCGAGCTAACTCTCAATTTTGGCGTCTTCTTATAGTACGACTCAACTTTGGCTTCTATGAATCCTATAATTATGCAATGTCAATGGGTTGTGGGTTGCACTACATGACACTTTGAAGGTATTGACCCCAATTATCTACCAACTTCTGATGAGCATCAGATGCCCCCATATAACTGAGCCATCCTACTGTAGATTTCTTTTCATTTATCCTAGCATGTACATTTTCTTGATATCGTCTCCTCTAATGTCTCTTACTCCTCTTCTCTAATTTATGATTATGGCCAGTCTCTAGTGCAGAGTCACTAGATGAATTGCTACTCGTGTCTTCTGCTCTCTAGGATAGATTGCCATCTAGGGTACCACTGGACCTTGAATGGTTTGTCCCCATATTGGCACCAATATTCAATTCAAATTCTTCGTCCTCAGCGCCAATTTCAACTGATGATTCTGACTCCAAATTGTGTGAGCTATAGTCTTCTAAGACGTTGTGGTTTCAATGTCAGCCAATCCTTCATAATCTTATAGGTCATTAAGAGCTATATGAATCTCTCCTATCATATTTAAAGGTACGAGTTATGGCACTTCTCCCCCCTCAAGTGTTACCCAGGTTGTCCCTCTATTTTTCCAAGTTTCTATGGTTGTCCCTAGGTGGACCCAATCCATGTTGTCAGACTGAGTCATTCCAGGTAGAACATACATATAAGGTGAATCTTCCCCAGCATCAGTTTCCTTTTTACACGTGTAGCAATACTGCAATGGCGTTGAGTGAATTGTGGTATCAAATCAATGGTCAATTTTGTTTCCTAGAAGATGTGCTTGACCAGTCACAAAATCAACTTGAATGACAAAGTCTTGGAGCTGTAAGTAGACATGGTTTTTAGAAAAATCATGCATTATTTTGCTTCCCTCATGAAAGGACGTCCTAAGATCATCTCATATGAGATAGTGTACTTGGAAAAATCCATAACAATAAAGGTGTACCTTACCTTGTGTCCAAGGACCTTGATCTTCAGATCTTCTAGCATCCCAATAGGTTTAACGATGGTCCCATTGGCCATATTTACCACTATGTTTATAGTCCCAAGGTGAGGTCTCCCTATACATTCCCAAAAAAAATTAGTTACAATTATAACCCCAACGCCACCGTGAAGGATTCCCTTCATAGTTAATCCTTTGGTAGTGATTATTAGGGTCGCATTGGATTCATCCCCTTCAATGTACTATTCCAACTTGTTAACATATATTTCAACAATAGATTTCTCATCCAGGTTGGATTGTGGATATAAGGGTTCCTCCTCTACTGGACCTATCCATCTGTGAAAATTGTGGTAACTGACGTTCAGTTCTCCATTGAGGAAATCTCTAAGAGCAAGGAATAGCTTAGGATCTCCATATAGTTTAGACATGATGGTGGTTCTAGCTTTTGAACCCATTAAATCCATGAATTTTGCAATAAATAATGAAACATTTTTGGGCTTCAGTCCCTTGACATGGGAAGTGGGCTACTTGTACTGCCTTACTTCTAGGCTCTCTATCAGGTATGCTATGCATATCTTCAGCAATAGATTGATTGATAGCTTGAGAAATTATTTCCAAGTCACGTTAGTAAGTAGGCATAGTGGACATAGGTGCTCTTAGGACTTCATGTGGATTAGGGGTTGGCAATGGGTTTAGAATACAGGCTGTCCTTGGGTCCAGGCTTGGTACAACATTGTGCCATGGGATTACCCAAGGTTCATATGTGTGTCCCTAGGCCTAGCACATACATGGGGTGTGACATGGTAATGCTAGCCGGTATGGCTCCACTGAAATAAGGGCTTCGATAGGGTGGTAGTGGATCATAATTTGTTGAAACAATTGGGGGTGTAGGAGCTACATGAGCATGAGAGGCAACATGTACATATGATTGATGCAAACTTGTAAGTAATGTTGTTGGCACTGTGCTACTAAGTAGTGGTGCTTTACTGACGAATGAGGTCCAGGGTGAATATTTGCCATGCTCATCATTGGGGTAGGAATAGTAGCTGTAGTGTCATTGAGAGAAAGATGAGCTAAGTTTGAGAAGGTAAAATTATTGATTGTGGGCTCAGATTGCACGAGACTCCTAGTGAAATGACATATGGAGGATCCATTGGACTCACTGATGGAGTCTCCATTTGCGACAGGGTTGGTTGTTTGGCCTTTCCTGTATCCAAAAATATCATGAGACCCATTGAAGGCATGTCAATCTGTGTATTCTGACTCTCCAACTTGATAACCCTATGGATGACATCACAAACCCATTGTTGTTGCTCTTCTACGCCGCTGGTAGAGCCCGATGTGGATTGTAGGACATCTAACCAACCCACGTGGTAGGTGTGACCTATGTATAGGTCATTTTAAGTTTTTTTTTGTAGTTCATACTCCCAATTTTCATTCAAAAATGCCCTATCTAGGATTTAAATGCTAGGGGTGTCCTTCGAAGTAGATTGGAAATGTGGCTCCCTATGGGATGACCCTTAGTGGCTGCTGCTAATCTGGGAGTACTCGATTGCTCGGCTGGCATGACTCTTGTCATAGAGTCCTTTCCATTAATTCTCTATGTTGTTCAACCTTATGTAAGCTTGTGCGCTCCTTGCCGCACTGTCAAAGCAAGGGACTTGCCGATACACCGTGTGCGAGCCACAAACGGCTCCAAGCACACAACAAGCCTAAACTAGCAAGCTCAAGAGAACAAAGGGTGTGTCACTCACCGCTCTACGCTCGCCTTCGTGGTGGAGTCCTCGCCGCGATGAAGAAGAAGCTGCAGTCGTGCCGCGCTCAACCGCTTCGCCGCCGTCGTGCCTTCGTAATGCTCGATCGCACACACACTCTCCCTCTCTCTCTCTCTCACACACACACACACACACAAGGAGGTGAAGAAGAAGAAGATGGAGATGGAGCAAGAGCACTCTTCTATTGCACAAATGAGAGAATGAGTAAAAATTAGGTTTAGTTGGCTTTTATAGGAGCTCACCCCATTCACACTTGGGCGCCCATGCTTAACCAACTAATCCCTTGAATGTCCAAGTTAAAGTGCGCCTCTCATCGACGATCACTCTACCTTTCCCTATTGGACCGACAAGCCCGGTACCTGACTCTAAATAATACAACGTTTATAGATCATAGGGTGTCCATGTGCCGTGAGGGTTAACATGCCCCCCTTCCTGATGTAGATTCCTTCCTCGGAAGCTATTGAGTTGAAGCTAGTTCGTCGAGGTGGAAGAGCATTTGAGATGAATGTCCTTAGCCTTCTTCAGTCACTGCAAAGTCAAACAACATTGGCACAGTAATTGCATTCTCTTAAAAAGCATATGCAGTTTTTAGGTAGAAAAATTGATTGGTCAAAGAATTTCAAACAATTTGTTAGCAATGAACATTAAATTGCAATGTAATCAAATGCATAAACAGATGTAAAGGTAGAAAATTAAACAAGTCTGGGGTCGCTAATTTGACGGTCGAAAAGCACTAGAGATCGAATATTAATACCATGGGTAAGCTTCTTAATTTTCTGTGGTCAATTAAGTTGTTTAATCGCGAGAGCCAAGTATTCATGTTCGAGGGTTGACTAGAGGCTATACCTAGAAGACTTTGTAGTTAAGCTACCATAAAAGGAATTTCTCATGAAATCATCGCCTGACTGATTACTTTTTCTTTGACCCCCCAAAGTCTTTTCACATTGATTCAATTATGATGTGTGTGCTTATTTTGTATGCCCTGGGTTTTTTGCTTTTCAAGGAAAAGCGCCCACGCTGGGAGCCTCTAGGGCTCTAGTACCATAGGCAATACATGTGAGTGAAGTAACAAATCAAGCTGAGATTTCTCTTCCAGCTTAAAATTTTACATTGTGGCACTTTGATTTTTTGCTTGTTCATTTTCAGCATTTAAATTTTGTAACTTTGGGGGGTCATATAACACTGTTACCCTCCCCAGGCTCATCACATTAGTAAACTCCCTTTATAATACTTAAGCTAAAGGTCAATAGGGTTAAGCCCACTAGAAAGCCCTAGTACATTTCATACAATGCTGCCTAAATCGGATTAAGAACCTAAGTAACCATTGCTTATTAGGAAGGCATTCCCCATGGTATTAAGAGAAGATCTCTAACACCTAACTTGGTCAAACTAGCTTAGTCGGACTGCTTGATTTTTACACCTAAACAAGTGATTATGACAAAACATTACATTGAATTAAATGTTTGATACCAAGCAAATGCACTGAATATTATGCTACCAATCACAATCAAAGCGGACAATCATAGATGCAAAAAGATAAGGGCAATGCGAATGGACAAGAAACACCTGTTTGTGTTGATGGTCACGCTTGATTTGAAGGTTCCATGAAGGTCCAAATCCTATCAATAGCAACACGCTCCTGTACACACTATGAAATACAAACAATACCTCTAGGAGGCACATCAGTGGGAAAAGAGATCTTTGCTAATCACTCAACTCTAAAACAGAAACACTCCTATCGTACTAATCTTACCTACCCTCCATCATTCAAGTGATGAGGATCAAAGGTGTATTATGGCATAGGTTTCTGTTTCACTGTACCAGATGTGACATGTTTAGGTCTGAGTCAATGTTTTGACTTTAATGTGCATACTCGTTTGCTAATTGTTCTTGCTCTTTTTTTTTTTTTGTGAGTATAAAGCTTTATATGTACATTCCCTAAGATTGGTGATTGAGAGGTCAGGGAAAAAGGTTGAGAGGGAAACAAATGAATGAGGACTGTCAGCAAACACTCCCCCCTTCCTTGGGTAGATCATACCATTTGAAATGAGCTTGTCACCCTTTGAAACCAATTGTTCCAGTTGGTAATAGGTGAGGATTTTTGCCAGTAGTTTTCTATTACCCTAGGTGCCTTGTCAAGTTGCAAGGGTGGTAAGGTACTCTCCCAGGATTGAACTTGAAGTGGTTCATCAGGTGATTCTTGAACACTGGGAGGTGTGGATTCTTTTGTAGCTTCATTGAGGTCCACTACTATAGATGGAGGCGGTGTAGAAGCTTTTACCTCTATGGATGTATTACATGATGAGCTAGAAGCTTCATGGGACTCCCCCCTTCCTGAGCTAGGTGGAACAAATCGTTCTTTCTTTGGTACCCAAACTAGCTCGGGAGCAGGTGTGTAGCATTCTGTGATTTTTTCCTTTCCGCGATTTTCAATTTGTTTTGGAGCCACAGGATTGGGTTTACATGGGCCAGGTGATAGGTAAGAGCACAATCTACGTTTTGGCACCCAGATTTGATCATTTCCTTGATAGTAGCCTTGGGCTTCCAATAGTCGTTTAGGGATCCATCGCAACATTTTCTTACTTTTCTTGGAGCGAGTGGTACGTTTCTTACAAGGCTTCTGTTTTTTTGCACTAGCTATGGTCACTAAAGAAGCTTTAGGAACCCACTTGTATGTTTTCTTCCTTACATTAGGATGAGTCTTGTCAGAAGCGATATGCATCGCTTGTAGCATATTTAAGGGTATAGGCATTTCATCCCCCTCAGGTGTTACCTAGGTCGTCCCCCTATTTCCCCAAGTGTCTATGGTTGATGCTAGGTGGACCCAATCCACATTGTCTGATTCCGTCATACCCGGTAACACATCCATGTAAGGAGAATCTTGGCCAATGTCTGTATCCTTCTTACAAGTGTAACAATATTGTAGTGGGGCCGAGTGAACTGTGGTGTCAGAGCGATGATCAATAATGGTTTTACTCCCTAAGGGGTGTACCTTACCAGTCACCAAATCCACTCTAAGGACAGAGTCTTGGAATTGCAAATAGACATGATTTTTAGACCAATCGTGAACCATTTGTGCTTCCCTCATGAATGGTCGTCCTAAAATCATTTCATATGACATAAGGTGTTTAGAGAAATCCATTACAATGAACGTATGTCGTACCTTGTGTCCTAGAACTTTGATCTTAAGATCCTTGAGCATCCCCATAGGTTTGGCTATGGTACCATTTGCCATCTTTACCACAATGTTAGTAACACTGAGGCGGGGTTTTCCCATGGATTCCCAACAATCTTTTGTAACGATGCTAACTCCCGCACCACCATCAAGAATTCCCTTTATAGTTAATCCCTTGGTAGTGATGGGTAGGGTCGCATTAGACTCGTCGCCTTCAAAATACTGCCCTAATTCGTTAATGGGTACCTCGATCACAGACTCGTGTCCATCTAAGTCAAGTGATTGCACATGATTTTCCTCATCAATCATAATCGAGTCAGGCCTATTTGGTTGCGGAAACTGCAGTAATCCCGTTCGTAGCTCTCCGTTAAGGAATGCTCGAAGTGCAAGGAATAACTCAGGATCTCCATACAGCTTTGCTATGATCGTGGTTCGGACCTCAGAAGACATGAAGTCCACTAGTTTGGAAACATTCATTGGCGTTTTGCAGGGTGTAGGTCCCTGACTAGGAACTGGTGAGGATGGAATCTCATATTCCTCAATGGGATCAGGTATTCCTTCGTTAAACATCCTTCCCAACAAGAAGGGTGTATGCTCACTTTCTGATGTCCTGTCCTCACTCCCTTCTTGGATGATACTAGATATGGCTAACGGTCTATGGTTCATGTGGGGTGGATGAACTTGCGTGGGAAACACTGTGTCATGAATTTTGACCTGCATGGGTTCTGGTTCTAGTTTCCTTTGAGTCTCCTCCACTAAACCTCTTAGATGTTTCACCTGCTTAATCTCGTCTATAGGGTTTGGATACGTCCCAATCTTCTGTTTACGATTCTTCCCTTTTTGCCCCTGCGGTTTATCTTGGGGGTCTTGGATTGGATTTGGAAACACTTGTGGTGTTTTCAGAGGCTCTTTATGATTTTCTCTTATTCGGTTTTCATTTGGTCCCATGTTACGGTTTTCCTTGTCGGTCTTTCCCTTTGTGGTATTGGTTCTAGTCTCCATTGTGTCGACTGAATCTGAATCATCCTCGAGGTCATTCATATACACGGGGTCATCTCCTGTTCCTATGTTTGTTTTGGAACTTGGCTTTGAATTTTCCGTATTCTGCGACTTCTTCCTTTGTGTCTTCTTTTTCTTTGCTTGGATAACTGACGCGGTATCTCTCTCTTCGAGGATATGGCCTGGCCCTTGAAGCATGGACCGTGTAATCGCATAAGCGGGTGCGACGGGTGGTATTGGTGATGTCACACTAGCAATTTTGACCAAATTCAGGGGTGTGATTTTAGGTGCATTTGGGTTATAGGGGCATTGGGCAATCAAGTGATCTATGCCACAACGATTACATGTGAGTATTGGCATTGCAGACGTGCTCCCTTGATTCACTTGCATCTGTGCAGCATTCTTTTGCAGCCTAATAGGGCATTCCACTACTCGATGTGGTCCACCACACTCGTAGCATTGAAGAGGTGGCCTCCTAGCCTGGGTGTTGATATTTTGACCTCTGGATGCGAGAGCAGCAGCTTGATAAACCGGCTTGACTTGTCCCCAACAATCTTCCATGTAGTATATAGGACACTCTTCCAATGTATCAAGTCCGTAGGCAATACTAGTGTCTATTTCCTCCTCACAGCCATCTGCATAAGCATTTGATGGCTCGCAACCCACTTGGTTCATAGGGGCGACTCTTGGATGCGGGGGCTGCGGTCCTAGCACAGGAGGTGGTAGCGGTGTAGCTTGTACAACATTTTGAGATCTAGGGACCATGTGTTGCGGTAGTTGCTCAACAGGTGGAGCAGGCATCAATACAGGAGCTCGAGGCGCATCCGTCCAGGCTACAGGTGGTCTATTTGCCATCATACGTTTGATCATTAAACAATCCTTAGCTTGGTGACCATACCTACCACATGCGTTTCAAGTTCCATTAAATTTTACTCTAAACGTAGGGCACTCACTAGTGCTATGTGGACCTAAGCAAATGGAACACCATTGTTGCTCCCTTCTTGGATACATGTGACTATTTTGAGGGGGTCGATTATCCTTAAGAGACTCTTGGATTGCCTTGGTGAGGTCTGTCAAGAATGTCTCAAATACCTTTGGCTCATTGGCAATGGGCTTTGCAGTCATGGGTTCATACTCAATGGCTTGTGAGCTAGTGGATCTCGTGTCAGTAGACACCCTCATGCCTGCTATCATCAAGTTGTCCTCTAGTTGGATTGCATTGGCAGTGACATCTTCCCAGGTTGTGATACCTCTAATCACTAGTCCATTATAGATTCCTTCATTCCTCAACCCTCGAATGAATCGATCAAGCAGTTGGTTATTGTTGAAGCGCTCATTTACAGGGCAGCGAGAGTTTAAGTGCTTTAGACGACTAATGAAGTCCCTTACTGACTCTCCTTCCTTACATTCGGCCTTCTGTAGCTGAGATGCTACACCCCAAAGCACACCTTCTCGTATGTACTCCTTTAGAAACAACCTTCGAAGGGTAGGGTAGATTGTTTTCTCGTCCACCCTTAGGGTCCTATACCAATCTCCAGCCTTCCCACTTAATGTCAAGCTTAAGACATTGCACTTATGTAGTTCGTTGCGTTCCCCTAAGGAATCACATACTTGTTCAAACACTTCAATGTGTTTCCTAGCATCTTCGTCCCCATTGAATTTTTGCGTGAGTTTGGCAATTTGTACTGCCTTACTTCTAGGCTCTCTATCAGATGCATGACGCATATTTTCCGCGATAGATCGACCTATGGTTTGAGCAAACGCTGCCAAGTCACCTATGTGAGGAGGTAGGGCCGGTGGAGGTACTCTTGGAATCATATGTGGGAGAGGAACGGGTGCCGGTCTTGGCATATGTGTGGATGATGCAGGATATGGAACATAACCGGGCATAGGTCCACTCGGATAAGGGCTAGGGAGCGGCACTCGAGGAGCGTAAGCAAGTGGTACTATTGGAGGTGTGGGGGCCATGTGTGCATAAGGGGCTAGAGGCACATACGGTCGAGGCCCCATATTAGGTACTACGACACTAGGTAGTGGCACTGCGCTAACCGTAGATGTCATCGGTACATTCTCTGTTAGGCTTATCCCTGGAGTGAGCACTGTGTTTTCCTTGATAGAGGGTTGAGCCAAGTTAGGGAAGCTAAAGTTTTCGCTCGGAGGCTCAGATTGCATAGAGACCCCAGGTGAAATGACGTAAGATGGGTCCATGGGGCTCATTAGAGGAGTCTCCATTTGTGATAGAGTAGGCTGTTGAGCCTTGCTCGTATCCAGAAATCTCATGGGGCCAGTTGAGAGTATATTTACCCCTCGGTTTTGCCTTTCTGATTGAATAATGCCATGGATAACATTACAGATCATTTTCTGTTGATCTTCGATGCTCGTGGCACTAGAGGTGGATTGTACAATCTCTATCCATCCTACATGGTAGGCGTGGCCAGAGTGTAGATCCGTCAACACCTCAGTGTGGAGGTCATATGTCCAATGATCATTAATGAACCATCCTTCTAGAGTCGACGTGTTAACGGTTTCTTGTGAGGTAGAAGCAATATTGCTCCCCGTGGTTTTACTTGTCACCAACGGTACTCTAGAGGGAACTTCTGAAGGAGGCAGCTCAACAGGGCCTTCTTGGTAAGAAGTTGGTAGGATATCCACATGGACACTCTTTGGGGGTGTGGGGTCCACTTGCGATGTGAAAGGAGAGTCCACTTCCCCACTCCCTTCGTGTGCTTCATTTGCATCAGGTTCCGAGCGAGTAGCTCTACCTAATGTTTCCATGAAACGGCTAAACATACTAGTACTAGACTGTGGAGCTTCGGGAGGTGCATGGCCTTCTCTCTCAGTGTTTTGGGTAGGGTATGCTTCCATGATTTCTGAGTCGGAGGAGGAATCACTAGCGGCTATTTTAGGGTCTTGGGTGGTGCTACCTTGTGTCCCCGTTGAGGGTCTAGAGCTTATCGTGGATGGGTAATGGGTGTCCGTATGAACAGAGGCACCCTCAATATGCTCGTGTTCTAGCACCCGCCCAGAGCGTAAGTGCATGTGCTTTTGATATCCTAAGGTGTCAAAAAGCTGCTCTAGGAGGCCTTGTGACTAGTTTTTAGCGTGTTTTTTGTTTGTTTTTTTGCTAGATTTTTTAAAGCGTGTCGTGGAATGGGCCGTGTGATAGCTCGAAACGAGCGTATCGGTCAGAGGGTCGTGCCGTGCTTTACAGCCCTCCGTTTGGTCACTCTATGCCCTCGGAATCCCTAAAACTGTCAATTTCCAGTAGGGAACTAGGCCCAAACTAGAAAGTCTAAGGGTGCAAGTGGGAAGAGAAAGGAGGAGAGTGGAGGACTTGTCCCACATACTCTCATTCTCTCTTGAGGGAGTAGGGTATATATATAAGAGTGAGTCTAGTATATATCATACGACTGAGGACTGAGGCCTGGGCTTGGGCTTGGGCTTGGGCTTGGGCTTGGGCTTGGGAAAATGATCCCGATCCCGATCTATCTTTTATACAAACCAACCCGTCCGTTTTAAGAGTCACGTTTTTTATTTTCAAAAAATTTAGCCGCCCGCTCGCTCGCGTTTTTGATTTCCGAAATTTTTATTATTATTATTTTTTATTTATTTATTTTTTGGGAGAAAAAATAAAAAGCTTTTTTTTTTTTTGGCTGCAGAAAATACAGAAATTGAAAACGCAGATATGCAGAAATTGCTAAAAACGCAGATATGCAGAAATTCAGAAATTACAGAAAATTGCAAAAATTGCAGAAATTGCAGAAAAAACGCAGAAATTGCAGAAAATGTAGAAATTGCAAAAAATTGAAAAAACGCAGAAATGCAGAAAATTGCAGAAATTGAAAACGCCGAACTTGAAAATGCAGAAATTGCAGAAATTGAAAAAACGCAGACAATAGCAGAAATTGAAACTTGACAGCAAATGCAGAAAACGCAAAAAACAGAAATCTCCACGCACCCCTTCCCTGTCTTTCCTATGATAGAAATTGCACCACAAGGAAGCGTAAAGTGCTAACCGAGCTTAGTGTAGGGCATATCCCCGGCAGCGGCGCCAAAAATGTGCGCTCCTTGCCGCACTGTCGAAGCAAGGGACTTGCCGATACACCGTGTGCGAGCCACAAACGGCTCCAAGCACACAACAAGCCTAAACTAGCAAGCTCAAGAGAACAAAGGGTGTGTCACTCACCTCTCTACGCTCGCCTTCGTGGTGGATTCCTCGCCGCGATGAAGAAGAAGCTGCAGTCGTGCCGCGCTCAACCGCTTCGCCGCCGTCGTGCCTTCGTAATGCTCGATCGCACACACACTCTCCCTCTCTCTCTCTCTCACACACACACACACACACAAGGAGGTGAAGAAGAAGAAGATGGAGATGGAGCAAGAGCACTCTTCTATTGCACAAATGAGAGAAGGAGTAAAAATTAGGTTTAGTTGGCTTTTATAGGAGCTCACCCCATTCACACTTGGGCGCCCATGCTTAACCAACTAATCCCTTGAATGTCCAAGTTAAAGTGCGCCTCTCATCGACGATCACTCTACCTTTCCCTATTGGACCGACAAGCCCGGTACCTGACTCTAAATAATACAACGTTTATAGATCATAGGGTGTCCGTGTGCCATGAGGGTTAACAAAGCTTCAATTTCCTTTTCCCTAACTGCACAAATATAGCACTCAGCCTCTTGCACTTCCGCAAGGCTCCTACCGTTGGGTAATTTAACTTCAAAAAAAAATATCTCTAAAGGGCCAGCGAATGCAGTGGATGGAATATTCCCATGGACACTCTTAAGGAAAGTGGGGTGTACATTAGACACGAAAGGTGTATTTACCTCCCCACCCCCCTCATTCACTTCACTAGCTGCATGTTCGGAGCGAGTGGCTCTACTAAAGGTCTATCTTAAGAGACTGAATACATTTGGCCGAGATTTTGGGCCTAAGGCATGCATGTATTGACTATAACTTTTAGGTTTTTGTGTAAGATACCCTTCCATGATTCCGTAGTCAAAGGAAGAGTCACTAGATGCGATATGTGGGTCTTGGATCACACTACCTTGGGTCTCGACCAAATGTCTGGAACCTAAGGTAGGGTAAGTGCCCGCATAATTGAAGCACCTTCAAGTATTTTAGACTCTATGACTCTACCAGAGCATACATAAATGTGACAAGCGTACCCTAATTCCCAAGAGGCCTTGCTACTACTAGCTAATTTGGTCGTTTTTGCTATTTTTTAAAACCTTTTGAGGTGCATAATCATGTGATAGCTAGAAACAAATGTATCGTCTAGAGGAAAGTGGCGTGCTTTACAATTCAAAACTCGGTTATCGAAAGCCCTTGTAATCCCCAAAACAGTCAATTTCCACTTGGGTGTGTAGGCACAAGAGGGAATGTCTAAGGAACCTAGTGGAGGGAAAAGGAGGAGCCCTTAAGCCACACAATTCCTTTTTCCCTTGAGAAGTGGAGTATATATATAAGATGATAACAAGAGAGGTCTAGGCAGAACCTCCAATCGCGTGTGCATAGGTTGGAACGTGTCTAGATCTCCACCGTAGGGGCTGGACTCATAGCAATCCCTCTCAACTTTGGGACCTAGTTCGGGGCCTCTTTCGAACGTAACAAGTTTGAGCGCTTTGCGAAAGACTGTTAGTTGCTCAGCTAACAAGAGCTAGAGAAAGAGCATCAAAAGGGACACCACACATTTTTTTAAAGCCAATTGATTGTATTAAACCCCTTTTTATTATTGAAAATCTCGCAAAGTCCAAAGCCATTGTAATATTATTGATTTCCAATGATTCCAAAGGGGTTGAGGGTCTCCAAGTTTGTAATCATATACAATTTTTAAGCTTTGTATTGAGCCCAAATAGCTAGGAATCCGTTCTTTGAACCTTGGCTAAGGTATAAAATCCAGCGTTTGTAATTAAAAACCTAAGTTTTTGGATAATGAAAGTAAATGTTTGTTGCAAAAGCTCAACATGAGTCTACTGTTTCTTTGATTCCTCATCTCTTTCTCATATGGTGATGCATTGCTATTCCAAGCATACCAACGTGTTCGCAGTTGAAAGCTCTTCCATTTAACGTAAGTTTCCCATGATGAAAGTGTGTTTTTAGTTGTGTTGTCTACAAGATGGTTTTGCTTCCTATGCATAATACACGCACCAAAACTGATTTCTGACCTTAGGAATAGGTAGAGCACGTCTAGAGGAACTTGTAGAGTGCTTCAAACACCAACATTGATTGGCCTTAAATAAACTTTTTATCTTAGGCGTGATTTTGTCAAAGTGTCACAAATGGAATTTGAGTACACAAGAGCGTTAAGTATACTCTGCTCATGCTAGGCAAAGTCATTTGGAGACTTGTATAGCTATGCCAGATAATTGGATCAAGCTTGTGTTAAGGAAAGTAGCTTTTGATGTCTAACACAAATTTGAGTGGTAGGAACGGCTTATACTTGGGTTTTTTGAGAGATTAGCAATATCTTGTATCCTCCATGCACTAATTGGGTAAGCTACATCCCACAGATTGAAAATTTTTATGTCTGTAGTTCTCACTTTGCTAGCATCAATATGGTGAGCCTTGGCAGCCGGCCGAGATTTCGGCATTGTTGTCGAGGAGAACGTAACCTAGACTAGAGAAAAACCCAAAGTATATATTGAATTTCCATTACTTCCTCTAGTTTTCGCTAGAGTAACACATTTTCTTACTTTATCACGGCTGAGAGGTGTTTAGAGTAGAGATACTCGATAAGGACCTCGAGGGCTTTAGTTCAGTAGAACTAATTAGGTAGAGAGTTATTGAGAGGAGCTAGTGGTTAGTAAGGGTATCACCTAACTAGGAAGTAGAGATTTGAGATTGAAAGTTGAATTTTTCAACTTTTGCACTCTTTTTTCATGTTCAGTAGGAGTAGGGTAAGTAGGAAACCATCAAGATTGCATCTGATGTAAGGCGCATTGAAGAAAACCAAAATACTATCATACCTATCTTAGGTGCACCTAAGATAGACAAAGGGTTTTTGGGACTCACATGGTAGAACCAAACTTGCAAGGTGGTAGACCAACTTGATTAGACTACTCCCTTTGATTTTGAAAACATTTGGATCACTAAAACACTTGGTTGAGGCCAAAATTGAAACAAAAAATGCATACTTCAGAAAAAATCCACATGGAAAACTCAAATCATGCTAAAACTTGAAACCAAGGCGTAAATAAATCCTAAAACTTGTGGGAAAAGAAATATGTGAATAAAAAAATGAAAAATATCAAAATCTGGTAGAGTCTTGTCTTAGGCACGTTGAAGATAGAAAACTCTCTAGAAGGGGTGTTTTAACAAAATTTCAACTCATAGGGTCTATTTAGACCATAAGACAACTCCTGAGCAAGTTTCATCAAATTTGGAGTTGTGTAAGGGTAAAAACACCAAGAATACTCGAAAACCAGGCTATGTGATAAAAAACAATGATAAAACATTGAAGAATTGTCCAAACCTTATGAAACTCATTGTACAAGCTTGAAATCACATGTAGAATTAGAGAGGATTTATCTTAGGTGCACCGAAGATAAATCTCTCACCAGAAAAGTAGTTTTGTCATTGTGACATCAGGATTGACTTTGGCAAGCTGTGGAGATCCAAATTGCGTGATAAAGTGTAGACCCCACAGATAGGTGCAGCCATCTTAGGCACGCCTAAGATAAAACTTAGAAAAATTTCACTTTTTCTTCACATAGGGTCTAGTGGGCAATGAAAAAATCATATTTTTAATATTTTATGACTCAAGATTGACAAATTGTGGAATCACATACGGCTTTAAGTGTTGTCATGAAGGGAATTGAGAATTTGTAAAGGAAAGGAGAGCAAACAACAAAAGCATTACATTTGAAACCAAAGACAACCTTCCAGGTTTGAAGTATCAGCTCAATTAAGTTATCTAAATACATATATGAACCTAAGATCTGGTAGAGATTTGGAAAGCTCGATTGACATTGGAGAGAATAGGAGTAGAGTGTCCACAAAAAAGAGCATAAATCAAGGGAGAACATTAGAAACTATTGTAGAAGAAGTACCAGACACTTACTCCGATTCAAGCTTAGTCATGTCTTCTATTTTGACTCAATCAGGAATGGGGACCTCTCTCAAGTTCAAGCACATCTTGACTTTCTTCAAGACCAACAAGTACGAAGCCTAGATTTATTTGGACCCAAATGAGGAGTTTGCAGGATGACCATACCATTGATTTTGAAGAGGAGGATAGGGCAAATAAAAAAGAAGACTTGTATGTAGATCAAAATGGGGTATACTATCGCAAGATACAAGAACCTGATTTTGTGGATAAATGGGGATTAGAGGTTGATACTCTAATTCCAGATAAGGCTGTGAAGGAGGGACCTCTGGTGTTAGAATTAGAAGGGTATGAGTTAATAGATGCTAAACCATTGAAACGCATCCCCACTGATAACCCAAGACGTGGAGTTTATTGCTTGGAAGAAAACAATATTACAGATTTGGTATGGACTACCCATGCAAGATTAGGACAATTGATGCCCTTGAAAAGTGTGTACATTTTCAAAATCAAGGAAAAGGGATTAGCAAAACATCCCGCTCATCTCTTTAGGGATTGTTACAACAATAATTTTGTCATGATGAATTTGAAGGAGATTGAAAGAATTAAGTACCATGGACACTCAATTCATGAAGTGATCATGGGAATCGTACAAGAAATTGATCGGGATGTGGATCCAAATGCTAGAACTTATGATAGCATGGACAATCAATGAGGAAGTGTAGCCAGGAGTAGACACCTCAATGATGTCAACATGCAAAAAAAGTCAAAAACCACCTATAGTAGTACACAAATGAGTGACATGAGTACAAGAAGAGATCCACATGAGTCACACTTACCAAATAGCTGGTTTGAGGGTCTAATGGGAGAAACACTGGCTAGAAGGAAGAGAGTGGATGCTGAAAAGAATCCTAGAGTCAGACCAACAGATTTTTAGAAGTGGATTAAAAAATAAAGCGGGTCTGGGGACCCGGATGACCATTTGGCTAGCTTCAGACAGGTTTTGAGAGCTGAGTGCATAACCAATTTTCATACATAGTTTAAGGGACTTTGGATTACCTTGGACGGCAAAGCCTTGACTTGGTTCCATACCATACCTCTTGGATCAATAATCGACTTACCAACTCCGGCCATGAGATTTGTCGCTACTTCTTCTAAAATGGGAATAAAGCATAGTACCGTGGCACAAATCTATAATTTTAAACAAAAACAAGGAGAAATTGTTAAAGATAGTGTGAGTTGAATGAGGCAGTACATAGACAAATGCGCGAAGTTGGAGATTCCAACCGAGGAAAGACTAGTCTCACTATTTCTAGAGAAGCTATTAAACAAAGATTTTCATGCTATTTTGTATAGGAAAAAACACATGACTTCAGAATCGTGTAGTCTAGGTGCAATTGACTTGAATGATAATTGTGAGATCTTCAATGAGGAAAGCAAAGCTAAAGATACACAAAGTTGAGGCAGCTCCTACCAATTTGATAGAGGACATGCTTAAATGCATGAATGATATGATGATCAACATGCAAAGGATGCCGATGCGAGGCCCAATGCAGGGATCAAATCAGGGACAACCTATTGGTCAACAAAGACAATTAGAATGGTGCACTACTGAAAGAAAGTGAACAAATCACGAGACAAATGAGTGCTAATACAAGCCTAAATATGATGAAAATGTCTTGTATGTGCCAACGAAGCCATAGGGGGAACCCATGTATAGATACTCGCCCAATATGGCACCCATGCAAAGATCACCCATAAATGTCAAGAGACCACAACCAGTGTTTAGTTAGCAACCTCCACTTCCAAGGAATAGATCTATACCGATCAAGTACATGGTATCTGAGGAACAAACGAAGGAATAGGTGCTAGTATTCGCTACTCCATATCTTGAGCCTAGTTCAATAACAATGGGGATCAAAGAAGAGTGGTATAACCAACCTACTCTAGTCCCTATCAAGCCAATGTGTCAAGCACCCACTGATACAACACATGTTTATTTTATTGCAAACCAGGGGGCGAGACAACCTATGGTCAAGCCAATGCCCAAACCAAGAAAGTGAAAATTGTCACAATTGTGGAGTGGGTGACCATTGGAAAAATGACTATCCTAAACTAGATAAGAATGTGAGACCTTTAGAGGTATATTTTGGAGCATGCGGAGGCAAGTGTGGACACTTTCCTGAGTACTGCCATAGGAATCTTGTAAACAAAGGGAAAACTGCCTTAAACATAGGTCAAGTGGTGCCAAGTAGCTCATGAGAAGGGGAACCAATAATTCCTATTCAATTTCAGATGACTAGAGCACAAACCAAGAAAAACAAAAAAAATTGCAAATGGATCTGATAAATCCAACAATTCCTCGAAAAAATCCAGGAAAAAAAGATGCAAAAGATACGAACTTAAGAGACAAAAGCAATGAAAGGAGATCTAAGGAAAGATACAAAAGGAGACAGAAGAAAAGATGTAGACTCCTTCAATAGATTTTAAGGAGCCCGAATCAAAATCGGTTGGATCCATTTTGGTTATTAAATTTATGAACCGATCAATGTACCTTTGCAAGCTTTCCAGGCTGGGTTAAAAGCTAGGCAAATGTTGGAAAACCAATGGAAAAACTATCCAATGCCTGAAATGGAAGCAACTAAATTAGAATCTTACAAAAACCTGGTGTAAATCGAAAATCACGCAAACCCTGATGGAAAAACAACATCCTCTGTAAGAAGTTATAGGAGAATCAGTGGAAGTTGAGACCAAAACCCTAAGAGTAAAAGCTCAAGAAAAGGAAGGGTCAAAAAACAAGGAAAACGATGGAATACAACCACCTAAACTGGGATATCCTGATAGTGGAGAAGGATGGACAGGGTACCAATAGTTGAGGATGATTGCCCAAACTATGTGTGGAAACGAGTTAGGGAAGCAAAAGGGAGCTTAACTCTAAAATAAGCACCAATCAAAGAAGTTCGTTTTGACAGACAATCCATCAAACTGGATGAACGATCATTGTATGGAGATTGGGGATTGGAACAGTCAGACTCTACGAAAGCTAAAACCTTGTGCAGACCTTGCGAACACTACCATCGTACTTAGGCGAGAATGAAGAGAAATGAATAGTCTGCAAAACAAACAAACTAGAGAGTCCAAGGCAGACAGACTTTGGATGTGGCTAATCTACAATCGATTATGTCGACACCAATTCAGTGCACAATCACTTTGGGTGAGCTACTAAAATTGAGGCCACATCTATGGGAAGATATACAAACCACCATGGGAAGGATGGGATTAAGAGGAGCATCTCAAATGAACCTGAAAAATTTGCAAAATGAAAAGATATAGGCTAGACTTTTCAAATCCGCACCTATGAATAAGGTCAGGGACTATTGTGAAGGGAATGAGAGAAACATTATCCTTCCAGTACAATACAATGATGTAAAGAGGCAGTGGACAGGAAGTGTCAGATATGTATAGTCCCACGGGACATTTTTCCTCTCATTTACATCCTATCCTTTAGAGAGAGAGAGCTCCAGTACAGGTGATTCACACAGGTACAGGTAGCCAGAGTAGAGTGATATATTGGCAGTGGAGTCACTTGCAGTCGTCGTGGGTATGCATCATTTGGAGCCTGTTTGAGCGGATTTTCTAGAATTGTATGTTACTTGTGGATACTGCCATTGTACGCCTTTGTGGATCCATACTTGGTTTTATTTGGCAGTCCCAGCCATTTCTAAGACTTGGTCTGGAAGATAGTCATTTCTAGGACTTGACCAAATGTTTGGAGGTGATAACAACATACAAGTGCCCACCTAGCCAAGGTGCCCGTTGGGTCAGTCGGCCAAAGTTTTGATGTGTTCACATTATTTTTTCGATGTTTAATACATCAAACCCTATAAAAGTCTAATGACAATCGCCTATGTCAAGTCTGAGTCAAAGATGTAATTTTTCCAATGATGTATGTAAAGGTCCATGAGAATTTGGCCGCCGGCCACTTTAGAAAGCCCTAGGTATATAATACACTAAGGTTAGTGGGAAAGGGAGATCATTTTTTGTGAAGATAAGGGACTACTACGTTACACACAGAGAGCTACCTCTTTGCTCCAACTTGTAATCATCGCTTCTGTGGCTACGGTAATCCAAATTCAGTTTTGTTTCTTGCATTGTGTTCCTCTTACTCTGCTCTTTCATTCAAGTGTAAGCATTCAAGATTCGGTGAAGGTTTCAAACGCGTCTGTTTAGGCCTTAAATCGCTGTTTTGAGCGTTTATATGCATATTTTATGTTGTTTTGACCCTAGGAGAGGCTTTAGGGACCTAAAAACGACCCTTTAGGATCATTCGTTTACTGTTTTTACGTACTGTGGGACGAATGATCGCGATCGTGTACCTCTCCAGAATGCTGTGACAGTGATAGGATATGTTCCTGATAGTCCCTTGTAGCTAGCTTCCCTTCAAGTTTCGTTTGATTCCGATATGATTTGCATGGTGAACGAGCATGATGACTGTAGAGCTAGGTAGAAGGACATAGGCAGAATACTTGGCTTTCGTGCATTTGATTTTCTTGTAGAGTTAGTAGTTGCATCTCTTCGAGTTCACTTCATTAGGATTGACACCCTAGTGAGTTTCCATGCCTCATCCAAGTCGCTTCCCCTGTATCGATAATTTTATGTTGATGCTTGAGAGCTATGCTATGGACGTCCATCGCGGCGACCCGCAAACACTAAACAAGATTTGCATAAGATTTTGTGAGAGGGTCCATAGGGTGAGGTTCTATTGAGATAAGGGATTCTCAAATGTGAGATCCCTTCGGTGATATAGGTGGTTGGAGCACCTTTTTTGTAGCCTCGCTATAGGCTATATACTAGTGATTCCTACTTGATGCTGGGGTTCTATTGTTGGAAGGTTATGCATACATGTACGGTCTATATTTTGGGTTCTTACTGCTCTACTTCTGGGGAGACTCTGCCAAGATTTTTCCAAGTTGTGATGGCTGTTTTTTTGGTCTTTTGAGCCATTTATGTTGTTATGTTGCTGAAGTTTTGGCAAAATCAGAGGATAAGTCAGGTGTGCCTTCTTGGGAGCTTCATGGTTGGCTTGAATGAATGATCAAAACGGACCTCAATTCACTCCTTTTCATTTAACACAAAGAACCTAGATAAATGTTTATATGTTTAGGAAGATTTTTTTCCAACAGTGCATAGTCTTTATGTTTGGGCCAAGAAGATTAAGAGAGATACTGGAATCCCCTTTTCCTATTGTAATTCCGATGATTAACTATGAAACCTCATTTGATGTGCATGTGTTTGTCCTTATCTAAACATGAGCTCCATTGATGTTTATGGGGATTGAATTAGTAAAAAGTTTTGGGTTATTTCACTTGTGTTAGAAGAGGTTCTCAAAGCATCAATACTTGGGTAGCCATGGCTTTCTCTTATCCGGAATTTCATGGAAGAAGTGATGAAGATGTGGAAGACTTTTTGAAAAAGATGGAGGTTGCCTGCATTAGCAATCAAATTCATGATCCTGAACAGATGTTACATCTTCTCCAGATTTGTTTCAAGAGTGATGCACGAGTTTGGTCCAAAGCATTTGAAGAGGAGTTGCATGCCACTGATCCACCTGTGAGATTAAGTTGGGAAAATCTAACACATGGATTGAAATTGGAATTTGTGAAGACAAAAGATCCTGACAAAGTGTGGAAAGAAGTACAGGGTTTGGTGCAAATGGAAGGTTAGCCATGAGATGCGCACATACGTAAGTTCTCAATGGCATGTGAGTGGATGTGCAGGGCCTTAGCACCACAGGAACCCTCACCTAACATGATGAAGAAGGACAGGTTCTTGGTTGGCTTCTGGGAGAATATACGTTGGAGAATGGGGCTAAATAAGCTTAGGACATATGAAGATGCACTAGAGGTAATGAGGAACAAAGAGTGGAAGCTGAGAAGAATGAGTCAAGAGCGGTTGAGTTTCAACCTATGGATTCTTTGAAAGGTCGCATGCCAGGGGTTCATCATGAACGAGTGGTTTATGTTACTCCTCAGGTTATGCCAGCAATGGTCACTACAGTAGTGCAAGATGATGGGCTAAGGCAAGACATGAGGAAAGTGGTAGATTTAATTAAGAATCTAAGCCTAAACATGCTAGGTAATGTGGGAAATAATCGAGGTCGGGGGAGGCCTGCAAATCATCCAGGAGGTGAAGAAAAACCCATGGATGGTGTTGGACAAAGCAATGGTAGGTTCTGGAGGCAAACGCCAACATAAGGATGGAAAGTGGAGGATTTGTGTAGATTTCAAACCGTTAAATGCAGCCACTAAGAAGAACCCATATCCTCTTCCATTCATCGATCAGATCTTGGATTCAGTGGGGCATGTAGTTATTGCTACACAATATTTCCATTTGGGTTGTCAAATGGACCATCTTTCTATCAAGAGAGAGAAACTTGGGTATTGGCACCATTCATTGGTAGCTGTGTTAAAGCTTTTATGGACAACTTCTGTGTCTATAGCAGTAGGACTGAACAACATGAGAAGCTGCAGATGGTATTAGCTTGATATGGTGAATGTGGAGGACAACTAAATCCAAATAAATGTCATCTAGCACAGCCAAGGGTGAAGTTCTTGGGCCATTTGGTGTTAAAAAATTCCATTGAGGCTGATCCAGACAAGGTTAAGTCTATTATTCTTCTTCCACCACCTACGGGTACAAAGAAATTGGCAACCTTTATACACAAAGTAAAGTACATGGCGCGGTTTACTCCATTGTCTTAAAAATCCTTTATCCATTACAACAAGTGGCAAAGCATGATCCATTGCAATGGGATGACAAGTGTGAAGAAGTGTTTCAAGAGGTGAAAGAGGTATTAGGGGCGTTGTGAGCCATGTAGGCTCCTGATTGGGAGCAAGTGTTTTATGTAAATCCATCAGTAGGGGATGATGCCATTGGAGCCATGCTATTGCAAAAGGTGAAGGGCAAGCATTATATGAGGCCAGTGTATTGTGAAAGCTGAGTGAAGTTGGTAGCAGCAGACAGAAAATTCTCGGAAGTAGAGCTAGTCATGGCCAATGTAATATTTGCTTTTCGACTTTTTCATCATTACTTGCTACCATGACCTTTTGTTTTCTTAACGAGTTACGCCTTTTTGCCACAATTAACTAATGGCACAAGCATGTCAAATGTGGTCAAGAAATGGGTAATTGAGATGTAAGAGTTTGAGTTCTCTTTTTTAGTGGAAGATAGTACAAGAGCTACCCTAGCTGATTTGTTGACTTACAAGGAGAATCCCCTTCTTATTAAGGAAGAGGTGGTGAGAAGGGTAGTTGAAGAAGTGCCATAGATCAACAATACACATGTGTTGTTCTTTGATGGCTCATATAGTAAGATCCATGTTGGACGGATACGCCGCGATGGACGTCAGCACAGCGAGAACTCACCTAACAAGATTTTTCAGCTAAGGACGAAGCTCAACCCACAGGCACGTGGAAGTAAGCATAGGATGTCAATCTATACTCGACCGAATCTCAACTAATTCATACAGAGGTCTCTACCCAATGTCTAAGATACAGCCTTCAGGAGTGCATAAGAGGAGATTTCCTACAACGCTTCGAAGAGCCAAATACCCAGCAAACGGTCTCGAAACGCCACAGAACTTGAAGGAGACCCTACTAGCACCAGTAGGTCGCTCTCCCTAATATCCATGAACCAAAATCTCAACCCAAAAAACCCGATGCAAATCCACATAGGATGTCTGTCCGAAATTTGCAGGTCGTCGTTTTTGAAAACTAAAGTACCTAATGTGTAGCTCTACTCAATGCGAACACGTGGATATGCTAAAATGCCAAAATGGATAACGTATGTTCACCGAATCACCGATGAAGCTCGTAGGTCGAGCTCAAAAAACCGGACCTTACGCGTGCAATGTAGATATTGGTGCGTAGCTCTCGTCGGGGGCAACAGGTTGCACTTCTCCGCACTCAACTCCGACCACCGATGCGCGTGTAGCGTCAAGATGAAACTCTCACTCTCTTCTCTCATACACAGTACACTCACTCACAGATACAATTTTTTTTAAAATGACAAAGGTTTTTTCATTAAGGTTGAAAAAAGTGGTATAAATACCTTACAATCTCAAACCCTAATGTTCCAATTTAACCATCTACTCAATCTAAATGTCAAAACTGGGATACAATCTGGAAACTTCTGTAAGCCCCAATATTTACAAAGGTGAAATGTTGGGTTTTCTCAATAAATGAATAATTACAAAAAATAATAATCCGTCGAGCAGTCATTTTCTATAGGGTGTGTCCAGCTTGTAACACTCCCCTCCTCCTTGTTCATGTCGTCCCCGACATGGCTGTTGAGCTGCTTCTTCATCATAGGCTTTCTCTCATCTTCAGTAGTGACTCATATCTTGCATGTTGAGCTAGTAGCGTCGGGCCAAATATATCAGTGCTGATTGTGAAGAAGCTGGTACAGAAGGCTTCTTCAAAGGCCTGGAGGTGATAGGATGGCAAAAACATGATCCTTTGATACAATGCATGTATCACCTCGTGGGAAGACTGACCAGACAGATCGTATGCACATCTGTATGTATCTTGAAACAAGAAGATATTGTCTGTTGCCTGGCTTGGTTTGAATGTCTCGAAGACTGCCAGAAGTGTTTTTCAAATCTTTCTCATCATAATGCAAGATAGGTCAGGCAAGCCAGTGAACAATTTGATGGCGCCCATTAGGGTTTTGAACATGTATTTCTCACTTATTCTCTCGCCTACCTTCGATCGATGCAGCTTCGGGTAATTTAGCCAAGTAGGTTGGCTTCTTTGCAATAGCTCATGGGCCTTCCACGTCCTCATCCTTGGTAGAGGGCAGAAACTGATTTTATCTTTGATGGCTTTAGGTGCCTCTACCAGATGGATTAGATACTCTGGATACTTTGTTAGCCATGCCTTTCTCCACTGAGGTTGAGAGTCGACTATCAACTTGACCCCTTTAGGCTTAGAGATGTCTGCTTTGTACATTGGCATTGTTGGCTCCTCTCTGATCCGCTTGTTGATTGTGGCAGCTTCATATTTCAGCAAAGGATATGGGAGAGAGGGCTGTAGCCATTCACGCCGAAGGTTGCTGGCATCTATCTTCTGAATAGTCATTGATTTAAAGACCCTATGCTCCCATTCCAAGGCTTCTTTGGCGGTTTCTCTGCATGCTGCTTATATTGCCTTTTGCAGCTTCTCTTCTTCTTCTTGTGTCAGATCTTGTGGCTCTTGTGAGGGTCCTACAAGGATTTCCTCTTGCATGGTGGTGTCCACTGAATCTGCCACATTCTCTATGTATATTTCCTCCATGGCTGCTAGCCCGGTGCTAAACTGCTCTTCTGTTTGCTGCTGGCCTCTCAGCTCTTCTATTTGCTTTTGAAATGTATTCTTTTCTACTTTATCTTGTTCTCCCATATTCACAAGGAGGTTGTTTAGATTTGCGTTTATCTTTTCCGCCTCCTCGAGCTTTCTCTTGATGTCTTCTAGCTCATTCTTCATGGCTGTGTTTTCTTCTTCCATGCGATTTTTCATAACCACTGAGTCCCCAGCCAACATCAATCTTTGCCGCTTCTCTAGGGTTAACTCCTGTTGGAGCTCCTTCATTTGTTCTTCATGAAGCTCCATCTCTGAAGTGGTGTGAGTCGAGCTAGCAGCTCTGACTTTGGCAGGAGATTCCCGTAGCCGTTGGATGGTTTGATCTTTGACTTTAATATGGTCTTTAAGCTCTATTACCTCATCTTGGCTTGCCTCATTCTCTAGCTCTGCCTTTTCCTTGGCATTTCTCAGTGTTTCCACTTCCTTGGATTCTTCAGCAAGTTGTAGGGATAGGTTGTCCCTTTCCCTTTCTGCATTTGTCAATGCCTTGTTGAGTTTTCTGTATTCTTCTTCAGCTCCTTGCAGTCTTTGAGCTGCTTCCTGATTCTCTTGTTCCATCTCCTGGCATCTTTGCAATGTCGTGGTCAGACTGGCTTGCAGCTCTGCTTGTTTCTCTATCTTCTCTTGGCTCTGTCTTTGTAGTGTGTCTACTTCAGATTTGATCAGAACTTCATTGGCTTTGATATTGTCAATCTCACTTTCCGTGGCCAATGATTTTTCCCTGAGCCTGGCTAGCTTGTGCATCACCACATCCCAGTCATTTGTAGGTGGTTGTAGGTCCACTGTATCAGTGGCCATCTCTTTTAGTTCCACTAACCGCAGGCTCTGCAGCTGTTCTTTGGGCCTTGTGCTTGCCAAGTCAAATGCTACTGTGGCTGCCTCTTCTCTTGAGTAACCCGCAGCTAGTAGATCAAGAAATGTGTTAAACCTTCTTTCCTCTAGCTCTGGCTGCTCATCTTTGGGCTTAACTTCTTCTCTTTGCTCTTGCTCTTTGGTCTCTTCTTGCTTTGATTCTTCTTGTCATCATATGTGTCTAGCTCCTCCTTTTGTTGGGTTTGTGGAGGGCTATGAGGAGGTGGTGATGGCGGTGGGCTGGACTTCGGCATTGAAGGTGGAGTTGGTGGCTTCTTCTTGAAGTCTCGGTGCGCCCTGGTCTTCCGCTCTCTTTCCTGGCCTTCTTTATCTTCTAGCGTTTGCCATCGTACTTCATCCACTTCTTCTTCGTTAAATGGGATGTTAGGGATGTTTTCTACCGTAGCATCCAGGATCTCAAAATTTTTGATGTAATCTTCAAGCTTCTCTCTGTGCACCCTTTGGGATGATCCTGACATTGCTTCTAGTGAGGGCTTCCACAGCTTGCTCAAATCTCCTTTCAGTGCTCTCTCGGATCTGAAGCTTTCCATTAATCTTTCGAGCCGTGCTATTTTCTGTGATTTTGTCTCTCTGATTGGCACTTGTACAGTTTCCTTCTTTCCCTTTTTCAACTCTGGCTGCTCCTCTTGCACGGTCTCTAACCGGCGCTTCAATCGTGTAGCAACTCTGGGTGCTTTGGGCGGTTCATCCTCTTTATATTCTTTGAGCCTTAGCCAGTCATTCTGTGATGGAGGGTCACGCCATCTTCCCTTGACGCGCAATGCTCCATAAATTACTTTTGTTATCAGCTCACCCGACACAATGTAGGTGGGGTTCTTGTTGCCCATCTTCACCAGATTGTCATGGATATAGGCAGCATAGTTGATCACCTTCGACTTGCTCTTTTGCATTGCCCAGGTGAAGGTGGTAGCAATGGCTCCAGGCGGCATTCTGTACTTCTCTGGCCGCTTTGTACACATATGGAAGTACTGGTTGTAGAGCTGGCTCATGACCGCCACTTTAGGGTTTGTTATATCTTCAAAGGTGTAGTTTCTCTTCTTTTCAAAGTATACCTTGACTTCATCTCTTCTTTTGGTTACACTATCCCCTTTGTTGGAGAGGTCTAGTGCTGCTGCCACCACTCTCTCTTTGATTACAATCATAGTATCTGGCTTGCTCTGCAGATCAGTGACTCTAGCCACTCCATCTTCTTTGATTGTAGTTACAAATTCCCACACTCTTTTGATGTCGATTCCTTCCGGCACAGCTTCACAATAGTTATGGAGATCTATCTTCTCCAGGTACTCTACCATCTTGCTTCTGACAAACTCATTGAGCTCCCGAGGTAGCATGGGTAGCTCTATTGCATTTCCTTTAGTATCTTTGAATACACCTTGGTAAATCTTCAAGTCTTTGGACTCTAACAAATCCTCCTGAATCCATGTGCTAGTTGGCTTCAGAGTTCCTTCTGGGATGACAAATGGCTCTACTTCTTCCAAGTAATCTTTTATCGTCATTCTCTTCCTCTTTGCAGGTGATTTTACGGCTCCCATGGATCCTGTTGCACTCAGTTGTCCGAAGTTAGCGTTTTTTTCAATATTAGCTGAGAAACTGAGTTCTAACCATCCAAATGACTTGAAAATTGAAAATAAAACTTAAAAGGAACTTGGGAAACCCTGCATGTGCTCACAGTACCATTCTAGCTAAAATTTATCATTTAGACATCCTACACATAGGATGTCTTTTTCATCAGTTTTTGGTGAAAATTGGCAAGCTAGTGGCCCTTCACCTGTGCAACATGGGTATGTGATTGGAATTGGGTTTGGGCATCAAAAAGTGCATTTTTGGGCATATTCAGGCTTTAGGCTCACAAATTGGGTAGGATGTCCACAACAGGTGGCAAATGATATTCAAATGGGTTGAAATTTGATATATGGGCTCCTTGCACCATGGTAATGGCTCCTATGAAGTCAGTTTTTGCACAGTAAGTCAAAATAATGTTGGAGACATCCTACACGTAGGATGTCTTTTTCATCAAAATTGCTTGAGATTTGTTCTGTCGGTAGCTCTTGGCATGTGGAACATGGCCTTGCTCTTGGATTTTGATTTGGACAAGAATTGGTGTTGGTTAGACCATGTGTGGTGTTTTTGGGCTCAAAAAGTGTATCTTGGAGGTGTTGAGGGCCAAAAGAGATGGGAATGGCTTGAAACTTTATATATGAGCTCTTGAAGGTGATATGAAAAGATCTGGAATTGAAAAACACCATCTATGGGCCAAAAATGTCATTTAGACATCCTACGCGTAGGATGTCTATTTCATAATTTTTTGCATGTGACCACACAGATAGGTTGGCAATGTGCTCATCAATGTATTGTGCAAGTTTCATGTGATTTGGACAAGTTTTGGTAGATCTATGGCCCATTATTGCCTCTATGCCTTGACTTTGCGTTTTTTGGTGCACATGAGGTCAATTTGCCCAAATGTGATGAGACTTAGTGGAGAGCTTGTACAGGCTATTCAAAAGCTTTGTGTGATGAGAGATGTTGGGATTGGTGCCCAAAAATGGCCTTGAGACATCCTACGCGTAGGATGTCTCCTGATGAAAATTATATTGGAAGAGTTATTGGCACCTGCCCTCAGTCCCCTTGAGTCCCTTTTAAGCCCTATTTCAACAAAAAAGTCAAATAGATAAAAAGTAACTCCCTGTGTGTATTTCAGAGCTTCCGAGCTGTTTTCTAACTTTTGGAGTGCCTTTCGGCGAAGAAATTTCTTGATGTTGGTCTCCATAGCTTCCCGATCCCTTGGGGATCCTTGCCGTATGGTTTTTGTCGACTCTCGGGGGGTTCACTATGTGTAAAACTACCATATCACGTGCGTTCAAGACATGTTTGTAAAACCTCTTATCTGTGAATTTTGTTAGGAATATAATGTACCCTTTTCTTTTGAAATCTGTAAGTTTTTTTCAAACTTGAAAAAATAATGTCCTTTTGTATATATATTTCTGTAAGTTTCAAGAACTTTAAATACCCTTCTGTCAAACTCACGTGATAGGTTACATTTTTATTAGGTGACCTCCCGAGGTGTCGACTTTGGCTTCACCGGAGCTCCGTTTGGCAATTTGTCACTCTAGAAGCACCCGTGGTTGCGTTTACATGTCTTAGATGACTTGTGGTGGTCTACCATCATAGGAATTGGTTGTTGATGGTCTAGGAAAGCTGCTCGTAAATTTTGGTGGCAAGCGGACATGCGGTTTGGCCACAAGAGCTATTTGATGCTTTGTGTGTCTGATGCCGTTTCTGAAGTTTAGTGCCTCTTCGGGTCACCTTTTGGCCATGTGGGCTATATACACTTGTGGAGCATGTCGAGATGCTCCTACCCATGAGTTTTGGTGGCATTTGAGCGCCTTTCCGCCGATTTCCCATTTGGTGGCCTCTTGCAGGGCTCTAAGAATTAGGGTTTTTCCTGATGGTTTTCTACTGCCTTTGGTCATCCAAAACTGGTCTCCTATGCTAGGGTCATTGCTTTTGGGTTAGCCGTTAGGTGGTCACTTCTACTTGTAGGTCTCTATTGCTCGCTTTCTATGTGAACCCTACGCTAGTTTTCGCGACAAAACGACAAACATGCGCGAAAAGCTCAAGGTGGTGAGCCTACCTCTCATATCTGGATCCTTTCAGGTAGTCGTGCGCGTCGTAGAAGCTGCTGGAAGTTTCGTTCTCTCTAGGTGTAGAATATCTCTCTCAAAAGTCAATAGTGAATATGAGCTTAAAATGAAGTGAAAATTTCTTATAATGGGTGTCCCAGAACCACTTTTCATGAAATTTGACAACTCCCAACTGCTTGCGAGACACGCTTTCCGTTCTAATCTCATAATTGCACCCCCATTGTACCATAGGTTGTCCTATAGTCACTGATCATCCCCATATTTTTTGTTTTTCATTACGATCGTTTTTCACCTGCTTTTTGTATTTTTGAAGTTTTTCTGCCGAAAATTAGTAAAATTTAAAGGAAAATAGCAAATCAAACCCAGAAAATCCCCAAAAATCATAATAAATCAAAAACATTACCGCAAAACACTATATACACTCACATGAAATTTTTATGGCCGGATTTCTCCGTTTTACCCATATTTTTCTCAAAAAATTGTTATTTTTACTTATACACACACACACCTAGGGGCTTTCATGCTGTATAAGGGCATATGTACTTGGGTTAGTCCAGAAAATATCACAATCAAACGACAACCCTTAAATCTGTGCGAAAAACATGCCCTTTTTTGCTCTTTTTGCCCTTGGGTCCGCATTTGAGAATGCCTCCCCCCCTCCTAGCCGGAGTCCTCCCGGACGACAAGGTATCGCCTTGGAGTATGTGCCGTGCATGGGTTGAAAACTCGTGCTAATGCTTGTCCGTGTACTGTGGCCCTATATGATGCATACTCGGTCAATGCATGGAAAAATTAATGATGTGCAAGAGGAAGGTATAAGCAATATACTTATTGGCATTCGCCGTCGAGGTTTCTTGTTTGTTGTTGATTTGGTCGACAGATTTTATTTGCAAGTAAAAGTTGTAACTCTACCGCTCGCTGTTTGATCGTCTTCTTTGCAAAAGTCGGTTTTGTTGCCGCCATTGTCGATATAGCCGTAGTCGTTTCCTTGGAGAGAATTGTTCTGCGGAATTGGCCATAGACTTTGTCTCTTTTGCTTCCATTTGTAGCTTTTCTTTGCCGGTTTTTGTAGGTGTATTGCTACTTCCTCGGTTCTCAGTGTTTTGCTGCTGATTGGCACCCACATGGATCGGTTTGCCGATGTCCTATGTTGTGTTTGTCTGAATGCCGATTTTGCTTGTACTGAAGGGAGTTCCTGTTGCTTCGGTTTCGGGATCCAAATGCGAGTTGCATTTAAGTTGTTGCTGAGCATTTTCTTTGGAATCCATATCTATTTTATTCCCTTGTTTTTTGGTTGAACTGTCTGCTTCGGTTGACTTCTTCTGGTGTCTTGTGGTATGGCTGCCATGTCATTTCTATCCTTCTGCACCCATACTTGTTTTTCTCGTGTTGCTAACTCTAAACTCTTCAGTGCGGTCGGTGACTTTTTATACTTGTAGTGAACATGGTTGGCAGTTCCCCGTTTGTTCTCCATGTTGTTCTTTAGTGGCACCCAACCGTTTGGCTTTTTATCCTGTGATTGCATTGCTACCATCTGGTTCTTCCGTGGTTGTTGCTGAGCAAAGGTTGCAACATGTTGTTCTTGTGCATGTTTAATCTTGACTGCATCCGTATTCCAATCTATCTGCACATTATACTCTTTTTGCCAAGGTTGTCCCAACAACATGGGGTGTTGTGTGCTTTCATTCGCGACCACATAAAACTTGTGTGGGTAAATATATTGATGTACTTGTACATGCAATATAATCCAGCCCAATGTTTTCAGCGAATGTGATGTACTACTTTCCAGCACTTGTGGAGTAGGATGTAGTTGACCTTTGAGCTTGAGGTGTTATAATCTGTAAGAGATCAAATTTGGTTGAGCTCTAGAATCAAGCAATGCCGTCGATTCAACTTGATTGCTACCCACTTTGACTGTAATTATTGGCTCCACTATGTCTTCATCAGAATTCGTTAGTCGAATGGCATTTATCCACAACGGTGATCCACATTGTTGTTGTTGTCGTAGAAACCTTCTTTTTGCAATGCGTTCTTTTGGTTCTGCTTGGGCTTCTTCTCATACCCTCTGTTTCTCCTTCATCCGCTGTTTTTCTTGATGGATTTGTTGAAGCATATCCTGGGTTAGTGGCAAATGATATTTTTTTAATTGACACCCACTAATCCAATTTGGCATTTCTTTACCTGCTAATGTAGCAAGCTTGATAGCTCCGCTCTGTGATAGGTCACTAATCACAAAGGGTCCCATCCCTCACTTTTTAATTTTCTTGGCATGTTGCTTCAAGGTATAAACAAGTACATAATCACCTGTTTTGAACTCTTTCGTGCACACATGCTTGTCAAAAAACTCTTTTTGCCGTCTCTTTTTAGCATAAATCAAAGCTACAGCTCGTAAGCGAAGTTCATCTAGCTTTTCAAGATCATCTATTCTTGAAGAGAGCTCATGCCCTCTCCATTCTAAATGTTTTGCTACTTGTAGAGTTGGAATTAAAAACTCTATGGGTAATATAGCATTTAGTCCAAACACCATGTTGTACGGTGTCGTTCCTATTGATGTTTTGTAAGCTACCCTGTATGCCCATAGTGTTGAGTGTAACTGCTAATCCCAGTCTGTTCGTGACTCTGATACAATTTTAGTGAGAATCGTGCATAGTGTTTTATTTGTGGCCTCAGCTTGTCCATTTGCCTGTGGATGATATGGAGCAGGTTTTCTATGTATGACCATGAATTCATCTAGCAGATATTCAATGACTTCATTAAGAAAATGTGTTCCTTGGTCACTGACAATTTCTATTGGTAACCCGTATCGTACAAAGACATTCTCATACAAAAATTGTGCAGTGGTTCGTGCATCTGCTTTTTGTGTTGCCTTGGCTTCCGCCCATTTTGTGAGATAGTCCGTAGCCACAATGATATATTGGGTATGGGTGCGATATGCAGGGGGTGAAATAGGCCCCACAAAATCAATGCCCCATTTTGCAAATTCCCTTGCTCCCATCATTGGCCGTAATGGCATCTCATCTCTCTTTATCAGCACCTTGGTGTGCTAACATGCGTCACAACGCTTTACAAACTCTTCATCATCCATATGCAATGTAGGCCATCATATTCCTGCAGTTAAGACAATTTTTCCCGTCTTATCGCCTAAAAAATGGCCTCCACTTATGCCTCCATGTGCGTGTTCTAGAATCAGCAGGTATTCACTTTCATTTGCACGGATTCTAAGTTCATTGTCCTTTCCTCACTTATAGAGTTGGTTCCCAATTAAATTATAGTCGCGAGCCTCCTGCTCTATAGCCCTTTTCCGTGCTTTTGTTATGTTTTCAGTAAATGTCCTCGTTTCTAAGAAATCAATGATATATTGAATCCATGTAGGTGCAATGTTTACCTGAAACAATGTCACGTGATCCACTGGTCATTTGGCACTACATATAGTACAATTGTTAACATAAGCATGTGTGTCAGCATACATAGTTGGCCAATAAACCCCTAATTGTTTTAGTCTTTGATGTGTTTTCATTGTTGAACAATGAAATTCACAATCCTGGACGTGTGCTTCTTCAAGATAACACTCCAATTCCTCCAGATTTAAACATAATCATAGAATCTGGTTCGATCCTAGATGATACAGCCGTCCTACAATTAACTGGAAGTTTTTCGTTTGTCGAATTGTTTGTTGTTTGGGTCTATCTTCCTTGTCATAAAATCTACCTCCAAAGGAAATAATGCTAACAATTTCCTGAGACCATTTGGGTATCATTTCAATATTGAAAAGATACGCATCAGGTATGTCATCATCACCTCCTTCAAGAGCTTCCCCGTTATGCAGCCTTGAAAGATGATCCGCCCGTAGATGAGTTTTTCCCTTTTTGACCACCACTGTGAAATTAAACTCTAGTAATATAATAAACCAGTGTACAATTCTTCCAATATTGCATGGTTTATTTACCAGGTACAAAAGATCTTGATGATCTGTGAAGAACACAAATTTGTTTGCGAGCAACTAATGCCGAAATTTCTTTACAGCATAAATCATTCCTAACCCCTCTCTTTCGGTGGTTGTGTAGTTCTTTTCTGCACTGTTTAACTGTCGGCTTACATAAAAACTAGAAAATCCATTGTTCCGTCTCCAGGTTGAGCCAGAATACTCCCAATTGCATATGCAGATGCATCAATGTGAACATGGAATATTTTTTCTCAATCTAGTGCCTTAAGTACCGATGTTGATACAAGGTTTTCCTTCAGCTTTTGGAATGAAGTTTCACACTCCTCAGTCCAATCGAAACTCACTAACAAATGATACAGAGGTTGTGCAATGACTGCAGACATATATATGAATCTTTGATAATATCCGTAGTGTCCCATGAAGGATTGCACTTGCTTCGCATTAGTAGGCCTAGGCAAGTCTACTATGACTTTGATTTTGTCTAGGTTAGTGGTTATGCCATTTCTTGACACAATGTGTCCTAAGATGCGGCCTTGCCTGACCATAAGACTACACTTTTTCGGGTTAAGACAGATTCGATATGTTCTACACTTCTCAAATACCTTTTGTAAATTGTCTATATGTTCTTCTCATAGAAGAGAGTGTACACAAAGATCATCCATATATATTTCTAAGAATATTCTCATGTAATCTTTGAACGCACGAGTCATTAATCTTTGAAAGGTGGCTGGGGCATTGGTTAAGCCAAAAGGCATAACTCTATATGCATATTTTCCCCATTTTGTGGCAAACGTTGTTTTGTGTTGATCCTCTATTGAAATTGCCAGTTGGTTATACCCTCAAAACCCATCTAGAAAGAATAATCCCGTTTTCCGGCCACCCTCTCAAGTACATGTTCTGTGATCGGCAAGGGATAATTATCCCTTATGGTGGCTACCTTTACATTTTTGAGGTTCACACACACTCACAGCTTTCCGTTGTTTTTGGAGACTATCACAATGGGTGACACCCAATCTGTATGCTTGATTTCGTAGATGAATTCCGCATCCATCAGCTTGTCAATCTCCTCTTTGATTTGTTTAGAAAATGTGTCATTATATGTATAAGGACGCTGTTTGCTAGGTGTTGAATCTGATTTCAAAGGAAGTTGTGTTAATCGTTCTTCTTCTTTAGGCTCTAAATCAGTGGCGATATAGACTGGATGAGGCTTCTCACCTGGTTCAGCGAGGTCTATCCGTTTTTCATTTTTCGGCCCATCATAAGATTCCTGGTTTATTATTTTCCTGACTGGTGGTGTCATTATGATTTTTCTGTCCTGGATGGTGAATTTCCGATAGTGTGATGGTACATTCATGTTTCCTTTTTCTGACTCCTCCTTACCATCACTTTCTCCCTCAATAGTCCATACCTCTTGTAAAGACCGTTTTAGTTCTTGATATTTCTTTTTATGCTCCAGTTTGGTCCACTCTGGGTCTTTTGTTGTTTCTTGTTTTGATTTTTGAGATTTTTGTGATTTTGTTTCTGTTTTAGTTTTCCGTACTTGTTTTGTTTCCTCTTGCATTCTTTCCCTTCACACTCTCGAGAATCTCCCTGATATCTGATCTTTTACACAATCTTCTGCTTTGACAAGCATTAGATAGTGAGTTTTATCTTCTTTCCTGGGCCTCAGGTTCTCTCTCGCTTTGTTTTCTGCTTGTTTTCTCCTATAGCGTTCTTGGCGTCTAGGGTGCTGATTGGCAAAATCATAAAACTTGATATTGTCTGTCTTTTCTCCATGCTCGCTTGAGTTGTCTGAACACTCATTATCTGGATCGTTATTTACCTCCAGATGCTCAGAGGAGTTATAAAACTCTTCTTATTCTGGTGGTTCTACAATCTCATCTACTCCTTGTATAAGGCTTACCATGTAATAGGGTAGCACATCATAGCCATCCTGATCGCAAAATTTTATCGTTGGACTATCTGTAATGGTACAGACATCCAATGTTGCTAGTATGTGTTCCCATTCTAGAGGTTCCAAGGCATCTTTAGGAAAAGGTTTCGAAATATAATCCTTGTCCTCAATCACTCTTTCTAAAACGCATTCCTCTCTTTTTAAGCTCCCACAATGTGAAGCTTCGCACATCCATAGCTCTTTTTGTTGCCCTAACCATGCTGGGAGTTATTACCCTGCTAGTGTGGCTGAATCAAACTCTTCCACTGGTGTCTGATTCACATCCTTGTAACTATGGTCTTTTAGGTGTATTTTGGTTGTAGTCTCGCCATGTCTGAGGTATATGTGGTCGTAATCCCAATCCTAGACCATCTTTAATTGTCGCATGAATGGTCTTCCCAAGATGATCTCGTAATTGTTCTTTTTGTTGAAATCGACTATTGCAAATGTATGCTCATACTCGATTCCACACGAAGTGACAATTACTTTTTCTAAGAGTCCTAGAGGCTTCTCCATGAACCCGTCTCTACCAATTTCAATTTCATTCTGGTAGCTCTCAATGCTGGTTTTTCCCATTTTTTCCAGATTTCTTTGGTGGCAATAGCGACTCCTGCTCCACTGTCAAGAATAGCTTTGGAAACTACTCCTTGGAATTCTACTGGTAGCGTGGTGTTCCCATCTTCTCCCTTGGAATATTCTCCAACCTTGTTTAAAGGTACAGGCCTAGTGTCTAGTTGAGGCTTGTCCAATTCTCTGATCCCTTCTTGAAGCTTCGAGGTGGGGTCTTTCACTCCAAATTTTTCTAAGCATTTGCCTACTATGGTCCACATGTTTGGTCGTAACCTCAGGACTTCTGTTGATGTGATTGTGCATGCCACCGGGGTGGACAATAACTCAATCAATCCTTGTGAATCCATCACTCCATTAGAAGAAAGTCTTTGAGATGGAATTTCTCTCACCTCAGACTTGGCTTCATACTCTCCTAGGTAAGAGGGTAGAGTTTTTAGTGAGTCTGGTTGGATGTGCCCCGAACTAATTGATCCTTGGTCTCCCCCTTCTGAATGTATATCAAAGTTCATTTGTGATCTTGCCTCGAATTCTTCAATAGGAGGTAAGATCTCATTTTTCTGTTTTCTCACCTATTCATGTGGTAACTCCCCTGTTACCTTTGTTGGCATCATGGATTTGCTTCCACAGGTCATCTACACCGTTACAATCCTTACCCACTTCTACCAATGTTTTCGGCTGGAACCCCTCACTTGTCTCATCCGTTGTATTTGGCACTATGATAGGCTCTCCCCTAGACAGAGAGGCATTCGTGAGTCTTTCCTTCGCTTCTACTTGTTTCTCTAAGGGTTTGATAGGGGTTGGAGCTAGTACTTCATGCCAACTTGCAGGTTTACCAAGCGGGTTTTCTATCAAGGATTGAGTTGTTTCAATCATCTTTCTACACATTTCTAACCTGTGTTTTTCTATTTCAGCATATGGATAAGTCCTACATCTTTGCTCTTGGGTTTGGTTGTTTTTGAGCCTGGCTTCGTGGGCTTTCAAAAGTGCATCTAACTGCTCATTTAACTTTTCTGCCAACACTAATCCTCCTGATCCTGCACTTTTGGGTTCTGCTATTTTCTTGGGTACTATGGTTGCCGCAGTGTGTGACCTTAGGCTAGCTAGATCCTCTAACCGCTCTAATCTATCCTTCATGTGTTTCAACTCCTTGGATAGAGCCGTTTTCTCTCGTTCTCTCCTAGCTTTCATATGAGCCTTTCTAGCTTTCCAAGTGCTTCTATGATTTTTCGCTTCTGAACTTGGGGCATCGGTTTTTGGCTCTTCAATTATGGGTTCGTTCATCATTCTTTGAGCTTGGGCTCCTGTCACTGCCTGAATAGGTATATTGTCTCGTTTTTCTGACCCTCCACTAGAAGGCACTGCTTCCAGCATGTTCAAACGGTAGTTTTTGCTCCTTTGCTCGGGTTCTTAGGGCAATCCGGAATCAAATGAGTAACTCCACACTCGGTGCAATACACATTGGCTCTAATGATTTCATCATGAGGATAGTCTCTTAGCGAATGGTCTCCACCACACTTGTAGTAGGGTCCCTTAGGTTGTTGAGGTGCTCCTTGAGCTCCTCTTTGTTGGTATGCATGCCTCTACCCGCCCATGCCTCCGTTGGCTATGAACAACAATGTTCGTTCATGCAAGTTGTATCTTCCTTCCCCTACTGCCTGTGTAGCTGTTGGTGGTCCTGTACTTCTTATCATGTTCCATGGTTCTGGCGTTGAGGGTTCTTCTTATGGATAATAGATAGGATTTGCACCGTATCCATTGGGATCTTCATAATCTGCATGCATAGGCACCAAAGCCTTCTCTTCTGATTCGGTTACTGTTGGTGTGTATCTTATGCCGACTGGTCGTAATCCTGGTAGGGGTGGTTGTTGCCCCAACACTGGTTGTGGTCTCTCTACACCTACAGGTCCTGGGAGGTTGCTTGCTTGATACCTAGGCATCGGTGAAAGTTGAGGAGATGTTACCTGAACTTGGGGAGCATACTGTCGTTCTCTCACGTACCCCTTGTTATAATAACATTCCTCCATCCCATGGTTTGTCCATTTTTGTTCAATAGCACACCATTTTGGCTGTTTAGGGCGTACAAGTTAATCTTTTTTAGCACTTCCTCTACAAGCTGCTCCTGGCTTACAACTACTTCTCCTTTCGGTGTTGTCTTAGAAGACTTGCTTCCACTTTGTTGTGAGGATGAATCGTCATCAAGATCCTTGAATTCACCCTCTTTGTAGACCGCACAATTGTCTACAAGGTAAAGAGCCTATTTAGTTAACTCATTTAACGTCGTGCTCCTCTTCATATGTAAGTCCTTCTGGAGATTTGCATTCCTTAGTCCCCCTTGAATGAATATAAGCATAAGTCTGGACTGAGTTGGCAGTTCTTCCACAGGGCAGAACTTAACATATCTTTTTAGTCATAGGGCCACCTTTCGCACAGATTCCCCTTCTTTCTGTTTGAATTTATGGATTTGTGAGATTGTATTATGAGCTATCCCCCTTTGTGAGAATTCCTCAATAAACTCGTCAAACACCTCCTCCATAGACTCAAAGTCTCTATGTTCCACAGAGTCAAACCAAGTAGCTGCATCATCCTCTAGGGTTAATCCAAACCTAGCAAATTGGGTAAGGAAGTCTAACACCTCTTCAGCTCTAATAAACGCACAAAGGCTACTACATGATCCCTAGGATCTCTGTTTCCTGTGTATTTCTTGTTCACCCATTTTTGCACTTGAGAAGGTCTAATTCTACGATGGTCTATAAATCTCATCATTGGATCTCCACGTCCTAATCAATATACCTCCTCTGCCCTTTGGTAGTGGGCGGGTTCTTCTCCCAATGGTGCTCCTAAGCCGTAATTTCTAACAGTTCTTGCAAGAGATGGTTCATCCCTTCGAACTCGTTCTATGGGTGGTCTTCCAGGCTCTGTTGACCCTTGAGTTTTTGGTTTACTCTCACCCTGATACCTTGAATAGAGTGGTGGTTCTTGTAAATCCCTTAGCCCTCGTACGGCTTGATAACCATCTCGATTTCGGTCTTGTTATAATGTTGCACTCTGTTGAAGCCATGCATGCAATGATGGCTGGGTTGTTGGTTGGCTCTGGTTGTTGAATGTCTGATGTTGGGTAGAATGTGAGGTCGCGTCATATTATTTTGAAAATGGATTTGTCGACTTTCTAGGGGTGTAGGTGGCTCTTGGCACTTCTTCTGGGGCATATGTTGATGCTTCTGGAACTGTTGCCTTTTCTACCTCCTCTGGGAGAATACGTTTGTACTCTCGCCCGTACCTATCAACAAAAAAAATATCCTTCCCCATAGAAATTTCATAAGAGAATAAGTAAATAACCTTGTCTTTGCTTAATTTGTTTGGATAGGGTTCTTTGCAACGGAAGTAAGAGACTATTCCCTTGCTCTCATGCTTGTAAATTCCCACATTCTCGTTATAGGTTGAGACCCTGGTTGTTTTCTTATCATACATAAAAAGTGCTCCAGGTCGATCAATGTTTGGAGGCGGTTCTTGAGTTTCTGAAACCATTTTTCCTTTCGCCACGTTATCTCCATATCTGTTGTAATCCTCAGGGTTACTAACTATCAGATAGTGGTTCCCCTTTTTGTCGCGGAATCTATCTCCATCATCATAGACTCGAATTACTTCCAGTCTCTGAGCCTGCCTTTCTTCAATACAAATACACTTGCGTCCTCGATAGTCAGAATAAACTAAGGCTCCCCTCGAGTTTGTTCCTTCTAAGAAGATAGTGAACTTGGAATCGTTCAAAGGATTTAGGGAGGTGCTTCCTCCTGGCATTAGTCCTCCATAGCTGGAACCTCGTGGCTGTTGACTACCCATCATGAAGAAGGATTTATCGGATGAAGTGTCAGTATCACTACCCTCCTCAATAATTGATGCTAGTGGATCTAGCCTTGCCTGAGTTACACTCTCCTCGGTGGACACTAAGGTACCCGGATCACCTGCCACCTTTTGGTCTCTAAAAATGTATCTTCCTGATCTTAAATTCATCAAACTTAGCAATGCAACTTAACACAATTCCAACCACTCACCTGGCAAAGGATCAGTCTCCGCACAACTTCTTGCTTTGCTGCTAAATATACCTGTACACAAGCGTTTAATTTCGGCAATCAAATCAAAGCATTTCACCGCTAGAGGTGATTTTAGTAATGATTGGTATAACTGGAGAGTTAACCTCAACCAGTAATGTATTTTATACACTTCTGATGTTCTGGATTAGGTCTGCTAATCTGGAATTGTACTTCCCTCGGATGTTGGTCAATCTACATGAAAAGTCTGAATTCAGTCTTTGCTCCGTCAAACGGTCAAACAAGGTCCAAATTCACTTCTGAAAGAAGTTCTGGAACCCTCAAGTCAAATGGAACATCACTGTATAGCCTCAGTCAAATTTTCTCTTTCCTAAGCCCCAGTAGACATCCTACACGTAGGATGTCTCCTGCTCTGTTTTGCTTGGATTTTTACACTATAGACTCCCCTTGATGTGCTGAGTCCACAACTGTTTTTACTTTTTGATTTGGACACCTATAAGCTGGTCAATGGATCAGAAATATGTTCCAGCAGCCTGATGTTGGTCTGATCAGTCAAATCAACTCCAATTTGGACCAAAATTGACTAGGAGGCTTGCCTCAGGCTATACAACACCTTGCTATGCCCACAGTCAGTTTCTGGCTACAATTTCATGACATTCTACGCGTAGCATGTCTAACTGCTCAAAATGGCTTCAAATGAAAAGCACGGACTCCTCTTGAGGTGCTGGTCACTTTGGTATGCTCAAATCTGGATTTGGAGTGCAAAATCACTCAAAACACATCCTACGCGTAGAATGTCTTTTGGCCTATTTGACCCCAGACTTGACCCCTCGGGGGGTTCACTATGTGTAAAACTACCATATCACGTGCGTTCAAGACATGTTTGTAAAACCCCTTATCTGTGAATTTTGTTAAGGATATAATGTTCCCTTTTCTTTCAAAATCTGTAAGTTTTTTTCAAATTTGAAAAAATGATGCCCTTCTATATATATATATTTATGTAAGTTTCAAGAACTTTAAATACCCTTCTGTTGAACTCACGTGATAGGTTACATTTTTATTAGGTGACCTACCCGGGCTTGACCCACAGCTTCCCCTTGATGTCAGCAACCCAGTGCTATGCTTAGATTTTGGTTTGGATTTCAAAAGAGCCCAATTTTAGTTGTTCTAGCCTTTTTCAGTCAAAAATGCTAAAGTCTCCTTAGAACCCAATTTTCTCACCCAATTGAGATGAAACCCTTTTCAGTCACTCAATATATCATGCAGATCATGCTCATCAGCCATTCTATGGTTTTGGTCTTCAAAAAATGCCTTGGCACAATTTGGGTAGGATGTCTAGCAATTTCAGTCTATCTAGACTTATCCTGTCAAGATATGGTCAAATTTCCACTTTCCAGGTGAAAATAGGGTAAAACCTACCTTCTGAACACATTGGCCAACTCAAAATTTCAAAATTTTCACAAGATTAGCCTATAGACATCCTATGTGACATCCTACACGTAGGATGTCTCCTGGCTTAAAATTTATTTTTTTCCTGACAGAAATGCTCCTGATGCTCTGCAGCTCTATCAGAAACACTCAGAGCAACTTTTGAACTTCACTTCAGCTTTCAAACACTCTTTTGCGTCTTTTACAACCTTGTGATGAACCTAACAAGCAAGTATACATGCATGAAGTGCTCTAGATCATGAATCATGATGTCCTAATTACCCTACTCCTACTCATCATGTGAAATGGTGATAACGGTGTTTTGGTTGCTTCTTGGCCTCTCCGGACTCTCAAGCTCTCCTTTCATCGCTTCTACCACTCCAACTCCTACTCTCTACACCACAACTCAACTAAAAACTAAAAACTATCTAAGTCTACCTGAGTCGAAGGATCTAGGCTAGACACACGCTCCCTAGACTCCCTCTAAGACCTAGAGTCCTCAATTCTTTGATCCTATCTAAATGTAAAACAAGACTCTCGCAAGCCAAAGAATCCCTATCCTCAGGGACTAGTCTCGGTCACCTACCTAGGGTTTTCGTTCCCGGCAGCGGCGCCAATGTTGGACGGATACGCCGCCATAGACGTCAGCACAGCGAGAACTCACGCAACAAGATTTGTCAACTAAGGACGAAGATCAACGCGGAGGTGCGTGGAAGCAAGCATAGGGTGTCAATCTACACTCGACCGACTCTTGACTAATTCCTACAGAGGTCTCTACCCAATGTCTAAGCTACAGCCTTCAGGAGTGCATAAGAGGAGATTTCCTACAACGCTTCCAAGAGCCAAATACCCAGCAAACGGTATCGAAAGGCCACAGAACTTGAAGGAGACCCTACTAGCACTAATAGGTCACTCTCCCTAAGATGCATGAACCAAAATCTCAACCCAAAACACCCGGTGCAAAATCACGTAGGATGTCTGACCGAATTTTACAGGTTGTCGTTTCCGAAAACTAAAGTGCATAATGTGTAGCTCTACTCAATGGAATGCATGGATATGCCGAAATGCAAAAACGGATCACCGAATCACTAGATGAAGCTCGTAGGTTGAGCTCGCAAAACCGGACCGTACGCGTGCAATGTAGGTATTGGCGTGTAGCTCTCATCGGGGGCAACACACTGCACTTCTCCGCACTCAATCCGACCACTGGTGTGCGTGTAACATCAAGATGAAACTCTCACACTCTCTCTCGTACACAGTACGCTCACTCATAGAGACAAAACTTTTTAAAATGACAAAGGTTTTTTCATTAAGGTCAAAAAGTGGTATAAATACCTTACAATCTCAAACCCTAATATTCCAATTTAACCATCTACTCAATCTAAATGTCAAAACTGGGATACAATCTGGAAACTTCTGTAAGCCCCAATATTTACAAAGGTGAAATGTCGGGTTTTCTTAATAAATGAATAATTACAAAAAATAATAATCCACCGAGCAGTCATTTTCCGTAGGGTGTGTCCAGCATCTAACAATCCATGATGCGGCTTTAGGGGGTATAGCCCTTTATGCAAGAGAGGGATTAAATTGGATGCTCATAGTAACAATGAGGCTGAATATGCTAGAGAGGGTTTAAATTGGATGCTCATATTAACAATGAGGCTGAATATGCTACTTTGGAAGCCGGATTACACATTTGTTTGAATCATGGGATTAGAAGGTTGAGCATAAAAGGTGATGTCTTGTTAATTGTGAAGCAAGTGTTGGGTGTGTGGAAGAGCAAGAACACCTCATTGAAGGAAATGTGTTTCAAAATTGAAGGCCTATTAAAAAAGTTCGAAGCATGGAACGTGCTCTAAATGGAGAGGCACATGAAGCAGCTCAAAGCATGATTGGGGAGCTATTTGTGTTGAGGACCAATTTACCTCTTTATCATGTCTGGGAAAGTTTGGCTCAAGAAGAGGAGCATTTGCTAACAGGAATCATTCTGAAGGACATTCAAAAGTCTAAGAAGTATGGTTTTGTGCATAGAGCATCGTAGTACAAATTGATTGGTGATGTCTTATACATGAAAGGGGCTGATCTCGTGTTGATACATGTACCTTAGCAGGAGGAGCTTTATAGAGTGTTGGAAGAGAATCATGAAGGCGCATGTGGTGGACATTTTTCTCTAAAGATCACCTTGCATAAGATCTTGCAAGAGGGGTATGTATGGCCTAGTTTGTACAAGGATGTTCACCATTGGTGTAGGTCTTGCAATAGGTGTCAAGCATTTGGGAAGAGAGTGTTGAATCCAGAGCTACAAAAAACCATTATGGCGTTTGATGTGTTTGAAAAGTGGGGGATTGATGCAATAGGCCCGTTACCTATCACAAGCAGGGGCAAAAGCTATATTTTGATTGTAGTGGACCATCTCTCTAGATGGGTAGAGGCTATAGCAGTAAAACAAATCACTACAAAGGATGTGGAAAAATTTGTGTACGATGAAATATGTTGCAGGTTTGGGGTGCCACTGGAGCTACTTTCGGACAAGGGGCCAGATTTAGAGCTGAACTATTAGATTTTTTATGCGCAAAGATGAAGATTAGGCACGAGCATACCACTCCTTACTATCCACAATGTAATGGTTTAAACAAAAGATTCAATGGTGAGTTGGTACAAATTCTTTCAAAAGTGACAGAGCACCAAGGAAGATTTGGGATGAATTGCCTAGTGCATTATGGGCTTACTGTACTTCGGTAAAGACAGGTACAAGGTTTACTCCATTTCAATTGGTATATGGAAAGGAAGCACTATTGCCTTTGGAAGGAAAGTTGCCTGCGATCAAGATGTTAGAAAAGTTGCTTGGGCAGTCCAGTGATGCATTCAAAGAGAGAATCTTACAATTACAAGAGGTTCAATTGGATAGGATGAGCGCATTGGAACATTATGGGCAAATGCAAGATAAGGCTTTAGAAAAGATAAATGAAAAGGTCAAAAGTAAGGGTATCAAGAAACATGACTTGGTTTTGCGATACAACAATAAGCTGGACAAGACATTACAAAAGAATTTTCAGCTTAAGTGGGAAGGCCCTTTCAAGGTAGTGGAGTGTTTTCCAAATGGTACATATCAGCTTGCTAACCTGGATGGGATTCTACATAAGTAAAGGGTAAATGGATTGCATCTTAAACTATATCATGCTAGATTAATGATGGTGGAGCAAGATGAGTTGTCTGCAAAACAAGTAATGGCTGTGAGGGATGAGGAGACTTGTGACGCGACGAGTCTCATATCTCTTTTTGCTATTGCTGATCATGAATGATCTAGCAGGCTAGGGTATGGGCAAATTATGTAAGGAGTTTTTTGGAAGAAGTGATTGCACATATGTACATACACATGCATGGTGCATCGAATAAAGGATTGCCCATTTTCCAAAGCCAAGTGGTTACGTGTACAGGTAGGACAGCGTGTACATCGATTTTTATCAGTATTAGTGTGTTTTCTATAATAATGAGGAGTTGTTAGAGCATAAAAGTTCTCGAGGAAGCTATCAGCGGGCCGACGACATGAGGTAAGCACGTGCGTCAAGTGACATCCAGTGGATTCAGGAGGTCGAATGGGGTCAAGACTTGCACGTGGATAAGTACGGACACAACGTGGATAAGACTTGCACGTGGATAAGTACGGACACAATGTGGATAAGACTTGCACGTGGATAAGTACGGACACAACGTGGGTGTTTTCTTGTGATCAATTATGCAAAAAGTTCATCATGAGAATTGTATTTGGGGCCCACTTCACGTTATTGTGGGATGCATTATTGGAAAAAGTTGTGTGCTAGGTGTGCGGATGGATGTAAAAGGGTAACAAAAGCGCACTGCGTGGCCCTTTTTTGGCATGTTCGGGGTTTGAGGTAATCAAAAGGCCAAAGGTGTCCCAGTGATAAAGTGAAGTGTGGAAACTAAAAAAAATGAGAAAAAAACCAAAAAAGTGTGGAGAGAAGAGGAGGAACAGCTACAACTAAGTTTTTGCTATTTTTGGAGCCTGTTTTGGGCATAAACTACTCATCCGAGGTCAGCTTTGAGCACTTCGATATTGTAGACTGGGGTTTTGGTCCATTCTGAACGTAATGCTACTGTCCATTTTGCCAAATTACTCAATGTTTTTTTGCTGTTTTGGATGTGTAAGTCTCTCCTGTGAGAGCGAAGCCTCTACTCCAATTTGTGATTATATCTGGCATATTTCATCAATATTGTGTGAGCTACTTGCCCCATTGGTGTTGGACCAAGATCAATTGCATCTAAACATCAAAAATCTTTCTCTTTTGAGCTAAGTTTTTTGAGTGTGTGTGTGTGTGTCTCTGTGTTGAGTGGGTAAATGTATAGTCTCTCTCCTCTCACTCCATCAGTGTGTTCCCTGTCTCGGCCAGGTGGGTTGTGTAAGCCGAGTGGTGCCCCAAATCCAAAGAGTGTGTGTGTCGGGTGATTATAGAGGCATTGTGTGTTTTTCCATCCCGCTCACATTCCTCCTCAGTGGGGGCACCAAAAGAATGTAAGTGGGATGGAAACACACACAACACCTCTATAATCACCCAACACACACACACACACACACACACACACACTATGGAGAACCACTCGGCTTACACAACCCACCTGGCCGAGATAGGGAACACACCGATGGAGTGAGAGGAGAGAGACTCTGTTTACCCACTCAACACATACACACATACACACCCAAGAAACTCAGCTCAAAAGAGGAAGATTTATAATGTTTAGATACAATTGAGCTTGGTCCAACATGAATGGGGCAAATAGCTAACACAATATGGATGAAATATGTCAAGATATAATCACAAATTGGAGCAGAGACTTGCTCATAGGAGAAACTTACACAGCCAAAACAACAAAAAACAGTGAGGAATTTGGCAAAATGAACAGCACCATTGCGTCCGAAACGGACCAAAACCCAATCTACAATATCAAAGTGCTCATCCGACTCACTCCAACCATGAGGGGTAAGTTCCTAACTATGTCTAGAAACATTTTGAATATCACATTGTCAACCACACGAGTAGTAGGAAGCACGGAAACACAGACCAGTCTGGGAACTTTTGGGATCGGAACCACTAACACCGGCCATACTAGACCTCCATATTACATCAAAAACAAACCATGGGATCTTCACTAGTAGGGAAACACATTGCTAGAGTCAAATATGAAAAATGTGTTAGAAAAGGACACCTAGTATTTTCGGTGCATCGAAGATAGAGGACCGTGATCTGAATCAAATTTCACATATCTCTTGGGACTATCATGTTAGAGAACTCTAGAGAGTTACGGGTGAACATCAAAATGACCATATCCTTATCGCAAAGCGACATTTTGCACCACAATGCAAAATCCCGAGGAGGTCAACTAATAAAATTGTAATCTATCACGTGAGTTCAACAGAAGGGTATTTAAAGTTCTTGAAACTTATAGAAATATATATACATGACATTTTTTTCCGAATTTGAAAAAACCTTACAGATTTTAGAAGAAAAGGGTACATTATATTCCTAACAAAATTCACAGATAAGGGGTTTTACAAACATGTCTTGATCGCACTGACGGGAGCAAAGCGAACCCCGAACCCCGACGGCCTTTAAAACATCGGGGACCGAATGGCGCGCCTCAAGCCTGTCATGGTAAAGCAAACACGGGGCACCACCTAGCTTCAGCGGCTAGGACGCAAACAACACACCACCATAACAAAGTTTTCATCCAAGAGAGATGGATGCTTGGGAGTAATGATGAAGAGGAAAGGGAATGAGATCAAGTGAGAGAGAGAGAGAGGGTGAGGGAGGGGGTATAGCGGCTTAGTACTTAGGCACCACAAAAGGATGGCGAATCCGCACACCCTTCACACATACACAAGCTCACTCCAAACACAAGACTAGGTGGCAATTCCGCACACCTCACATGGGCAAAACATTGCAAGAAAACATACTCACAAAACCTCAAGCTTTATTTAGAGAATTAGGCGATGAAATGGGGAGCATAGGATAGGGGAATGAGAAGGGAGAGAGTGGTGGAGCACATGGCGGATAGGTGGGAGTTGATGGCGAAGACTCGCACGAGGATTATGGCCATCATCCTTCATTTAGTTGCACCAACATTCCTTTCTTCAATTATTTTTTCCAGAGATGCTCGTTAAAGCTAAGCCGTTATGCTCTGCTTGTGCTGCATAATAATTTATTGCTTCTTCTCTGTCCAGCTGCAGTCTTTCCAAGTTGATGATGTGGTCTCTCAAATGCATGTTGGGCTGTTGAAGCTGGCTTGCCATTACTCTGAGACTTTGTAGTTGCACTTCAATGGGCAAGATTGCTTCCTTACCAAATACTAGATGATACGGTGTGAATCCCAAGGATGTACGAAATGAAGTTCTGTAGGCCCATAAAGCTGGTAGTAGATACTTATCCCAGTCTCCAGGATAATTGTTTACCTGCTTGGTAATAATTTTAGAAACCATTCCATTTACCTTTTCAACTAGGCCATTACATTGAGGGTAATATGGTGAAGAGTGCCTCCTTGTAATGCCCAGTTTCTGCATTAATTCTCCTACCAAGTCTGCTCTGAAACATGGCCCTCTATCAGAGATGATCTCTAAAGGTGTGCCAAACCTACAGCATATGTGCTCGTAGATAAATTTAGCTACCTCTACCGCTGTGATTCTAGTGGTGGCTGTAGCCTCTGCCCATCTAGTCATGTAGTCGACCCCCATGATAATGTAGAATTTTCCTGAGTTGGCCCTAGGTAATGCCCCAATGGCATCGATACCCCATTTTTCAAATGGGCCATATGAGAGAATAGGTGTCTGTGGTTCAGGCATAAGTGACCTAGTGCCGGCCTTTTGACACAACTTACACGTTTTGCACCAGTGGTGTACATCACGGCTGAGGCTAGGCCATATGAAGCCTGCATGTAAGATTTTCCTACTTGTTATGTCTAGGGCAAAGTGACCACCACAAACCCCGTCGTGACAGTTAGCAATTACTCCCGTGATTTCGTGAGAGAGAGGGACCTTCCTGAGTATTTGGTCCTTACCCTTACAGTACAAACCATCATTGAGGAGTCGATACCTTGTGGCCTTCCGCGTCAGCCATTGCTTCTGTCCCTTTGTTAAATCTGATGGGCATTCCCCTGTTTCCAAAAAATGCATGATGTCAGGCAAGGCATCACTGCCTTGAAATAGAGGGAGCTTTAGTTTTACTGCTCCAACCGCCACTTTCTGTAGTCTTTCACTTGCTAGGGCATTTGCTTCTTGGTTTTGAGCCCTTGGGATATGGTGCATTTGAACTTCTTCAAACTTACCCAACAAGGTTTTTACACCACTTAAGTGAGTCCTTAAACTAGGATTCTTGCATGTCCATGCTCCATTTACTTGCCTTACCAGAAGTAGAGCATCCCCAAATACATTAAGGCGTTGTACACCTTGCAAGACGCACCATTGTAGACCCTTGGTTAGTGCTGCATACTCAGCTTCATTGTTAGAATGTGAATCTAACAATTGGCCCAACGAAAATACCTTTCTCCCTTTGTCATCAAAGACCACTATGCCTGCAGCTGCTTTGTCGGACGCTCGCTTGTAGGCTCCATCAAAGTAGAGAGAGTATGCTCCTTCTACCATCGGTGGTACTGGAGGTAATCGGACTTCTCCTTCCTTAGATTGCTTCTCCTTCCCTTCAAAGACTTGGTAGGTCATCAGTCCCCCTAAACTTGCCCTTGTCGTGCTTTCTACCTGTACCGTGTAGTCAAACTCTTGCAGACGAACTAGCCATTTAGTAATTCTAGCAGACACATCCATGTGTTGTACAACATAGGGAAATATTTCATCCGTGGTTAGAATCACAAATTGCTTAGGCAGCAAATATGACCTAAACTTTGTAGTTGCAAATCTAAGAGCTAGGACTAAGTGTTCCACATGGGTGAAACCTTTCTCTCCTGCTGTCATCATTCGACTAGAGAAGTAGATTGGCCTCATGAAAGATGACGTCGTATCCTTTTGGAGTAGCACAGCCCCCAATGATTCATCACCAACACTTGAGGTGACATAGAATTTTTCATCCCACTTAGGTGGTGAGATAGTTGGCAGAGTGGCTAAGACCTCCTTTACCTTGTTGTAGTGATGTTCGCTTTCCTCGTCCCAAGTGAAAGTTGATCTTTGAGTGAGTTGTTGCAGTGGTAGAACAAGTTGTGATAGTAGATGTATGAATCTACTTAAGTACCTCACCTTCTGTAGAAAAGAGACTAGTTGACGTGCGGTCGTTGGTGAAGGTAGGGCTATGAGTGCGGACACCTTACTTGGGTCGGCGTTGATACCTCTTGCTGAAATTTCATGGCCTAGTAGAATGACTTTACTCTCCCCAATGTGACATTTATCCACATTTAATTGCCCGCCTAGGCTCTGCAACCTGGCCAAACCTTCAGCTACCTTTTCTAAATGTGAAATACGGGAGCTATATATACAAAAATCGTCAATGAACACTCTTATGGATGTTCCAAAGAACGGTTGAAAAACATATGTGACATATCTTTGGAATGTGGCAGGTGCATTTGTGAGACCAAATGGCATAACCCTGTATGCAAAACAACCCCATGGCGTGATAAAAGTGGTTTTTAGCTGATCTTCCAAGGCTATGCGTATTTGAAAGTATCCAAAATAACCATCACAGACGGTATAGCATTCAAAACCCGCTACTTCATTCAGAATTTCATCCAAGAAAGGGAGAGGAAAGTGGTCTCTCTTTGTAGCTGCATTTAGTGGTTTGTAGTCAACACAGACCCTCCACTTACCATTCTTTTTAGGCGTCACCACTACGGGTGACACCCATTCTGAGTTTTCTACAGGATAGATGAATCCCGCCTCCAGCAGTTTCCTTACCTCGGCCAAGAGTGCCTTTTCTTGTATGACCCCCAGTCGTCGTAGCTTTTGCACAACTGGTTTTACCCCTTCCTTCAGCTTAATATGATGTTCCACCACTGTAATGCCTGTGATTCTTTCATAGTTGTCAATGAACAGGTTAGGAAATCCCATCAACATTTGCAAAAAACTATCTTTCTCCTCAAGTGCTAATTCCGTAGACAACATACCCTTCAACCTACTTCCTCCTAGGCTAGGTGATTTGCTCTCCTCTTCATTGGGTTGCCCTTTTGGTGATGGATCACCAGTTGTGCTTACCCTTTGTGGATCCTTCATAATGATACCCATCACATCAATGGAACTGTCACTTTTGTCGGTGGATGTGGTCTCCTCCTCAGAACTGGATGATTCGCTAGTGGTTTCATCTTTCGATGTTTCCAGATTCATTTGCTTCTGCTTGTCAATCCTCATGTCGTAGTAGATTATCTCCCCTTTCTTACCGGTCATGCGTAGAAGGCCAGTACCCCAATCCTGTTTTGCCTTCATGGCCATCAACCATGGCCTTCCCAAAATTAGTGGATAGCCCTCCCCCTTAGTAGGCATTACAAAAACATTTACCTCTACCTCAGTGTTGAAAGCTTTGATTTTCACGGCACTTACCACACCCACACACTTTACTTTTGCGTTGTTTGCCATCTTTGCCTTGCATGGAGAAGGTCTGTCAACCTCGAGCCCTAATCGAAGTATCATAGCTTCGCTCATTACACAGATTTGTGCACCTCCATCAATGTAGGTGTTTCCAACCCTCTTTCCTTTTATGTTTACATCGACAATTGGAAGGATGTCATCCATGTTGCATCCCGAAATTGCTTTGGCTACCTTTGTTTTGGAGCGTCTTGTACTTACCATTTTAGACCATTGTCGCCTTACTTTAGGTACAAGATGTAGCAGCTGTGGCCATGTAATCTTCGGTCCTTGCTCTGCCACATCCAATGTTAGATCATAGGGATTTGAACTTTCCCCTAGCTGGAAGTCGGTGATGCCCAATTTCCGTCGTGGCCTGGATGGCCTCTTGCTAGTTTCTCCTCTCATGCTTCTCTCATCATCTGATTATGTAGCCTTCTCCCTCCTAGCTCTTTTCACAGTCATAGCCTCAAGTGGTTCTAAAAAGGTTACCTTCTCCTTACCCTTGTCCCTCTCCTTTGCTCTGGGTGGATCCACTACTACGGCTTTTCCTTTCTCTTCTAGCCTTATGATGTTTACAGGGCGATCAGGTGGTGGGGCTGGTGGAAGAGGTGGGATGAATGCTTGTAGTGGTGTTTGGGGTGGACGTAGAATTTGTGTTGGTGGGGTTGGTGCTCGGGGTGGGGGTGTTCTTTCTCTAGGGGGTGACAATTGGTTCCTCCTACCTCCTCTATTATAGTTTTGTCGTGGTTTGGGACAGTAGTACATACCGTGACCGTCTTCTCCGCAGTTGTAGCAATGATACTCCCTGTTTTGTCGCCGTGCTCTTCCAAGGTCTTGATCTCTTTCTTGACTCCTCCATCGCTGTATTAAGTGGACAGACAAATTCTGCAGTTGGTCAGTAATATGGGCCAACATATCTTGTTGGTCATCTCTTACCCCAAGAGCCGGTGGTGGTGGTGGAATGGTGGTTGTCGTAGTTGGTGGTCGACGCGATGTTCCTGCTTCTGTTGACTCGGTTTCTTTGGCTTTCATTCGCAGCTTCTTGTCCTTAAGGCGAGCAATCTCAACGGCTAACTCGTACGTAGCCGGGAATCTACCTTTCACCTTCTCCTTGAGAAGCGGACATAAGCCATGCGTGAACCGATCTTTTTTTAGGAAATCGGGTGTGGCTTCCCCCCTTGCCAGTGACTCAACCCACCGTTCCCACAAATCCACAAATTTGGACTCATAGGTGGCATATTCTAAAAGACCCTCCTGCTTCAAGTCTCTCAACTTGTCCCACAACTTTTCTGAAGTGGTACCTCCCCCAAAGCGCCTCTTAAAAGCGGTTTTTAAGGGTTCCCTGTCATCCTTGGTTGCTTGTGGAAGTGCATTGTACCATGATCTAGCTTCTAGCTTCATGAGATGCTTAAAGATTCTAACCCGGGATTCATCCGTATCTTTGTTGCTCACTACACATGCTACTTCAAAGTCATCTAGGAAGTCTGTTACCAAATCCTCCCCCTTCTTTCCTTTAAATGTTGGAAATGCTACACTTTCCATGATTACTGAGAGAGAGCTAGAAAGACACACTGCTTAACTTGCAAAAGTTTTTTCTTCTTTACAAGGAGGCGTGTATACCCTCTTATACTAGGACATAGATTAAAACTTCAAACGGTACATTGCCTTGTACCAAAGGTAAGACAAATGGTTGATCTGATGCCAGAACCTCAAAAAATCTCTCCCCACCCAGCATGGTGTCAATGACGTGTTGGTAGCGAGCCTTCAAATCCAGTATTACCTTGAATGAGCGTACACGTGTTGGTATGTGTGATCTGTCTTGAGGTAGGTTGTACTGATTCATGTGAAGCTTAGAGGTGCTTAGTCACTGTCCAAGCTTGTGGGAGGGGGTGCTGTTCTTTCCTGAAACAAACTCAGTAGATCCCTAGTTTCTCTAGTGAGAGTGTGAGCCAATGATTCCGTTATCTGTGCTGCATTATCAGGTGCGACTTGAAAACTGACTGTGATAATTACCTCGGTGACTTGAGTTACCCGATTCTCAAAGTAGAATAGTGTTGATTCTCTATTGTGTAGAGCTCCTTCCATTTTGTTGTTGTGGGTTGGTTGTAGGTTTCGGACATGGTTTCGACCTTCTCCTTCTTCTTCTTGGCACTTGGCCTATGTATATCCACTGGGTTTGGCGTGTTGAGTAACTCTCCCACTGAAAATCGATTACCGTTACGCCTAGCACTCGAGCTTCGATGGAGATGCAGAGTTCGTCTAGTTGTGCTTGGAGCTCTTCTTCTTCTGTCGTCCAATTAGCAAATCTTGCTAGCCATTCATCCATTCACAATAGTTTAGGGGTTTGAGTCTTGTAAACTAAAGGGTTTCATGAAAAGATCCTCAATGGGGGCACCAAATGACGGGAGCAAAGCGAACCCCGAACCCCGACGGCCTCTAAAACACCGGGGACCGAATGGCGCGCCTCGAGCCTGTCATGTTAAAGCAAACACGGGGCACCACCTAGCTTCAGCGGCTAGGACGCAAACAACACACCACCATAACAAAGTTTTCATCCAAGAGAGATGGATGCTTGGGAGTAATGATGAAGAGGGAAAGGGAATGAGATCAAGTGAGAGAGAGAGAGAGAGGGTGAGGGAGGGGGTATAGCGGCTTAGTACTTAGGCACCACAAAAGGATGGCGAATCCGCACACCCTTCACACATACACAAGCTCACTCCAAACACAAGACTAGGTGGAGATTCCGCACAACTCACATGGGCAAAACATTGCAAGAAAGCATACTCACAAAACCTCAAGCTTTATTTAGAGAATAAGGTGATGAAATGCGGAGCATAGGATAGGGGAATGAGAAGGGAGAGCGTGGTAGAGCACATGGCGGATAGGTGGGAGTTGATGGCGAAGACTCGCACGAGGGTTATGGCCATCATCCTTCTTTTAGTTTTCCTTCATCTTCCATAGCCCAAAGGGTGTAGAGGTCATGCTCAAGACGAGCATGGTGATTGCGGTGATGGTGATGGTGTGGGTGTGTGTGTGTGCACTAGGCACACACAGTGCATAGTGTACTCTTTGGTGATGGTGTGTGTGTATTTAGTGTGATGGTGACCCCTCTTTATATAGGGGAGGAGGGGGGAGGAATTCTAGAATTTAGAAATGAAGAAATCATTATCTACATAGGCCATGTGACTGTGGGCCCCACTTGTCTGGCTGTGTGTATATGTGCCAGAACAGCAGTCTCATGTGAGAGAGACTAAGAGAGAGAGATGGGTTGATGAAAAAAAGTGAGAGGTGACATGGAGAATAAAGTAATTACAAGAGGGGAGAGAGGGGAGTGTGTTCAAAGGTGAATCTGTGTGCAGATGTGTGTGAACACAAGAAAAATCAGGTAAATACAGAAGCAACTCCGATTAATAACCAGAACTCCCAAAAACAACGAACAAATTCTTGAGATTCTCCAGCTAAACGAGCAAACCAGCCATTGGACTTCTACCTGACATCTATGGTGTACACATCAAAAGTACAAATGAATCGTGTCAAGCATATGGCAAATTCAATGGCTTCAAAGCCCTATGTTTCTTTGACCCGGGAGCTACCGAAAACTTCATCCATCCAGAATTCTTGAAGCAAATGGACTTTGATTATGATCCATGGGGTGGCAAAATTGAAGCCGAGTTAGCCACTGGTCATACCCAGAAGGTGGTACTTCTCATTGGTCCTCTTCTAGTGACCATCCAAGGGTATCACGGAAAAGCCAATTTTCACATTATGGAGTTGGGCAACTGTGACGTTCTCTTGGGCATGCCTTGCCATGACAAGAATGATGCGACACTCTAGATCCGAAACCGTACAATTACCTTGACGCGAAAGGGTAGTCCAATCGTCCTCAAAGTTCGGCTATCCAAAAAAAAACCTGGATGAATTATCTAGTTGTTTTTATATTTTTGAACGCAGTTGAGGAAGTAATATTTGAAATTTGTTTAAAATGCATGGTATCTATTTTAAACCTGTCTTGGTGATGATTTGAATTGTTTGACTCTGGTTTCAATACTGGTTTCAATGATTGGTGATTAACTCTTGGGAGGAGTACTAAAGAGAATTGATGTTTGAGAATGCTTGCACATACTCATGGCCTAGACCCTTGTGGTTATTTGCGAAAGGAGTATTAAGGAGTCTAAGTAGTGGTTATTCTCAGAACCTCCAAATGATGCAGGTTGCAGTTAGGGGGGCTTTTGTTTGTAAAAGGCCTCTATATCTCATGGCCCGGACCTTTTTAGTATTTGTGAGAGGAGTGATGAGGGAGTCGTTGAACAATTCATGGCCCGGACCTAGATGGTTATTTGCAAGGGGGATTGTTCATCAGAGGCTATATGTTTTTATGTCTCATAACATGTATATGTGAGCATTTGTGTTGCATTGTGATGTGCCAACCCCTAAACATATTCCAAATTGTGTGAGATTTCCTAGGTATGTAATTCAAGACACCCATTACAGATCAACGCGGTCTAGGTGTGATGGTTGAATTTCTTACGTTGGAATATCAAGACCCTCGATCTGGAATGAAAATATACTCCTTATTGGATGAGATTTTCCTCGGTAGCCAACGACCCAAGATATTAAGAACTCCAATCTAGAATGAGAAAACTAATTGTCCCTCAGAATGACACTCGATTTTTTTAACCTAACTTGAGTTGTTTTGAATGTGTACGATAATCTCGGACGATTAATCTCTTTGACAAAAGGGAGATGTCAAAAACTGCTCCCGTGTCAAAAAACTGAAGACCGGAGCCAAATTGCACATCCTACCCGAGGGGCCTAAACCCTAGAAGCAGTAGAAGCAGCAGTGGAAGAAGTTTTACCAACTTGCAAAGTCTCACCGAGTGGCCTATTTTCAAAGAAGAGTTCCCACCAACTTATGGGCCTTATGGGAGTGACCTAAAGACATTAAAACAAATCAAGACACACACAAGGCTCTTGCAAAGGCCTTTAAATATGTGTCATGGGCTCAGTCTTTGGCATGTCTCTGTGTGGGAGTGCTAGGGTTTTGGGCCAGTGCTCACTTGGTATGGAACTATGCCACTCCCCATCTCGTGTGTTGTGCATCTCTTTTAGATCAATGTTATTTGAAGTGCTTAAAGATTTTCAGTCTGTTCTTTTCTGCTGGCACATGGTGCCCATCCCCGTTACACCTCATGACTAGGAACCTCGCATCATGGCCACTGTGGTCACCACCATGTGTGCCATCTCCATCTCCTTTGCCAAGTCTTTATTACCACTTTTTTTTGTCCAAATTTCCTTTGCCTTTGTCTTTTTGTGAGTTCTTGCTTTTGTCTTTGGCTTCAAACTCCCGAGCTGAACCAAGCGTCGTGTCACATTTATAGCAATGATTGCTAGAGCTCGTTGGTATCGAGGAAGCTAGATGAGTAGTGGTACTACTGATCTTGTTAAGCTTGCTTTTGCCTTTGTCCTCTAGCAAACTCATGCATTTGCTTTTGTCTTCACAATCTCGAGCCAAAAAAATAAACACCTTCCTTGAGAACTTTGCCCCGTGCATAGGCCACTAGCTGGGAGCTCATCAATCCGATTTCCATAGCCGATAGTTTCTCCACGTCATCAATGTTCCTGGCACTTGCGCAAGGGGGGGCCATGTTGAAGTTGAAAGATCTTCTCGTATTCCAAAACTAGAGTGGCCGCAAAGTTCACAAGCCGCTCCACGTGCTTTCACAAGGTTTTTTCCCACTTTCAGGTTTTGTAAATCCTCCCCAAGCAAAGAAACTCTTCTTTACTACACCTTTACTATGCTTCACAGCCCCAAAGCAAGGCTGTCATGAGGCTATGGAAACCACTAACACTAGTTTTTGGTTTCTTTTCCTTGATTTTTAGTTAATTTTTGGGACCCTCGTTTTGAAGTCACAAATGTGCGGACATTGCGTGGCCGGTGTGAAATGACCAACGATTGAAAGTTTCACTCGCAATCGGGAAGGGTTGGTTGACACTAGAATTCGAGTAGTAAAAGGGTGTCTAGGCTTAGTTCAAGTTTATTTAGGCCCCCTCACTACACTTTATAAGTCAGTGGGTACTAGGAATTAACTCAAAAGAGGAAAAGTGGACACATGGCGACTCCATAGCAGTTTTCCCACCTTACATGAAGAGGAGGCGCCCATTTCAAGAGGGGAGGCTGATTTTGACTAAGGAATTTGTTGACCGTTGGTTCAACAACACAACATAACTCAAGTTTCGTACCAAAGTCTTATCTTTTGCGAGTTATGAAACGCTGCGGATTATGGCTATAAACGTCATTTGTAATGAGTAGTTATTCTAGTTTCACAAGCCGGGGTGCAATGGCACTTCCAGATTGTAAATACAAAGCCATTTGACCCTTTCAACCCCATTTTTGGTTAAACCTAAGGTAGCCTTAGTATATAAGGTACCTAGGTCATTTTGTAAAAGAGGACTTTAATCATAATCAAAACTTTAGCGCTGCCGTCTACTGTGTGTGAGATAGAAAGAGAGTGAGCGTGAGCTTTATCCTCTCGCTACGCCCGGCTTGCTCAACACATTGGAGATCCAACTGCACCATTGTTGTAGGCTCGAGGAGAGCTACGCGACAACGCCAAGCACTCCACGCGAGACGAAGCGCACATGCCGACGCATCTACGAGCTATTTGTGGCTGTAAGTGTATCAAATGATGTCTGTTTTCTGTGTGCTAGTAGTCTATAGAATCGTGGCGACATAAGCTACGCATAGGTACTCACAAAATTCAGTTTTGGGCACTTTCAAAATTCTGTTTTGTCAGCCTACACGTTTTCCACAGATGGGTTTAGAGTGAGGGTTTTGAGTGTAGAAGCTTAGGGACGGGTGTATCCTAGTGAGGGGATGGTGTTCCTTAGGTTTCGTACGAATTTGGCATGATTAGGTGAGTTACCTTCCGTATGTGTGTATGTGGCTAGGTGGTGTAGTTGAGAGCAGTGAGGTTCTTGATTGTGGTATAGTTGGCCTTCCAGAGTGTTATATGTGTAGGATGGTCTCAGCCTGACAAGCTAAAGAGATTTCCTCCGTGTGCCTATTGTGTCATTTGTGTCCTCGATTGACATTATGTTGATCTAGGTAGTGTTTGCATGCACTTCATGGGTGTGTGAGTCGCTCCCGCAACATTGGCGCCGTTGCCGGGGACACAAGGACCTAAGTAGGTTTCCTACTAACACTCGTGTGATGGTTGCTTGATTTAGTTTCGGCTAAAGAAAGCGTTTTTCTTAAGTGGATCCGGAAGAGAATATTCCGTGATCAAGTGGATAGCCAGGAAGCGTGTGTCTTGCCGAGGGTCTGCGACTATATAGGTTTAGTTAGGATCTGTGGATTAGAGTAGTTGTTGGTGGTCGAGTGATTTGTGAGGTGATAAAAGCGTTTACTAGTCCGTGTGTGGCAGTGAAGCGTTTTTCTACTCATAGATGCAAAACCCCATATGATTTGTAGGAGTAGCTTTAGGTAAGTGATCCGATTTTGATCTAGAGCTATTCAGCACTGAATTATTTGCTAAAGTTCTTGATTGCATTTGAAATCACGGAAACTGTGCTTTTAAGGGTAAAAATGCAATAAACAAGCTTTTGTGGATATTTTTGTATGACTGACTGATGTTGTGCATATAAAAGAGCATTTGCAAGGGTTGTGTGAAGAAAACCTGCAATTCTATAAACATAGACATTCTACACGTAGGATGTCTCAAGGGGGTTCTGGAGACCAAATTTGGAAATTCTGACTGCACCAGTGTGTTCTGAGGGTAGGTTTTACCCTAGTAACATATTGACTTGGGTGTTTTTCCCTATTTTTGTTAACCAAAAGCAAAAAGGCGAAGTCAGAAAACGTAAACTTTTAGAAAAGGCTTAAATTGAGTGATTTTTGCATGTTTTTGCAATTGTGAAGCATACTTGCACTTGCTGAAAGCATAAGCAAGCATCAGGGACACTTCAGTATGAAAAAATAAGCAGTAGACATCCTACGCGTAGGATGTCTACACGTTGACCTGGGCAATTTTTTGAAAATTTGAGGTTACCAGTGTGTTTAGAAGGTAGGTTCTATCCTATTTTCATCTGGAAAGTGAAAATTTGACCAAATTTTGACAGATCAAAGCCAAAAGATGAGAATGGCTAGACATCCTACCCAAATTGTGTCCAAGGTCTAATTTTGAGACCAAACCATAGGATGACTCCAAAGGAATGTTCTAAATGTTGTATTGAGTGCATGTGATAAATTTCATCTCATTTGGGTCAGTGAAAGGAAGATTGAATAGACTTTAGCATTTTTGACTGAAAAAGGCAAGGATAGCTAGTTTTGGGGTCTTTTGACATCCAAATTAAAATCTAAGCATAGCATTGGGTTGCTGACATCAAGGGGAAGCTGTGGCTCAAGTTTGGGGCAATTCTAAGCACTTAGACATCCTATGCGTAGGATGTCTTCACCATGATTTAGCACTCCAAATCAACCTCTGAGCATACCATAGTGATCAGCACCTTAAGGAGAGTCTGTGGCTCAAGTTTGGGTTCATTCTGAGCAAAAAGACATCCTACGCGTAGGATGTCTCCTGCATGATTTTGAAACCAAAATTGTACTGACCATACCATGCTGTCATATAGCCTTAGATAAGCCTCCTAGGCAAATTTGGTCCAGTTTGGAGTTGATTTGACTGGTGAATTCATCAGAACAGACATCAGGCTTCTGGAGCAGATTCTTGATCATTTGACCAACCTATAGGTGTCAGAATCAGAAAGTAAAAATAGCTATGAGTTTAGCATATCAAGGGGAAGCTACAGTGCAAGTTTGAGCTGAAACAGAGCAAAAAGACATCCTACGCGTAGGATGTCTCCAGGGTCATAAAGTGGTCAAAATTCTACTTTGGCCATATAGGGAGGTTCTAAGTGTCTCAAGGATTCCAGAACTTTTTTCAAAAGTAAATTTGGACCTTGTTTGTCCTATTTACCAAGCAAAGACAAGAATTGTCAGACATCCTACTCTTGGAGTGCACTAGAAGCTTATGCAGCCCAAATCTTGACCTATTGGCATCCAAATTCAAATTTAAGCATACCATTGGGTTGCTTAGCACTAGGAGAATCTTGGGATCAAGTTTGGGCAAAATCTGAGCAATTAGACATCCTACGCGTAGGATGTCTCCAGCTTGATTTAGGACTCCCAACCAACCTATGAGCATACTACAGTGATCAACACCTTAAGGAGAGTGTGTGGTTCAAATTTGGGGCAATTCTGAGCAGTTAGACATCCTACGCGTAGGATGTCTAAGGCATGATTTAGAAGCCAAATTCAAACTGTGGACATAGCACGGTGTTGTATAGCCTTAGGCAAGCCTGCTAGTCAATTTTGGTCCAATTTGGAGTTTATTTGACTGGTGAATTCATCAGAACGGACACCAAGATTTTGGAACAGATTCTTGATCATTTGACCAACCTATAGGTGTCAGAATCAAAAAGTAAAAATAGCTGTGAGTTTAGCACATCAAGGGGAAGCTACAGTGCAAGTTTGAGCTGAAACAGAGCAAAAAGACATCCTACGCGTAGAATGTTTCCAGGGTCATAAAGTGGTTAAAATTCTACTTTGGCCATATAGGGAGGTTCTAAGTGTCTCAAGGATTCCAGATCTTTTTTCAAAAGTGAATTTGGACCTTGTTTGGACTATTGACCAAGCAAAGAGAAGAATTGTCAGACATCCTACTCTTGGAGTGCACTAGAAGCTTATGCAGCCCAAATCTTGACCTATTGGCATCCAAATTCAATTTTGAGCATACCATTGGGTTTCTGAGCACTAGGAGAATCTTGGGATCATGTTTGGACAAAATCTGAGCAGTTAGACATCCTACGCGGAGGATGTCTCGAGCTTGATTTAGGACTCCAAACCAAGTTATGAGCACACCACTGTGATCAGCACATCAAGGAGAAGCTGAGGTGAAAATTTCAAGTCATTCTGAGCAAAAAGACATCCTACGCGTAGGATGTCAGCGTAGGATGTCTCAAGGACATTTTTAGGTCCAAATGAAATTCTGAGCATACCATTGTGTTGCTGGACTTAAGGGGAGTCTCTGGACCAAATTTTGTTAAATTCTGAGCATATAGACATCCTACGCGTAGGATGTCTCTAGGCCAGTTTTAGGGTCCAACTGTAATTTTGACCATATACAAGTGTGTTCACAGTGTCATAGAGATCCCAAATCTTTTTTCAAAATTGAATTTGGACTCATTTTGACCATTCTAAATTGCACTTCACTATTTTGGCCATAACTTTCACAAACGGTATCGGATCGGAAAAACATCGTTTGAGGCCTCAAAATACATCTGCAAGTTAGGGGTGTCTGAAAGCGACAATTTGCGAGAATTGTGACGAAACGGTTGCGGTTTTGGACATAGTTTCACCTTTTCCCTAACCAAAGCACTTGAACACAGTGGACTAAGTCTACTTGAACCAAGAAAAAGCTCTTAAGCCCAGAAATCATGTCTACCCTAGATTCAAACGTAGCTTACACAAGCTTGGAGATCCCGACGATAGAGGAATATCCTCCCACAATGGATCTTCCAAACTTGCAATTGATAAAGATCCATCTTGTTGAGAGAGTTTGGATCATTGGTCATGAGACTAAAGGACTATATAGATACATTGATGACAATGAGGTCAATCTTTATAGGTGCTCAGATCCGTACCTAGAAGAGATAACGGATTACAAGCTCTTATATGTCTACACATATGGAGTTGACTGTCAATGGAGAGCTATAGTTGTCGACAAGTATGGACGAGAATACAGAGTTGTAGAAAGCACAAATCCACAGACTGCACTAGAAAGAGGTGAATATTTGGTCAATGAAGGACCACAAATGCCTCCACCAAACACGAGAATTCCTATAGGAATTCCAAGAAGAGAGCCACCAGGATTCCCTTCAAGAGCGATAATGAGAGAAGGATTGGGAGAGTCTCTGGTTAGACTTGTAGACAATTGGCGAGTTAGACCATCCCAAGTCCAAAAATGGGTAAACAGAAAATACTCCAGAGATAAAGATCCGAGAGATCACGTAACGGCTTTTAGAAGAGTGATTAGAGCAGAGGAAGTTTCAGATTTTGCGACACAGTTTGCGGGATATGGATTGACTCTAGAAGATGATGCAGCTAAATGGTTCGAATCGGTGGAAAAATGGGATTTTGAGACCCTAGATGAGCTGTTTAAGGAGTTTTTGAAGAATTCTCGCCAAAAGGAATTTCTCACAACACGGTCTCGCAAATCCATAGATTCAAACAGAAAGAGAATGAATCAGTACGCGAAGCATCATTACGACTCAAGAGATATGTTAAGCTCTGTCCGAGAGCGGAATTACCTACACAAGCACGACTGATGCTGATCTTTATCCAGGGAATGAGACATGCGGGCCTTTAGAAGGATCTGCATATGATAAGGAGTATGACTCTAAACGAGTTGATCAAAGAAGCTCTTTATCTAGTGGATAACTGTGAGGCATACAAAGAAAAGGACTTAAAGAGTCAAGGAGATGACACATCCTCTCAGCACAGTGTTTCATAGATAAGTGAGTCCATTGCCAAGCCAACAGCACCTATTGATCAAGAAAAGCTTATCGACAACTTGGTCAAGAGGTTGATTCCTCTTGTAAGGTGTGATTCGGGAGAGCCGAAGTGGTGTGAAATTGAGAGAAGATGGACAAACCATACGGGGGAAGAGTGCTATTATAGCATGAAAAATGCTAGGGAGAGGTATGTACAACCTGTTCCAAAAGCACCTACTCCACCTAGATACATTACGGGGAATGCGCCTGGACCAGTAGGAGTTTTAAGGCCACAGCTTGTCTTAGGACAACAACCTCCGCTGCCAGGTGCTAGAATGCAGGTAGACATGAGATACATGCCAATGCTGGAAGCATCAAATAAACCAACGCCAGTACCAGCTACAATGTGGTATAGCAACCAAAGTGATTACTACCCTTCGGAGCAACAAAATGTGAGAGAAACACATGGAGTGGTGAGGTCGGTACAACCTCCACCTCCTGGGTTTCAGCCGAAACAAAGAAGGTATGAAACGGATGAAAGGACATTGCGATTCATTGCAAATAGCGGCTTATCTGGGTCAAAGCTTGCTTATAGCCAAGAGGAAATGCTAAAAGAATCTCCTCAACCAGAGACAGATTGTCACAAAAGTCTTGACAACCACTTGGTCAAACAATGTCCTCATACGGAGATCACTGAAGTAAATGCCTATTGTCTTGAGTGTGGCATCACTCACTTGATCCCCGATTGCCCAAAAAAACCAAACCAAATCAGGAAAAGCAGGACAAATGTAATAGGGATTGTTCGGCTCCCTAGTGGCTCAGAAAATGAAAATGTTGTACCGGTTGAAGTAGTTACGAGAGCACAAGCTCAAAAGAAAGCTGATGAGAATCCAGAGACAAAGAACACGATGTCGTACTGTGACACGTACATAGTGGGAACGCATGCTACAAGATCTATCTTGTAACGTTTTAGATACATAATTATCTTTCCTATAATGTACATATGTATATTTAAGTATAATAATAAGCCTTCTATCTCATCCTATTATTTTTCTCAAGGGTAACCTATCCTTACTTTACCATCAGAAAATACTATGGGAAAAGCTCAATAGCTCCGCCTCTTTAACTTGGGGCAAAAAGCATTGATTCTTTATTTCTACTATCTCATTATCATCTCACACCCTAGCTAGATCCTATATCTAGGGTAAACTCCAATATATATATATTCTATGTATTTTTTATACTTTTCTTATATTTCTTTTTAAATAGCTACTAGGAGGGAATCATATCCTAGTGGGACACTAGGTGGCATGATTCCAAAGATACACTTATTTTAATGCATTATTGCAAGCATGATTATAAAAATTTCTCAAGGAGCAATGTCATGCTTTCATATGGCATGAGGTGTCCTTTGGAATTAAATGAAAGTCTAGGCTAAGGGGACCACAGGAAGACTTTTTCTGCCAGAAATGGACCCTATTTTGATGAATTTTTTACACAAGGTTCCAATCCGAATTGGAAAATGATTTTCAAATGAAAATCGCAGCTAATGAGCTGAAGTTTTTGCCCATTTTTTTATTTTTTTTTTGGAGCCACGGTTGAGGAGATATGATCAAAATACTGGACCCCAGTCTGCCCACATCATGCAGGGACAGCTCATTTCCAACTTTTCCAATTCCTATTCACACTGTCTCCTCTCTTCTTGTGTAAACCCTTGGGGATTCCCTTCATCTATAAAAGGGGACCTCTTCTTCCTTGAAAAGGAACTCAAGCATTCAAGCCATTGATGAGAGGAATTCTTGAGGGAGTGAGTAGTAATGCCTAATTGTACTTAGCCATTAACATAAGCCCAATCCTATTTCTCCTAGAGGGAGACTAGCCATTCTTGCAACAAGCTAACCTTGGAAGATCAACTCTAATCAAATAAGGTCTTGCACTTGGTGTATCAATCAAAGTGGAATTATCCACTCTTCTTCTCTCTCCATCAATAATGGTGCCGAAGGGTTTGTCAAGTAAGATGTGTTCTACATTGATGTTTTCTTCATTTCTTGTTGTTTTCTTTTTCATCTCTAATCCAACATATATATATGTATCTAATCTCATCTCCTTAAGCAAACCTATCTCTCTCATTCTTAGTAATTCATCCTCTCTGCAAATTCTAGGTTCTCTTTTTTACAGGTACATCTCTCCCCGCAGTATCCTTATTGCCTACGGGCAAGAATAGGGCTTGGGAGGGAAACTTCTCATCTCTTCACTTCTCTCATATCTACATTTCTCACATACTATCCTAAATGAATAACCCACATGATGATAATTTCTATCGCTTTCACTCTGTACGATCTATTAGAATTAACGTATGGATTAGCCGTAAAATACACTTTCAACAACGTATAGTGTTTCTCTTTGGCCCAGAAAGGCTTAATGAAATACTTCTATCACCGGATCCCATCATACTACCTCTCATAAACTATAACTTTTATTTTGACGTAAGCGTAGTTATCTTGCTATGAACCAAGAGGATTTGTACACACAATTAATCCCAATCACTAGACAAAATATATATATTATGGTAAGCACAAAACTACAATTCCAAAGAACAATTTGTAGACTATTTGGTCAGCCAAGATTGAATGCCATTAACTCATCTATTAACCCTTTCATATTACCCATGATACGATATGACCATAGCCTTGATGTTTTCATTTTTGTATTGTTTTGAAATTCTCTTTTGTGTTCTTTCTTTGTGTGTGAGAGTGCAAGAGAGAAAGAGTGAGTCTTCTTTGATTGCACTTCTTTCCAAACCCTAGTCTTCATGGCATCTATGGTTTAACTCCTTCATATAGTTTTTGTTGAGTTCTCTCACAAACTCTCACAGCCATAAGCCCGATGCTAAATTTCTCGACAACGGAAAGTGACACGAGTCCAAAGACAGATGATGGACCAAAGACAGACGCACCTAGTCAGAAAACCAAGAGCAAACGAAATAGTTGGAAAGCTAGAAAGACTAGGATGAAAGCACGCAGGGAACGAGAGCAAAAATCCCTAGCTGAGAAGCTTACCGAAGCTGAGGAGAAGATAAAACAACATGAGGAAAAGGAGGCACCTTCTCTTACACAGATGGTTAAACCTCTAGAAGAACCATCCACGGATGAGAAACCGAGAAGTGCTAGTTCAGTAGGATCTGTGTTGGCAGAGAAGGTTAATGAGACATTAGATGCCCTCTTGAAAGCCTATGCTGTGAGGCTCAAAAACAACCAAACCCAAGAACACAGGTGGATGACATATCCCTATGTGGAACTAGAAAAGCAAAGGTTTCAAATGTGCCAGAAAATGATTCAAACAGCCCAAGCTTTACTAGAACTACTAGTTGCAAAACCAAACCTCACGCTTTACTAGAACTACTAGTTGCAAAACAACCCAAGCTTTACTAGAACTACTAGTTACTAGAAAATGATCCGTGTCATGCTACACAAGTAATCCCACCAAACCAAGAACTAAAACAGCCAGATTCTAGTCATGAGCACAGACCAAACCTTAAAGACCCAGCAATAGAACCAAGGATAGTACTGAATACCACGGATAACTCTTCCGAGGGATTTCACCAAGCTATACCTGAGGATTGTAAAGAGATAGATGGTCTTGATGAATTGTGGAAACAAGTCAGAGAGGCCAATGAAGCCAATGACCTAAGAAGACGATAAGACAAGACTGGTGATGAACGAGGAGTGTTTCTACCACCAATAGAGGAATTTGAGACTGGATCTCAAATGAATCTAGACGTGCGATCGTATTGGGGCGACAAAGGATATGTACAATCTATGGATAGTCAACCCCATTCACTAAGAACACTACCGTCCTACATGGGAGAGTACAAGACCAAGTCAGATGTGGTTGCAGTCCCATCACAGAGACTGTCTCCCAACAAGGCCATCGATTCAAAGGGGCTAGTAGATATTCTATCTATCCCAGTCACCTGTACAATAATGTTAGCGGAGTTGCTCAGAATAAGACCAAACATGTGGGCTAATGTGGGTAAATGTCTAGAGAAATTTGGTGTAAAAACCCCAATGACTCAAATCGAGGAAGGCATCAAAGAGCTTGAAATGCCTCAACTAAATACTAGGCCAGTGCCATTAAACAAGGTAGGCGAGTATTACAAGGGAGAAGAGGGAAACACCACCCTTCCTGTGGAATTCAATAATGTAAAAACCATGGCAATCCTTGACACTAGAGCTGGTGTGGACATTGCAACCAAAGCGGTTTGGAAAAATGGGGAAAACATGCCTTGATATCCACACGAATGACCCTGCAGCAAGCCCCTAGGACTGATAGAAAAATTACTTGTTACTTCTTGTGGCATTGAATATGAACACACTTTTGCTATTGTTGACTTTGGCAAGAAGAACAACTATGACATCATTCTGGGAAGACCATTCATGCGACAATTGAAAATGGTCCAAGATTGGGGTTATGACCATATATACCTGAGACATATGGAAACCATAACAAAGATAAACTTGAGGGACCATAGCTATAGGGATGTGACGAGAACACCGGCTGAGGAGTTTGATTCTGCCACAGTAGCAGGATCATAACTTCCAGCTTGGTTAGGTAAGCCTAAAGAATTGTGGATGTGTGGAGTTTCACAATGTGGTAGCTTGAAACTTGAGGAATGTATCCTAGAGCGGGTTATAGAGGATATGGACTATATCCTAGAACTATTTCCTGAAGAAGAGTTAGAGCCTTTTGGATGGGAACACATCTTGGCCACTTTGGACGTGTGCGCCGTGGAGGATGCTCCCACAACAAAGTTTTGTGATGAAAATGGCTATGATGTCGTTCCTTATTTTGCAGTGAGTGTAATTCAGGAAAACGAAGAGAACCATACATCAACAAGCTCTCGACATAAGGAGAAAACAAAGAAATGTGGAGAATCAAAAGATGAAGAAGAGGACGAGTTCTATGACTCTGCAGAACACTTCGAGATTCAAGAAGATCAACGACCCAGGATTCAATGTCATCGCTACACAAATAAAGTGCATCAAAAGTGGATTCCAAAGTCCTCGGTGAAAACACAACCACTACAAGCATCCTCATACATGGCTCCTAACAAGGAGGCAAAGACACAGCTAAGAGGAATACGACTAGAGCAACGAGCTAACAATGCTCTAATCAATGGGCTAGAAAAGTCCTCCAAGAAACTACCACCCATGAGCAAACAGACAGTAACTTTCCACTACCAGCCAAAAAATCAAGGGAAAGTACAAGAAGTCAACCTTGCTGAGGATAATAGTGATAGGATGAATCTTACGACATCCCCTATCATCAACTCAGGCCATCACTATCACCAACCCCTTCAGCAACAACCATGAGAGGTCAAAAGAACAGGACAACAAGTCAAAGCCAAAAAGATCGACAAATCTGGATACCAAAAAGCCAGATCGGCCAAAAACAGATATGGATCAAGAAGACAAAGATCTCTAATGGCAAATCACAAGATCCAACACCAAAACAAAAACAAGGAAAGCGTGCACTAACAGGTAAGAATATCACAAAATTGCAAGCTTTCACAACTCAGGTTTGGGCTCCAAGAAAGTTGATTCAAGCACAAAAAAGTCAGGAATTCATTTGGATTCCAAAACAACCACATTATCAACTTTCAAAGCCTAAATCCCGTCCCCAACCAAGCGTACAAGGGCTGAAGCAAAGACCACTGTTGACTCACACAACAAAAAGGTGGATCCCAGAGAAGTCTCTCCAAACACAAACAAAGCACGGGAAAGTATGGGTTCCCAAACGAGAGCCAGCAAAAACAGCCAATCATCGCAAAAAAATGGGCCCCAAAGAAGAACAACAAAACTGTTGTCAGTGCATCGCCGCTTGAATTCTTACAATTCTTCCTACGATTACAGTACAGTTAGAAGAGAGCAAGTCGCTTCAATCAAGCAACGATACAGGAGCTTCCAAGACCATTACATTGCTTAGAATAGGAAGCCTCGCCAACAAATGCCAATAAGAAAATTTCTTATACCCACATCTTGCACAACATAAATCTTTTCCATGCATTGACTGTGTATGCATAATAGGGCTACATTACAAGGCCTGCATAGGCACAACTTTTAATTGCCCAAGCACAACACATACCCTTTGCGATACCCTGTCGTAAAGAATGACTCCAAATAGGAAGGAGGGAGGCATTCTGAATGCGTACCTAACATTATGACTATTAAAGGGCAATGTTTTGTGAGAGGTATTGAATTTTTGCGTTTTATTGTGATAATTTTTTTACGAAATTTAGAGTATATGCCCTCATAGTAGTGTTATAGAGGAGTATGGGGACAAATCCATATATAAGCCCCTAGGGACATGTGTATAGTGTACATAGCATTTACATTTCTATTTGAATGATTTTTCTTTTGTTGAGTTGTTTTAAGATTTTCTTTGTTTATTATTAAGAAAAAAAAAATCCATAATCCACATGAAGAAAAGACTGACGAGAGGCCTGAGCACTACAAAGAGAAGAAGGTACAGGGAAACGATCACGAAGTATGTCTCAGCAGCCACTACAACAGCTGAAGAACTTGTCACAAAGCAGTGTCAACATGCAACCGACAAGTCATACAAGTTAGAGTCGAGTAGCTAAGCCACAAAATGAGTGAGGTGTTAGTCCCAAAGCTTCAAGTAATATTCTCTGTGGTCTAAGCGTCTTAGCTATTCTAGGTACTGCTCAAGCTGGAAGAGTTGAGCATATTTACGTTGTGTCGCTCATGCTGGTATAGGTGAGCAAAAGAGTCGAAGTCTAAGTACTTAAGTCTGGTGAAGTGAAGGAGAAGGTCCAAAAGACACTCACGTACTGAGCACAGTGAGATACGAGTGGAGAAACTTCTACATCGACAACCCTTCTTGGAAAGGTGGAAGCTATTGAGACATCTTTTGATGTCACATGTGCTATATTTATTCCTCGAAACACCCATCATATCCTTCTTTCACATTGCATGCTTTTGGTGACAAATTTCTCATATGCATATAGAGTGTCCCATAATTGGCACTTGCATCAGGCACTCTTTCCGTGTTTCACCCAAGCACTCACCTTTTATGAATATGTACTTCACGTTCAACTGCTCAACTCCAATAAGAGCGTATACCAAAGGCATTTTTTTCCCACCGAGTTTTTTTCCCTTTGGTCATCCAGGTTTTAGACCCTAATCTAAGGATACTGTATCACCATCCTCTTCTACATATTCCTTCTACATCAACAATAAGGAAATGCTACTCAAATCAATTGACAAATGAATTGAAGCACCAATTTCAGATCATAGCATACTTCTCCTCAATGGCGAGTTGAAGAATGGCCTACAATGACAAAGCTGCAAACAACACTAACAACATGATTGCACAGGAACAAAGAAGTCCCCAATGAAGAAGAGCAGACATAAAAGTAATCAGAGGATCTCAAAAGATGAATGGTTATGATGATATATGTCCGCTCTAATGGATCATAGTTCTTGTTGTGGTTCGACAAAGTTACAAACAGTGCAACAGATGAAGCCAAAACGACAGCAAAGACCACATCGCCATCGACAATCAGGTCATGTCGGGGACTACATGAACACGGAAGGGGGGAGTGTTGACCGTTGGGTCAACAACACAACATAACTCAAGTTTCGTACCAAAGTCTTATCTTTTGCGAGTTATGAAATGCTGCGGATTATGGCTATAAACGTCATGTGTAATGAGTAGTTATTCTAGTTTCAAAAGCCAGGGTGCAATGGCACTTCTAGATTGTAAATACAAAGCCATTTGACCCTTTCAACCCCATTTTGGTTAAACCTAAGGTAGCCTTGGTATATAAGGTACCTAGGTCATTTTGTAAAAGAGGACTTTAATCATAATCAAAACTTTAGCGCTGCCGTCTACTGTGTGTGAGAGAGAAAGAGAGTGAGCGTGAGCTTTATCCTCTCGCTACGCCCGGCTCGCTCAACACATTGGAGATCCAACTGCACCATTGCTATAGGCTCGAGGAGAGCTACGCGACAACGCCAAGCATTCCACGCGAGACAAAGTGCACACGCCGATGCATCTACGAGCTATTTGTGGCCATAAGTGTATCAAACGAGGTCTGTTTTCTACGTGCTAGTAGTCTATAGAATCCTGGCAACATAAGCTAGGTACTCATAAATTTCAGTTTCGGGAACTTTCAAAATTCTGCTCTATCATCCTACGCGTTTTCTGCAGATGGGTTTAGAGTGAGGGTTTTGAGTGTAGAAGCTTAGGGATGGGTGTATCCTAGTGAGGGGATGGTGTTCCTTAAGTTTCGTACGAATTTGGCATGATTAGGTGAGTTACCTTCCGTATGTGTGTATGTGGCTAGGTGGTGTAGTTGAGAGCAGTGAGGTTCTTGATTGTGGTATAGTTGGCCTTCCAGAGTGTTATATGTGTAGGATGGTCTCAGCCTGACAAGCTAAAGAGATTTCCTCCGTGTGCCTATCCTGTCATCTGTGTCCTCGATTGACATTATGTTGATCTAGGTAGTGTTTGCATGCACCTTATGGGTGTGTGAGTCGCTCCAGCAACAGAGTTGATCTACAACAAGTAGTAGGTACAAGTTTCACAGTTTTAATGGAAAGCTTGCCTTCTCCCTTGCTTTATGTAGTGTGATGATTCCTCTCTCTCTCTCTCTCTCTCTCTCTCTCTCTCTCTCTCTCTCTCTCTCTCTCTCTCTCTCTCTCTCTCTCTCTCTCTCTCTCTCTCTCTCTCTCTCTCTCTCTCTCGTGCACCTCTCTCCCCCTTTGAATACAGAAATATGATGCCCCACTCGAGGGCTATTCATCTGTATGTACAGTGTCTGATAAGAATAAAGAAATATCGTAAGAGGTGCCAATCTTTGGGGCCTACAAGGTGTCACTTTCTACTTGGTTGCACTCTGGCTGCCAAGCTGTGATTTGTTTGAAGTGTTAATTCTAGTTACAGCTTAATTCGTGAATTTTTCTATGTGTCATAAAATCAAGTAAAGAATCGGGTGACTGAGTCTCTCTAGGAGTCCCATCTTGTTTGGATCGGATTTGTAGTCTTGCCTAGTTGGCTATGGGATAACACAATGAGAATGCTCAACAATCAATTAGGAACCTCGTTGTTTGTCCCGAACAAGAGGGGTCTAGGCACGGGCTAGACACGACCTCGTTGTTTGTCCCGAACAAGAGGAGTCTAGGCACGGGCTAGGCACGACCTCCAATCAGGTGTGTATAGGCTGGAATATTTCTAGGTATCCACCCAAGATCATAGTGATCAATGTGGGAGCTGGACTCATAACAATGCCTCTCAACTTTGGGACCTACTTTGGAGCATAAATTGAATGTAACAGATTCGGGCACTTTGCCAAGGACTATCCTATGAAAGCTAGAGTAAGTACCAATCCTAAAGGGCAAGATATCAGTTCAAGGGACGTCAATCAAGCCTTGTTAGGGATGCAACTATGAAAGAGAGTGAGATTCACAGGACAATAAATGAGGAGTTAAAACTAGGAGAGGAGAAAGAGATAGGCTTGCCTAGTTGGCTATGGGATAACACTATGAGAATACTCGCCAGTCGACTAGGAACCCCGTTGTTTGTCCCGAACAAGAGGGTTCTAGGCAGGTGCTCCAATCAGGTGTGTATAGGCTGGAATATTTCTAGGTCTCCACCCAAGAGCATGGTTATCAATGTGGGAACTAGACTGATAACGATCCCTCTCAACTTTGGGACCCACTTTGGAGCATGCGTTGAGTGTAACAAATTTGGGCATGTTGCCAAGGACTGTCCTATGAAAGCTAGAGTAAGTACCAATCCTAAAGGGTAAGATCCGGGGTAAGATCTCAGTTCAAGGGACGTCAATCAATTTCTTATTAGGGATGCAACTATGGAAGAGAGTGAGATTCAGAGGACAACAAATGAGGAATTAAGAGCAGGAGAGGATAAAGAGACTATGGTCTGCAACAGAGGGGACATGATCATGCAAGAGAAGACTATGCAAAGGCAATGTGTTACAACACAAGTCCTTGAATGCCTAGGCAACGAGAATGTTTTTATCTTTCCTCCTTCTATTCCTAAATGTGTAACAGTAACAACCATGTCAACCATGCAAGTCCCAAGGCTAAAGAGAGTCAAGAGGGTGAAGGTTGCGACTAGGGAAGCCATGCCACCGGGGACTATTTTTCCCTAAAAGGGAAAGGATCCTCCCCCCGCTACACTAAAAGGAGGGATTGTTGACATTCCTCTCCATAATCTCTTTGAAAAGCTACAGGAAAAGAAATCCATTGAACTTGAAGAGCCTCCGAATTTTATCAAGGCTAGTGCAGAGGGGATAGGGCAGACTTCAGATGTCAAGGAATGTGTCCCCCTCTCCCCATGATCCCCACACTTCAATTGTGGAATGTGAAGGGCATTAAAACAAAGAAGAAGCATGGAAATCTCTGGAAATGCATGAAGAAGAGATCAAATATTATTTGTTGGTGTCTGCAAGAACACCCACCTTGATGCATCAGTCTCGAGAAATTACTCACTTTGGAATCTGTTGTTCTTTTACGGCACCACTATTGATGGTTTTAGTGGAGTTATGACATGAGTGCATAGGGATCTAGAGCCAAAACTAGTGTATGAACACACCTCTGCGGTGTCTATTAAGTTTTATAACAACTTGCTCACTATTGTCACATCTACGCTCCTAATGATTCCCAAGGCCGGTTGATGTTATTGAATGACCTTTCACAAATTCTCACCACAAAGATTGGGTTCCATCTTCTTTGCTTATGTAGGTCCTGGTGAATGAAAGTCTCTCCGATCACTTCCCTCTTCTTGTTACCTTGGAATTTTCAACAGAAGAATTACATCATCCACAAGGTGCCAAGAGGATTCTCATAACCTACCCAAATTTGTTCAAAAAATGCTCTATTTAAGTCTCTTGTGTCTTGAGCCGCGGAAGAAATGAGCCAGGACATCATCAAGGAAAGGTCAGATTCATGGGAAAGATTTAGTAAAAAAATACAAACTGCAATCAAGAGAGTATGACCAATTCTCAAAAAGGCTAACAAAGATGCTGATTCAATCTCCAAGTCTAGATACAAGGAGGTAGGTATTAAAAAAGTGCAAGGCAAGGCCTCTAACACGGAGCACATGGAATGGTTGAAGATCAAGCAATCCTTGCATGAAAGAGAACTAGAGGAGAGGAACCTCCTAAGGATTCAGGCCAAGGAGAGGACCATTAAGACTGAGGAGGCCAACAAACACACTCTGCTCAGAACAATTAAGGTAAGAAAATGACAGAGTACCATATCGTCCTTGATCGACAACTAGGGAATCCAACTCGACGATACGGGTAAGGGAGCATTTTAGAATTTCTAATCAGCTCAAGAATAGTTGGCTGCTGTGATGTCAAGAGGTCCGTTTTTCAAGGACGCCCCCTAATGCCGCTTTGGTTCACAGCTTGCACCCATCCTTTAATTGCTAAGATAGAGCACGTAGTGGCAAGAGGAGAGATAAAAGGGATTCAAATCTAGAATGATAAGCATCTACTGATGACTCTTTTCTCTTCCTCCAAGAGGAAGGAAACAATGTTAGAAATGAATTCGAGATTGTTTGGTCTTTGCCATAGCATCAAGTTCTCAATGTAGCATAGAAAAGTCAAGACTTATCTCCTTGTTTGAGGATGATAATTTTGATCCCTTGGGATGGTCTGGGGAGGTGTTTAAGAGAGGTAACATATTTTGTCACTTAGGAGTCCCCGTTGGGGAAGGAATGACACACAAGACAACATTTAACTAGGTGCAGGACAAGATTAAGAAGAAAATGAAATGGTGGGAATTCATCCTGACCCCTTTTCACGACAGGGCTTCTATAATCAATATCTTCTTCATCCCGTAAATAACCTTCATGTCACCATTCTTGCATCTATCCCGAAAAGCTGGAACTCCTTTTTGAATCTTATCAAGGAATTTTTGTGGAGAAACAAACTGGCTACTTGCAAACCGTGGCAATGGGGAAAATGCGAGGTTATTGCTAAACCAAAAGCTCGGGTGAATTGGGCATCTTGGACCCTATCACTCATGATCTGGCCTTATGTGCTTTAAAAAAAACTCACCCTTGCATTCTCTGAAGAAAGTTAGGCATGTACGGCAAGAGAAATTGTTTTGGAAGCCCGCATGAGGTCTAAAGACGGCTCATGGACCAACCTAGGCTTACACAACAGACTTCTCCCCCCCCCCCCCCCCCCAAGTGGTCTCAAGTCTTAATTAGGTGGGTTTATTGGAAAATTTATTGAAAAATGTTGTAAAGCCGCTGATGTGCTCATTTGGAAGGAAGAGACCAGGAACTGGAAGGATACAACTAGACATTGATCACCTTGGGGCCCTTTTGTAGAGGAATTGGGCCTTGATAACCATTAGATTGAAATACCCAGGAGTCTCAATAATAAGGGTTTTGTCACCCTAGATTCTTTTTGGGACTATCAAAAAGGGGATTGGCAAAACTTGGAGCAGCTTAAGGTATGGTGCAATCTCTCACTCCAAGAGGAGCTCATTATAGGAATACTTCTAGGTAAAATCTCTCACCTAACCCTTCCTCCCTGCTTCACATTGCTGGATTGGAAATCTTGAAAGTGGCCTGGAGAAAGACTATTTTTCTCACCCAAAACTAAATCGATCTATGAAAAGCTTTGCTACCCAGAGGATTGGATTGAACACCTAAACAAGATCCAATACAGAAAGTGGGACAGTGGAAAATAGTCTCAAGTAGTGGGAAACATATGGAAATCTAAATGCGAAGAGAGAGACAAAGTCTTCCTGTGGAAGGTTTTGTTTGGATGTATGCCAACCAGAGATGAGGCAAAAGTAAGAGGTCTAGCCAAAGGTGCTTTTGTCATATGCAAGCACCCGATTGAAATGATCACCCACATGTTTTGGGGGATGTCTAGAAATCAAAACTTTATAGGCACTATCTGCAAGTGGGTGTTTGTACATCTGCAAGCTCCCTTCTTCAAACGTGACCTTGCTATGCGCTCTAGGCACATTGATAATGTGGATCTATTGACTGGCATATTCATAGTAAGAGAGACAGTACTGAGGGCAATATGGCTGTTTAGAAATGCATTAATTTTTCAAAGCAAGTAAGAGCCTCTGGATGCAAAGTCTATTTTGGAGTTATGCTGGTGGAATCTCTTGTGTAGAAGGAATAAACAGTGCAAACCTAACAAGTACTGCAGTGTCTATTAAGGTTTATAGCAACCTGCTCACTATTGTCAACATCTACGCTCCTAATGAGCCGGTAGATGCTATGGAATGACCTTTCACAAATTCAAATAGAAGAGGAATTTTTCTTGATTGGAGACTTTAATATGGTGTGATCCATACAAGATGGAAGGGCCCTTCAAAAATTCTTGTTGGGTGTGAGCATAAGAAATGGGCCATCCTTGAGGATAAATGGGCTATGGTTGATGCCTAGAAGTCTGGCCCTTGCAAGGAGGATGCGGGGTTCACCTACCACAATCTTCACTCTTCCCAGTCTGCCTCCAGATTGGACAGGCTATATTTCTCTCACAGGTGAGATTCGGTGCCATGTCCTTTGTTTATGGAGGTCCTCATGAGTGAAAGTCTCTCATATCAGTCCCTCTTCTTGGTACCTTGGAATTTTCAGCAGAAGAATTAGATCAGCCACAAGGTGCCAAGAGGCTTCTCATAACCTACCCAGATTTATTCAAAAATGCTCTATTTAAGGCTCTGCTGTCTCAAGCCGTGGAAGAATTGAGCCAGGACATCATCAAGGAACGGTCAGATTCATGGAAAATATTTAGTAAAAAAATACAAATTTCAATCAAGAGGGTAGGACCAATGCTCAAAAAGGCTAACAACCATACTAATTTAGTCTCCAAATCTAGATAGGAGGATTTAGGGATAAAAACAATGCAAGGCAAGGCCTCTAACGTAAAGCACATGGAATGGGTGAAGATCAAGAAATCTTTGCATGAAAGAGAACTCAAGGATACAAACTTCCTAAGGAATTGTGCCAATGAGAAGACCATTAAGACTGAGGAGGCCACCAAAAACACTCTACTCAAAATGATCAAGGTAAGAAAATGACACACTATCGTATCTTCCTTGATCCACAACTAGGGAATCCAACTCAACCCATATCAGATGGGGATAGTGGTGCTGAATCATCTCGGCCAAATCATTGAAAAGGAAGATTTTCCCTCTCCCATAATCAGAGAAGATAGGGCTGAAATGTTTGCATCCACTCCAACACTAGTGGACTCAGATTGGGCAAACTACCCAGAAAGGCCCTTTACCTTGGAAGAGTGTTGATCGACACTCAAAAATTTGGGCAAAGAAATATCACCTGGATGGGATGAGATCCCGCCCAAGTTCTATCAAGAGTTTTTGGAAGATCTAGGCCGTTCCTTCTTACTTATAGTCAACATAGAATTTACTAAAGGCACACTTGAATCAAGTGTGAAGAAAGGAATAATCAAGTTCATCCCAAAATAGTTAGCATACTCTTGACTCAAACACTAGAGACCAATCACAATGATGAACACCTTCCAGATGCCTTCCCTCTTGCTTAGAGGCTTCTGCTCACACACACATTGACCCTTGGTTCCACCCATACACTTATTGGACATGGATCTCATGCACAATCGGGGCTTGTACCAACACTTTGCTTCTTTTAGGCTTGTTTTGGCCATTTCATTATTTTTAGGATAAGGGTTTTATTTTTTGGTCATGGTATTTGGCAGAGATATTTGCCCGATCTTTTCGTGGCTTTCACTATATATGTGGCCTTGGAGGCTCTCTGTCCTTTGTCTTGTATCATTCTCAGAGTTTTCTCTCTCTCTCTCTCTCTCTCTCTCTCTCTCTCTCATGCCATCGTCTGTCTCTCTCTTCCATTGGACACTCCAACATGGTATAAAAGCACTAGGTGCTTCACCTTTTGAGATCAACCATTGCCTTCTCTTCCCCACAGTTTTTGTCCCAACTTGGATCGTACTCAATGTCCTTCAATGTCATCATTTTTTTCTCTACATTGCCTTGGAATTTTTAAAAGTTTTCAAAATGTTGATTCGAAGCTTATGCTAGCATAATCATTTCTATTAACATATGGTGTTGTTAGTTTTGTTTAAATGATCATGCTTGATTCAGAATTTTTAGAAGTGTTGTGATCCTCATTTTCTTGAAAAGAATTTGAAAAGCCTTCCCACCCCCTTGGTAGGAGCTTCTTTCCTCTCCCTTGCTGATTCTTTGAGCAATCAAATTTAGCGACTATTACTTCTCCTATTTTCGGCTGGCTTCTCCCTTTGTGGCCTCATCATCCTCTCTAGATTCTCCTATGTTTGTAGGTTCTTGTCACAAGTTTGGTGATGTGGCAACCCCTAGAGGGTTAGGGCCACAAAAGCCCCCCAAATTATTACTAAACCGGTCGAGACTCAGGAAAGTGCTAATGTGGTTGAAAGTCCTAAAAATGCAAAACTCACTAACATGATTGGCTATACAGATGCCCTACAATTTGGAGAGATTGTTAATGTGGCATTGTAAGGCTTTCAATAAATCTTGGAACTCTTTTTGGGCATTAGATTCTGGCTTGGAAGCTTTTTGGAGTAGAATTTTCGAGAGAGATGCTTTTAGGCCAATGGCCTAGGGTCTCACTCTGGCATTCCAAGTTTTGTGGAAGTAGAGATGAGTCACGACAACTGTACCTTTGTGAAGCAGTACAAGGGAAATGTTGAAAGGGGTGCAAGGGTTTTGGGGACAGTGCTCTCGAAGTAGAACTCCGCCACTCTATGTCTACCGCGTGGATCTTCTCTCTCTCTCTCTCTCTCTCTCTCTCTCTCTCTCTCTCTCTCTCTCTCTCTCTCTCTCTCTCACAGTTGCTTTGAAGTGCTAAAAGTCCATTCAAGTCAGCTCTACCCAATTGGCACATGGTGCCCTCCCATTACAATGGTATTAGAGCTTCACGCACTTGCTCTTTTGACGAGCACACCGAGCCTTTTTGGAACAACTAGGACAAGATGGTGCTTCTTGACTCTACAAAAATATTTACAATTATACTCAAAGAACTCTCATCCCTCTCGATTTTATGAAACTTCTAGCAGTTTTTGAACTACATGTTTCCACCTTTTTTGCCTCAAGATTTTCCTCCTCTAGCACTACAAACTGCAAGGGACTCCTCTTGACAATTGACACAACCTTCTATTTTGATCGGGGGTAGTGTTCTGGTTCAACCATCCAAATTTACCCAGTGTGATCTCCCATGCCACCCCCATTGCCACCATCTCCTCCACCGCCACCTTGGTGTTATGGTTGGAGCCGGTATGCCAACCCCTATTGTCCACCTCTAGGCTTGACACCATATGAGTCCAATGACTTCAATTTGGTGGATCTACAATATAATTTTTCATTTTTTCAAGATTGAAATTTCTATGTATTGGGAAACTAAACAAAAGAATCTAAAATCTCGTGACCCACCACTTTTCTAAAATAGAATGCATGCAGTGGTGGAGTTCTACAGCTACCAAGCCTCGCGCTCCAAGGACTTGGCAGAAGTGCAGTTTTTGGTATAATGGGGTACCTTGATAATGCTAGTCATGAAAACTTTGGAAGACTACAACTAGCAGTTTTTAGACATTTACATTCCGATGTCTTTCTTCAAGCTCATAACCAGATGAGCGTTGTACCATAGGACTGCTATCACCCTTATAGGAATATTATATGTCCAAGCACATGGACCATGTTGTGGCTGTCTACAAGCCTATGAAATGAAGATTGGAATTTACAACAAATGAGGAGCAACTAACAAAGAAACAGACAACAACACACAAATTCTAAAGATTCTCGCGACACACCTCAACTCAACCTACACAACCTTGTTTGACCACCAGCCAATTAGAAACTCTGCAACAAGAATGTAGATGCTTTGAATGTTCCCAGATGGGGCACACTTCCTATGCCTTCCCCTACAAAGGTGATAGAACCCCATAGCAACCTCCTACTGCCAAGAAATCTAGACCTTTAGTAGGACTAGTTTGAATTATTTATGGAATCTCTCTACCTAATGATTCCAAGGAATTATGTAGAGCCTATGGAAAGATTCGTGGCGACAAAGCCCTTCGTACCTCCAACAAATTGACCATACTTGAAGTCCATCTACTTGACGAGTTGTGGGTGGATGAAGTTTTTGGTGGCTCTTGGATCAAAGAAGCAATAACATAAAAAGATCCATTTCAAAATCATTGGGTCCCAAAAGCTTTGTCTCAAAAGTTGGTGCCCCAAGGGCTGGTCCCATAAAACCCAAAAATTTGTACGATGCCATGTAAGTAACTTCTATGATTTTTTTTTTTGGGTCCATGCTTTATTTTCAAAAGGGTTTAGGCCCCTCGACTAGTTTTGTAAGTTGGGAAGGTTAGGGCTTTAGGCCTAGCCCTCTTTGGGCCACTCGACTAGAGCGTATAAGTTGGAGCAACATTTTTTGCTTCCTTCTAGGCTCCTAGGCCAGGTTTTGTGTTTTAAGCCATGCCACTTTTTCACTTTGTGACATACGCCCCTCTTAAAATAATTGTAATCGCCCTCAATTACGCTTGCAAAACAAACATAGAACAGAAACTAGTTTTGTAGACGTTGACTCCAAGTGCTCATGTACTAGACCACACATATGTAGCACTTGCACTAAGACGATATTCACTGAATATTCACATCACTCTCTCCATCGAGATCTTAGACGAGAATCGTGATCATTGTAACTTATTTAGTAATCACATCCAGACCGCGCCGATCTTCTCACGGATGTTTTGATCTACCAAATCTCGTTACTATCACAATCACATCACCCTTTAGGTGAATAAGATAAAACACGTACTTAAACAATACACACATGAGAGACCACACGTAACACATTCAGTTTAGGAATTCCCATTTCAAAGTATTTTGTTACATAAAGTCAACATGTCGCTTTTGTAATTATCTAATATCCAAATATCAACTTTCATACTTGAACCAAAAAAGAGAAAGTGATGAAAACATTCAATGTTGCAAACCCTGCGAGAAGAATCATCGTAAAAAGAAATTGACTTATAAAACCTTACAATAAATAGGTTCAAACAAAGAAATAGAGAGCGTCAATACTTTGAACAAAATCAAAGAGTGACCAATATCACTAAGATTTGAGAACTTAACTTTGATGGATGATGTTCCTTCCAAGGACCAATTATCAGTGTACTTGTAGATGTCATACACACACAAACCATGCTTCCATACTTTCTACACATCAGATCCTTTCTACACATCAGAAGATTTTTGAAACAGAGCCATTGCTATTTAAGTGGCTTGGTGAGTCCATTGCTTACTATGACACCACTAAGCAATCTTATACACACCATATTGTATATGCAATCTTTGTGAACATCATTGGCCATAAATTTTTTTGATCCAACCTCTTTGTCATTATGTTTGGTAATCTAGGACTTGCACCACAATCTTTCTACATTTTCATCGCAAAATGATAGCTTTTCACACTATTACAATTTCTATCTAAGACTACTACTACTACTCCTCTCTCTCTCTCTCTCTCTCTCTCTCTCTCTCTCTCTCTCTATGGTAGGCCTTTAGGAGAACACATTTCTCACCTGGGTCTCCTATCTTTCTATTGATATGTGTGTCCTGAATTTCTTTCTCCCTATAATTTTGATTGAGTGCCTTCTACTCTCTCTCTCTCTCTCTCTCTCTCTCTCTCACACACACACACACACAATGGTAGTCTTCTAGAAGAACACACTTCTCACCTTGTTCTCCTCTCTTTCTGTTGATATGTGTAGCATGCGTCTCTCTCCCTAGAATTTTGATCGAGTGGATATGTCCATGATTTCAGTTAGAATTTTTTTGGTATAAGATATGTGTTTCAAATATTGAGAATTTTCTTTCCATTCAAACAAATGTTGTTGCACAAAGGTGTAATTTGGCATAGTTTTTTATTTTTCCTGCTCTTCAAAGTGTGCATGTGGTTGAGATGTACATTTTCAATGTACAAGATACTATGATGAAGTTTAAACCACTAACATTTATAACTTTAAATACGAATGTGTGGTTAAGATGTAGCTTATTAGAACCAAACCGCAATAAAGACAAAGGGTAGGTTGAGAAGAGTCTTTACTTCATAGTTATATCTTTGAAACTCTTTCACTTATAACAAGCTACATTGAACTTCAACACAAAATCTTGCACATTGAATGTAAGCATGCCAACCACATGCACACTTTGCATATAAGCATTTGATACATCTATAAGAAATAAAAAAAGACATTTTATTACAACAACCAATTATTGAAGAGAACACTTCTTAATACATTAAGTTAATCTAATTTCTTAAAACTCTTACTCTAGGCTTAATGCATACTTCTATCTTCAAATTCATTATCAAAAGTAGGAGGCCTTTCTTCTCCCTCTTAATTCATTGAGAAGAGGTAGGAAGTTAGGGTCTCTTATCATCTTTAAAACTTTGTTAGCTAGGTTCCAAGCTAGCTCACCTCTCTTTGAAAAAGAAGACAATCACTCTTCTTTGCATAACATGTAGCAAAATACCTTAAAAAATAGTCATTGATTGTTTCAATGGATTACAATTTCTTAAAACGCTATAGTATGCAATGGACAAGGTATGGAGAAAGTGAGACACTTAGTGAAAAAAAAATTGAGATGAAGTTGTCTTAACCTATTCATATGGTATACGAACTCCTAATGTGAAAGACTCTTTAAAATAAGTCAAAATTAAGCCCCGTGCTCAAGATGGCTAAGTGTAACTCGAAAGAATTTTTAAAACCACAGAAAAGGTTTCTTTGGAAGAACAACACGAAAACCTCCCAACCATAGCAGTGGGCTAGATGGGAGGTAGTTGCTAGCTGTCGTGCAGCTCCGCTCCCATGCTAAGAAATATGCCAAGAAGATGCAAATCAAGCTTATTGAAGGCCTACTCGATTAATGGTCAGTGACGAGGGTTTGATAACAAGCCAAGTTTAATGATTAATGTATGTCAGATGCGGCTTTAAAGGGCCAATTGATATCTTAATGATGCCAAAAAAGGCTATGCTTGATGTGAGTGCAGATAGGATATTATGATCTAGAATTGTAGTGCTTAAAGTTCTCTACCGGATTGTCTTTACGGCTCGTCGATTGGAGCTACGGTAAAGAAGTTATGGCAGTTTAAAGTTTAAGTCGATTGCAAATCTGTACTGGATTGAGCAACTGCAGCTGGGTTGACAGAATTGAATTGAATGCATGGGCTTGAAGTCCTCATTTTGTGGAGCGCGTCGGTCTTTTCAGATCAGTGATCGGAGTCCCGATCGCCAAGATATTGGCCGATAAAGATTCGTCGGGGGCCGGTTCCGTACCACTCCGGTCCGCTCGATCACTGAGCTGCAGCCAGGGTTTGGAATGCAATATTAGGGGGATATACCAGACAAGGCAGGACAAGGAAACTGGCTTTTTGAAGCAGATGCAAAAAGAGGAAAAACTCTCTGAATGCAATCACATATACTTCCATATTCAAGGCGTATGGCACTAAGAAGTTGATATGAGCATTGGAATTCACGATAAAATTGTTAGTCAAGAGCTGATGGAAGAGTGAGGAATTGCTATGTTTGGCAATGCCTTAACCGATATGTATACCAAGTGTGGTATAAATTACATGGTCACCCGCCTAAGCCAACAAAAGGCCGCCCAAGACCTAAGGTCGACCGCCCAATTTAAACGGTTTTAATGGGAAAGGGAGAAAAAAACAAGAAGAGCATGGCGCATGGCAGAAGCGCCAGGCAGCAAGGAGGAAAGGGAAGCTTGTAGCGTATGCTACGCTGCTCGAACGAAGCCGCCACAGAGTCGAAAAGTGCTGAGGATGAGCTCGCGCGCAGTTTCGGTACCAGGCGCGCCGGATTTGGTGTTGCTTGAAATTCCGTTGCCATGTCATCAAGAGTCCCGTCCCATTAGCAATATCGCTAATGGGATGCAGGGAATAGAAAGATTTTTATTGGCTATGCAAGCTATAGAAAGCATCATCGTGAGCTCTCTCGGCCTCATAAGCTTTTTATGCTCTGAAGCTCCTCCTCATGCCAGGGGGCTCTCAAGATCATTAAGCTTGAAGTTCAATCTCCTCATAAGTCAGTAAGCTCCTTAAGCTCAAGCTCTGTGGCCTTCTCCTCATCATAGGGAAGTTCAAAGCTCCGACTCATGCCTTCAAAGTCTCAAGCTCATCTTAACAGGTGATCTGAAGCCTCTTGTAATCCCGGAGCTCTTAATCTCCTTCTTTGGAAATCTTAAGCTCACTTAATTATCCTAATCTCCTCATCATAAGCTTAAGCTTGGAAGCGCTCCTTCTCATAAGCTTGATCCTAATCTTCCCCGAATAAGCTCTATATCTTTAAACCTCTATTAACCTTCATAAGCCAAAGCTCTTAAGCTATCAAGAGCGGAATTAAACCTACTCTCTTGAAGCCATAAGCCAAGCTTATAAGCCATCATTGGCTAGTTGAATCGGAAAGAAGAAGCCAAAACGAACGGCCATTGGAAGGAAACTCCTGTGCCTTGACGGAGAGAAGCGGAAGGTAGGACAAATCAGGTCTTGTTAAATTCTTGATTAGCACCTGGATTAAGCAAGGTTTCTTCTTGTAAAGAGCATTCAAGCTTCATTAGCGATTGATTAAACATGGATTCTATCGATTAACTGGAAACTAGACGGACTGCTTGTTTTGAATACTGTTGTCGGTAATTGCATCTGCTGCACCTTGTTTCCCACACCTCTCACAGCCAGGGGCCCGGTGCCTTCCCGGCTCACCTTTCGCACAATTATCCCCCGACATTCTTGGTGAACCCGACGCGAAACGAGCCGGGGTGGGAGGTAAAGATGGAGAACTTAGAGCAAATGATGAAGTTGATTGCAGAATTAAGTGCAAACAGTTTTGATGATAAGTCATCAGTTCCAGATTTTTCGAAGATGCTTCAATTGGTTCAAGGATCTCTGCTTGAAGTGGATACCGTAAAGAAGAAAAATCAAATCGATGAATCTTTGGATGAAGTATACGACGAGAGTCAACTCTTTGATGGATACAATCCAGAGGGCTACCTAGAGTGCTATGAGCTAGAGACCAAGGTAAGAGGGATACTAGAAGAGTTGATGGTCAAATATTTTCAGCAGTTAGTGAGTTCAGATGTGAAGGAGCAGATTCAAGAGGTTACAAGAGCCTGCAACGGAAACTGGGAGTATTTCAAAGAAGCTATTGTGCAAGTAAGTTATGATCAGTATGAAAGCTATCAGGAACAGAGTACAAGTATATCGGACTACGCAGATATCCGAGGACAAGTACGATCACAATTAGAAGCTGTGATTGATGAGTTTATTGTGCAGGATGCTACCTTCTTACAAGCTAATGATGAAGACATAGTCAAAGCTGTGTATGCAAAGTTGGGTCTTGCAGATGCCGCACATGAAGTAGAAGCCTTTGAGGGTGAGTCTTTATAGATTCAAGATACAGAAGGTGATTTTTTCCTAAAACATATACATGTAGTACAGGAGGAAAAGAGATTAGGAAATCAAAACAATGAAGTGGCTAAAGCTCAAGAGAAGATCGTACATGTGAATGAGTGTAGCCATATTCAAGTAGACATGCATGAAGATTCGGTTACTACTGATACGTTTGCTACTAACTTAGAATCAGAGCAAAGTTTTTTTGGTAAGGTTTTGCCAAAGAGTTGATTAATGATGCAGATGTCATAGGTCAAAGCAGGGCTATTGTTGAGAGCAGCAAGACCATGGTTTTTGGTATACCAGATTTACCGAATTTGGATGTACCAGATTTTGAGGACTTGGCTAAGAGTATGTGCTTGAAGATCTGCAAAATGTTGATTCAGAGGGGGTGCAGACTCCTTTATTGGAAAGCTGTTGTGAAGCTGAGCTACCAAAGTGGAAAATTGAACTCGAATGTGATGATGCTGAATCAGAGGGGGTGCAGACTCCTTTGATAAGTTTCTGTGACCTAGAGCTACACATCTGGCAGACTGGTCCTGAATTTGATGATGGTGATTTACAGAGAGAGTAAACTTCCTCTCTATCAAGAATTTGTGACACAGGGCTCACACTATGGCAGAATGATCATGAACTTGATGATGCTGATTCAGAGGGGGTGCATAGTGAAGCGCAATCTCTTATTGATGACTATGATTGGTTTCATTGTGCCGATGATACAGACAGGGTAGTAGATGAAATTTTCAATGGGCATGTTGAACTTTGTGCTACAGAAGTGCAAAGATATCTCGATGAGGGTGCAAGACTTGAAGAGCAAGTTATAGCAGATACGTTTAGTATGCATGTCATATGTGAAAATCTTGGTTTACTGCAGCAACCCGAGATGTGCAAAATGAAGGAACCTTCTCAAGCAGTGGACCTAGATCTTATGTGCTTACTAGATGAAGCTTTAGAAGGGTTCTCAAACACAGATGCTAAGGATACCGATCAATCTAGATTCATGCATGAGAAAGTTTGTTCACATGCAGTAAATGATGACCTTATGCAGTTGTTAGATGCTGCACTACTTGATTTTGAGCCTCTACGAGATAGAGAAATGTTTTCAGATGCATCCTTTGAGCCTAATGAAGAGGATTTTACTAGAGACTTGATGTACTCAGGTATGCATGATTGGGATTCCAATACTAATGAGAGTGAAGGTGCACTACCGATTCTTTTACCTGTGATTGATGATCGACAATTGGATGAGCCAATTGCACAGGGGATATGGCAGTATCTGGTGCTACTTGATGCTATATGGAATCTGATGTTACCTTATGATGTAGGGGATTTTGAGCAAGATTTTGACCCAGGAGGTGACAAATATATGCATGGTCCTAGGAAATGGACTTATATGCCATATGATCCAGGTGATTTGTATGAAGATTTGTGGGCTAATTTATGCTTATGCTATACTGATTGGAAATTCTTGTATTTTCCCTATGATCCTGGAGCATGCAGCAAAATTTTTAAAGGAAGGCTCACAGCGTGTCAAATGATTGGTTTCTCGTTTGATCCCGGGGGCTACTAAAGTGCCAATTGCAAATTTGAAGAGTACCAGCTATCTGATGTAGCAGGTTGCATGGTACAAGTTTTTGTTTTCTAGATTATGCTAAGTCAGAATAGTTTGGTTAGGCATTCAATAAGATTACATGGCAGGATTCCTGCTGACTTCTTTGGACAATTGATGAAGTATCTTCACATCTTTTGAGTTGGTTCTGCTAACAGAACTTGAGGTAAATGACTTGATGGCCCGTGTGCAAACAGAGTAAGACATACTTGATCTTGACAGGGTTCCCTTAAGAGAACTTAATGGTCAAGCCATGTGCATAAGTAACTGAAGCACTTGAGTCTGGCGGGGTTCACTAAACAAGTTATCCATGATTGAATGCTTTGAAGATACGAAAGATGTGGTTCAGAGATTTTTGATGGCAGATACCTAATGATTAAGCTAGAACATTGATGATAGACGGTGTAAGCCTTAGTTTATTTTTCATATGTTTACCAGTTGCGTGAGTCTGATGATGGCAAGGAGCTAAACCTATAGCAGATGCAGATTGAAGTACAGTTGGCATAGACCGGAGGCTGTGCACGTTCAGAGGGGGTGGATGTCGTGCAGCTCCGCTCCCATGCTAAGAAATATGCCAAGAAGATGCAGATCAAGCTTATTGAAGGCCTACTTGATTAATGGTCAGTGACGAGGGCTTGATAACAAGCCAAGTTTAATGATTAATGTATGCCAGATGCGGCTTTAAAGGGCCAACTGATATATTAATGATGCCAAAAAAGGCTATGCTTGATGTGAGTGCAGATAGGATATTATGATCTAGAACTATAGTGCTTAAACTTCTCTACCGGCTTGTCTTTACAGCTCGTCAATTGGAGCTACGGTGAAGAAGTTATGGCAGTTTGAAGTTTAAGTCGATTGCAGATTTGTACCCGATTGGGCACTTGCAGCTGGGTTGACAGAATTGAATTGAATGCATGGGCTTGAAGTGCTCACTTTGTGGAGCGCGTCGGTCTTTTCAGATCAGTGATCGGAGTCCCGATCGCCAAGATATTGGCCGATAAAGATTCGTCGTGGGCCGGTTCCGTACCACTCCGGTCCGCTCGATCACTGAGCTGCAGCCAGGGTTTGGAATGCAATGATAGGGGGATATACCAGACAAGGCAGGACCAAGAAACTGGCTATCTGAAGCAGATGCAAAAAGAGGAAAAACTCTCTGAATGCAATCACTTATACCTGCATATTGAAGGCGTATGGCACTAAGAAGTTCGATATGAGCATTGGAATTCACGATAAAATTGTTAGTCAAGAGAGTATGGAAGAGTGAGGAATTGCTATGTTTGGCAATGCCTTAACCTATATGTATGCCAAGTGTGGTATAATTTACATGGTCACCCGCCTAAGCCAACAAAAGGCCGCCCAAGACCTAAGGTCGACCGCCCAATTTAAACGGTTTTAATGGGAAAGGGAGAAAAAAACAAGAAGAGCATGGCACATGGTAGAAGCGGCAGGAAGCGAGGAGGAAAGGGAAGCTTGCAGTGCGTGCTATGCTCCTCGAACAAAGCCGCCATAGAGTCGAAAAGTGTTGGGGATGAGCTTGCGCGCAGTTTCGGTACCAGGCGCGTCGGATTTGGTGTTGTTTGAAATTTCGTTGCCATGTCATCAAGAGTCCCGTCCCATTGGCGATATCGCTAATGGGATGCCGGGAATAGAAAGATTTTTATTGGCCATGCAAGCTATAGAAAGCATCATCGTGAGCTCTCACGGCCTCATGAGCTTTTTATGTTCTGAAGCTCCTCCTCATGCAAGGGGGCTCTCAAGATCATTAAGCTCGAAGTTCAAGCTCCTCATAAGTTGGTAAGCTCCTTAAGCTCAATCTCTGGGGCCTTCTCCTCATCATAGGGAAGTTCGAAGCTCGGCCTCATGCCTTCAAAGTCTCAAGCTCATCTTAACAGGTAATCTGAAGCCTCTCGTAATCCCGGAGCTCTTAATCTCCTTCTTTGGAAATCTTAAACTCGCTTAATTATCCTAATCTCCTCATCATAAGCTTAAGCTTGGAAGCGCTCCTTCTCATAATCTCAATCCTAATCTTCCCCGAATAAGCTCTATATCTTTAAACCTCTGTTAACCTTCATAAGCCAAAGCTCTTAAGCTATCAAGAGCAGAATTAAACCTACTCTCTCGAAGCCATAAGCCAAGCTTCTAAGCCATCATTGGCCAGTTGAATCGGAAAGCAGAAGCCAAAATGAATGGCCATTGGAGGGAAACTCTTGTGCCTTGACGGAAAGAAGCAGAAGGTGGGACAATTCAGGTCTTGTTTAATTCTTGATTAGCACCTGGATTAAGCCAGGTTCTTCTTGTAAAGAGCATTCAAGCTTCATTAGCGATTGATTAAACATGGATTCTGTCGATTAACTAGAAACTAGACGGACTGCTTGTTTTGAATATTGTTGTCGGTAATTGCATTTGCCTTACCTTGTTTCCCGCACCTCTCACAGCCAGGGGCCCGGTGACTTTCCGGCTCACCTTTCGCACAATTATACCCCCGACATCGCCGGGTAGACCAAGGAGGGCTCGGCATTCTTAACGCTGTATTCCATGATGAGGCCCTTTGTGCCAAATTTATGGTCTCATTGGCTAAACAGGAACAAGCTTGGGCTATCATGACCAAGGAAATGCTTGATGCAATAAAACTGGGATCAAAAGGGGGAGAGTGGAAGGGGGTTGTGATGCACGACAAACTTCTCGCCCTGAAGTGGTCTTATCTTAGATTTGGTGGACTCTCAGGGGAGCTAATGAGGAAAAGCAAAAGAGCAGCTCGGGTTTTGGAATGGGGGGAAGTACCCAGATACTTTAAGAACTCCATTTTGCACTGGTCCCCTTGGCTCTTTAAAATATTGGGGCTGCTGCAAAGCCCTTATTGGATATAAATGGCTAGGAATGTGAATAATAAGGGGCTCGTTTGACTAGAGAAATTCTGGGATGGCAACCAGAAGTGCTGGAAAAATAATGACTCTTTAGCCATCCAATTTCAACTGAATCGCTTTGAGATCTTACTAGTCTACAGGGTGATGAATGATCTTGATAAGGTGGTGATGCTAATTTGCGAATCCAACTTTGAATGGGATGCTTGGAGATGGCCCGGGAGTAGCCTCTTTTGGAAACCACATTCTAAAGGCATTTACCATGCATTAATGCACGAAGCTTATTGGTGTAGCTCACTCAACAAATTATGGAAGAGGCACTGGACGGAAAAATGGTGGGAGGGAGTCATGGAGAACATATGGAAGCCAAGGTGGACTCAGTATATGAAGATATTTCTGTGGAAAGTGATGTGGGGAGCTCTACCGACGGGCGTAAAGATACAAGAAAGAGGAATTGGGTCCGATCGTTGCTCGGGGTGCAGAATATCTAGTGAAGACCTAGCCCACCTTTTCATGGGATGTCAGGAAATCAGTGGCATGGCTGGGAAAATATGCAAGTGGATTCAAAGGACATGGCAAATTAAGTTCTTCAAGACTGATCTATTCTTTGGTAGTAACAGGTTGGGAAGTCATGCTCTTCTTGTCTGCACTCAAATAATCAGGTACTACTTCTTTCACCATATTTGGCAAGCAAGGAACCGTCGCGTGTTTGAGGGGGATCTGGCTGTGGCAATATTTTGTGAAATCATACAAGAGAGCAGTGTGAAGATCCACAGGATCGGAGGCAAACAAGCCTCAGAGGACTGGTCTAGAACAATACATGTCATGATGACATCTTGTAATAAGTAAAGCCTAAGAGTGATTTCTCTGTCAAGGTAAAAACTTGTAATCCTTTGACCCTCAAGGCTCAGTCTGAGCTCGAGGTTGGTGTATATTTCTGATGTTCTTAATACTATCCACTCACAATTGTGAGTTTTGCAAAAAAGAAAAAAAGGTCAAAATTAGTATAATATAATTAGTATAATAACCAAGTCTATCCATATAAACATTAAAAAGGGTCACATAAACCTCACCATATATCTCTCCTTTCTTTCGTTGAGAATGGTATTCTTGTTTGTTGCTCTTTTTTTAATTTTTTTAAATCTAATTGGCCTTGGGTTTGCTGAAAAAGCATACTTCAACCAATCAGTATTGGTTTTTGAGCTTACTACGAGTTTTCGGAGACCACTTCTTTCAACCTAGTCCCCTACAAGAAAAAAAAAATGAAATGCCAAATATATGCAAAACAATAGCAACCTCGCAATCACAAACTCTCACTTATATTTACAAGAGAAAATCGTTGAAATTCCAACCTTGCACCAAAAGAGGAAGGTATGATGGGCAAGTGTAAAACTTTAGGTACTAAACCTTGCAGCTTCATAGGAGGACATTCATTGGACTCTAATTGAAGTTTGCCTAGCGAAAGATAGGGAATCCAACTCATGTCAGTTGGGCATGAACAAAACCAACAACATCAAGCAATTACACATTCACGTGCAACCAAAGACTGGGCAAGGACAAAAACAAAAACAGCAAGCATTCACACAATCGAGTGAGACCAAAGACTTAGCAAGGAAAAAAACAACAACATCAAGCATTCTTGAAATCAAGTAAGACTCAAACGACTTGTAGAGATATTGAACATGCAGACCAAACACTTGTAAAAATCAATTGTCCTATCATGAAACGCCTTGTTGGATATAGAGGGTATAGAGGAAAAAGCCCCCCCCCCCCCCCCCCCCCCCCCCCTTTTTGTTTGCACTACAAAAAAGCTAAAATTTATAGAGGATTCGATTGGGAGGGTGGAGATGGACATAATACCTCCAATGCAAGCCTTTGTACTCTATGCCCGGAATGCATCCACAATAGGACACACCTCTTACACACTGCCAACCCTAATGATCCCTTGTTGGTAACCCTTATGTTATGAAAGGTATGTGAGATATACCGCTCCTTAGGGGTTTATGCAATATTTGTACAGTTTACACCTTTCTACAATTTCAATATACATCAAAGGTGCATAAGCGTTTGTATGTGTGTGTGTGTGTGTGTGTGTGGGGGGGGGGGGGGGGGGGGGGGGGGGGGGGGGGGGGGGGGGGGCCAGACTACATTCGGAGGTACTTAGCGACTAGTGCTATCCTTGAATGTGTCCATGTGTTGGTTGGCTAGAGTTCCTTTTGGTATCACGAAGGGCTCTACTACTTCCAAATAATCCTTTATGGTCATCCTTTTCTTCTTTGCCGGTGACTTTGCGGCTGCCATAGCTCTTGTTGCACTCAGTAGTCCGAAGTTAGTGTTTTTTCCATCTCAGCTGAGAAATTGAGTTTTAACTATCCAAATGACTTGAAAATTGAAAATAAAACTTAAAAGGAACTTGGGCAACTGTGCATGTGCTCACAGTCCATTTCTGGCAAACAAGAATCATTTAGACATCCTACGTGTAGGATGTCTTTTTCATCAGATTTTGGTGATACTTGACATGATGGTGGTCCTTGGCCTGTACAACATAGCTATGTGCTTGGATTTGGATTTGGGCATCAAAAAATGGATTTTTGGACAGATTCAGGCTTTAGGCTCACAAATTGGGTAGAATCTCCACAACATGTAGCAATTGATGTCCAAATGGGTTGAAAATTGATATATGGGCTCCTTGCACCATGGTATTGGCTCCCATCACTACAACACTAAATGAAGATATCGACGCGTCTATATCGACGGCCATGCCTTTCCACGCGTATATCGATGACATTAGCGGGCGTCGCTATACGCGTCGCAATGTGCGTCGATATACGCGTGGAAAGGCTTTATTTGCCACGCGTATAGCGACGCAAAAAAAACTGGGGGAAAAAAAGAGAAACCTGCATGCAGGGGCCATTTTCGCCTGCTCGAGTCTTGGCCGAAACCTGCTGCGCAGGTATTATGTCCATCTCCACCCTCCCCAACCCCTCTCTCTCTCTCTCTCTCTCCATCGTGTGTGTGTGTGTAGGAAAGAGAGAGAGAGAGAGAGAGAGAGAGAGAGAGAGAGAGAGAGAGAGAGAGCGGTGTGTGTGTGTGTAGGAAAGAGAGAGAGAGAGAGAGAGAGAGAGAGAGAGAGAGAGGTGTGTGTGTAGGAAAGAGAGAGAGAGAGAGAGAGAGAGAGAGAGAGAGAGAAATGTGTGTGTGTGTGTGTAGGAAAGAGAGAGAGAGAGAGAGAGAAATGGGTGTGTGTGTGTAGGAAAGAGAGAGATAGAGAGAGAGAGAGAGAGAGAGAGAGAGAAATGTGTGTGTGTGTGTGTAGGTAATCAAAGAGAGAGAGATCAAGAGAGAATTAGTGTATGCTTAGGAAATTAAAACTAAAGATAAAAAAATCAAAGAGAGAAATGAAATGAAATGTTATATTAATATCTTCGAAAGGCCAAAGTGACCTATGAGACATGAGACAAGAAAGTTACAATGTGGTGGATCTGATACAAAGTCAGAGTAAGAAGATGACAAAATAAAATATTATGGAATCCTAAATTGCTGGGTGTGGACTAAATGGCTAAACGAGGTAGTTGAGATAGGTAGATCTCCTCCATGGTCAGTACTCTGACCGGACGTTGTTCATATTGAGCCAAAGTGACCTAGCTAGATCCTCTGATGCAGCCTCTGTCGATGTTGTGTAGTCCTCCGTAGTCGTGGGCGTCTAGATCTCCCTAGATCAGTCGCTCGTTCGATCATTAGAGAGATAGGTAAGTAGAGAGAGAGAGAGAGAGAGAGAGAGAGAGAGAGAGAGATAGGAAATAGAGAGATGGAGAAAGAGAGTTATATATATATATATATATATAGAGAGAGAGAGAGAGAGAGAGAGAGAGACAAAGAGAGAGAGAGAGAGAGAGAGAGAGAGAGAGAGAGGGAAGTGGAGCTCCATGAGTTATGGCACAGAAATAGGAAAATAGAGAAATAGAGAGAGATAGGAAAATAGAGAAAGAGAGATAGCAAAAGCGAGATCGAGAGAGAGAGAGAGAGAGAAAGAGAGATAGCGAGAGCGAGATTGAGAGAGAAAGAGAGATAGCGAGAGCAAGATCGAGAGAGAAAGAACGAGAGATAGGGTATGTAGACAGAGAAGAAACTATGGAACTAAAAGAGGCAAAGGGGTTTTGCCTGCTACATGCATTGCCATGTACACCTGGGAGTGCACATATGTGTCTACCCATATAGGATTTGACCAATAAATACGAGATTTTGACCCGGTGGTCCTGATCTCCGTACACCTCTAGACCGAGGTGTACGGAGATTGGGCAAGACTAGAGAATGCGAGGTAGTTTACATTGTGAGGAGTATATATATATATATATATATATATATATATATTAAAACAACATTCATAATCATTGTAGATGGCAACGTCATCAACTAACATGGAGGAAAAGATTGCATGCTCGTGCACGCTCTGCAAGTATCCAATCCTGCGCAAACGTAGGATATGTAATGAGCATGTGCACAAGTACGGAGAGTTTGCTAGAGAAACCGTACAAAATCTGCGATACGACTCCTACGGAATGGGCATTGATTTTCGCGACATAGCACCTACATCTGAGAGAGAGAGAGAAAAAAGATTATGCGTGAAGGTCCGACCAATATAGAGCCATGGATGGAAACAGAAAAGGGCTTACAGACAGAAGACGACGGCATGGAGGAGATGCTGGATGCCTTCCTCCAGACAAGCGAGGAGAACGCGAACGAAGCAGCACCAGAAGCCGTGCGCCTATCTCCTGAAGACATGTTGAGGAAGTTGGCACGTCAACCAATCTATGAAGGCGCCAAAATATACGTGCTTCGTACTAGTCTGGCGTTTTTGAATCTTCAGTCAGTGTATGGGTGGTCAGATGCAAGCGTCACTGCTTTGTTTAGGTACGTAATTTACAAAAGAGATTTTCTGATTGCAACGTTGATGTGCACGGAGAGCTTTTTAATTTAATGTGGCTTAAACAGGTTATTGTGGGAGCAACTTCTTCCGGCTGGCAATGAAATGCCCCCCTCCAGGCCAGACGCAAAGCAACTTCTGACCTCATTTGGCTTGCACTACAACAAGATTAATGCATGTCCAAATGATTGCATTCTTTTTCGCAATGAATTCACAGATTGTTTGTCGTGTCCTAAGTGTGGAGCAATGCGCTACAAACAAGATGCAGTTGGCGAGACAGTGCCAGCTAAAGTGTTGCGGCATTTCCCTATTATTCCTAGGATAAAAAGCATGTTTCGTTGTGGTTCCATTGCAAAGTTGATGCGGTGGCATTCTACGAATAGATCCACTAACGCAACATTTAGGGTGCCCGCTGATTCGAAGGCTTGGAGGCACATTGAAGATACCTGGACACATTTTAAGAGTGAACCACGCAATTTGCGTTTGGGCATGGCAATGGATGGAGTCAATCCATTTGGCTTGAATTTGCTTTCACAGATCATCTAGACCGTTATAGTCCTTACCCATTTCTGCCAACGTTTTAGGATGGAACCCGTCACTTGCCTCATCTGTTGTATTTGGCACTATGATAGGTTCTCCCCTAGACTCATAGGCATTTGTGAGTCTTTCCTTCGTTTCTACTTGTTCCTCTAAAGTTGGTTGGATAGGGGTTGGAGCTTGTACTTCATGCCAATTTGTAGGTTTACCAAGCGGGTTTTCCATCAAAGATTGAGCTGTTTCAATCATCTTTTCTACACATTTCAAACCTCTGTTTTTCTATTTCAGCATATGGATAAGTCATCCATCTTTGCTCTTGGGTTTGGTTTTTTTTTTGTCTGGCTTCATAAGCTTTTAGAAGTGCATCCAACTACTCATTTACTTTGTCTGCCAGTACTAATCCTGCTGATCCTACACTTCTGGGTTCTGCTATTTCCTTGGATGCTATGGTTGCTGTAGTGTGTGAGCTTAGGCTACCTAGATCCTCTAATCCCTCTAATCTATCCTTTGTGTGTTTTAACTCCTTGGATAGAGCTGTTTGCTCTCGTTCTTTCTTGGCTTTCATACGCGCCTTTCTAGCTTTCCAAGTGCTTCTCTGATTTTTCATTTTTGAACTTGGCGCATCGGTTTTTGGCTCTTCAATTATGGGTTCGTTCGTCATTCTTTGAGCTTGAGCTCGTGTCACTGCCTGAATAGGTATGATTGTTTCATTTTCTGACCCTCCACTTGAAGGCACTGCTTCTAGTATGTTCAAGGTAGTTTTTGCTCCTTTGTCAGGGTTTTTTGGGCAATCAGGAATCAAATGAGTAATTCCACACTCGGTGCAATATGCGTTGACTCTAATGATTTCATCATGAGGACAGTCCCTTAGCCAATGGTCTCCACCACACTTGTAGCAGGGTCCTTTAGGCTGTTGAGGTGCTCCTTGAGATCCTCTTTGTTGGTATGCATGTCTCTGTCCACCCATGCCTCCGTTGGCTATGAACAACAATGTTTGTTCATCTAAGCTATATCTTCTTTCTCCTGCTGTCTGTGCAGCTGTTGGTGGTCCTGTATTTCCTATCATGCTCCATGGTTCTGGTGTCGAGGGTTCTTCCGGTGGATAATAGACAGGGTTTTCCGCATATCCATTGGGATCTTCATAATATGCATGCATAGGCACCAAAGCCTTCTCTTCTGATTCGGTTACGGTTGGTGTGTATCTTATGCCGACTGGTCGTAATCCTGGTAGGGGTGGTTGTTGTCCCAACACTGGTTGTGGTCTTTCTACACCTACAGGTCCTGGTAGGTTGCCTGCTTGATACCTAGGCATCGATGGAACTTGAGGAGAAGCTACCTGAGCTTGGGGAGCGTAAGTTCTTTCTCTCACATATCCCTTGTTGTAATAACATTCCTCCGTCCCATGGTTTGTCCATTTTTGTTCAATAACACACCACTTGGGCTATTTAGCCTGGGGTTTGGCGTACAAGTTAATATTTTTTAGCACTTCCTCTACAAGCTGCTGCTGGTTTACAGCTACTTCTCCTTTCTGGGTTGTCTTAGAAGACTTGCTTCCACTTTGTTGTGAAGATGAATCGTCATCAAGGTCCTTGAACTCCCCCTCTTTGTAGACCGCACAATTGTCCACAAGGTAAAGAGCCTTCTTAGTTAACTCATTCAACGTCCTGCTCCTCTTTTTATGTAAGTCCTTCTGGAGATCTGCATTCCTTAGTCCTTGGATAAATATAAGCATAAGTCTGGACTCAGTTGGCAGTTCTTCCACAGGGTAGAACTTAACATATCTTTTTAGTCTTAGGACTGCCTTTTTCACAAATTCCCCGTCTTTCTATTTGAATTTATGGATTTGTGAAACGGTATTATGAGCTATCCCCCTTTGTGAGAATTCCTCAATAAACTTGTCAAACACCTCCTCCATAGACTCAAAGTCTCTACGCTCCACATAGTCAAACCAAGTAGCAGCATCATCCTCTAAGGTTAGTCCAAACCTTGCAAATTGGGTAGGGAATTCTAATACCTCTTCTGTTCTAATTACACGCACAAAGACAGCTACATGATCTCTTGGATCTCTGTTTCCTGTGTATTTCTTGTTTACCCATTTTTGCACTTGAGAAGGTCTAATTCTACGATGGTCTACAAATCTCATCATTGGATCTCCACGTCCTAATCGATATACCTCCTCTGGTATTCTGTAGTAGGCTGGTTCCTCTCCCAATAGTGCTCCTAAGCCATAATTTCTAACAGTTCTTGCAAGAGATGGTTCATCTCTTCAAACTCGTTCTATGGGTGGTCTTCCACGTTCTATTGACCCTTAAGTCTTTGGCTTACTCTCTCCTTGATACCTTGAATAGAGTGGTGGTTCTTGCAAATCCCTTAGCCCTCATACGGCTTGATAACCATCTCGGTTTCGGTCTTGCTCCAATGTTGCACTCTGTCAAAGCCATACCTGCAATGATGGTTGAGTTGCTGGTTTGTTTTGGTTGTTGAATGTCTGCGTTCGGGTAGAATGTGAGGTAGTGTCATACTGTTCTGAAAAGGGATTTATCGACTTGTTAGGGGTGTAGGTGGCTCTTGGCACTTCATCGGGGTCATATGTTGATGCTCCTGGAATTGTTGCCTTTTCTACCTCCTCTGGGAGAATACGTTGGTATTCCCGCCCGTATCTATCAACAAAAACTATATCCTTCCCTATAGCAGTTTCATAAGAGAACAAGTAAAGAAACTTGTCCTTGCTTAACTCGGTTAAGTATGGTTCTTTGCAGTGAAAGTAAGAGACTATTCCCTCACTCTCATGCTTGTAGATTCCCACGTTCTCATTATAAGTTGAAACCCTGGTTGTTTTCTTATCATACATAAAAATTTCTCCAGGTCGATCAATGTTTGGTAGCGGTTCTTGAGTTTCTGAAACCATTTTCCCCTTCGCCACGTTATCTCCATATCTGTTGTAATCTTCAGGGTTACTAACTATCAGATAGTGATTTCCCTTTTCGTTTCAGAATCTATCTCCATCATCATAGACTCGAATTATCTCTAGTCTCTGAGCCGGCCTTTCTTCAATACAAATACACTTGCGTCCTCGATAGTCAGAATAAACTAGGGCTCCCCTCGAGTTTGTTCCTTCTAAGAAGATCACAGTGAACTTGGAATCATTCAATGGATTTAGGGAGGTGCTTCCTCCTAGCATTGTTCCATTATAGGTAAAACCTCCTGGCTGTTGACTACCCATCATGAAGAAAGATTTGTCTGACGAAGTGTCAGTATCACTATCCTCCTCAATAATCGGTGCTAGTGGATCTAGACTTGCCTGAGTTACACTCTCTTCGTGGACATTGAGCTACCTTGTTCACCTGCCACCTTTTGGTCTCTAAAAATGTATCTTCTTGATCTTAAATTCATCAAACTTATCAATGCAATTTATTACAAATCCAACCACTCACCTGGCAAAGGATCAGTCTCCGCACAACTTCTTGCTTTGCTGCTGAATATACCTGTACACAAGAGTTTAATTTCGGCAATAGAATCAAAGCATCTAACTGCTAGAGGTTATCTTAGTAATGATCGGTATAATTGGAGAGTTAATCTCAACCACTACTATATTTTATATACTACTGATGTTCTGATTAGGTCTGCTAATCTGGAACTATACTTCCCTTGGATGTTGGTCAATTTACGTGAAAAAGTCTAAATTCAGTCTTTGCTCCGTCAAATGGCCAAACAAGGTCCAAATTCACTTTTGAAAGAAGTTCTGGAAACCTTAATCCAAATGGAACCTCACTCTCTAAGCCCAGTCAAATTTTCTCTTCATTAAGCCCCAGTAGACATCCTATGGGTAGGATGTCTCCTGCTCTGTTTTGCCTGGATTCTTGCACTATGGATTCCCCTTGATGTGTTGCATGAGTCCACAACTGTTTTTACTTTTTTATTTGGACACATATAAGCTGGTCAATGGATCATAAATCTGTTCAGACAGCCTGCTGCTGCTGGTCTTGATCAGTCTAATCAACTCCAATTTGGACCGAAATTGACTAGGAGGCTTGCCTCAGGCTATACAACACCTTGCTATGCCCACAGTCAGTATCTGGATTCAATTTCTTGCTTTAGACATCCTACGCGTAAAGATGTCTTTTTGCCCAGAATGGCTTCAAATTCAAAGCACAGGCTCCCCTTGAGGTGCTGATCACTTTGGTATGCCCAAAATTAGGTTTGGAGTGCAAAATCACACAGATGACATCCTACGCGTAGGATGTCTTTTTGGCCTGTTTGACCCCAGACTTGACCCACAGCTTCCCCTTGATGTCAGCAACCCAGTGGTATGCTTAGATTTTGGTTTGGATTTCAAAAGTCCCCAATTTTAGCTATTCTAGCCTTTTTTCAGTCAAAAGTGCTAAAGTCTGCTTAGAACCCAACTTTCTCACCCAAATGAGATGAAACCTCTCTCTGTCACTCAATATATCATGCAGATCATGCTCATGCAGACATCCTATGGTTTTGGTCTTAAAATAATGCTTTGGCACAATTTGGGTAGGATGTCTGGCAATTTTAGTCTATCTGGCCTTATCCTGCCAAGATATGGTCAAATTTCAACTTTCCAGGTGAAAATAGGGTAAACCCCACCTTCTGAACACACTGGTCTACTCAAAATTCCAAAATTCCCACCAGATTAGCCTGTAGTAGACATCCTACACGTAGGATGTCTCCTAGCTTAAAATTAAAATTTTTCCTGACAGAAATGCTCCTGATGCTCTGCAGCTCTATCAGAAACACTCACAGTAACTTTTGGACTTCACTTCAGCTTTCAAACACACTTTTGCTTCTTTTTGCATCTTTTACAACCTTGTGATGAATCTACCAAGCAAGTATACATGCATGAAGTGCTCTAGATCCTGAATCATGATGTCCTACTTACTCTACTCCTACTCATCATGTGAAATGGTGATAATGGTGTTTTGGTTGCTTTCTGGCCTCACACGAACTCTCAAGCTCTCCTCTCACCGCTTCTACCACTCCAACTCCTACTCAAGAACTCAACTAATATCTAAAGATATCTCAGTCTACCTAAATCTACCTAAGTCGAAGGATCTAGGCCAGACTCCCTCTAAGACCTAGAGAGTTCTCCATCCTCTGATCCTATCTAAATGTAAAAAGAGACTCTTAGCAAGCCAAAATCCCTATCCTCAAGGATTAGTCTCGGTCACCTACCTAAGGTTTTCGTCCCCGGCAGCGGCGCCAATGTTGGACGGATACGCCACGACGGACGTCAGCACAGCGAGAACTCACCTAACAAGATTTGTCATCTAAGCACGAAGCTCGACCCGCAGGCGCGTGGAAGCAAGCATAGGGTGTTAAAATACACTGAACCGACTCCTAACTAATTTCTAGAGAGGTCTCTACCCAATGTGTAAGTCACAGTCTTCAGGAGTGCATAAGAGGAAACTTTCTACAACGCTTTCTAGAGTGGAACACCCATCAAACAATCTCGAAACACCAAAGAACTTGAAGGAGACCCTACTAACACCAATAGGTCACTCTCCCTAAGGTCTATGAACCAAAACTCCAACCCAAAACACACGGTGCAAAATCACGTAGGATGTCTGGCCGAAATTTGCAGGTCTTCATTTCCAAAATCTAAGGTGCCTAATGTGTAGCTCTACTCAATGTGAACGCGTGGATATGCTGCAATGCAAAATTGGACAACGTATGCTCACCGAATCACCAGATGAAGCTCGTAGATGGAGCTCGCAAAACCGGACCGTACGCGCACAATGTAGGTAGCGGCGCGTAGCTCTCGTTGGGGGCAACATGCTTCACTTCTTCGCACTCAATTCGACCATCGGTGCACACGTAGCGTCAAGATGAAGCTGACACTCTCTCTCGTACACAGTACGCTCACTCACAAACTTCCCACTTTTCTAAAATGACAAAGGTTTTTTCATTAAGGTCAAAAAGTGGTATAAATACCTTACCATTCTCAAACCCTAAAGTTCCAAATTAACCATCTACTCAATCTATATGTCAAAACTGGGATACAATCTGGAAACTTCTGTAAGCCCCAGTATTTACAAGGTGAAAGGTCGGGTTTTCTCAATAAATAAATAATTACAAAAAATGATGATCTGCCGAGTAGTCAGTTTCCATAGGGTGTGTCCAGCTTCTAACACTCCCTTAGAGAGAGAGAGAGAGAGAGAGAGAGAGAGAGAGAGAGTTTATTTTTGTTGAGGTTACTTGTGACAAAGGGGTGGCGTGACTTGCAATCCGCACCGCACCAAATTCAACCTATTGATTCATGGCTAACTTTTAGAATAGTTGGTGCTAAAAAAAGGCCTCAAGGTAAAGCTCTAGTATGTAAGGAGTATCTACCAAGTCCTCCTTATTCATCCACTTGGAATAAAAATTCGGATAACTCATGAACTCAACCAAATACCGTCGTGTCAGCTTACCTTTCACTTTTCCTTCCTTGTGAACCAGGACTTGTTGGAGAACGAGTATCTCTTCCATCTCTTCCACTTCTAGTTTCTCATCTTGCTTCTTATTAATTGGCTCTCATCTTTGAAAGGTCTCAATAGACTCACATGAATGCATTGGGAATCTTCCAAGTCTTTGTTAACTTTATTCTGAAGGATACATCATTTATCTTTCCTGTATCTAAAAAGGTCCATACAGTAGCACCCATTCATCTTCCTTGAGCTACAAATTATGTCAATGCTTGTATGCCGCCTTCTTGTGCCATGCTTGAGACTTCTCCAAAGTCTTTCATACCTTACCAGAAGTAGTGTCCAGATCCTATGTATACTGATCAGCCTAAAAAATATTATCTCCAGTGCTCAAAATGGGTGGAACCTTTCTGAAACCCTCGATAATCTAAAATGATGCCTTCCCCATAGACATGTGAACTATGTTGTTGTAAGCAAAATCCACTAAAGGTAAAAAAACTCCCACTCAGTCTTTTGGTTAGAGATGTATGACTTTAACAGGTCCCAAACCATTGAATTGGCTGTCTCTAACTACTCATCTATATGTGAATGAAACAATATACAATACAATTCTTTGTGCTCCTTCAATACTAGCTAGTGCAATGAAGATAGAATCTTCAAGCACTAAGCAAAACACTTATTAAACACAACATCAATTCCCTCACGGTCTCAGACCCAAGACCTCACACACCTTCAAAGATGGTGAGAACTAGCAGGGTATGAGAGTAGATTGAGAGGAAGGAGTAGTCTTACGAGAAATATATACATCTCCTCACATAATCACTCATTTTAGCATAGCTTAGATTAGTAATTAGAATGGTAAAGGAGATGAGCATGCATTGAAGCTTGGCTCTTGGTTGTATTTGCATCACAAAGTGAAGAGTTGTTGGTGTAGGCCTCCCTTGTCACAAGCTTGGAGTAGGTGATAAGCTTTCCATTAAATCTTGAGAGAGAGAGAGAGAGAGAGAGAGAGAGAGAGAGTCTTCTTGCTTCACACATGAGTTTTTGTGAGTGTGTGTGGATAATGCCTTGAGAAAATCAGCCCCCTCTCTCTATTGGTCGACCCCTCTTGCTATTTGCTCATGCTACAACCCTATTGGCCCTTTCTAGGCTTAGCCAATGAGTATTAAGAAGCATAAGTGATAGCCTTCTGACATGTGTCCCCCTTTCCCCTTTTGTGAGAGCTTTAGGTAATTAATAAATGCAACTAAACTCTCATTGGATCCCTTTGCCTCCTGGCCAATAGGAATCAGGCAAGCCATTGGGCTGTTGAATGCTTATTGGACCCCTTGGGAGACTGTCCAATTGTCTTCTAGAGAGCTCAATTCTTATTGGTTCTTTTATTAAGTGTTTTTAAATTAATTAAATTAGATTTACTCTAGCCTAATGCTCATTGGTCCACCTCCATGGCCATCCAATAGGATTTGAGTACACCTTGTGAGCATCTGGGCTAGGGAGGTGATATGTGTCCCTCTTTCCCCTTTGTGTAAAGGAGCCTTTGAGTTTTTGTGTGTGTGTGTGTGTTTTTCTCTCATCTCCTACTTCTAGGGCTCGCTCCCTCGGATGTAGGGATGCATGAAAAAATTTTGGGCACACACAAAGCATCCAATTTCCCTAGTGTTTGACCTTTGGACACAACCTTTGAATTTTGGAACCTTAGCATTTTGGAAGTCTTAATGGGCTAAACCTTAGGGTCTTTTAAGCCCATTTTTTCACATAGCTATTTTGAAGATGCCCCCCCCTTTTCCTTCTTTCGATCCCTATTGTGGCCAGTCTGCCAGCTTAATCAATATTCTAGCTTTTTCTCCCCTGGTACTTCCCCATATTAAATGATCAGTTTAACATGAGAAAATCATTTAGGAGAATTAGATATTAATTATTGTCCTTGACTATGTGGTAGCGAAGATAAAGCATATTCATTAGACCTTTTCCTAGCAGGTAGAGGATATTCCCTATGTTACCCTACGACATTGTTCCAGAATAATGACTAGTCCATTTGGCCCTTGAGAGCCTAAGCTTCCGCAAGCATGTCTGCACATTTAGTGCTATCAATCTTCCATAGTAGAGTGACAAGCTCTACTTGGTGTTTGGGAAACGTCGTCTCTGCAAACGTGATCTAAGCATGCATACTACTTCATTTTTGTGCACAATAAAGAAAAATGAGTCTTATAAGACAAAACTTTGTTCATTTTTAACATTTGTAAATTTGCTTACTCTAGGGAAGCATTGTAAGCATTGACAAGGTTTAGGTTATCCTTTAATTGTATGCCTTGCATCCATCTATCATCTTCAAAAGGATAATTCTTAAACTTAATAAGATATTTCCGGACAGTCTTACTGCCTCTTAGAACCTTGTCTTCATGTCAGAGAATGGACTCGAGCTGCAGCACCTCTTCTTGGTCCTCGATCTTTGGTGGGTCTTCAATAGTTAGTTCTTGAGGTGGATCTCCTCTATAAGGCTTTAATAGGCTCACATGGAAAGCATTTTTAATGAGCCAATGGTTGGGAAACTTGAGTTGATAGGCCATCTCATTGATTGGCCTCAGAATCTGGAAGGGACCATAGTACCTTTTTGCTAATTTAGCATAGTACTTTTAGCGTCCCGTAGGATTCTTGCCCATTGTGTGCCTTAATCGATCCTTGGGAAATTTGAGTAAGACCCAATCATTTTCTTTAAAGGCTTGGGCTCTTCTGTGCTTATCAGCAACAGCCTTTTGCCTTTGCTATGAGATAGAGATAGCATCCTTAATAATTTGGAAAGATTCTTCTAGGTCTCGGCTATACTCATCTGCAACAAAGATCTTCCTGTGTACATTAAGTAGCAGGGGACTTTTTTATCTTCCCTCAATCACCTCAAGAGGTGCTTTTCTCGTGGAAGTACGTACAATGTTATTGTAGGCATACTCCACTAAGGGTAAGTACTTCTCCCATTGGGATATTTGATCTACTTCCGTTACATAGGCTTTTAGTAGATCAAGAATTGTTAGGTTATCTATTTCACTTTTGTTGAAGATGATGAAACAGGAAACAGAAGGAAGACAACAACTCAGAGTAGGAAGAAGATGGAGAAGGAGAAGACACAGAGCTTGCGTACGAGATCTCTGTAGTCTCTCTCTCTATATTAGAATAATAGTGTATCTACAAACTCAGAGCTACAAAGCTTATATGAAACCCTAAGAGATAAGGTGTCCTTTCACACCAAATGTCCAAGGGGAAAAACCCAGTGGGAGAAAAGTGCCCCTGGTGAAGCGCGTATACACACTAACACTACTACATGTCTACAAATCCCCCCTGTAGTGATAGTGTGAATTCGTACAAGGTAGCAGATCATCATGTGTATGAGAGTAAGACCAAAGCTTTTCGGAAAGCTTCAAACTTTTCTCGTGATAACGCCTTCATAAATAGATCTGCAATGTTATCCTGTGTAGGACAGTAAGTTAGTGTGATCTCCCCTGCATGTAGCCTTTCCTTGACATAGTGGTAGTGAACCTCTATGTGCTTTGTTCTTGCATGAAATATTGGATTCCTTGCAACTGCCATAGCACTCTGACTGTCAATGAAAATGGTAGTGGGTGCCTGTTGACACTCACAAAGATCTGCCAATAACCTGCGTATCCATACACAATCAACTGTTGCCGTGAAAGTTGCCCTGTACTCAGCTTCACAAGTTGATGTAGCCACTGTGGGTTGCTTCTTGCTTAGCCAAGATATACATGCATTTCCCAAGAAAAAACAATTGCCACTTGTGGAATGTCGTGTGTCAAAATCACCAGCCCAATCTGAATCGCTGTAACCAAGAAGCTGCATAGAACTGTGCTTTCCATACATATCCCCCCTTGGAAAGAACATGGCAAGATTAGGGGTACCTGAAAGGTAACGAAGTATGCGCTTCACAGCCTGCCAATGATGCATACCTGGGTTGTGCATATATCTGCTTGCTTGTGAAACCCCAAATTCAATGTCTGGACGAGTGTTGCCTGCCAAATATATCAAGCAACCAACCGCTGCTGCATAAGTATGTACATCAAAAGGTTCTCCAGCATCGTGCATGCTCAACTTTGATCCAGTTTCTACGGGTGTAGAAATTGGTTTACAATTTTGCATACCAAACTTGTCCAAAATTTTATGCAAATATTTTTCCAGCAACATGTATATGCCATCCTCTGATTGCACAAACTGAATACCCAAGTAATAATGTAGCAAACCAAGATCATACATCTCAAAGGTTTTTCTCAAAGCATCTTTAAACGCTTCAATTTCATTTGCATTATTGCCTGTAAGAAGCATATCATCCACATAAAGTGTTAGCATAATGAGAACTCCATCTCTCTTTTTGACATACAAAGTACTTTCTGTTGGACTATTCTGAAATCCCTGGCCAATCAAATAAGTATGTATCTTCTCATACCATGCTCTTGGAGCCTGTTTGAGACCATACAAAGCTTTACGCAATCTACATACCTTTTGCTCTTGACCTTTTACAACAAAACCACTTGGTTGAATTACATAAACTTCTTCCTGCAAATCACCATTCAAAAAAGCAGTTTTGATATCCAACTGATGCACTTTCCAACCATGATGAGCAGCAATTGCAACTAGTGATCTAACTGTGGACGCACGAGAAGTGGGAGCAAAGGTTTCATCATAATCTATGCCTTTCTATTGCGCATAGCCTTTTGCCACAAGCCTTGCTTTGTACCTGTCAACAGTACCATCTTGTTTCCTTTTTACCTTAAAAACCCACTTTGTACCAATAGGTTTTTTACCTATAGTCAAGTCCACTAGATCCCATGTATGATTCTTATGAATAGAATCAATTTCTTGCTGCATAGCATCTTTCCACTGAACACACTCTAAAGCTTGTTCAAATGAATCAGGCTCATCTGCATCACAAAGAGTGCTAAAGCAAGCCAAATCTACTTGCTCTCTGCCAAAAGTAGTACCAACACGTGTTTTTCGTGGCAACGGTGCATCCAACTTGCTATCCTGCAAAGTTTTTTGAACCCATTTAGGCAAGGTTCTTTCTTCCCTGAGAACTTCTTGCTCTTCACGCACAATTTACTCTACATCATGAGGTGTCACATGCTGATCAAAAGATTGATCAAGATTATCAACCTGTTGTGATTCTTGATTCTCCACAAAAGAAGGAAGCAAATCTTCAAATACATCATGTGTCTGCATATGCGGTACATCAAAAGCAACCATAGGTTGAGCAGTAGTTTCTGCAAAAATTACATCACGACTTTCAAAAATCTTGTTTGTAGCAGGATTGTAAAGTATATAACCTTTACTTCCACTACTGTACCCCACAAATATACATTTGATTGCCTTATCATCAAGCTTCCCATGTAACTACTGAGGGATGTGAGCATAAGCAAGACAACAAAAAACACGAAGATAACTGACTGAAGTTTTTCTGTCATACCAAGCTTCAAATGGAGTAATGGTACGAGTAGGACACCTGTTCAAAACATGTGCTGCACAAGCAACTGCCTCCATCCATAGCTTATGAGGCAAACTCTTAGCCTTGAGCATACATCTAGCCGTCTCCATTAAAGACCTGTTCTTCCTTTCTACAACACCATTCTATTGTGGTGTGTATGGCATAGTGCATTGGTGTTTAATGCCTTTCTTTCCCAAAAAATCCTTAAATGCACCTGACATGTATTCACCTCCTCGATCGGTACGAAGAGTCTGTACTTTGCAACCTATTTCATTTTCAACCATGGCGACATAATGTTGAAAAACTGCAAACACGTCTGACTTTGGTTTGAGTGGATACACCCAAAAAAACCTGGAAAAGTCATCAATGAAGGTCACAAAATAAAGGCTGTTTCCCAAAGATGGCGTCCTCATAGGACCACATACATCACTGTGTACAAGCTGCAACTTTCGTGTCGCTCTAACTGAACCATCCTGCGAAAATGCAAATCTGTGCATCTTTCCAAGAACGCAACCTTCACATACATGTCTTGGTGGCATCTCCAATAAAGAAAAATCATGCACCATATTATGACGTTGTAAATTCATCAAACTGCCATAACTAACATGCCCGAATCTAGCATGCCACAACTCAGCATCCTACACGGCCTGAGTCTTTGTTTCTATAATACATACCTGAATCTGATTTTCATAACGATCTAGCACAAATAGTCCATTTTCCAGCGTACCTGTAATGATAAGAGAATAACCATTCTCTCAATCTCGTACAACACATCTGTCATTCTCAAAAATGACTCGAAGACCATTTTTTGCAAGAGAGGATACAGACAACAAATTCTTCTTGATCCCTGGAACATATAAGACATCTGGCAAGCATAAATCTGAACCATCTGAAATGGTAATCAAAATATTACCAACGCCTTTGATTGGATAAGAAGCATTATTTGCACATGTCACCTTCTTTCCTGCTGGAGCTGCATCCAATGAACAAAACAAATCCTTCCTTGAAGTAATATGCCTGGATGCACCACTATCAAAGTACCAAATCATTTGTGTCTTGTCAACACTGTAAGCAGAAAAATCTGAACATACTACAAAAGCATAAGAATCCTGCACAAAGTTTACAGACTCTTCTTTAGATGTAGAAGAATCACCAAAAGCTGAAACAACCAAACTTGACTCTTTCTTCTTTTCTTTAGCAATTCGCTTTTTACACTCACTAATGTAGTGACCAGGTTTCTTGCAGTAGTGACATTTACCTTTCTTCTTGGACTTGTCGGAATCACCTTTAGACTTCTCTGAAGACTGTCCTGCACCAGACTTGGAGTAATGAGCACTCTCTTTACCCTTGTTTTTGTTCTGTACAACAAGAGCATGATCCATACCATCCACCTGTAAAGACTTGTTCTTACGTTGTTAACCCTCACGGCTCACAGACACCCATCACCTACGATGGACGCGTATTATGTATTTGGTAGAGTCAGGTACCGGGCTTGTCGGACCAATAGGAAAAGGGTAAGAGTGATCGTCGATGAGAGGCGCACTCTAACTGGGACATTCAAGGGATTAGTTGGCTAAGCATGGGCGCCCAAGTGTGAATGGGGTGAGCTCCTATAAAAGCCAACTAAACCTAATTTTTACTCATTCTCTCATTTGTGCAATAGAAGAGTGCTCTTGCTCCATCTCCATCTTCTTCTTCTTCACCTCCTTGTGTGTGTGTGTGTGTGAGAGAGAGAGAGAGGGAGAGTGTGTGTGCGATCGAGCATTACGAAGGCACGACGGCGGCGAAGCGGTTGAGCGCGGCACAATTGCAGCTTCTTCTTCATCGCGGCGAGGAATCCACCACGAAGGCGAGCGTAGAGCGGTGAGTGACACACCCTTTGTTTCCTTGAGCTTGCTAGTTTAGGCTTGTTGTGTGCTTGGAGCCGTTTGTGGCTCGCACACGGTGTATTGGCAAGTCCCTTGCTTCGACAGTGAGGCAAGGAGCGCACATACATGATTGATCCTCCTGCAATAGCAAAGCCACTAACTCTTCAAAATGAAGAGGCTCAGGATTAGCTCGCAAAGACAGAGTCAAAGAAGTCTGAAAAGTCAGATAAGATGGTGGTAGTGAATTGAGTGTTTTGGAAACCAAGTCCTTCTCTGGAATCACTTCATCAATTCTAAGCAATTGCTCTTTAAGATCCCTGATTTTTGTAAGATGCTCGACAATATCGTCACCTTCGTCCATCTGTATTTTGTCAAGTTATTTCTTCAAAAACTCTATTCTGGTAGCGTTTCTTCCTCCAAACATAGCTTGCAGAGTGCTCCAAGCATCCTCAGAAGTTCTGCAAGATCTGATATGTGGTGTGATTGTCCTCTTTATGGTTAAGGCAATCACAGCCATAGCCTGTGCATCTTTAGTATCCCATCTCTTTTGCTCTGGAGTGACTTGTGAGGGTCCTACAGCAACAGCTGCACCATGACCAGGCGTGGCAGGTGCAATGCTACCTAGACGAACTTCATCTCCAGATACATAATCCCACAATCCTTTACCAACCAAAACATTTTTGGCCATAAAAGACCAAAGAGAATAGTTGGTACCATCCAATTTGTCTTCGGATGTAAACGCACCAAAAATCTCTTTCTCCATAGATTGAGTCATACTGTGGATGCACACAAGAGAGAAAAAGAACCTCCAAGAGATTCAAAAATCTCCTCTCCAATCCAAGAAAAAATCTACACAAAATCTCAGCACAAAGCTAAGACAAGCTGCTTCCCAAAAGAACTGTTTATCTGAAGAAAATCTGTCAAAAAGCACACCCTCTTGATCTAAATGCCTCCGAAAAGTAGCTTCTGCTACGCTGCTCAGAACAAAATTCTAAGGGCTCGAACGGCTTTGAAAGGGGGGTAAAACCCCAGGTCACCTAATCAGAAAGCTCCCGGAACGTTGAGGATGCTCCCACAAGCAAATTTTCCGAAAACTGCCTGAAAACTGCGATTGCGCTCGCGGATGTGAAAACGCAAGTAGAGGCTCTGGAAATCACCTCGCTCTGATACCAATTGTTGAAGATGATGAAACAAGAAACAGAAGGAAGACAACAACTCAGAGTAGGAAGAAGATGGAGAAGGAGAAGACACAGAGCTTGCGTACGAGATCTCTGTAGTCTCTCTCTCTGTATTAGAATAATAGTGTATCTACAAACTCAGAGCTACAAAGCTTATATGAAACCCTAAGAGATAAGGTGTCCTTTCACACCAGATGTCCAAGGGAAAAAACCCAGTGGGAGAAAAGTGCCCCTGGTGAAGCGCGTATACACACTAACACTACTACATGTCTACAACTTTGGCCATCCGTTTGCCGGTGATAGGTTGAAGAGAAGTTTAGACTTGTTCCTAAATTCTCAAAGAGACCCTTTCAAAAATTAGTGGTCATTCTAGGATCTCTTTCGACACTATGGACATTGGCAAGCCATGGTACTTGAAGATTTGTGAAATGAAGAGGGTTGCCATTTGATGGGCTTTGATAGTCCTTTTGACATGTATAAAATGAGCTTGTTTACTGAACCGGTCTACTATCATCCATATTCTCGTATTCCCAGGGATAGACTTAGGCAATCCAAAGATAAAATCCATGGATATGCTCTCCCATGGTGAATTAGGGATTGTCAAAGGTTGAAGCAATCCATGTTGCTTCCCTCTATCAAAATTCGTCTTCTGGCATACCACACATTTAGAGACATACTCTTGTATGTTTACTTTCATGGTAGGCCAATAGAAATATGTTTCAATCCCTTTTAGTGTAGACTGAATCCCTCTATGCCCCGCATAAGGAGAAGCACGAGATTCATACATTACTTTCTCATGTAGTGAGTTAGTAACACATAGTCTATTGCCATAGAGAAGATAACCGTTCCTCTTTCTTCCCTAATGCAAGGGCTGAAAGCACATCTCTAAAGTTGGGATCAATATCATACTCATCTATCATAGAAGACAGATCATTGTGAGTTGCTATGGAAACCGCACTCACTCTCGGTCGTCTTGAGAATGCATTAGCTACTTGATTATGCTTGCCAGCAATGTGAGCAATATGAAAATGAAATTTTGAAAGTAAATCTGCCCACCTCATTTGTTTGTCAGAGAGCTTGGTCTGCGTCATGAATTACTTAAGACTTTGGTGATCCGTTTGCACAATGAAAGGAGTCACCAATAAATAGTGCTTCCATGAGTCTAAGGTATGTAGAACTCCAAGGAGTTCCTTTTCATATGTGCCTAGAGATTTCTCAATAGGGTCAAGCCTTCAAATTTCATAGGCTCTTGACCCTCAACTTTCATAGGCTATGGCATGCCCTTTTTGGAGCAAAACAACTCCAAGGCAATCACCCCCGGGGAGGTCACCTAATAAAAATGTAACCTATCACGTGAGTTCAACAGAAGGGTATTTAAAGTTCTTGAAACTTACAAAAATATATATACAAAAGGGCATTATTTTTTCAAATCTGATAAGAAATTACATATTTTAAAACTAAAGGGTATATTATATTCCTAAAAAAATTCACAGATAAGGGGTTTTACAAACATGTCTTGAACGCACGTGATATGGTAGTTTTACACATAGTGAACCCCCCGAGCAATCACCACAAGCATCACATTGGACCTCAAATGGCTTTGAGAGATCCGGTAGTGTAATCACAGGTTAAGAGATAAGCTTTTCAAAAGCATTATTCTCCTTGGCAAACCATGCATACCTAACAATTTTCTTTGTTAGGTCATGTAATGGTCCTACAATTTGTGAGAACTTTTCTATGAAGCTTCTATAATATGCACACATACCTATAAAGCTTCTTAGTTCATGAAGATTCCTTGGTGTAGGCCATCCTTTTATTACCTCTAGTTTTGATGGATCCATTTGGATGCCATCTTGAGAGAATGTGACCTAAATACTGAATGTCTTGTAAGAAAAATTCATTTTTCTTTCGATTAAAATAAATTTTATTCTCTCTTAAAACTTGAAATATTACCTGGAGGTGTTGCTTTTGTTCGTCTAATGAATTAGAGTAGATGATGATATCATCAAAGATCATTTCAGTATAGGTTCGGTGAGGACTGAATAACTTCTCCATCAAGTGGTTGAATGTGGCTGGTACATTGGTCAAGCCAAAAGGCATGACAATATATTCGTAAATACCAAACGTAGTGCGAAATGCGGTCTTTACAATGTCTTGATCAACTATCCTTATTTGATGATAGCCACTTTTTAGGTCAATCCTACTGGAATAGGTCGATTCTTGTAGCTTATCAAATAGGTCTTCTACCCGTGGAATGGGAAACCTATTCTTGATAGTGATCCTATTTAGTGCTCTATAGTCGACACACATACGATATGTGCCGTCTTTCTTTTGCACTAATAGCACAGGTGAGCAAAATGGAGATGAGCTAGGCCTAACCATGCCCTTCTCAACTAACTCATGTACTTGCCACATAATCTCCTCTTGTTGAGCTTGAGAAACTCTATAAGGAGGTTTATTAGGTGGTGAAATTCTTGGAAGAAGTTCAATTGCATGGTCATCATTTCCTCGTTTAGGAGGTAGCTCAGAAGGGATGTACCCCTTGAGAAAATTGGATAACTCTAATTCCTTCTGAGTGTATATATTTTCTTTTTCTAAAACATTAGGTTCATTTTGAGAATCTTTAACAAAAATCATGTAACAGAAATAGAGCTCTTTATTGACTTATTGAAAGCTTGCGTATGTACAATGGGTATGGTGTTACCCCATTTTCTTACCGTCTATGTACATATCTTTTTCCCTCTACCTAAAGTAAATTTTCCTTTCAAAGAATTTAACATTGGCAGCCATGAGATCAAACCATGGCGCCCCTAGGATAACATCCTCATTCTTGAGAGGAAACATAACGAAGTCCTCTTTGTCCACATAGCCTTGGACATGGAGCCTCAATTTCCCAATTAAGGGAGTGACTTTAGCTTCTTGCCCATTAAAAGCACCGTATGCAAGTAGGACATCTCCCATCTCATAGGCTTGTATGCCTAGCTTGGTGGCCAACTTTGTGGATATCAAATTGTGAGTAGAACAAGGGTCAAAGAGAATAAAAGCATCATGTTCTCTTACCTTTCCCCAAGCATGGAATAGAGGACATCCTTTCTGGTGAGTTTCCTCCTCTTGGATTTCGACCAAGGTAGCTCTAGGAGGTTCATGGGGGGTGTTCTTTTGGGGATAAGCACAGTACACATGCCCTTGCTTGCCGCACTTGAAACATCGGTTATCCTTGCGATAACGCTCAAGCTCTTTAGGAGAGAGTTTGTTTTTGCCTTTATAAACTCCCTTCTCCTTAGCTTTGTTGGAATTTCCCTTAGGAGACTTTTGGACATTGTCCTTCCCTTTAGGCTCATTGGAATCCTTGTTTTCCATGGGCTTAGAATTTCTTTTAGCCCCTATTTGGAAATTGATTCGAGAAGCCACCATAGTATGGTGTATAACCGCCGATATGGTGCGTGGCCTTTGGGAGTTGACATACTCCGCCATTTTTTCAGCTAAGCCCGCACAAAATTGTTGCTTTTGCTCTCCAAAATTCAACTTTTTGAAGACAATGGCTTTGAGTTGTAAGTTCCAAAACTTGTCTACATATTTGTAAATGGATTCGTAGGGAGAGAGCTTCAAGCTTCGCCATTTGGTGAGTACTTTTTCTTTGGCATCGGTGTCCAAAAATTGCTTCATAATGGAAACTCTTAAAGCTTTCTATGTTCATGGAGCTTCACCGTTGGTCCGTAGGCTAGACCACGAATGCCTGGCGGACTTTTGAAGTGCATAGCTACATGGCGTAGCTTAGAGGACTTTGTGAAGCCCTCATCTCCAAACGCCGCATCAAACTGTTGGACGAAGGCCAAGACTTTGCCCGTAGCACCAAAGGTGCCATCGTAGGTAAGGAAAGAGATACTCTTCCCTACCTCTTTGAACTTCTTGAGCTTGGACGACCTCTTCCATGTGGCATAGAATTTCCTATGGCCTCTTCTTTTTTATGGTTTAAAAGTTGCACCATCGCTTTCTTCAGAGGATGAAGAATTTGAGGAAGATGGAGAAGGGAGTGACCTCTTTCTTGCCTTTTTCTTGCCTTGATCTTCTTTATTTGCACCATCACTTTCATAAGACAAGAGGATGAAGAAGATGGAGAAGCGGATGTCCTCTTTCTCACCTTTTTCTTCTCTTGATTTTTTTTATCCCTCTTTGAATTATGGTGTGGACAAGTGTGAGATGGTCTTCTCCGTTCTAGAGGTGATGGAGAGTGTTTCGCCTGCCGTCTTTGTGGAGCCATCTCCACCAAGGTGGTAGGAGACTCACTTCTTTCTTGTTCCTATGGTGGAGGCTCTTGAGTTCTCCTTTGAGAATGATATGCGTCATCAAGAAGCAAATTTCTGAGCCCTTTGTATGGATCCTCTTCTTCTTCCCAAATTGGAGAGACATCTCTTTTGGAAGTCTCACAAGGAGGCTTCCTAGGTGCTCTCTCGTCATGGTGGGGAGCTTGGAGAATCCCATGAGCACGAAGATGCCATTGCACTTCACTTTGGAGGGATGGATTGCCCATAGCTTGTTGAAGACTAGAAACAAGGCAATTAACAAGCATAGGGGCATCATTAGTAGCCTACACCCTAGCAAAATCAAAGTTATCAACATTAATTTCACTCTCTTTATTATTGTCAGCCATTCTAACAACTTTTAGGTGTTAATTTTTTAGGTGTACTTTGGCACTTCAAGCCCTAGTTGCTACTCCTCTTTACCCCTTTAGAAAAATTAATCAAGCTACTATACCCGTGGCTCGAATACCAGTAATTGCAAGGAATAGAAGAGAGGGTCTTTCAACACCAAAATAGCACCGCCTCATGTTAGGCTTCTAATAGCTCATAGTGGTTAAGCCGTAGGAAAGCCTCGTAGGATTTCACTACTAAGACCGTAGCTCTCGACAGTGACGCCCCATTATCTGCACGAAGACAGGCGCACTGCAAGGCTAAAAAATCCCTATTCTTCTTACTCAAATGCAATTAATAGTACCAACCATTTATAGCTAGCTTGAGGACCCCCCTTCTTGAGCAAGAAAAGAGAAACCTTGTGCTCTGATACCAATGTAACATTTAATGTCCTAGTAACTTGTGTGTAGCGAAAAATAGCATGGACATAGTGAGTATTTCATTAGAATAGATTTCTAACGAGAATACCAAGAGTGCTTGGGTGGAGAGAGCAACAAAAAGTACAACACCTAGTTAGATAGCATGAACAATACTTCAAAAGAGAGAGAAATCAAGCTATTGACAACAGTTGAGGACTGGATTTTCATGGAGCCGGTTCCCCCTCCAAAAGGCTTTGTATTATGTTTCTCCCATCAAGAGAGACATTTTACAATACAATCCGTTGTGCTCCTTCAATACTAGCTACTGCAATGAAGATAGAAGCTTCAAGCAATAAGCAAAACACTTATTAAACACAACATCAATTCCCTCACAGTCTCAGACCCAAGACCTCACACACCTTCAAAGATGGTGAGAGCTAGCGGGGTATGAGAGTAGATTGAGAGGAAGGAGTAGTCTTACGAGAAAGATATACATCTCCTCACATAATCACTCATATTAGCATTGATTAGTTTAGTAATTAGCATGGTAGAGGAGATGAGCATGCATTGAAGCTTGGCTCATGGTTGGATTTGCATCACAAAGCCAAGAGTTGTTGGTGTAGGCCTCCCTTCTCACAAGCTTAGAGTAGGTGATAAGATTTCCATTAAAGCTTGAGAAGGAGAGAGAGCGAGAGAGAGAGAGAGAGAGAGAGAGAGAGAGAGAGAGAGAGAGAGAGAGAGAGAGAGAGAGAGAGAGAGAGAGAGAGAGAGAGAGAGAGAGAGAGAGAGAGAGTCTTCTTGCTTCACACATGAGTTTGTGTGAGTGTGTGTGGATAATGCCTTGAGAAAATCAGCCCCCTCTCTCTCTTGGTCAACCCCTCTTGCTATTTTCTCATGCTGCAACCCTATTGGACCTTTCCAGGCTTAGCCAATGAGTATTAAGAAGCATAAGTGATAGCCTTCTAGCATGTGTCCCCCTTTCCCCTTTTGTGAGAGCTTTAGGTAATTACTAAATGCAACTAAAATCGCATTGGACCCCTTTGCCTCCTGGCCAATAGGAATCAGGCAAGCCATTGGTCTGTTGAATGCTCATTGGACCCCTTGGGAGACTGTCCAATAGTCTTCTAGCTGAGAGCTTGATTCTTATTGTTTCTTTTACTAAGTGTTTTCAAATTAATTAAAGTAGATTTTATCTAGCCTAATTCTCATCAGTCCACCTCCATGGCCATCTAAATGGATTTCAGTACACCTTGTGGGCATCTGGGCTAGGGAGCTGACATGTGGTCCCTCTTTCCCCTTTGTGTAAAGGAGCTTGTGTGTGTGTGTGTGTGTGTGTGTGTGTGTGTGTGTGTGTGTGTGTGTGTGTGTGTTTGTGTATTTCTCTCTCATCTCCTACTTCTAGGGCTTGCCCCCTCCTATGTAGGGATACATGAACACTTTTTGAGCACACACAAAGCATCCAATTTCCCTAGTGTTTGACCTTTGGACACAACCTTTGAAGTTTGGAACCTTAGCATTTTGGAAGTCTTAATGGGTTGAAACTTAGGGTCTTTTAATTAAGCCCATCATCGCACATAGCTCTTTTGTAGATGGCCCCCCCTTTGGATCCCTATTTTTCCTCCTTTGGATCCCTACTGTGTGGCCGGTCTGCCAGCTTAACCAATATTGTAGATTTTTCTCCCCTAGTACTTTCTCATATTAAATGATCGATTTAACATGAGAAAATCATTTAGGAGAATTATATATTAGTTATTATGACATTGGTCATTGACCTGGTTGTAGAATGTTTAGTTGTCTTAATAGGGTTGCACTCCTTGCCTTGTTGCTTATGCTTCTTATAAACCCAATAGCCCCGCAAAAATTCTTGGTTGCTGACAGGTTCATGAAGGCGCATGGTTCCCATTACAGTATCCTTTATAAATGCAGGTATCCCTGACTCAAGATTACTGAAGGGATCACACTCATTTTCCAGCATCATCTCTGTAGATATGGTACTCGCCTGAGCTGCCATGGATTTAGAGAAAGAGAGAGAGAGAGAGAGAGAGAGAGAGAGAGAGAGAGAGAGAGAGAGAGAGAGAGAGAGAGAGAGAGAGAGAGAGGTGAAATCCGAATCCCACCCACTTACGTCTTGCACCCACGTTGATTTGTTATGAGACATTTTTTAAAAAAATAATGAAGTTAAAATCTTCGAGAATTTTATTTTTTATTTTTTTCCTTTATTTTATTTTTTTAAATTATTTTCTTTTTGCCCTCTTTTACTTTAGTCTTGTTCTACTCAAAAATTCGCCAAGCCTAAATGGTGTCAAGGACAATCAATTTTGTAACACCATCCCTTGCTTTCAACCTCAACATCATCATTGTTGGTAAAATTTGAAATTGATGGTTCTGAAGTGGGAAGCAAATATTTCATATCATCCGCATCATCCATGGACCATGATCCTCTCTTAAATTGTTTGTTAAAAGTAGCATCACGATTCATGATTACATTATTAGAGGAAGAATCATAGAACTTGTAGCCTCAAAAGTGTTAAAATATCCAATAAAAATAACTTTGAGACTAAGAGTATCAAGCTTTGTTTGTATTTCTTTTGGAATATAAAAATAAACAATACATCCAAAGGTTCAAAAATGAGATACATAAGAAATTTTACATATCCATGCTATGATGGATATCTTATCAAAAGGAGCAGTAGTAGGAAGATGATTTTGAATAAATACTACTATCAAAGTAGCTTCAGCTCGAAAACCATGAAATAGCCTGAAAAGAATCAGCATACATCTAATACGTTGAGAATAGTGCGATTTTTTCATTCAACAACACTGTTCTATTGAGGAAAATATGGAATAGTGCGTTGCATGATGAATACCATTGCCAGTATAGTAACTCACAAATTCTCAGGAATCATATTTACCTTCATTGTCACTGCAAAGTTTCTTAAGGTGACGAGTTTGAGATTTTGTAGACTTGTGAAATTGTTTGAAAATGGATAAACCTCATAATTTTGTGGAAGTAAGAAAAAAATAGTATATAGTGAGTAATTATCAATAAACATAATATAATAATGATGTAATCTCAATGAAAAAAAGGATCCACAGATATCTCATATCAATATGAACAAGATCCTATATATCATGAGAATGAGTTGTATTTGAGAGAAAAAAGGGTTTGCCATTGTGATTCCCAGCATGAAACCCAAATTTTATCTGGGAATGAACTTCAAGATACATACTATGTACAAGATCATGAAGATGAAAGTGAAAAAGTTTTGAGAAATCAACATGAAACATTAAAACGGTGATGCCTTACATTGTAATCATGATCACCCATAGCAATGATAATATTTCTTACAACATCATTGAGAAAAAGTTTAAACAGATTATCGTTGCAAGAAGCAATCACAATAGAGTGTTTATCTTTCTTAATTTATAATATTTGGTATGATCAAATTCAACAAATAGACCACGACCAATGATTTTGAAAAGTGAAAGATAATCATGTTGAAGATTTGAAACACATGTAGCACTCGTTGCAGAATTAAGTGGAAGAAGATAAGATATCAAGATATAAATGTCTTATATCCTTTATTTCACAAGTCATATCATTAGCAAAATAAGCAACCTACCTAACGGATAGTGGATGATACTTAATCACTTGATTTCATATGTCATATTTTTTGTAACACCAGAATCGATAATGAAAAGTGAATCATCATGTAATGAAGTAATGTGTTTAGAAAGATATCAAGATATAAATGTCTTATATCCTTTATTTCACAAGTCATATCATAAGCAAAATAAGCAACATACCTAACAGATAGTGGATGATACTTAATCACTTAGATTCATATGCCATATTTTTTGTAACACCAGAATCGATAATGAAAAGTGAATCATCATGTAATGAAGCATTCTTATGTTTAGAAGAACAAAATATAAAACACAACTTGTTTTTGGTACAATATTATTATGATGTTCAATAATATATGCTCTGTTGTGATCTGTATCAAATCGACATTTAAAATACATGCAAGTGGGATGATCAGATCATCCTCAATAATCACAAGAAAAAGTCAAATCTCTAAATTAACATGGTTGTTTAGTAGTAATATAATTCTTTATTATATTGACATGTCTAAGTATGACTATTTTTGTTGCAGTAAAAAAATCGTTAAAAATTTTTGAGACAAGAGAAACTACTACTACGACGGTCAGTACCTCTGTGCTCTTCTCGTTGACATGGATGCCTTTGAATATAAAAAACACGTTCCAACTTTTGTGATTCAATTTTCTCTTATGTAATCATAGCTACATCATAACCAACATTACGACATTCTTGACGTTGAGAGTACTCAATTAACGATATACAGATTTGATAAAAACAAGATTGACCCTTTTTAGAGAGAATGGTAACAATGTTGTCATAGAAAAAGTTCTTCATCGTATCAAAGAGAAGTGTAATCAACTGCTTTTGTATAAGAACAGGATTATTGATAATAATGAATTGATTAAAATAATAGATTTAAGATATTCAATATGTGTTGTCATAGTAGTACCAACTTCATATTGTAACTTGATAAACAAATCTCTCAAAATAAATGATTATGTAACAAAATTCTTCTAAAAGTTTACAAGAAGATATTTTTATACGTCGTGGGAAGTAAGAAGTTAATACACCAAAAACAAGAATCACTAAGAGAAAAATGAATTTATCACTATGAGAGATCGTGGTGTTTACCGCGGGCCATTACCGCAAAACAAGAGAGAGGAATTCAAAATGAGGAGAGAGAATCGTTTTGATGCAGAAGCAGCACTTTACCGCACATATTACCGCGCAAATATCCGCGATTATTGCCGCAAAAATTACCGCTAAGACAGGCTGGACCCCCTTCCCCCTCCCTCTCCCACGGGTTTCCATTTAAATCCAATACAACTCCTACACTCTCCAGAATGCTTGCTCACTTCACTTAATCTCTCTTTCACTCTAAAAATTCTATACATAAATCATTGAACTCGCAACAAAACCATTACAAATACTATTCATAAGCACATAACGAAACATTTGCAAATTAATCATATACTACACCAAGTGAAAGAATGGAGAGCTTTTTTAATTCTCATCTTTTATAAGATCTCTACAAGCACTAGGATCCATATTTAGACCCATAGTATTCAAATCAATAAACAAATTTAGAGATTCTTCCTCCTCTCCATCACCTCCTGTAGAATCATCATCGCTTTCTCCCTCTTCCTCCTCCTCAAGATGACTATTTGCAAGGCTTGGCTGACCTTCTTCAACTTGTACTACATCTTCCTCTGCATCTTGTGGTGATGGTATGATGGGATCAATTACTGGCTCAATGTCTGTCTCTGCAAAGATAGATCTACCTCGCGGCGTGACTGGAGTGACATACCAAAGTCTTCTTTGAAAAATACATGGCACATAAAAGACCTGTACGTCACACACTAAGAATAAGCTGATATACATAACTTAAATTTTTAATTTAAGTTAATTGCACATAGCCTAAATTACCCGCTTGCAACTACTAGGATACACCAAGTTGTCAGTTTTTCCCCGATGGAATTGGGTGGAATCCACCATAATGAGCCCATTTTCATGTCTTTTGACCTCACCCGCAAACCATCGACACTCAAAGTGGATTTTGTGAAAAGATCTGAAATCCACTTTGATTATTCTCTCTATAGTACCACAATATCTGACCTCATCTGTTGTTGTGTCAAAGTTTCCCATCACGCCACAATCATTAGTGGTCCGACGCTCATCTATCTTGCGGGTGCGAAAATGTCGGCCTTCGGACCAAATGGAGTTGAAAATGAGACCCTACAATCACAATGCATAAGAGGTTACATCGTATTTCATTAAGTGATTTGCATACATGCATACATAACATATACACACTCACCTTGCGCAAGCATCCTCGCGCATACTCCCATTCTTTAGGGCTTATTTGTTCTCCTTGTGCTTTGGCATTGGTCATGGCATTATGGATCCACTCTACTTGAATCAAGTCAGCATATTTTGCAAGCTCTTTAGGAAAAGGAGGTGCACGTCTACCTCCATGGGACCTCTTCCATGCATCTCTATCCCTTTCTCTAGCTGCGCAGGCTTCCAAGTACATATTGACCCATTTGGTCATGATAGTGGCATTGAGTAAAGAGTAGTTGTTGACTATGGCATGAAACTCTCTATCCATGACCAAGAGTGATCCTTTTCCACTGGGAATGGTTGAGTGCTTCCTAGGATCCTCTTCTTCACTCCACAGACGAGGCAATGATAGATCCACTGTGATGAGATACTGTGAGACATACACAAATGCCTCTTGCACCACCCAACCTTCTGCCATGCTCGCCTGAAAACATTAAAACCACATATTTTTATTAGTAACTCCATAGCATTTAAATGCTATCTATATTGTATTTATTTTGCATACCTCCGGTTGTAACCTCAATCTAACAAAATCCTTTAAAGTCTTCAAGAATCTCTCCAAGAAGAACATCCATCTAGAGTGAACCACCCCACAAATGGAAATCTCCTCAACAAGGTGAAGCAATAGGTGTATTTGGCTAACAAGGATTGTACGTGGGAATGCATTCTCAATAGCACACACTGCCTCTACTGCTAGCTGATGGGCTACTGGTATGGCTTCTACTTCTATCTCCTTGGAGCTTACAAATCTATAGGGCAAACGTTATATAGTAGATGAAAAAAAATTCCAAAGTTCATGCATGCACAACATGATATAGTACTTGAAAAAACCCCATTACCTCACAATCTCACCCACTTTGAATATTGCAGCCTTCACCTTAGTGTCTCCATAACCACTAATAGTTATGGGAAGTACAAACTACAAGCAATAAAAAATCTTAGTGAATGTCAACCTATATATAAGGACACATAGACACCACAAATTTTTCTACTCTTACCTGAAGGATTTTATGCCAATCATGGGATTTCAATCCATACAATTGAGTGGAACCACCCTTTTTGGTTTTTGTGAAAGCACCTTTGAGTGACCGCATATATCCCGTTGGAGTTCTGATGGATGCAATAACTTGCTTTGTCCGCTCTTGGTCTGCCTTTGACATTATCCACGGTACTTTTGGGAGAATCATCTTTCCCCGCTACCCCATGCGGGGCATGGCTGAAGGGAGGAGACGTCTAATGGCTCTTAAATCTTCCCTAGCACCCAATGAATCCTTCTTGCCAATTATGTGATCCCATATAGCTTGCCCAACATTTTTGAATACATGCATAGGGTCCAATAAGTGCTGAATTTTTAACGAAGCCCAATAGGGGAGAGACAAGAAGATTGAGTACCTCGACATACCCTTTGCAACCCATTGGGAGGCGGTGAGGTACCATGATGCTCCTCCCAATGCTTCGCCCAATCAGCCATGTTCCAATGGAACGGCTGCACTCCATTGATAGGGGGAGCATATCTACGATGTGAAGGAGGTAGGAAGCGATGGTTGTTGGGATAGATCACCTTCCCAAGAAGAGGAGGTCTCTCTGTCACAAGGGAAGGGCCACAAGTGGGACACGCACTATGTCTAGATGTTGCCAATCCTGCTAAGAGGTAAACAAACGTTAAACCTAAAGCAAAGAGTACAATTAACATGTGCATACTTACCAGATACCTCTCCAAATCCTCGGTAATCATGCATGGTCCACATGAGGATGCACTTTATGACGGCTTTGCGGTCTCGTGGTGGCCGTGAAATATCAATGACATCTATGCCTCTCCATAGTTCTTGAAGCTCATCAATAAGAGGCTGCAGATATACATCCATGTTTTTTACCTTATGCCTTCCTGGAATGAGAAGTGATAGTAAAATGTTTCCCTTTTTTGTTGCCTCCCAAGGCGGAATATTGTAGTTTACAACAACCACCGGCCAAGTGCTCCATGAAGTAGAGCGGTGCCCAAATGGATTCACTCCATCACTAGCTAACCCAATCCTCAAGTGATGAGGCTCATCCCTGAACTCTGGCCATGTGTCCTCTATGTGCTTCCACGCTGGTGAGTCAGCTGGCACTCTCATAATACCATCTGTGGAGCGGTTTTTTGCATGCCAACTCAAAATCTCGCTCGATCTAAACATGTGTTGGATGCGAGGGATGAGTGGAAAATGCCTCAAAACTTTACGTGGAATTCTATTGCTCTGCATTCCTTCTTTGAACCTAGGCTCACCGCACGATGGACATGTGTCACAATCGGCATGCTCATTACGAAAGAGCACACAATCATTCACGCAAGCATGAATGCGATCATAATCCATCCCTAATGCAGTCACTACTTCGTGGGCTTTTTCTCTGTTCTCTGGCATGTGATTGCCAGCTGGCAGCATATTTCCTAGCAACCTATCACAAGAAGAAATTACATTAGAAGCTAATTTATGCACTCCACAAGCATCCTTCACAAGCTGTAAACATACCTCAAAAGTGCGTCGACACTAGCATTGCTCCATCCAAACATCGCGTGAACGTTAAGGACTTTGAGAGAAGCCCTTAAAATGGATTAAGATCATCTATCATATAGTGCGGTGTGTGCCTAATCGAGTAGCTCACTCCTCGTTCACTCGGAAGCCTCTTCGCATGCACACTCTGGTTCATGCTCCTCCTCTCGTGCAAAGAGATCCTCAACCATTTTATGCAAATGGTCGTCTTCTGCATCCACGTAAGGAGATGGGATGTGGTCACTCGGATAAGAGGGAGCAGCAGTACTTGGCTGATTTGATGTGCTTCCTCCCTCTCTAATGGATTCCTGGTGCATGCGCTCTTCCACCCTCCTTTCCCCTCCTCCACCAACCACACGCCAATGTGGGGTGATGTCAATAGCCGCAATAATTCGTGGATCGTTTGTTTCCATCCGTGCACGCTTGTGAGGATCGTCCCATAGTTCATAATCTTCTACATGCGGCTCAAGCATATCCGTCGAAGTCGAGCAATGGCGCATTGGCACCGCACGCATGGGCATGGTAATCGCGCGGCCAACCACATTGATCTGTCCGGTTCAGTGGATGGGCCAAAATCATCCCAAGCAACCTACATTAATAAATTACATACACTAATTAAAATCAAATTACCAAAGAATGTTAATAAAATATCAGTAAAAAGTAAAAATTAACCATTTAGGTAAAAATATCAATTTCAAAGTACAAGAAATACTTTCATTTTATATCTATTTTATAAAAAACATAGTACCAATAGATTGTGAGGATCAATAGTAATAATGTCAGAACGTGGCCATCTGTTTATTTGGCCCGAATTTGCGCCGCGGTAATATACGCGGTAATGTTTGCGGTAAGAGACGCGGTAATGCTTGCGGTAATAGGAGCGGATAATCAAATTTCAAATTTTTTTATAAATAAGGGCACCCGCGTGCCCCACAAAGTTCAAAGCCCTAAAATTCGAATTTCATCGTCTTCTCCACAGAAGCCGAGAGCGCGAACCTCACAACCTTGAGCTCTACCTCCATCTCTACTCTTCTACTCTCCATCATCTCTACTCTTCCACGCTCCTACCCTCTCCCAACAAGCGCTTCAATTCCATGTAAGTTTTGTTGTTATGTTTTTTGATTTTTTCACACACATGCATACACACACACACATACACATACACGCATACACACATGCATACACTCATACACACGCATGCACACACATGCATACACATGCATACACACACACTAATTAGTGCATGTGTACGTTCTTTACACACTAATTAGTGCATGTGTTCTTTACACACACTAATTAGTGTGTGCATTATTCTAATGCACACACTAATTAGTGTAAGTAAAGACACACCAAAACTTAAATTTGTTAATTATTAGTTACTTGGAAAATCTAAACTTGTTAGATTTTATTACTTGCATAACCTAATATGTTAAATTTGGGATTTTCCATGCACACACTAATTAGTGTGTATGAACACACACTAATTAGGGTGTGATTAGTGTGTGTATTGACCAATGTGATTGGTCAATGCACACACTAATTAGTGTGTTATTAGTGTGTGCATTGACCAATGGGATTGGTCAATTCATACACTAATTAGTGTGTGATTAGTGTGTGCATTGACCAATGTGATTGGTCAATGTACACACACTAATTAGTGCTCATTAGTGTGTGCATTGGCCAATGTGATTGGTCAATGCACACACTAATTAGTGCTCATTAACACACATTAATTTGTGTGTGATTAGTGTGTGTATTGACCAATGTGATTGGTCAATGTACACACTAATTAGTGTGCTATTAGTGTGTGCATTGGCCAATGTGATTGGTCAATGCACACATTAATTAGTTTTGGATTAGTGTGTGCATTGGTCAATTGGATTGGCCAATACACACATTATTTAGTGTATGTGATTAGTGTGTGCATTGGCCAATGTGATTGGTCAATACACACACTATTTAGTGTGTGATTAGTGTGTGCATTGACCAATGGAATTGGCCAATGCACACACTAATTAGTGTGTGATTAGTCCAATTACACAAGCCAATGCACACACTAATTAGTGTATGTTAACACACACTAATTAGTGTGTGCACAATCTAATGCACACACTAATTAGTGTATATTAAAACACACTAATTAGTGTGTGCACAAGCCAATTACACAAGCCAATGCACACACTAATTAGTGTATGTTAGCACACACTAATTAGTGTGTGCACAAGCCAATTACACAAGCCAATGCACACACTAATTAGTGTATGTTAACACACACTAATTGTTAGGAAATAAGACATAGCTGAACTTGATTTTTGAGTAGATTACTTAATGGAGAGAGATAGATTTCACACACAAGAGATTAAAGAGTAGAGAGAGAGAGAGAGAGAGTACACACGATATACGTGGTTCACCCAATGTGGGCTACGTCCACGGGAAAGCAGTCACTCAATGGCTTTAGTACTTCAAAACAAGAAGTAGTTTACAAAGGGATTATACCCTTAATGGAGCTCCCGCCTTGCTTTACTCTCACCACCTCACACTCACCTTGTTACATCAACTTCACACTCTGAAATGTGTGTAGAAATGGCCTCCTTTTATAGGCCAAAAGGGCTGCCCTCTCTTATGAGAGACAGCCATGTGTAGCCGCCCTTGTGCGAATAAGTCCAAATCGGACCCTCCAATCTACCCATGTGTGGCTGCCCTTGAGAAGACAAGTCCGCTTTTGAATTCGGCCACCAGCCATTGAATTCGGCCACCAGCCACCAGCCATTGACTTCCGATTTCCGGCCACCGGCCATTGACTTCCGACCACCGGCCATCGGCCATTGACTACCGGCCACCGGCCAACCGACCGGTTGTTTTCCGACCACTTTCCAACCGCCGTCCGGCCATAATATTCCGGCGAAAAAGAATATTCCGGCAAAAAAAAGTCTCGGGGGCCTCTGCTCCCGAGGCCTCTAAAGTTGCCCCTGATTCTTGTCCGTGAAATTTTTTTGGTTTCCGGTGAGTGATTTTCGTTCACGCACGATGGCTTCTCCTCATAATGGGGGCCTTACAAATGTGCGCTTTTACCACAGAAAATTACAAGGGTAAATCAAGCTCCATACTTAACAATCTCCCACTTGGAGACTGATCTCCAAACCAAACCTATGACTGCTTTCCATTCTGGCTTCTTATCCTTGAATGCCGATTGAAGATGAGCAAAAGCTCAACTTCTCCTTGTTGACCACCTTTGTAAACATGTCTGCAGGATTTTCACTTGTATGTACCTTTCCTAGCTTTAGCTGTCTCTCTTCCAAAAGAGTGCGTATGAAGTGATATCTCACCTCAATGTGCTTTGTCCTTGAATGAAAGGCTGAGTTCTTCGCAAGATGGATAGCACTTTGGCTATTACTATACAAGACACAATTGTCTTGTTTGAATCCAAGCTCTTCTAAGAATCTGTGAAGCCACAGAATTTCTTTGCTTGCCTCCGTCATTGCTACATACTCTGCTTCCGTGGTAGAAAGTGAAACCACTTTCTGCAGCTTTGAAGCCCAGCTTACTGCTGTGCCTCCAACCGTGAACACATAGCCAGTAGTGCTCCTTCGAGTATCTTTGTCACCTGCCATATCTGCATCAGTATACCCTTCTAGAAAAATATCAGTTCCTCCAAAATACAAAGCATTTGTTGTTGTCCCTTTTAGATACCTAAGTATCCACTTCACAGCTTGCCAATGCTCTTTACCTAGGTTGTCCATGAATCTACTCACAACTCCCACTGCATGTGCAATGTCTGGCCTTGTCCAGACCATAGCATACATTAGAGAACCTACCGCTGCAGCATATGGAACTTTAGACATATAGGCTATCTCCTCTTGTGTCTTTGGACACATATCCTTCGTTAGTTTAAAATGACCAGCCAAAGGTGTAGAAACTGGTTTTGCATTTTGCATTGCAAACCTTTCTAGTACCTTCTTGATGTAATCTTCTTGAGATAGATTTATTGTCTTCTTCGTCCTGTCCCTTGATATTTTCATACCAAGTATCCTCTTTGCAGCACCTAAATCTTTCATTGAAAAAGATTTAGACAGCTCCTCTTTTAGGTCTTTGATGTCCTGCATGTTAGCACTTGCAATCAACATGTCATCAACATACAACATTAAGATGATGAATTTCCCATCTCCCAAATTCTTCGTGTAGACGCAGTGATCCGAGTTGCATCTTGTGAATCCATGATCCAACATCCATCGATCAAACTTCAAGTACCATTGTCTTGGTGCTTGCTTTAAACCATACAAGCTCTTCTTTAATCTGAAAACCATTTTCTCCTTACCTTTTACTTCATACCCCTTTGGTTGAAGCATGTAGATTTCCTCCTCTAAGTCACCATGAGGGAATGCCGTATTTACATCCATTTGCTCGAGATTTAAATCATGAGCAGCCACAAGGCTTAAGACAAGTCTAATTGAGTTCATTTTTACAACAGGAGAAAATATTTCATTGAAGTCAATACCTTTCTTTTGAGAAAACCCTTTTACCACAAGCCTAGACTTGTACCTTTTCTTCCCACCTTCCTCTTCCTTTAGCTTGTACACCCATTTGTTTTGAAGTGCCCGCTTACCTTTAGGCAACTCAACCAACTCCCATGTTTGGTTGCGATGTAGTGAGTCCATCTCCACTTGCATGCTTTTCATCCATTGTTATTTGGATTCATGTTGCATAGCTTCTTCATATGATTCCGGCTCTCCAAAATCTGAGATCAAGAGATGGTTGAAGGAAGGAACAAACCTTTCTGGAGGTCTACTTGCTCTTGTAGATCTTCGGGGAATAGGTTGAGGCTCCTCATTTGGTTGACGTTGTTGCACATTGTCACCGTTTGCAGTCCTTGAGTCTTCACCGTCCTCAAGCTCCATGTACTCATCACCTGTTTCTTTTGTTTTTTTTCTTTCCAAGTAATCTTTGTATATATTTTGTTCGTTAAAAATTACATCCCAACTCCTTAAGATTTTACCATCTTCAGGATTCCATAGGCGATACCCAAAGTCTCCTTCTCCATAGCCAATGAAGAAACACTTTTTGGACTTTGCATCTAGCTTTGATCTTAGGCTTCTATCTATGTGCATGAAAGCCTCACACCCAAACACTTTGAGAAATGCATAATTCACCGGTTTACCTGTCCATGCCTCTTCTGGAACTCCCCCATCCAATGTCGTTGAGGGTGACCGATTGATTAAGTACACAGACGTACTTACAGCTTCCGCCCAAAGCTCAAGCGGTAGGCCTGCATGTAGCCGCATGCTTCGTGCTCGTTCCATGATTGTCCTATTCATCCTTTCCAAAATCCCATTTTGTTGAGGTGTCCTTGGGGTTGTCCTTTGCCTCCGAATGCCATTGCTAGCACAAAATCTTTCAAAAGCTTGGCTGCAATATTCGCCTCCATTGTCAGATCTGAGGCATTTAACCTTGGTACCTGTTTCATTTTCCACAAAGGCTTTCCACCTTTGAAATATGGAAAATACATCGGATTTATTCTTCATGACATAAACCCATGTTTTTCTACTCGCATCGTCTATGAATGTTACATAGTACAATGAGCCACCAAGTGATGGTGTACTTGCAGGATCCCAAACATCAGAATGAACCAACTCAAGTTTTTTATTTTTCTTTGATTTCCTGATTTTTGAAATTTTATCCTCTTTTGTTTACCATAAACACAATCTTCACAGAACTCTAAGTCCACTTCTTTCAAACTTGGTAGAAGCTTCTTTGTTTGAAGGATTTGCATTCCTTTGGCACTCATATTCCCAAGTCGGTAGTGCCACACCGCACTGTCAACTTCTGTAGTTGCTGCACAAGCTGAAGGTTGCGTGCTAACAGTACACAAGTAAAGTGTACCGACTTTTTCTCCCTTGGCAACCACCAAAGATCCCTTTGAGATCTTCCACCGTTTGTTTCCGAATGCAATGTTGTGACCTTCATTGTCCAATTGTCCTGTAGAGATCAAATTTTTGCGAAGAGAAGGAACATGCCTAACATCTTTAAGCTTCCATTCATTTCCGTTAGCAGTTTTGACAGAAACTGTACCTTTGCCGACAATCTCACAAGCTTCATCATCTCCCAAGTATACATACCCAAAATTACCTTTGGTGTAGTATTGGAAATGTTGCTTGTATGGTGTCGCATGGAATGAAGCCCCGGAATCTACTATCCAGGAATTAGACACATTGTCTAATGAGAGAATTAGAGCATCTTGCTCTACTTTACCTGCCACATTGGCCTCCGATGTTGGCTTGTTGCCTTGAGACTTTGTCTCCTTCTTCTTCTTGGACCAACAATCCTTCTTGACGTGGCCCTTCTTGCCGCAATTCCAACATTCAAGAACTTACTTTGTGCGTGACTTGCTCCGCCTTGAGCGATCATGACCCTTTTGGTTTTTGAACCTCTCCTTAGGCCTTCCTCTTGTTTCCACTGATAGTGCAGCACTTGATGATTCTCCTATGCTTCTCCTTTGCATTTCCTCGCTTAGGAGAACACCCACAACATCATCAAACTTAAGAGTATTTGTGCCAGAGATAGAATTACTTACAGCCATCACAAGGCAGTCCCAACTATCCGGTAGAAATGATAGTATAAGGAGAGCTCGCACTTCGTCATCGAAATTGATTTTCACTGATCGAAGTTGACTTATGTTTGTGTTAAAGTCATTTAGGTGTTCTGCAACTGAACCATTCTCTGTCATCTTTAGATTGAACAAGCGCTTCATAAGAAATACCTTATTGGATGCCGATGGTTTCTCGTAGAAGTCGTCAAGTGACTTCATCAAGTCCTCCGTGGTCTTCATTTCCGAAACATTGAAGGCCACTGTTGACGCCAAGCTTAACCGGATTGTTCCCAGTGCCTTTCTTTCAAGGAAAATCCATGCTTCATTTGCCATTGTTGCGGGCTTCTTCGCAAGACCGCCTAGTGGCAAATAGAGGTCCTTCTGGTAGAGATAGTCTTCAATCTGCATCTTCCAATGTTGGTAGTTTTTGCCGTTGAACTTCTCAATCTTGAGCTTCCCTTCCTCCGCCATAACTCCCACTCAATTCAAGGAATCCTTTCCTTGAGATAATTTAGCTACGAGCAAACCTTGCTCTGATACCAGTTGTTAGGAAATAAGACGTAGCTAAACTTGATTTTTGAGTAGATTACTTAATGGAGAGAGATAGATTTCACACATAAGAGATTAAAGAGTAAAGAGAGAGAGAGAGAGAGTACACACGATATACGTGGTTCACCCAATGTGGGCTACGTCTGCGGGAAAGCAGCCACTCAATGGCTTTAGTACTTCAAAACAAGAAGTAGTTTACAAAGGGATTATACCCTTAATGGAGCTCCCGCCTTTCTTCACTCTCACCACCTCACACTCACCTTGTTGCATCAACTTCACACTCTGAAATGTGTGTAGAAATGGCTTCCTTTTATAGGCCAAAAGGGCTGCCCTCTCTTATGAGAGACAACCATGTGTAGCCGCCCTTGTGCGAATAAGTCCAAATCGGACCCTCCAATCCGCCCATGTGTGGCTGCCCTTGAGAAGACAAGTCCGCTTTTGAATTCGGCCACCGGCCACCGGCCATTGACTTCCGACCACCGGCCACCGGCCATCGGCCATTGACTACCGGCCACCGGCCAACGACCGGTTGTTTTCCGACCACTTTCCGACCGCCGACCGGCCATAATATTCCGGCGAAAAAGAATATTCCGACAAAAAAAAAAGTCTCGGGGACCTCCGCCCCAGAGGCCTCTAAAGTTGCCCCTGATTCTTGTCCGTGAAAATTTTTTGGTTTCCGGTGAGTGATTTTCCTTCACGCACGATGGCTTCTCCTCATAATGGGGGCCTTACAAATGGGGGCCTCATAATAGGGGCCTTACAAATGTACGCTTTTACCACAGAAAATTACAAGGGTAAATCAGGCTCCATACTTAACACTAATTAGTGTGTGCACAAGCCAATTAATCACGCCAATGCATACACTAATTAGTGTGTGCACAATCTAATGCACACACTAATTAGTGTATGTTAAAACACACTAATTAGTGTGTGCACAAGCCAATTACACAAGCCAATGCACACACTAATTAGTGTTAAGTATGGAGCTTGATTTACCCTTGTAATTTTCTGTGGTAAAAGCGTATATTTGTAAGGCCCCTATTATGAGGCCCCCATTAACACACACTAATTAGTGTGTGCATTGGCTTGTGTAATGCACACACTAATTAGTGTGTGCATTGGCTTGTGCACACACTAATTAGTGTATGTTAACACACACTAATTAGTGTGTGCACAAGCCAATTAAACAAGCCAACACTAAAACACACACTAATTATGTTAAATTAAACAACAATCAACACAAAAACAGAAACATATCTCCATGATTAAGTCGTAGGTGACGTATTAGGCCCCAATGACCGTCCAAGTGATCACGCAATCGATCACACTAATCATAAACACAATAATCTCTTATTAGTCAATACACACACTAATATCTTATTAGCACTCGAGGCTTTGCAAGACTCTTTTATAGTTTGTAGACACACATTGGATTCTTTCAACATTGGATACTATAGAGAATCCAATGTTAAAAAATCCAATGTTTGAAAAAAATCAATGTGTAAATTTTTAATCATATATTCAAATTTTATACCCTAGTTTAATCTTTGTCGTAATAAATTCAGACTATGTCTTCTTCTTCCACACCACGCTTTCGCAGCATTGAAGATTTCATGGCAGACGGGATGTCATATCTCGACACTCTCTCTGCCTATCATTCACAGTCGTCGCCTCAGCAGTCATCATCAGGGTTCGGCTGGTTTTGGGACGCTCTAGGTGGGTCCACTACCGTACCTGTGACTGATCCAGACGTGGAGAGAGCATTGCGTCTTCAGGCTCAGTGGTTAGGTTCACAACAGATCCTTACACAGCACTATTCATCGGCACAGCTAGCAGCTTTTGGATTATCTGAGGTCTCTACTCCGACTGGTGGCACTCCATACCTGCAGAGTTTTCCAACTACAGCTCCAGGTTCAACTTTTCCTTCACAGGGTCCGACGCCCCAGGGTCCGACGCCGTTGGGTGCGACGCCACGGGCGTCCACCTATTCATCACCTATCCCACCTTCTGTCCCGGATTCACGTCGGCGCTCTTCTGACAGTCAGCGTCAGGGCAGCTCGCGCGCTAGCGCCGGTCGATCTCGACGAGGGAGCGGAGCTAGTTGTTGTTTTTTTTTTTTTGTGGGGGGGGGGGGGGGGGGGGGGGGGGGGGGGGGAAGTACTACAGATTCTCCTCCACAGTCACCGCTACCTGCTCCAGCAGAAGATGAGGACCATGACATGCCTTCACCAGATGCTCGCGGGTTATACTACTAGGTTCATAGAGGAGGTATGGTGGATCTGGGGACAGCATAGGGCAGGAGATTCCGCACACACGTCAATCAATTAATCTACTCCACATATATCAATTGTTTTCTCAAATTTGATCAGCAAGATCCCTACAACCTCACATATATAGAGACAACCATGCACATGCGTTTCCCCAACCCTGAGGGGCAACAATTCTGAAGGCAATGGTTGCAAGAGCATGTCAAAAAATTTCTGAAGAACAAAAAATCTAGTGTGAGGAGAGCGGCAAAGAAGACAATGGAGTCTCCAGAGCATAGCTATCGGCCAAGAAATGTCCATGATGTGGAGTGGGAGACCGCTATGGGCGAGAAAGAGGACGAAAGGGCAACCGGTGCGAGGATGTATACGCGTCAAGTTGAGGACAGATCCATCAGACTCCTACGCATTATGGTTCGAGAGGAAAAACCGCTTGGAAAGACAAATATGTAAGTAAAAATATTAGTTTTATTGTAAAAAATCTAATGTTTTCCATTTAATTAATTAGTTTCTATTTTTTGTCAGTATAACATTACCATGAGTCGCCCGACCAGAGAAGTGCAGAGATATAGAGAGAACCATACCGAGTACCAAACTTGGTGTTGGTCGTTTGAAAATCAAATGATCTCTCGAGAGGAGTTCGAAAATGCGTGCAGAAGTCTACAACATGTAAGTTTAATCTTATCTAAATAATCAAATTATTGATTTTATATCAAATATTAAATAACAAAGTGTTAATTGTTTCTTTTTCATGGTTTTGCAGAGTCAAGGAGTTCCACGTGAAATGCTGCCAACTCTCCGATGAGCATCCTCTATTTTGTATACGCGGGCCCCGTTTGTCCTATCCCACATGACCATACTCTATTTTGTACACGCGGGCTTTTTTTGCCCTTTATGTAAATGCAATACCTATCATTTTTTGGCTCAATACCTCCCCCAATTGTAATTCCACTTACGTAAATGAAATTATCAATCTTTTTTTGACTCAATGTATTGTCCAATTGTGATATTTTGTTGTAATTAATAATAATTTTATAAAATAACTAAAAAAAAATAAAAAAATAGATGACCTTTTGGATGGTCCTCCAAAGGACAATCCAAACGATCATCTGTTTTTTTATAATAAATCCGTTCGCGATAAACTTGACACGGTAATATGTACGGGTACTGTTGCAACAAAGCACGCGGTAATATTTGCGAAAATATTGCCACATCCATTACCGCATCAGTTACCGCTAGACCATTACCTCCAGCTTTGCTACAATATTTGCCGCATACGAGAATTTTTATATTTCAAGTTTGTTTGTTTTTTTGCGATAATGTGAGCGATAATACCGCGCATATGTTATAATGTATCAACAAGCTACATATTACATCGTTGCCAATCCATATACTCGGGGTGCCACTTTTCAAATATAAGTCAAGTGATAAAATTTTTATCATGATCCGAATCAACAGACCGAGACAACATATATGATTTTCAAGAACAACATTGAATAGTTCATTGTCTTTAAGAATTAATAACATCTTCGATTTTCAACCACAATATCTTCGACGTTGAAAACATGGAACAAAAATGATTACCACAATATAAATAGTAAACACTGTATTTATTCAAAAAAATGGATGTTGAAAATAACAAATGCTTCACAAAGACAAAACTTGCATCAAACTCAAATATACGAAAAACATCACATTCTGTCACAAGCTTCGTTTTCAGCAACCCAAGACTCAAATCAAAGAGTACGAGGAGACCTTATTTTTTCTATTCGTCTAAGTTTTGATCAAAAGATCCTCAATTATTAAAATGAAGTTAAACATCAAAACACAAATTAACAAGTAAATATAATCAATGATTCACCACATCGATTAACGATAAACATCATATAAAATATTAATTATATTTTTCTCAAGATAAAAATAATCATTACAAACAATGTATTCTGAAAATAAAATTTACAAAAATTACGAATCTTACAAGTGAACCACATATATGTACTTTATTTCTTCTCCATAAATTATATCGTCGTGTAATCTTTACCACTCTAATATCATGTTTAGAGAGAGAGAGAGAGCACACCCCGTACGCTCTCTCTCAAAGACTCTGTTCAATAGAGTGAACCATATATAGCTCCAACAAAAGAAACACATCAACATCACTTCTCAAATCAAGTTAACTATTCAAATACAATGAAACATATAACACTACCTCCCTCCAATAAAGGAGTGTCAACAAAGTTATATATGAGTGTATGTCCTGCACATATTAGATAATTAACAAATATACCTAGCAATGCTCTCTTGGAAACAAGCACGCTCTGCTTCTGATGCAAAGACAACCAACACATTCCACGCTTTCATTCTTGGATGGTCCAAAATGACACACCGGTTGTGAAGTTGTTGACTCGGTCAGCCAACATACATTGGAGGTCCCCACCCACAATCCGTATCATAGAAAGGAAGGGCCACAAGAGAAGGCATGCCAAAGCCTTCAAGGGAAGGGGTTAGCCCATCTCTAAGTTGAATTTCTATGTAGTCCACCATAGATTGCAAGCCTTCACCAACATCTAAACTTGCCATAGCCTTCTCGACTTTGTCAACCACATAAGGGAGAGAGTTCTCACAGAGCTCTTGCAATGTGGCAGGCACATTCAGCTCACACAATGCATTTCCCATGTATCCCATACTCAAGCCTCGTGTTCTCATATTCATGGGAACCCAAAAATTCAAGTCATGGCTCCCTGGTAGTTCGTGCACTTTGAGGCTCACCCTTGCAAAGGCAATCCAAAGGAGCGCCACCAAAGCTTGGTTGCGTGAGCATGCTTTTGATTTTCCCGGCATTGTAGCACTTGCCCTCAAAGCCTCAAGGGAATCCATAGTGAATTTGAATCGAGTAGCAGTCCCGTAGCGAAGTTGCCGCTCGGATTCACGCGGTTCTATACAACACTTCCGGCTTTTGATGGAAGTGTGATGCATGGTTGGTGTAGGAGGCTCTCGTGCGCTGATTACCGCTTTCCTCGATGGTATTGATTGAAGGCAGTTTGCCAAACCTGCTCCTCTTGCAAGAGAACACAAGTTCTGCAGGAACCCTGCACCCGTGTGACCATCCGCATAGACATGGCTACATGTATGTCCAAGAGTAAAGCCACCACATGTAAAGGTAGTTATCTGTATAACATAATCAGTACATCCAATCAGCGTTAGACATGTGAAAAATATATGACCCCACGGATAATTACAGTTAAATTTACCTGAAAAGCCATGACGAAGCGAGGGAGCAGAGGATGACCCTTGCTGTCAAGTTGAGGTATGGGCTTGCTGGGGTAGAGCACATCCAAGGCTGGCTGCGGGAGTGACACATCGCCAAGGTCGGCAAGGGATTCATTGACATGGGCAACATGGAAATGCACTCCATAAGCAGGACTCTCTGAATCACTAGCGTCGTCATCTTGAGCGATAGGAGTGCTAATACGACGGCCATGACCATTGCTGGTAATGCAAGAGTGCGTGCCTTTGAGGGGAGATATGGGGTATCTCACCTCCAAGCGGCGATCCGCCTCATTGTAAACAACCAAACCCGCGGCACAGGGAAAATGAACAAGCAGTTCCTGTAGAGCTTGCTGCAGCCGCCTCACAGGCTCGGCGAGGTCGGTGGGTGCTGCGGTAGGCAGTGCGGGCCGAAGCCCCCGTGGCCGAGGACGCTCGTAGAAGAGAAGCACGGAGATGTAATTGTCGAATAGCAGGTCAAGGGTAGAGAGATGAAGGGTGGCGATGGGGGTGGTGGTGGAGGTAACTGAGGGCTGGGGCTGGGTGGTGAGGTTGATAAGCTTGACAGGCTCCCGTGAGAGGCTTAGGGAGCGCTGGCTGAAGATATTTGTCATAGCGATGATGCGTACTTGTCGAGTTGCTATCAGAGGTGATGAGGGATCAAGCAACCTGCAGAGTTTGCGATGAGTCGTGACGGAGGGCAAGGCAAACTGTTCCTATTTATTGGCTGAGAAAGAGCTGGGGCTGGGTGGTGAGGTTGATAAGCTTGACAGGCTCCCGCTAGAGGCTTAGCCACAGGACTAAATAACACATAGTATTAATGAGGGGGTAAGGGGACCGAGGGCATAGAAGTGCGCGCATGAAAATCGGAGAGGTTGCAGCCGTAGATCCCCTTAACCCCCCTCTTTAATGTTATGCGTCACTTAGTGTAGAGGGTAGCCGAGGCCAGGGCAAACGGTTCCTATTTATTGGCTGAGAAAGAGAGAGCCAGCTGCCAGAAATAACGTCTCATGTCTGGCACGAGCTGGCTTTGAGAGGAGATCTACGGCACCGCCAAACGCTGGGTTGAGCTGTCACAAGGTGTGACCGGCGAGAGCCACGGCGCAACAGCCGCCACGGAAGAATCAAAGGCAATGTACGAGAGACAAACGGACAGGCGTGTACGGCTAAGGCTTTCCAAGTTGTGCACTGCAATGTGGACACTGGAGATATAAGGGGTATGAGCCTCCCGAGAACGGCCACGGGAGGGGACCCCCCACCTAGACACGCTAGCCTCACTCCATGCACTCGCGCACCGTGGGGACTCCACGCAAGGTTCCCCGGGGCACACTATGACCCTCCGTCAGTGCGGCGGAGCCTGAGGCTACGTGGGGCTAGGGACCCGGAACGCAAGACCCGCGAAACGCAAACGGCCGTCGACCCATGGAACGCAACCACGCCCGAGCCGGTCCCGTCCGAGCCGGGCCCCCCCCGTGAAGGCAACTTGACCCGAGCCGGGCCCTCCTGAGCCGGTGCCGTCCGCGCCAGGACCCCTTGAAGCAACACCTCGACCCGAGCCGGTCCCGTCCGAGCCGGGCCCTCCTGAGCCGGTGCCGTCCACGCCAGGACCCCTTGAAGAAACACCCCGACCCGAGCCGGTCCCGTCCGAGCCGGGCCCAAAACGTCCCCTCCCCGACGCGCCCAGATTCTGGGGCGTCACACTTGGTATCAGAGCAAAGGAAAAGGTCCCCTCCCCGACGCGCCCAGATTTTGGGGCGTCACACTTGGTATCAGAGCTCAGTAAAAGAGCTGAAGACCGACGTGCCCGACGCGCAGGATCCTCACGACGACTCCAACCGCAATGGCCCGGGTCGTCAAAATCTTGGTGAAGAGAGCTCCAGAAAGCAACCACACGCCCTCCGTCCCCGTGACGCGTCCAAACCCTGGGTCGTCACCCGTGACCCACGCCGGCCCCGATCCGAGCCGGGCACCTCCACATGAGAGAAAGCAAAGATGCGAGCCAGACAAGGCTCTCCACATGATAAAAAGGCAAGATGCGAGCCAGACAGGGCTCTTCAGGACGCGCCCAACCCGCGGGCCGTCACACCGCCAACATGAAAGATGCGAGCCAGACAGGGCTCTTTATAACAAAAACAGAGAAAGACCAAAAACGCGACGAACCAAGCCAACGGTGTTCGTCGCGCCCCGGCCACTTTTGTGGCCCATGCTGAGCTGAAGACCCATTCAAGTCTACAAAGAGACCACAGGGCCCCGAGCTTGCCCTCCAAATGACGTCCAAACAGGGACTAACCTCGCAAGTGCTGCATTGCGACGGAACGCTACTTCAGATTCGGCTTTCAAGAAGCCTCCGCGCGGGCCAGCGCAGCAGGTGGCTCCGCGCACACTGGGTTACCTATTCGGGGAACGCTCAAGCATGGGGAATTCTACTTGGGTGTTCAAAGCATACATTTTTCAGCCTTCTGCCAAAAATCCAAAAATACACACACACTCATTCTCAAAAAGTACAAAAACAAAGCATGCCTACTTACTTGCATTTTGGGAACAGTTTTGCTCACTTGCACTTATATGCACCCCTTTGTCCCCACGGCCTCATGCATAGCCAAGCACTCTTTTCCCACGTTCGACGCGGTCGTCGAACTCTCTTCAACCGGGGGTGTATATAAGGGGTATGAGCCTCCCGAGAACGGCCACGGGAGGGGACCCCCCACCAAGACACGCTAGCCTCACTCCACGCACTCGCGCACCGTGGGGACTCCACGCAAGGTTCCCCGGGGCACGCTATGACCCTCCGTCAGTGCGGCGGAGCCTGAGGCTACGTGGGGCTAGGGACCCGGAACGCAAGACCCGCGAAACGCAAACGGCCGTCGACCCATGGAACGCAACCACGCCCGAGCCGGTCCCGTCCGAGCCGGGCCCTCCTGAGCCGGTGCCGTCCGCGCCAGGACCCCTTGAAGCAACACCTCGACCCGAGCCGGTCCCGTCCGAGCCGGGCCCTCCTGAGCCGGTGCCGTCTGCGCCAGGACCCCTTGAAGAAACACCCCGACCCGAGCCGGTCCCGTCCGAGCCGGGCCCAAAACGTCCCCTCCCCGACGCGCCCAGATTCTGGGGCGTCACAGGAGAAGGCAAAAGTATATAGGCTATTCACGATAGGTTAGAGCATTGAGTGCTGCCTGAAAGGACCTCTTTTCAGGTTCCAGGACCATTTGGCGAAAGTTGATTCGCTCAATAAATAAAGGCCACTTATTTAATATCAGCTCGTTTAGGGTGCGACAACAGGCAACAAGCAGCTCGCCCCACCTGTCTCGTCATGATTCATTCATGTGGCTGTGTTTGGATCCGACATTCAAAGAGAAAAATTTAAAAATAAATGGCACTTTTTACAATCTAAGGGCACAGTCATGCGAGGCTTGGTTATATGCAAGCCTCAACAACTCTGACTAAGGTGGGTAGTGCAGGAAGAGCATGTCATGGGGAGCAATAGGTAGTGAGAGAGAGTGAGGCGTAGTAGGAGAGAGAAAAAGAGCGCTTACCGGCAAGAAACTGACATAGTTTGTCTACTATGCCTTATGCATAGTAGCAATACTAAGCCGGTCAAAAGTTGAGTGTTGTCCTCACAAATGGTCAGCCTTGGTTACGGCGAACTAAGCCTCACATGACCATAGCCTAACTCTATTTTATTCGATTTTCCAAGCGGATTTTCTCCTTCTTCCCCTCCTCTTAACCGCCTGTTTTGATTTTTCAACCGGCTAAGGCAGGGCACACTTTTCCCAAACACCATTTTAGATAGCTGAAGGGAGTAATGCATGTGTCAACTTGTTTGGACGTTTTTGCCTGCAAAAGGCCCACTACCTCCTGGCATGGTGTCACGTACCTCCCAAACGAAGACTCCTTGCGTTAACTCTGCCAAAAACGGTAGAGTTGACCTTGCAAAAGGTTCGTTGTGCAAATGATAACAAACAAGGTGAACAATCACAGTGGCCTGCTAAGAAAATGTAATGTAAAAGTAGATGAGAGTTGTGTTTGTAGGATCTATTTTACGTGGTAGGAAGAATCAGAGATCTATCCAATGAGTCTTGAACTCAAGACCTGATAGTGCAAAGGGAGCTAGGATAACCAATCTACCATGCTTAGGTGATACAAAGGTTAATTATTCTGGAAACCTTAACAATCTCTAGTCCTTAACGATCTCCTGTGAGGCATGAATCCAAGGTTAATTCTGCAGAGAGAGAGAGAGAGAGAGAGAGAGAGAGAGAGAGAGAGAGAGAGAGAGAGAGAGAGAGAAGAAGAAGAAGAAGAGGAGGAGGGGAATTTTAACATTGTAGGAAACTATCCCAAGAGACCTTAAAGATCTCTTCGTCGACGAGGAGAAAGAGAGAGAGAGAGAGAGAGAGAGAGAGAGAGAGAGAGAGAGAGAGAGAGAACTTATATTCCCTTCACAAATGCAAATTTGGTACTCATATCCATTTCGTGTCTTTCTTCTCCTTTTCTATGAAGTACAAGGTAGTCCTATAACACAATTGAAAGGACAACTCTTGCTTGGTTTGTGTAAAGATATCACTATGTGAAGCAAGAATGGAGTGGTGGTGAGCCCTAGCACCTTACTTTGATAAGAGGTGCTCAACAAAGTCATCAATGTGGTGAGGATGCATGCGTGTATATATAATTATGTTGAGGAGAGGTTGTATATGAGTGGAGGAGCTGTGGAGCCTTTCTCTTGGGAGGAGAAGGTAGGGGTGGCCTTGATAGTAGACTCCAAGCACAATTATAATAGTACTAATATGGAGGCCATGAAGGGGAAGAAGACTAGAGAGACTGAATTAGAGCCGCAATGCATAGAAGAAGGGGGGGTTTCCAATCAACGAGCAAAGAAAACCGAGCAAAGCTAATTTCATAGAAAATATGAGAAACACCCTTGACAGATTGATGCAAGCGCAAGCTATATTGAAGAAAATAATCATGGCTTGTTGGATTCCACCACCCAACACCTCAACTTAAAGGGCAATTACCCAACACCTATTAAAGCATACCACACCTTTAAATAAGTCACTACTGCAAGTCACATATTTTGTCCAAGAGTTCCCATCAAATTGTTGTTCCTTACCATACATGCTTGAGTTGTCACACTGTGGTGGCATCTCAAATGTAATATATCCATCATATTGTAATGGAAGCTCACGAACATGCTTTATTTCTTGAGCTTGACTAAACGCAATGGTAATGTTTTTATGCAATGGTAGGAATCTAATGATATTAACTAGATTTATCTAGTGATGGGATGTTGTCTTGGAGATCCTCTTTGATAAATATTGGTGAGATCTTGGAACAAACATTGCTCTACATTGGAGAAGTAGATAGAACAACCTTGTAGAACTTAGAAACCTCATGATAAATAGCATAAACATGCTCTCCCATATTATTTTCTATGTGCCAAAGCTTTACATGCTCTCATGACAAAGTGGGAGGACCTCGCAAAAATGTGTCTCTAAGCTTTGGCCCAAAGAAATAGTGCTACCATACATAGATAAGGTCTCATGACCTCTCATTTCAAATTCCTTTCACTACAAGAGGTACTTCACATTAGGGACGCTCGCAATGCGACGCTCAAAAGTGAAAATCCACGGCTATCAGCGTCACTATGGGCGTCGCTATTTTATTTGTTACATAGCGACGCTTATAGCGATGCCAACAGGGGTAAAAAAAAAACCGAGAGCGCCCAAAAACTCAGATATGAGATCTGAGTTTTTGGTGCTCAAGCAAAGAGGTAACCCACGCTCTCCCTCTCTCTCTCTTTCTTCTCCACACACACACACACACGAGGAGAGGAAGGAGAGCCAGGTATGCTCCTTCCCTCTCCTCTCTCTCATGTTCCCTTCCCCTCTTTCTCTCTCTCCCCCTCCCTCTGTTATAGAATTGATATTTTATTATCTATTGCAGCTGACAGGTGGCAAAAGAATCAACAGATAATGGATTATGCAAAAGGATATTACATTTTATGTATATTTGATTATTCAAGTGCTCTTTATGAGCTTTGGCCAATTATGTCCGGCCGACCAGTTTGTAATCACTTGACCATTTAAGAAATCTATAAATGAAATACGTGCAAGAGGGAAATGATCACTCTTGCACGAGAGGAGATTGCACCCAGTGTCTGCGTTATTCTTCTCCTCTCCTCTCTTCTCTCTCACCGTGTCGGGCGTAGCACTCCACTCTAGGAGGTGCGCCTGCGCGTGCTCTTTCCCTCTCTTCCATTCTACGTCTCTCACTGTTCGCGTATAGCTTCGATTACGAGTTCGTGGATGTGCCAGGTATACAGTTTTGTTGATTTATGTCTTGCTATGTGCTATTTCTAGTATTTTGTAGGGCTTTCCACGCTCCCGTTTGTATCAATGGTATCAGAGCACGAGGCTACGATTTGGATAACAAACAACCTGACATCCAAGTAATACTCCATGATTTGCCTTTGAGGAATATAGATGCTTGCGATTCTACGCTACAGATAAGTTACTTAAGCTTTTCTACTGCATTGAATTTTGTTGTTTTATCTCTCTATGATTTGACAGAATATTTCTAGATCTTAACATTAATCTTTTATCATTTTAAGAGAGTTAGTGTAATCATATTAATTATAGATAATAAGTATCTGTCAGTGTTTATTATAAGAATACTTATGGCAGGATTGTTTCAGTTTATAGAATTGGTTTAGAAAAATCAAGTGGGAATATGGGATTAATATTTATAATAATAATAATATCAAATAGAATGTAGAGGTAACTAGAGAAAGTATTAAGTTACTAGGAACTCCTCGAATGGTTAGCTAAACCTTGTGTTACAAGCTTAAGCAGAAGAGTGTTAAGATAATAAGTATACGAATTCGATGGGTAGTAGAAGAATGGAGGAAGCACGGACCAGGGACACACTCTCAGCTCTCAGCTCTAGGGGATGCTCTCTAGCAGCAAAACCCCTATGAGGTGCTGCCTTCAAATTCCACCAAGACGGGAACACTTGTAGCCGTACATGTCGCCATCCAATACCTGAGGGCGCTATCAACCTTGACGTCCTCGTCCCCACAGGCCTTATGCGTCTCAGGTCCGGATCATGAGCTCGGGACTGCAGACCCGTAGTACTCTCTCTCTCTCTCTCTCCTTCTCTCTGCATGCCGAACACAACAATGGCGTCCAACGCCGCAGGCATGCAGCCCACTTTTTTTCTCTCCCTATACTCTCTCTCTCTCTCTCTCTCTCTCTCTCTATACAATAGCAACTCTTCCCCTCGTCTGCGCGACTGGCGCTTGGATACATGCCGCATGAGCTGGTTGCTGCCCGGTTTCTCTCGCACAATTAACTATAGCCATTGGTTATGACTGCCCACTGACGACGAGATGGAGGGAAAAACCCTAACTTAAGAGCCTGCCTCCTTCGCTTGACCTTAGCCATGCAGCCCGCTCCCACCCACCTTCACTACCACACCCCACTCCCAGTACTGAGCGCTAACCATTTCCCACCACCACTCTTGTGTTATGCATGGCGCTAGCATTGTTGATCCAGTCTCTCCCTCCCATGCAACCAGCTACACCACCCACCTCTCACACTTGGGTGTGTACCCTGTCCGTAGTAATATCTCACCGCTACAATATTGTGGGGCATCCAAATGCATGCAGACGGATATCACCCAGTTGGTTTTTTTTTAAATTACTAAAACATATATATAAATTATTATCATGTTATTTTCACTTGCTTGCCGAGTCATTGTCTCCCACTGTCTCTATGGTGGTATACCAACCACCAACTCTCTCTCTCTCTTTCTCTCTCTCCACGGCTATCACAGGCTACCCTCTAATAGCCCATCATCATCTCTATCCCTCATCTTGCCCTACCACAATCGAAAAACACAAATGCACCACTTCTCTCTCGTTCAGCTAACAAACAGTACCATATTGAAATTCCCTCCCGAACGTCGCCATCTAATCTCTCCCTATCTTCCTTTGCTGATGGACTCGTCATCACTAATTCTATAATTCACATTGAGCTCAAATGCTAGCAAGGGCGGTTTGGTGCACTATAACCTGCAGGAATTCCACCAAGTAGGCAACAAACTTGAATCCCACCCTCTACCGAGATCAAGATTCTCAAGGCCTCATATGCTAGCACAACTAACTGGCACGGCTGGCCTCGGTTTTCACAAGCCATGTGGTATGATGACGACATGGGCCACATAGTGGGGGCCACTAGTTGCACCCGAGTCGTCGCCGGAAGCCCCACTGCAGATCAATGATGTCGCTCACCATCAAACAACGTTGTCAAACAGAGTGCCGTGGTAACTAACGGACGCCAACCATCTACACAACTTCCACAATTGCTGAAGGAGTACGAGCGGAAGTGCGACGCGAGAGAGAGAGAGAGAGAGAGAGAGAGAGAGAGAGAGAGAGAGAGAGAGAGAGAGAGAGAGAGAGAGAGAGCACGACGATATGGTGAACTCGCTCTACTGTAATGTGTAGAGCATAGTGACTTCTTATTAGGTTTTTACAAAAGAATATGTGTACATACCTGGCGGCCCGCCCACTTACCTCGGCAACCACATTGGGCTTTATACCCCAACAACCTCCCACTTAAAGTCCAATGTGGTACTTTAAGTGTGAGAGAAGCTACTATACAAGCTAATATACAAGAGATGTAAAGAAGTGATGTACTACCCTACACCTAACTGCTTACGAAAATGCGCAAAGCTCTCTGAGGGAAGTCCTTTTGTAAGTAGATCAACAGGATTTTCTGTGGTGTGAACTTTGACAAGCTGAAGTTGCTTATCCTCGAGCATTTCCCTGATGAAATGATACTTCATATCCACATGCTTTGTCTTTGAGTGATAAATTGGATTGCGAGCCAATTGTATAGCACTTTGACGATCACAATATAACACAGGCATCTCTTCTTTGATTCCCAAATCTGTTACTAGTCGATTAAGCCAAATTGATTCTTTGCATGCCTCTGATGCTGCAACATATTCAGCCTCTGTAGTAGACTGAGTAACACAATCTTGTAATCTAGAACGCCATGATACTGCTCCACCAGCCAATGTAAAGACATACCCTGACGTAGACCTTCGGTTGTCTAAGTCACCTGCATAATCTGAGTCTGAAAAACCCTTTACACTTAGCTCCTGACTCCCATAGCATATACGCATACTCTTTGTAGCTTTCAAGTATCTCAATATTCCTTTCACTGCCTCCCAATGTTTCTTGCATGGGTTTGACATGTATCGACTTACTACTCCCACTGCAAATGCAATGTCTGGACGAGTAGCAATCATTGCATACATCAAACTACCCACTGCAGACACATATGGAATCTTATCCATTTCAGCCTGTTCTTCCTCAGACATAGGACAATCTTGTTTGCTAAGTTTCACATATGGTGGCAATGGAACACTCAGTGCCTTTCCCTTCTCCATATTGAAACGTTGCAAAACCTTGTCAATATACTCTGTTTGAGATAACCAAATCAACTTCTTTGATCTGTCTCTCTCAATGCGCATACCAAGTATATGACTTGCCTCACCCATGTCTTTCATGTCAAACGATTTTGCCATCTTTGACTTCAAAGCTGAAATTTCTTCCAAGTGCTTGCCAGCTATCAACATGTCATCCACATACAAAATAAGGATCAGCCAACTACCATCCTTAGCCTTCTTTGTATATAGACAGTGATCGAACTCACTACGTTTGTAGCCTTGAGAAAGCATAAACTTGTGGAATTTATGGTACCATGCCCTCGGTGATTGTTTTAAGCCATAAAGACTCTTTAACAACTGGCATACCCAATCTTCCTTGCCTTTCTCCACAAACCCTTCTGGCTGCTGCATGTAAATTTCCACATCTAAATCACCATGCAAGAACGCTGTCTTGACATCCATTTGGTGCAACACCAAATCTAATATGGCAACCAATGAAAGAAAGCACCTCAACGTAGTCATCTTGACCACCGGAGAGAAGACTTCATCAAAGTCAATGCCTTGTTCTTGCTTAAAGCCCTTGGAAACAAGCCTTGCTTTGTACTTTGGCTGACTATCATGAGCGGTGATCTTATACCTGTAAACCCATTTACAAGGTAGAGCCTTTTTGCCCTGTGGTAATCTAACTAGCTTCCATGTCTTGTTTTTATGCAGAGCTGTCATCTCTGACTGCATGGCCAATTGCCAATTCCCGGAGTCCTTCATTTGCATTGCTTCCTTGTAACATGAAGGCTCATTGCAATTAGTCAACATGACATAGTTCATAGATGGAATAAACCTATCAGGAGGTCGTGTGACACGTCTAGATCTACACACAATAGGTGGCTCAGGCTTAGCCACAACCTGTGGTTCCACTCTATCCTGTCCTTGCTCCTCTTGAGCCCTGACATTTTGTCTTGCACGTGCAGGTCCATCTTCTTGGAAGACAACTCTTCTAATCTCCTCAACCCTCTCTGGTTTAGAATGATATTTGGATTCATTAAAGTGAACATCATTGCTGCGGACAACCTTTCTGGATTCACGATCCCAAAGTCTGTACCCCATCTCACCAGAATTACCATAGCCTAGAAAGATGCACTTTCTACTCTTTGGCTCAAGTTTGTTCCTAAATTCCTTTGGAACGTGAGTATATGCCTCACAGCCAAAGACTCTGAGATGCTTGTATGAGGGTATTTTGCCTGACCATACCATCTCTGGCACTGAATCCTTCTGCAAAACCTTGCTAGGAGATCTATTTATAAGATGAACAGTTGTTGATACAGCTTCAGCCCAAAACCCATTTGGCAATTGTGCATTAGACAACATACTTCTGACCTTCTCTTGTATGGTCCTATTCATCCTCTCAGCAACACCATTTTGAGGAGGATTGTAAGGAGCAGTAAGTTCACGTTTTATACCTTTTGACTCACAAAAGTCCTGAAAGGCCTTTGAAACATACTCTCCACCATTGTCAGTGCGTAAGCATTTAAGCTTCTTGCCACTCTGATTCTCCACAAGTGTCACAAACGTTTTGGAAACACTAAACGCTTCATCCTTGTGCTTGAGAAAGTAAACCCATACTTTCCTCGAGTAATCGTCTATAAATGTCATAAAGTAAGAAGCTCCCCCTAGAGATAGGTTAGGCATAGGTCCACACAAATCACTATGAACAAGTGCCAACTGTGTATCTCTTCTACTGCTTCTATGCTTATGTGACTACTGTGTTTGCTTACCATACAGACAATGTTCACAGAATTAAAAATCATTAAATGAAAAGCCAGGAAAATAACCAGAACGAGACAAGATTTCCATTCCCTTCTTGGACATATGTCCTAACCGGCTATGCCACAAAGAAACGTTCGGCTGCTCGGTTACATTGATTACATTTTTAGAGACATTTGATACATAAATCATGTAAAGTCCTCCAGACTTTACTCCATGTGCTACTGTCATAGAACCCTTGGATATCTTCCACATGTTTTGTCCAAAAGTGGTGACGTAGCCAGCATCATCAAGTAAACCTGTGCTGATCAAGCTCTTTGTAATTGCGGGAACATGTCTCACGTTCTTCAGCGTGAAAGAAGAGCCATTCTGAAACTTCAATTGAACATCTCCAACACCTAAGATCTCACATGTCTGCCCATTGCCTAGCCGAACATGATCTTTATTGGTCACATAAGAAGTAAACCACTCCTTGTTTGGAGACACATGAAGTGATGCCCCTGAGTCTATAATCTAGTCACTCAGTGCATTTCCATCAGATGCTGTAAGAAGAGCTGAGTCCATTGTATTCTTCAAGAAGTAGATGTCTCCTGACACTAGACTGTCATCCTCTGCAACAGTGTTTGTCACATTTATTTCTTGAATCTTCACTGAGGACTTGTTCTTCCCACCATGGTCTTCAGCTTTCTCTTTGCCTTTTTCTGCTTTCCATTCTCTACAGTCTCTTTTCATGTGACCCTTCTTGCCACAATGGTAGCATTCTATGTCACTCTTGCCTTTAGCACTGCGGGACTTGCTACGAGACTGATTCCTCTTTCCACCTTTGTACTTTTCTTTGGTCCTTCCCCTGACAACTAAGGTTGTTCCTTTGCCTTTGTCCATTGTCTTTCTATTGGTTTCTTCAGTAAGCAGACTTCCTTCTACACCTGCTATGTTCAAACCATCTGGAGGTGCAGAATTACTCAAAGCTGTGCGAAAAGTGTCCCAACTTTCCAGCAATGTGATCAACAGGAACATAGCTCTAACAGGTTCATCAAACTTGACACCTTGAGCTGACAACTGACTATAGATTGTGTTGAATTCATTCAGATGATTGGACATAGGTGTCCCTTCTTTCATCTTCAAGTCAACAAGCTTCTTAAGCCAGTATACCTGTGAAGCTGCACTCTGCTTCTCATAAAGATCACTCAGCTTTAACCATGCTTGATAAGCCGACATCTCGTCTGCTACATTGAAGTAAACGCTTTCTGCCAAAGTCAACATAATGGTAGAAAGTGCCAATTCATCCATTTCGCTCCATTCATCTTCGTCCATATCTTCTGGTTTTATCCCCTTGAGCTTTATAGGTTTTATCTGCGTCTTTTGTACCAACACGTGCCAAATCTGCTTCTTCCACAATGGGAAATTAGTTCCATCCAGCTACTTGATATTGTAAAGAGCAGTGTCCTGTGATCCAGCCATAGCTATGCTTCACAGTAGTTTACTTTCCTGGGAAAAATTCGGCAAAGTTTCCCCTGTAAATTGACCTCTGAACCAATATCAACCTGTCAAATGAACCAAGAAAGCTTCAGATTCTGCAAAAATTTTGGCACAGTCTCCTTTGTAAAATGGCTCTGGTGTACTAAAAATAGACCAAAAAAACAGCTCAAAAAACCACTGTCTCTCTAACACTGTAAGCTGTGGGTAAACCTGTCCTGCACCTGTACTGTCTATGACTGTCCTGTCACTGTCCTGTAAGCATAGACTGCGACAATGCCTCAACGGCAGTAAAGCAAAGATGCAATCCCAACTGTCTAACTCACAGTCAATACATCCTAGCTGCCTATCTAAGGGTTCTCGAGGGATCGCTCCAAGACCTGTATCACCGAAAGGATCTCAACATTCGAGAATCCCCCAGCTCAATAAAACCTCACTCGACCCTCAACAAAGGCTGCAGTAAATCTGACAGTACATAGACTTCCCACAAAGTCATACATCCACAAATTTCCCACTGTATGTTGTAACCGCTGCGGCGGTTGTTTGCTGCGTGACTCATAGCCAACAAACCCTCAACAGACATACACCATCTCTGACAATACATCCCATGTGGAAGTACCTGCAATGTCAAGATGAAATCTGGAATATCAAGCAGCAAACACAAGCTACCTGATGAACTAGTGGATGTCGCCTACAGTCTGTGTGTAGATGCGCCCGTGTCATATGTGACACGCCTCCAAAACTGTGAGCCGTCCTTGGATGTGTAGACAGCCACAAATCAACACTCTGGGAGTTTCGATATCCTCAGCACCTGCAGTCGTAGGCCGAAAACCCCAAATTTGCAGAGACGGATCTGCACCCGCTGAGACCACGTAGTCGAAAATGGCCTGCGCAGACCTTTGTCGAAGCCGAACGGTGGCCGAGGTGGCCGAGATGCCTATCGAATTTCAGTCCAATCTGAGTTGGTGACTCTAGCCTCTTGCAGTGCTGCCCCGAGCCTCGATCTGAGCTCTGATACCAGTTGAAGGAGTACGAGCGGAAGTGCGACGCGAGAGAGAGAGAGTGAGAGAAGAAGAGCACGATGATATGGTGAACTCGCTCTACTGTAATGTGTAGAGCATAGTGAGTTCTTATTAGGTTTTTACAAAAGAATATGTGTACATACCTGGCGGCCCGCCCACTTACCTGGGCGACCACATTGGGCTTTATACCCCAACAATTGCATGGCGGCTCTTGCTTCTCCACCTTGGCATGCTAAGGCGAGCCCGCCGAACAAAAACTCGCTGCCTCAAATGCTTCACATAATTTTTACAGTTTTTGAAGCTGATTTTGTATTTCTGCTCTCAGTTTTAGTCATATTTGTAGACATTTATTATCAAAAAAATTTAAAAAGAAAGATTTGACATAGTGTCTCACGATCATCATTCATTGCATGGGAACGTAGTACAATTCTCCCTTGATCTCAGCCATATGGTGGGCAAGCTGCAGGCATGCACAGGCAATATTGTCACAACTAGGCCACAATGCCCCACTGTTGAGCATTCTCAAGCATCGAAGATGCTCATGATGATTTTTTTTCAGTCTTTTGCTTTACAATTACATTTTATTTTTGTACCTAGGCATTAGATTAGATCCACAAGAATTGTAATTTTGGTCTTTTTAAGACTGTTAATTTAACATTTCCTTTCATTTATTTTTCTACTTTTCTATTTTCTCCCTCTCCCCCTTCCCTCTTGGTTGATGGTCAATGACATAGAAGCATCGGACCTTGGACGACCACTGCATTACTTTCTTAGACAAACACCCGATGCTGAGCATCCACAAGAATTGACCACGACGATGACAACTTTAGTCTATTTTTTGTATTAGATTCACAACGATTTCCTCACTTTGTTTTCGTAGGTAATTTTGGCATTTTAAAGACAGTATATAACATTTCATTTCTCTCTCTCTCTCTCTTCACAACCCCCCGCCATCCCCCTATTGTTACGTTTTAGTAATTGACGTCAATCATGTTATATTTTTGGACAATTACGCAATGTATAATAATCCACTAATTGCAAATCAATAAATAAATTAAAAAAAGAAAAACATTCAACAACACACATCTACCAGGTGCGTGAACAATGCAAAAGGCATGGCTCATATATAATTTGGACCCTAGTGTCATACACTAACCACCCTCACAATTGACACTTATCTCGAGCGCCTTTGCTCATTCGAGTTCAACAGGGTTACTGTGTTAACAATAGTTTTTCGATGCAACTTTAAACCAAAAATAGGTGCTTCACAACTGCCTGAGCACAAGTTGCCTTGCAACAACTCGCACTTCATTCTTGTAACTTTTTTTTGGTTAATCACTATAACATATGCGCGGTATTATCGCTCACATTACCGCAAAAAAACAAACAAATTTGGAATATGAAAATTTCCGTATGCGGAAAATACTGCGGCAACATTTGCGGTAATGGTCTAGCGGTAACAGTCGCGGTAATGGCTGCGGCTATATTTTCGCGTCTATTACCGCGTCGTTTACTGCAAGCATACCCTCGACAGTTACCGCGTGGATGTTATCGCAGGCATTATTGCGGGCGGGTTTATTATAAAAAAACAGATGACCGTTTGGATTGTCCTTCGCAGGACCATCCAAAAGGTCATTTATTTCTTCATTTATTTAAGATATTTTACAAAATTATTATCAATTACAACAAAATATCACAATTGGACAATACATTGAGCCAAAAAAAGATTGATAATTTCATTTACATAAGTGGAATTACAATTGGGGGAGGTATTGAGCCAAAAAATGATAGGTATTGCATTTACATAAAGGGCAAAAAATGCCCGCGTGTACAAAATAGAGTATGGTCATGTGGGATAGGGCAAACGGGGCCCGCGTATACAAAATAGAGGATGCTCATGGGGGAGATGGCGGCATTTCGCGTGGAACTCCTTGACTCTGCAAAACCAGAAAAAGAAACAATTAACACTTTGTTATTTAATATTTGATATAAAATCACCAATTTGATTATTTAAATAAGATTAAACTTACATGTTGCAGACTTCTGCACGCATTTTCGAACTCCTCTCGAGAGATCATTTGATTTTCAAACAACCAACACCAAGTTTGATACTCAGTATCGTTCTCTCTATGTCTCTGCACATCTCTGGTCGGGCGACTCATGGTAATGTTATACTAACAAAAAATAGCGGTAATGTTATACTGATAAATGAAACACATTAGACTTTTTACAATAAAACAAATATTTTTACTTACATATTTGTCTTTCCAAGCCGTTTTTCCTCACGAACCATAATGCGTAGGAGTCTGATGGGATCTGGCCTCAACTTGACGCGTAAACATCCTGCACCCGTTGCCCTTTCGTCCTCTTTCTCACCCATAGCTCTCTCCCACTCCACATCATGGACATTTTCTGGCCGATAGCTATGCTCTGGAGACTCCATTGTCTTCTTTGCAGCTCTCCTCACACTAGATTTTTTGTTCTTGAGAAATGTTTTGACATGCTCTTGCAACCATTTCCTTGAGAATTGTTGCCCCTCACGGTTGGGGAAATGCATGTGCATGGTTGTCTCTATATATGTGAGGTTGTAGGGATCTTGCTGATCAAATTTGAGAAAACAATTGATATATGTGGAGTGGATTAATTGGTTGACGTGTGTGCGGAATCTCCTGCCCTGCACTGTCCTGAGATCCACCATACCTCCTCTATGAACCTGGTAGTATAACCCGCGAGCATCTGGTGAAGGCATGTCATGGTTGTGCGCTCCTTGCCGCACTGTCGAAGCAAGGGACTTGCCGATACACCGTGTACGAGCCGTAGACGGCTCCAAGCACACAACTAGTTTAACTAGTAAGCTCAAGAGGGCAATGGTGTGTCACTCACCGCCTTATGCTCCTACCGTAGAGGATTCCTCGCCGCGAAGAAGAGGGAGACGCCGCTACGCCGCGCTCAACCGCCTCGCCGCCGTCGTGCCGCCGCAACGCTCGATCGCACACACACTCTCACTCTCTCTCTCTCTCTCTCTCTCTCTCTCTCTCTCTCTCTCACGCACACACACGAGGAGATGGTGAAGGAGAAGGTGGAGATGGAGCAAGAGCAGCTTCTATTGCACAATGAGAGAATGACTCAATTTTAGGTTTAATTGGCTTTTATGTGAGCTCACCCCATTCACACTTGGGCGCCCATGCTTAGCCAACTAACCCTAGCATGTTCGTGTTAGAGTGCGCCTCTCATCGGCGATCACTCTACCTTTCCCTATTGGACCGACAAGCCCGGTGCCTGACTCTACTTAAATAAATAATACGGTTACAGTGTCTGTCGTAGGCGATAGGGTGTCTGTGAGCCACGAGGGTTAACATTGCCCCCCTTCCTGATGTAGATTCCGTCCTCGGAAGCTATTGAGTTGAAGCTTGGTAAGTCCATGTTGTAGAGCATCTAGATTTGAATCTGCAAGGCAAAGTCGTTGTTTTAGCAAGCGGAATTATATTGCCATAAATCATGAGGGGAATGTAAAGTACATGTGGAAATGAGTAAATGCAAGATTTATGAAATGTTAGACTGCCATTAAGGACAAATAAATTGCACTTTGAGTAAATTAATTAATCAAGAGTTTTGAGCTTATGGGTGAGTCTATCAATTAGTTAGCTATGACTAAGGTTAAAACAACTACTCTAGTACTAGCTAAGCTAAGAAGATTATCTAAATGCAAGATTCCCTAATTATGCGTTTCAGCTTTGAGTAGCCAACTCGCTCTCACAACTGCAAACAAAAGCTTGAAATGTTAACTGTAAGCTCAATGGAAGTCTTTTAATTTCTTTTTATTTTTATTTTTTTTATACTTTTTTACTTTGGGTCACAATCATGTGACGTGTGTGCTTATTTTGTATGTCCGGGGTTTTTTGCTTCTCAAGGAAAAGCGCCCACACTGGGAACCTCTAGGGCTCTAGTATCATAGACAATACAGGTGAGTGAAGTACCAATTCAAGCCAGGATTTCTCTTCCAGCGTAAGATTTTTCATTTGTGGCACTCATGTTTTTTTTTTTTTTTTTTGCTTCCATTTCCTTGGTATTCGCACTAGTGTTTTTTGTTGTTTGAGTGAGCAAGCCTTTCTCTGCCTAAAACATTCTTAAGGTCTCAAATACTCGGATAATTTTATTAGCTAGGCCTAGTGGTCAAGTAAATGAGTTAACCTAAAGTCACGGTTTCCTAATCTCCAGGCTCATCCATAAGATTAAACTTGAGTTCAATCAACTTAAGCAAAGACAAATTTATACATCTATAATGGCAGATAACAATCATAACTATTGCACTCAAACAAAGAATGAAAAATCATTATTAGCAATTACACATATCCACCAACATGAATCATGGAAAGTAGTACACCTGGAGGTATGGAGTGGCTCATTTCGTTGAAGCAGATGTCCTCAGCCATGTGGATGGAGATCCATATAAGTCCTACCTAACACATCCAAAAACAGACACTATACCTCTAGGAGGCATGTCAGTGTGAAAAATTAAAACTCTTAAAAAACAAACTCAAAACACAATCTAGACCCCTAACCTACCTATCTGTCACCCCATTTAGAATCAAGGAAAGAGGATATTATATAAACCGGGTGGCCACCCTAAGGCTAGGCCTCTATCCTCATCATCTAGATAAATAAAATCGTTGTCCGTGAGGCCATAGTCTTCCTCGGTCTCTATTAGTTCCTCTTCATCATCCTCTTGTGCAAGCATGCTAATCAAGAACCTCGCGATGCGTGGATACTCATCTTGTGCAAAAGAATAAGCATGTGCCATTGGAGACACATTCGCTACTGGGTAGGGATCACTAGTTAGCCATAGACGTATCAGCCATTCTAACTCCTCAAAATTTCTCTCACATGCAAGGCTCTCTATCAAATCCCATTCGCAAGAAAGTATAGGGTAGCATACGTAGAACACTTGAGGAAAAGACAAAGGGTACCTTTCATCAAAAATAGAAGTGCATGCCTCTGGTGAAGTAGCCATTTTTGACAAGACAGATAGATTTGGTTAGGCCTTTAAAACATAAGAGTTGTTTTTGTGTGTTGCTTGAATTGACACGGTGAATTTGGACTTATATGTAAGATCTGATAGGGTGCTCTCTCGTTGCTAGTCGCTCTTGCTCTTTACTATTTTTGTTTTTTGTGAGTATAAGGCTATATATATACATTCCCTAAGATTGGAATTGAGAGGTCAGGGAGAAAGGTTGAGAGGGGAGCGAGTGAATGATTGATGTTAGCAAACACTCCCCCCTTCCTTGGGTAGATCATACCTTTTGGAATGAGGTCGTCACCTTTTGAAACCAATTGTTCCAAGTTGTTATGGGGGAAGGTTTTAACCAATAGTTTTCGACCGCCCTATGCGTTTCATCTAGTTGCAAGGGTGGTAAGGTACTCTCCCATGATTTTATTTGCAACATTGTTGTAGGTGGTGAACTTACCCCGGGAGGTGCAAACTCTTTCGTGCTTGTATGGATATGTACAATGGTAGGTGGAGGTTGTGTCGAAGCTTCTATTCGCGTATAGGAACTACATGAAGAGCAAGAAGCTTCATTTGATTTCCCTGTTCCTGAGCTAGGTGGAACAAATCGTTCTTTCTTTGGTACCCAAACTAGCTCTAGATCGGGTGTGTAACATTCCATGATTTTTTCCTTTCCGCGATTTTCAATTTGTTTCGGAGTCACAGGATTGGGTTTACATGGGCCAGGTGACAGGTAAGAGTACACTTTACGTTTGGGCACCCAGATTTGATCATTTCCTTCATAGTATCCTTGGGCTTCCAATAGTCGTTTAGGAATCCAACTCAACGTTTCTTTACATTTCTTGGAGTGAGCGGGACGGTTCTTACTAGGTTCCCGTTTTTTTTCATCAACCATGCTCACTACAGAGGCTTTAGGGACCCACTTGTATGTTTTCTGTGTTATATTAGGATGGTTCTTGTGTGTCTCAAGCTTTCTTTCAACTACATCAGTTGAAGCTCTAGAGAGTTGGGCTATGGGGACGTATGGTTCAACCTGCTGGACATGCAATGTCTTGGGTTTTATTTCCTTAGGCAATATCTCAGGGACTATGGCTTGAGTGGTAGGGCTAAGAGTTGGTTTTTGCGTTGTAACACCCCCAGTCCCCCAATCAATAGTGCATTTGGTGGCTATCATCCACGTGCGGCCTAGGTTTATATTACCCTCCATAGTTCCAGTAGGCATGACCAAAAGGTCTTGAGCTACAATTCCATTGTCATAACTGACAGAAGTGTGCCAGATTCCAAAAACCGTAGTTTTTTTCTTGTTGACACCCTTGACTTGGATAATACTCTCAGATAGAGGTGGCTTCCCTAACTGACACCACACCCCATAGGATAGCAGATTATATTTAGCACCCGTGTCCAATAAGGCGTTATATAGCACTTTTCCATAGGCACTGTTTAACTCAATAGGGTATCGTAGAGGTGTGTCAGAGTCCAACCCCTCCTCTTCGATTTCCACGTGGAATGCATTTGTGACTCCAAGGTTAGCCTCTCGTTTTTGTCTTATACGTTGTTGTCGCTCCTTAGCCTCAGCTTGAGCTTGTATCTTGTTTAACTCGGTGTGCTTTGGCGGCCTTCTTTTGATGAATGGCCCGTAGTTCTTCTTGGCTTAAAGGATCATAATATCTTTTGAATTTACTTCCATTGAGGAATCCAATGGTTTCAACTCCATCAAGAGTTTCCACACGAAGGGTACCTTGTGGGGTAATTTCACATACTCTATATGGTCCTTTACCAGCATATTTCAACTTTTTCTTCTCTTTACGTGCTCCATACATAAGGACTTTATCACCAACTTTGATGTCCTTGTCCTTCACATGGCGATCAAACCACTTCTTTCTCCTATCCTTTTCCACAAGAGCATTTTGCACAGCCAACTGTCTCTCTTCGTCTAGTTTTTCTAAGATATACAAACGCTCGGTTAAGGGGTTACCATTCCATCCTTCTTGCGAAGCCACCCTAAGACTAGGAATGACAAACTCCCAAGGCATAATCGCTTCTTGGCCGTATACCATTTTGAATGGCGTACAATTAATAGCCACTTTATAAGCAGTACGATAAGCCCATAGAGCAGATGTCAACTTCAAATCCCAATCAGTGCGATTAGCTTCTACCGTCTTGGTTAAAATAGATATTAGAGTCTTGTTGGTGCTCTCGGCTTGTCCATTAGCTTGCGGGTAATAAGGTGTAGACTTATGGTGGGATATCATAAAGGTCGTGGTAAGCTCTCTTATTACCTCATTTATAAAATGGGTACCATTATCACTAACAATTTCAAAAGGGCAACCAAATCTTGTGATAATGTTCTCAAAAAGAAACTTAGCTGTTGTCCTCGCGTCAGCTTTTTGTGAAGCCTTAGCTTCAGCCCACTTTGTTACATAGTCCGTAGCAACTAGAATATATCGAGATTGAGTGTTGCGAGCTGCGGGACTAATTGGACCTACAAAGTCTAAGCCCCATTTTTCAAATGGTTGGGTTACTTTAATAGGATGTAAGGGAATTCTGTCTTTGCGCTGTGTGGTCTTGTAACGTTGGCACTCATCACACCCTTTTGCAAAAAGTGATGCATCCTTAAATAAAGTTGGCCACCAATAGCCTGATTGCAGCACCTTTCTAGCAGTCAGGTCTCCTGAAAAATGACCTCCTGCTATGCCCATATGTGCTTCTTGCAAGATATACAAATATTCATCCTCGTGGGCACAACACCTAAGAATATCATTCTTGCCTAATCTATACAGAGTTCCGGCAATCAAACAATAGGGTTCACATTCTTTTACTAGCCTTCGAGCGATATCCTTACGAAGTTCCTTGGGTGGAAAACCATTAACTAAAAAGTTAACAATGTTCTCACTCCATTCAGGCATAGTCTCAACTATGAATAGGGAAGTATCGGGTAATTCATCATCAACTCCTGTAGGGGCTTCACCATTGGGTATGCGAGACAAATGATCAGCCATGACGTGCCTTTTACCGGGTCTCACTACAATCGTGAAATCAAACTCCATAAGAATTAACAACCATCGTGTGATTCTTCCTGTGGAGCATGGCTTGTTTACCAGATACAGCAACGCTTGATGGTCCACATAAAATACAAACTTGTTTGCCAGAAGGTAGTAGCGAAATTTCTTTACTGCATAAACCATTGCCAAACCTTCCCGCTCTGTAGTGGTGTAGTTCCTTTTAGCATCGTTCAATTGACGGCTTGCAAAGCTAATGGGATAGTCCAATTTATGTTCTCCTGGTTGAGTGAGAACACACCCAATAGCAAACTTTGATGCATCAATATGCACATGGAAAATGACATCCCAGTTAGGTGTCCTTAAAATCGGAGCACTTGCTAGTGTTTTCTTCAATTGTTCATAGGCCTGGTCACACTCTTCAGTCCATTTAAATTCAATGAGAAGCTTGTACAAAGCATGTGCTATCTCAACGAAAAATAAAATAAACCGTCGATAATAACCCACGTGTCTCATGAACCTTTGAACTCCCTTGTAATTGGTTGGTGGTGGTAACTCTAGAATCACTTTAATTTTGCTCTCATCGGTTGAGATACCATTCTTGGATACTATATGCCCTAAAATAACTCCATGCTTGACCCAAAATTGGCATTTGAACGGGTTCAATGAGATATGATATAACCTACACTTTTCAAACACCTTCCGCAAACATGATAGATGTTCCTTCCAAGAAGAGTAAACACAAAGGTCGTCTAAGAAAGATTCACAAAACTCTCTCAAATATTCTTTAAAAGCAGTGTTTATTAATCGTTGGAATGTAGCAGGGGCATTTGTTAAGCCAAAAGCCATCACACGAAATGCAAACACGCCAAATTCTGTGATGAAGGCAGTTTTAGCTTGGTCCTCTAGCGCTATCGTGATTTGGTTGTAGCCTGAGTACCCATCTAGAAAGCTATAAGCTTCCTTGCCTGCAACTCTTTCGAGTACATGTTTGGAATATGGTAGGGGGTAATGGTCTCTCCTAGTAGCTGCATTAACTTTTTTGAGGTCCACGCACACCCTAAGTTTCCCATTCTTTTTTGGCACGATAACTATTGGAGACACCCATTCAGAGTGTTCAATAGGATATATGAACCCACATTTGATAAGATTTTCTAGATCTTCTTGAATGATCTTTGCGTACTTAGGATTCATCGGGTAGGGTCTTTGTTGTACGGGCTTCGCAGTGCTAATCATAGGGATTGTATGTTGGACCACAGAAGGTGGAACACCTTTCATATCATGGTATGTCCAAGCGAATACGTCCTTGAATTCCTTGAGAAGCTCTTTGAGGACCGCCTCTTCAACTTCTGTGAGGTCTTGGGCAATAAAAACAGGTTTTGATTCTTCACCGGGGTCAGCTAATTCTATTTCTTTAACTATTGCCGGACCATCATAGATTCCATTATTCCCATCGATAGGTATTCTTTGGGCTTTTGTGTACACAACCTTTGCTTCCCCTGTGGTGTAAGATTTGAAATGTTCTGGTGCAGGATGCAAGTCTGTGGATTCTGGTTGTGCTTTGGTTTGTGCTTCCATTTCTGCTTTCTTGTGTTGTCGAGCTAACTCTTGGTTTTGACGCCTCCTTGCAGTGCGGCTCAACCTTGGCTTGTCTATGATCTCTAATTGGGCTATGTCATGGGGTCGTGGTCTACACCACATAACATTTTGGAGATATTCACCCCAATTGTCTACCAATTTTCGATGAGCATCACATGCCCCTATATAACTGAGCCATTCTGCTGAGGATCTCCTCTTTTTTATCCTAGCACGTACATTGGCTCGATATCGACGCCTCTTAAGGTTTTTCTTTTTCTTATTTGAGACCTGCTTTTGATTTGCATTTAGATCTGGCTCACTAAAGGAGTCCTCGTCGGTGTCCTCTTCACTCTCGGGGGAGCTATCATTGGTTGATGTACTCGGTCCTTCCGAATGTTTTGACTCTGAACTTGCTCCACTCTCTAATTCATGAGATTCAGAATCCGTTTCACTCTGGGAGTCAGTGTCCAAGTCGTGTTGGTCAAAGTCTTCTATTGAGCTATCGGTGTCACTGTCAGATTGGTCCACAATTGCCTTGCCCTTAGAAGATGCATGTATGGCACTTATCATGTTCAGAGGTGCAATTTGTGGTACCTCTTCCCCCTCTGGTGTGACCCAAGTGGTTCCTCTATTTCCCCAGGTATCTATGGTTGCAGCTAGGTGTACCCAGTCTACGTTGTCTGATTCCGTCATACCCGGTAACACATCCATGTAAGGAGAATCTTGGCCAATGTCTGTATCCTTCTTACAAGTGTAACAATATTGTAGTGGGGCCGAGTGAACTGTGGTGTCAGAGCGATGATCAATAATGGTTTTACTCCCTAAGGGGTGTACCTTACCAGTCACCAAATCCACTCTAAGGACAGAGTCTTGGAATTGCAAATAGACATGATTTTTAGACCAATCATGAACCATTTGTGCTTCCCTTATGAATGGTCGTCCTAAAATCATTTCATATGACATAAGGTGTTTAGAGAAATCCATTACAATGAAGGTATGTCGTACCTTGTGTCCTAGAACTTTGATCTTAAGATCCTTAAGCATCCCCATAGGTTTGGCTATGGTACCATTTGCCATCTTTACCACAATGTTAGTAACACTGAGGCGGGGTTTTCCCATGGATTCCCAACAATCTTTTGTAACGATGCTAACTCCCGCACCACCATCAAGAATTCCCTTTATAGTTAATCCCTTGGTAGTGATGGGTAGGGTCGCATTAGACTCGTCGCCTTCAAAATACTGCCCTAATTCGTTAATGGGTACCTCGATCACGGACTCGTGTCCATCTAAGTCAAATGATTGCACATGATTTTCCTCATCAATCATAATCGAGTCGGGCCTATTTGGTTGCGCAAACTGCGGTAATCCCGTTCGTAGCTCTCCGTTAAGGAATGCTCGAAGTGCAAGGAATAACTCAGGATCTCCATACAGCTTTGCTATGATCGTGGTTCGGACCTCAGAAGACATGAAGTCCACTAGTTTGGCAACATTCATTGGCGTTTTGCAGGGTGTAGGTCCTTGACTAGGAACTGGTGAGGATGGAATCTCATATTCCTCAATGGGATCAGGTATTCCTTCGTTAAACATCCTTTCCAACAAGGAAGGTGTATGCTCACTTTCTGATGTCCCGTCCTCACTCCCTTCTTGGATGATACTAGATATGGCTAACGGTCTATGGTTCATGTGGGGTGGATGAACTTGCATGGGAAACACTGTGTCATGAATTTTGACATGCATGGGTTCTGGTTCTAGTTTCCTTTGAGTCTCCTCCACTAAACCTCTTAGATGTCTCACTTGCTCAATCTCGTCTACTGGGTTTGGGTACGTCCCAATGTTCTTTTTACGATTCTTCCCTTTTTGCCCTTGCGGTTTATCTTGGGGGTCTTGGATTGGATTTGGAAACACTTGTGGTGTTTTCAGAGGCTCTTTATGGTTTTCTCTTATTCGGTTTTCATTTGGTTCCATGTTACGGTTTTCTTTGTCGGTCTTTCCCTTTGTGGTATTGTTTCTAGTCTCCATTGTCTCGATTGAATCTGAATCATCCTCGAGGTCATTCATATACACGGGGTCATCTCCTGTTCCTATGTTTGTTTTGGAACTTGGCTTTGAATTTCCCGTATTCTACGACCTCTTCCTTCGGGTCTTCTTTTTCTTTGCTTGGATAACTGACGCGGTATCTCTCTCTTCGAGGATATGGCCTGGCCCTTGAAGCATGGACCGTGTAATCGCATAAGCGGGTGCGACGGTATTGGCGATGTCACACTAGCAATTTCGACCAAATTTAGGGGTGTGATTTTAGGCGCATTTGGGTTATAGGGGCATTGGGAAATCAAGTGATCTATGCCACAACGATTACATGTGAGTATTGGCATTGCAGACGTGCTCCCTTGATTCATTTGCATTTGTGCAGCATTCTTTTGCAGCCTAATAGGGCACTCCGCTGCCCGATGTGGTCCACCACACTTGTAGCATTGAAGAGGTGGCCTCCTAGCCTGGGTGTTGATATTTTGACCTCTGGATGCGAGAGCAGCAGCTTGATAAACCGGCTTGACTTGCCCCCAACAATCTTCCATGTAGTATATAGGACACTCTTCTAATGTATCAAGTCCGTAGGAAATACTAGTGTCTATTTCCTCCTCATAGCCATCTGCATAAGCATTTGATGGCTCGCAACCCACTTGGTTCATAGGGACGACTCTTGGATGCGGGGGCTGCGGTCCTAGCACAGGAGGTGGTAGCGGTGTAGCTTGTACAACATTTTGAGATCTAGGGACCATGTGTTGCGGTAGTTGCTCAACAGGTGGAGCAGGCATCAATACAGGAGCTCGAGGTGCATCCGTCCAGGCTACAGGTGGTCTATTTGCCATCATACGTTTGATCATTAAACAATCCTTAGCTTGGTGACCATACCTACCACATGCGTTGCAAGTTCCATTAAATTTTACTCTAAACGTAGGGCACTCACTAGTGCTATGTGGACCTAAGCAAATGGAACACCATTGTTGCTCCCTTCTTGGATACATGTGACTATTTTGAGGGGGTCAATTATCCTTAAGAGACTCTTGGATTGCCTTGGTGAGGTCTGTCAAGAATGTCTCAAATACCTTTGGCTCATTGGCAATGGGCTTTGCAGTCATGGGTTCATACTCAATGGCTTGTGAGCTAGTGGATCTCGTGTCAGTAGACACCCTCATGCCTGCTATCATCAAGTTGTCCTCTAATTGGATTGCATTGGCAGTGACATCTTCCCAGGTTGTGATACCTCTAATCACTAGTCCATTATAGATTCCTTCATTCCTCAACCCTCGAATGAATCGATCAAGCAGTTGGTTATTGTTGAAGCGCTCATTTACAGGGCAGCGAGAGTTTAAGTGCTTTAGACGACTAATGAAGTCCCTTACTGACTCTCCTTCCTTACGTTCGGCCTTCTGTAGCTGAGATGCTACACCCCAAAGCACACCTTCTCGTATGTACTCCTTTAGAAACAACCTTCGAAGGGTAGGGTAGATTGTTTTCTCGTCCACCCTTAGGGTCCTATACCAATCTCCAGCCTTCCCACTTAATGTCAAGCTTAAGGCATTGCACTTATGTAGTTCGTTGCGTTCCCCTAAGGAATCACATACTTGTTCAAACACTCCAATGTGTTTCCTAGCATCTTCGTCCCCATTGAATTTTTGCGTGAGTTTGGCAATTTGTACTGTCTTACTTCTAGGCTCTCTATCAGATGCATGACGCATATTTTCCGCGATAGATCGACCTATGGTTTGAGCAAACGCTACCAAGTCACCTATGTGAGGAGGCAGGGCCGGTGGAGGTACTCTTGGAATCATATGTGGGAGAGGGACGGGTACCGGTCTTGGCATATGTGTGGATGATGCAGGATATGGAACATAACCGGGCATAGGTCCACTCGGATAAGGGCTAGGGAGCGGCACTCGAGGAGCATAAGCAAGTGGTACAATTGGAGGTGTGGGGGCCATGTGTGCATAAGGGGCTAGAGGCACATACGATCGAGGCCCCATATTAGGTACTACGACACTAGGTAGTGGCATTGCGCTAACCGTAGATGTCATCGGTACATTCTCTGTCAGGCTTATCTCTAGAGTGAGCACTGTGTTTTCCTTAATAGAGGGTTGAGCCAAGTTAGGGAAGCTAAAGCTGTCGCTCGGAGGCTCAGATTGCATAGAGACCCCAGGTGAAATGACGTAAGATGGGTCCATGGGGCTCATTAGAGGAGTCTCCATTTGTGATAGAGTAGGCTGTTGAGCCTTGCTCGTATCCAAAAATCTCATGGGGCCAGTTGAGAGTATATTTACCCCTCGGTTTTTCCTTTCTGATTGAATAATGCCATGGATAACATTACAGATCATTTTCTGTTGATCTTCGATGCTCGTGGCACTAGAGGTGGATTGTACAATCTCTATCCATCCTACATGGTAGGCGTGGCCAGAGTGTAGATCCGTCAACACCTCAGTGTGGAGGTCGTATGTCCAATGATCATTAATGAACAATCCTTCTAGAGTCGACGTGTTAACGGTTTCTTGTGAGGTAGAAGCAATGTTGCTCCCCGTGGTTTTACTTGTCACCAACGGTACTCTAGAGGGAACTTCTGAAGGAGGCAGCTCAACAGGGCCTTCTTGGTAAGAAGTTGGCATGATATCCACATGGACACTCTTTGGGGGTGTGGGGTCCACGTGCGATGTGAAAGGAGAGTCCACTTCCCCACCCCCTTCGTGTGCTTCATTTGCATCAGGTTCCGAGCGAGTAGCTCTACCTAATGTTTCCATGAAACGGCTAAACATACTAGTACTAGGCTGTGGAGCTTCGGGAGGTGCATGGCCTTCTCTCTCAGTGTTTTGGGTAGGGTATGCTTCCATGATTTCTGAGTCGGAGGAGGAATCACTAGCGGCTATTTTAGGGTCTTGGGTGGTGCTACCTTGTGTCCCCGCTGAGGGTCTAGAGCTTATCGTGGATGGGTAATGGGTGTCCGTATGAACAGAGGCACCCTCAATATGCTCGTGTTCTAGCACCCGCCCAGAGCGTAAGTGCATGTGCTTTTGATACCCTAAGGTGTCAAAAAGCTGCTCTAGGAGGCCTTGTGACTAGTTTTTAGCGTGTTTTTTGTTTGTTTTTTTGCTAGATATTTTAGAGCGTGTCGTGGAATGGGCCGTGTGATAGCTCGAAACGAGCGTATCGGTCAGAGGGTCATGCCGTGCTTTACAGCCCTCCGTTTGGTCACTCTATGCCCTCGGAATCCCTAAAATTGTCAATTTCCAGTAGGGAACTAGGCCCAAACTAGAAAGTCTAAGGGTGCAAGTCGGAAGAGAAGGGAGGAGAGTGGAGGATTTGTCCCACATGCTCTCATTCTCTCTTGAGGGAGTAGGGTATATATATAAGAGTGAGTCTAGTATATATCATAAGACTGAGGACTGAGGCCTGGGCTTGGGCTTGGGCTTGGGCTTGGGCTTGGGCTTGGGGAAATGATCCCGATCTATCTTTTATACAGACCAACCCGTACGTTTTTATAACTCAAGTTTTTTATTTTCGAAAATTTAACCTCCCACTCACTCGCGTTTTTATTTTCCGAAATTTTTTTTTTTCACAATTTTTTTTTAATTTTTTTTTTCGAAAACAATTTAATTTTTTAAAGATTTTTTTTAAAAAAAAAAAAAGATATTATTTGGTACGCGTTTTTGTGCGCGTTGACCTCACCTACCTATTTACTGTCCCACCTACCTACTGACCTGCTAATCCGTGGTTCACCTAATTACTAACCTACTTAATTAACTAACTGTGCACCTAACTGTGCACAAACCAGAAAACACAGAAAATGCAGAAATTGAAACTTGACAGAACTGTGCAGTGAAAACACAGAAAACACAGAAAATGCAGAAATTGAAACTTGACAGAACTGTGCAGTGAAAACACAGAAAACGCAAAAAACGCAAGAAATGCTAACTGTGTGACTAATGCTAACTGTGTGCAAACAGAAAAACAGAATTTTGCTAACTGTCTAACTACTACTAAATGTACGCAGCAGAAAAACAGAAAATGCTAACTTCCTCTCCCTCTTCTTTCCTACTGCAAACCACTCATACAATTAGCACAAAGTGCCTCTTGGGCTTAGTGCAGGGCTATTCCCCGGCAACGGCGCCAAAAATGTGCGCTCCTTGCCGCACTGTCGAAGCAAGGGACTTGCCGATACACTGTGTACGAGCTGTAGACGGCTCCAAGCACACAACTAGTTTAACTAGTAAGCTCAAGAGGGCAATGGTGTGTCACTCACCGCCTTATGCTCCTGCCGTAGAGGATTCCTCGCCGCGAAGAAGAGGGAGACGCCGCTACGCCGCGCTCAACCGCCTCGCCGCCGTCGTGCCGCCACAACGCTCGATCGCACACACACTCTCACACTCTCTCTCTCTCTCTCTCACACACACACACACACACACACACGCACACACACGAGGAGATGGTGAAGGAGAAGGTGGAGATGGAGCAAGAGCAGCTTCTATTGCACAATGAGAGAATGACTCAATTTTAGGTTTAATTGGCTTTTATGTGAGCTCACCCCATTCACACTTGGGCGCCCATGCTTAGCCAACTAACCCTAGCATGTTCGTGTTAGAGTGCGCCTCTCATCGGCGATCACTCTACCTTTCCCTATTGGACCGACAAGCCCGGTGCCTGACTCTACTTAAATAAATAATACGGTTACAGTGTCCGTCGTAGGCGATAGGGTGTCCGTGAGCCACGAGGGTTAACAATGGTCCTCATATTCTGATGAAGCAGGGAGCGGTGACTGTGGAGGAGAATCCGTAGTACTTCCCCTCCCCCCCCCCCCCCAAAACAACAAGTAGCTCCGCTCCCTCGTCGAGATCGATCGGCGCTAGCGCGCGAGCTACCCTGATGCTGACTGCTAGAAGAGCGCCAACGTGAATCTGGGACAGAATGTGGGATAGGTGGACGCCCGTGGCGTCGCACCCAACGGCGTCGGACCCTGTGAAGGAAAAGTTGAACCTGGAACTGTAGCTGGAAAACTCTGCAGGTATGGAGTGCCACCAGTTGGAGTAGAGACCTCTGATAATCCAAAAGCTGCTAGCTGCGCCGATGAATAGCGCTGCGTAAGGGTCTGCTGCGAACCTAACCACTCAGCCCGAAGACACAATGCCCTCTCCACATCTGGATCGGTCAGTACGGCAACGGAACCACCAAGATCGTCCCGAAACCAGCCGAACCCTGATGATGACTGCTGAGGCGACGACTGTGAATGATAGGCAGAGAAGGCGTCGGGATATGACATCCCGTCCACCATGAAATCCTCAATGCTGCAAAATCGTGGTGTGGAAGAAGAAGACATGGTCTGCATTTATTACGACAAAGATTAAACTAGAGTATAAAATTTGAATATATGATTAAAAATTTACACATTGATTTTTTTCAAACACTGGATTTTTTAACATTGGATTCTCTATAGTATCCAATGTTGAAAGAATCCAATGTGGAAAGAATCCAAGGTGTGTCTACAACCTATAAAAGAGTCTTGCAAAGAGTCTTCCAAGGTGTGTCTCTGAACCAGAGTGTGCATGCGAAGAAGCTTCCGAAAGAACGAGGAGTGAGCTACTCGATTCGGCACACACCGCACTATATGATAGATGCTCTTACTCCAGTTTAAGGGCATCTCTCGAAGTCCTTAACCTTCAGGCGATGTTTGGATGGATCAATGCTAGTGTCGACGCACTTTTGAGGTATGTATATAGATTGTGAAGGATGCTTGTGGAGTGCATAAATTATCTTCTAATGTACTTTCTTCTTGTGATAGGTTGCTAAGAAAGATGCTGCCAGCTGGCAATCACATGCTAGAGAATAGACGAAAAGCACGCGAAGTGGTGACTGCATTAGTGATGGATTATGATCGCATTCATGCTTCCGTGAACGATTGTGTGCTCTTTCGTAATGAGCATGCTGATTGTGACACATGTCCATCGTGTGGGGAGACTAGGTTCAAAGAAAGAATGCAGAGCAACAAAATTCCACGTAAAGTTTTGAGGCATTTTCCACTCATACCTCGCATCCAACACATGTTTAGATCAAAGGGTACGAGCGAGCTTTTGAGTTGGCATGCAAAAAATCGCTCCACAGATGGTATTATAAGAGTGCCAGCTGACTCACCAGCATGGAAGCACATAGAGGACACATGGCCAGAGTTCAGGGATGAGCCTCGTCACTTGAGGATTGGGTTAGCTAGTGATGGAGTGAATCCATTTGGGCACCGCTCTACTTCATGGAGCACTTGGCCGGTGGTGGTTGTAAACTACAATATTCCTCCTTGGGAGGCAACAAAAAAGGGAAACATTTTACTATCACTTCTCATTCCAGGAAAGCACAAGGTAAAAAACCTGGATGTATATCTGTAGCCTCTTATTGATGAGCTTCAAGAACTATGGAGAGGCATAGATGTCATTGAAATTTCACGGCCACCACGAGACCGCAAAAAGCCGTCATCAAGTGCATCCTCATGTGGACCATGCATGATTACCCAGGATTTGGAGAGGTATCTGGTAAGTATGCACATGTTAATTGTACTCTTTGCTTTAGGTTTATCATCTCATGTGTAACGTTTGTTTACCTCTTGGCAGGATTGGCAACATCTGGACATAGTGCGTGTCCCACTTGTGGCCCTTCCCTTGTGACAAAGAGACCTCCTCTTCTTGGGAAGGTGATCTATCCCAACAACCATCGCTTCCTACCTCCTTCACATCGTAGATATGCTCCCCCTATCAATGGAGTGCAACCGTTCAATTGGAACATGGCTGATTGGGCGAAGCATTGGGAGGAGAATCATGGTACCTCACCGCCTCCCAATGGGTTGCCAAAGGGTATTTCGAGGTACTCAATCTTCTTGTCTCTCCCCTATTGGGCTTCGTTGAAAATTCAGCACTTATTGGACCCTATGCATGTATTCAAAAATAATGGGCAAGCTATCTGGGATCACATAATTGGCAAGAAGGATTCATTGGGTGCTAGGGAAGATTTAAGAGCCATAAGACGTCTCCCCCCTTCAGCCACGCCCCGCATGGGGGAGCGGGGAAAGATGATTCTCCCAAAAGCACCGTGGATAATGTCAAAGGTAGACCAAGAGTAGACAAAGCAAGTTATTGCATCCATCAGAACTCCAACGGGATATATGAGGTTACTCAAAGGTGCTTTCACAAAAACCAAAAAGGGTGGCTCCACTCAATTGTATGGATTGAAATCCCATGATTGGCATAAAATCCTTCAGGTAAGAGTAGAACAGTTTGTGGTGTCTATGTGTCCTTATATATAGGTTGACATTCACTAAGATGTTTTATTGTTTGTAGTTTGTACTTCCCATAACTATTAGGGGTTATGGGGACACTAAGGTGAAGGCTGTAATATTCAATGTGGGTGAGATTGTGAGGTAATGGATTTTTCCCAAGTACTATATCATGTTGTGCATGCATGAACAATGGAATTTTTTTTCATCTACTATATTATTTGTGCCCTGTAGATTTGTGAGCTCCTAGGAGACAGAAGTAGAAGCCATACTAGTAGCCCATCAGCTAGCAGTAGAGGCAGTGTGTGCTATTGAGGATGCATTCCCATGTACGATGTTCTTCTTGGAGAGATTCTTGAAGACTTTAAAGGATTTTGTTAGATTGAGGTCACAACCGGAGGTATGCAAAATCAATACAATATAGATAGCATTTATACGCTATGGATTTACTAATAAAAATATGTGGTTTTAATGTTTTCAGGCGAGCATGGCAGAAGTTTGGGTGGTGCAAGAGGCATTTGTGTATGTCTCACAGTATCTCATCACAGTGGATCCATCATTTCCTCGTCTGTGGAGTGAAGAAGAGGATCCTAGGAAGCACTCAACCATTCCCAGTGGAAAAGGCTCACTCTTGGTCATGGATAGAGAGTTTCATGCCATAGTCAACAACTACTCTTTACTCAATGCCACTATCATGACCAAATGGGTCAATATGTACTTGGAAGCCCGCGCAGCTAGAGAAAGGGATAGAGATGCATGGAAGAGGTCCCATGGAGGTAGACGTGCCCCTCCTTTTCCTAAAGAGCTTGCAAAATATCCTGATTTGGTTCAAGTAGAGTGGATCCATAATGCCATGACCAATGCCAAAGCACAAGGAGAACAAATAAGCCCTAAAGAATGGGAGTATGCGCGAGGATGCTTGCGCAAGGTGAGTGTGTATATGTTATGTATGCATGCATGCAAATCACTTAATGAAATGCGATGTAATATCTTATGCATTGTGATTGTAGGGTCTCATTTTCAACTCCATTTGGTCCGAAGGCCGACATTTTCGCACCTGCAAGATAGATGAGCGTCGTACCACTAGTGATTGTGGCGTGATGGGAAACTTTGACATAACAACAAATGAGGTCAGATATTGTGGTACTATAGAGAGAATAATCAAAGTGGATTTCAGATCTTTTCACAAATTCCTCTTTGAGTGCCGATGGTTTGTGGGTGAGGTCAAAAGACATGAAAATGGGCTCATTATGGTGGATTCCACCCAATTCCATCGGGGAAAAACTGACAACTTGGTGTATCCTAGTAGTTGCGAGCAGGTAATTTAGGCTATGTGCAATTAACTAAAATTCAAAATTTTATATATGTATATCAACTTATTCTTTGTGTGTGACGTACAGGTCTTTTATGTGCCATGTATATATCAAAGAAGACTTTGGTATGTCATTCCAGTCACGCCGCGGGGTAGATCTATCTTTGTAGAGACGGACATTGAGCCAGTAATTGATCCCATCATACCATCACCACAAGATGCAGAGGAAGATGTAGTACAAGTTGAAGAAGGTCAGCCAAGCCTTGCAAATAGTCATCTTGAGGAGGAGGAAGAGGGAGAAAGCGATGATGATTCTACAGGAGGTGATGGAGAGGAGGAATAATCTCTAAACTTATTTATTGTTTGAATACTATGGGTGTAAATATGGATCCTAGTGCTTGTAGAGATCTTATACAAGATGAGAATTAATAAAACTCTCCATTCTTTCACTTGGTGTAGTATATGATTAATTTGCAAATGTTTCGTTATGTGCTTATGAATAGTATTTGTAATGGTTTTGTTGTGAGTTCAATGATTTATGTATAGAATTTTTAGAGTGAAAGAGAGATTAAGTGAAGTGAGCAAGCATTCTGGAGAGTGTAGGAGTTGTAGTGTGTAAATACATTTTGAGTTGTATTGGATTTATATGGAAACCCGCGGGAGAGGGAGAGGGGGAAGGGGGTCTATGGCCTTAGCGGTAATAAACGCTGCAATATTCACGAAAATGCACGCGGTAATACCTGCGGTAATACTTGCGGTAAAGTCCCGCTTGAACATCAAAAGGGTTTCTCTCTCCTTATTTTGAAATCCTCTCTCTTGTTTTGCCGTAATGGCCCGCGGTAAACACCACGATCTCTCATAGTGAATGGCACTAGTTGATCTACGCTACTTAATTATAACTGCAAAAATTTTCTTTCCGTTTAGTTGTCTCACATTTGCACCGATCTCTCATAGTGAATGGTACTAGTTGATCTACGCTACTTAATTATAACTGCAAAAATTTTCTTTCCGTTCAGTTGTCTCACATTTGTCTCGGTTGTATACCTATCCCTTCTGTAGTTTTCATTGCAAGTTCATGACCCCTTATTAACCCCACGCTAACACAACTTGGATCTATTAGATTTTTGGTGTAAGTTTGCTAGTTGCAGCACTTGCACCTCTCCCCATGTACCAACAATGGTATATATATTTTCAACTACAATATACTCTCCTGGTATGTCCATCAATTACGTCATTCCTCTTTTCACATTTTATTTCTATGTATTATGTTCTAACTTGAATACTCAAACACTGCTAATTATATAAGCTCATCACTTTTAATTATATTGAAAGGAATTTTTATTGAGGCGATTTGTGTATGCAACTCCTCTGGGACACTGAACAACGGTTTGTAAGTACCCTCCTATGTGATAAATGTTATATTTTTATATCTCGTCTAGTCCATTGGTCACGCACACACAGATTCGCCGATCTAGGCAGTGTGTAGCTACTCGCATTAGTGCAGATTCGCCGATTTAGGTAGCACGCTTTATTGGTGTAGACTCGCCGAATGAGGCAACACCGATCACAAAATCATGCTGCAGTGGCTGGCCACCATTGTACCTGGTATGATTTTGTTACCCGGGTACATAATGAAAGTTATTTGGACTTGGACTTATATTGTGGAATTCGAACTAGATTGGGATTTGGTATCTGATGATTACTTTATCACGACAGTGTTTATGTGATGAGACATTATGAGATTGATGATAAGTGTGATCAATGGTATCCTGACTCATCAAGGTATGACATATACTGCTTATTCTAGTGGTATGGGACACTAGAATAGGTAGTATGTGGATGGCGGCATGCATAACCAATGTGTCTAATTTTATGGATTTTTCTTTTACTATTTGATACAGATTTCTAATTATTATTTTTGACAAGTATTGTTTGCAGATTTTCATCTTCACAATTGAGGACAGTTGCTTTCCAACGGAGAGGTATGTTATAAAATTGATATTTTATTATCTATTGCAGCTGACGGGTGGCAAAAGCATTAGCAGATAATGGATAACGCAGAAAGATATTACATTTTATGTATATTTGATTATTCAAGTTCTCTTTATGAGCTTTGGCCAATTATGTTTGGCCGGCCAGTTTGTAATCACTTTGACCATTTAAGAAATCTATAAATGAAATACATGCAAGAGGGAAATGGTCACTCTTGCACGGGGGGAGATTGCACCCAGTGTCTGTGTTATTCTTCTCCTCTCCTCTCTTCTCTCTCGTCGTGACGGGCGTAGCACTCCGCTCTAGGAGGTGCGCTTGCGCGTGCTCTTTCCCTCTCTTCCATTCTACGTCTCTTGTTGTTCGCGTATAGCTTCGATTACGAGTTTGTGGATGTGCCAGGTGTACAGTTTTGTTGATTTATGTCTTGCTATGTACTATTTCGAGTATTTTGCAGGGCTTTCCACTCTCCCATTTGTAGCACCCTCTCTCTCTCTCTCTCTCTCTCTCTCTCTCTCACACACACACACACACACACACACACACACACACACACACACACACACACACACACACACACACATTGTGTCTTTGAGAGAGAGAGAGAGAGAGAGAGAGAGAGAGAGAGAGCACATGTATAAACAAAGACACACACACACACACACACATGCATAAACAAAGAATGCTTACACACACATTGAGAGAGGAAAAGAGAGAGAGAGAGAGAGAGAGAGAGAGAGAGAGAGAGAGAGACACAGAAAACAAAGAGAAAGAGAGAGAATAGAAAACCAAAGAGAGAGAGAGAGGGGGAGAAGACGAAAGAGAGAGGTAAGGGGAGAAAACAAAGAGAGAGAGAGAGAGATTAGGTTAAGATTTAAATTAGAGTAGGTTAGATTACATTTAGATTTATGTTTATGTTGAGTTTAAAATTAGGTTAGATTTAGATTTACGTTAGATTAAGATTAGGTTAGACTTAAAATTTGAAAGTATTAAAGATTAGCTAGCTATGTTAGATTTAAGTTAGATTATATTTAGGTTCAGGATTTAAGATTGGATTAGATTTAGATTTATGTTGAGTTTAATATTAAATTAGATTTAGATTTAAGATTAAGACAAGATTTAAAATTAACTAGATTAAATTTACATTTGAGTTAGATTACATTTAGGTTTCGTTTAGATTTAAGGTTAGATTAGATTTAGATTTATGTTCGATGGACTAGCTTCTTTTAGATTTAGGTTAGATTTTAGTGCATGTCAATGAAGGCGCGCTTTGCCCAAAGAGCAAACACTAGTTACATAACAATATGTATTCCCATCAGAATCTGACACCTATTAACTCACACACTAACCATATTCAATTAGCCGTGAATCACCACATATTCAATAAAGTTAGATTTAAGATTAGATTTTGGATTGAATTTTTATATTAGAGTCTACATTCGGGATTACGGTAAAATTTAGAGTTAGACGAACAGTGATCCCTGTCTTCCTCTCTACGGATGCGACCTTAAGTTGGAAAGCTTTCAACGGCATGATACTCAGATTGGAGGCCAACATATAATGTGCTAAGTAATCCCTTGAACAAAGATCTACTGTGAAAAGATGTTAGATGCTGTGAAATGCTACAGCTAGAGAAGAGGCAAAGGTCTTTTGTCCACTACATGCACTTTCATGTAGATGTGGGTGTGTAGATTTCTCGTACCCACAAATATAGGTATTGACCAATAAAGACGAGATTATAACCCGGTGGTTCTGATCTCCGTGCACCTCTAGACCGAGGTGTGCGGGGATTGGACATGACTAGAAAATGTGAGGTAGTTTACAGTGTGAACAGAGAGAGAGAGAGAGAGAGAGAGAGAGAGAGAGAGAGAGAGAGATAGATAAAAGACGGAGGATGCCAATAGAAGATTAAATTTATGTCCAAGTTATAAGGTTTTTACCCTCATTATGAGTAGTAACAAGGATGTGGGGCCATCCAATCGAAACACCTATCTCTCAACGAGGATCTTTTGTCCTTGTAATCAATGCAAGCATGATGTGCGACGGACAAGACGCGTTTCTTTGCAGCACGTGTGCAAATTTGGTGAGTTTGATCCATCTATTACAGATCGAGTTGTTGCCAATTATAGCTCATCGGACTCTGATGCCGGCGAGCAGACAGCAATCTTGCAACCCAATAGACGTATTCGCAGGCGCTTTGGTCAAGCAGCATATGTGAGGCCACAAGATGTAGCCTCTGACAGCTCGGGGGATGATCATGCAGACCACATTCCCAACTAGGCAATGTGTGAGCCCGACATTGATGAAATGATCGAGGCGATCATGGATTCAAAAAGGCTTATCTATGATGATATGAAAAGTGAAGCCAATATGCCATTGTATGATGGAGCACGTGTGTCTAGATTGAAGGCGCTCCTGGTTCTTCTCAACATGTAGACAAAGTTTGGATGGAGTGACACTAGCGTCACAACGTCTTTCAGGTGATCTGTTACAATGTGTTTACTTTAATAAAAAACTCTAGATGTATAATGATATGATAGATTACTTACACAATTGTACCGCATTTTTTTCGCTGTGTAGATTGCTCAAAGTGCACATACTGCCAGCTAATAATGTGATGCCAGATTCCAGAGAGGAGGCAAGAAAGATCTTGCAAAACTTGGGGATGGATTACAAGTCGATTCACGCTTGTCCTAACGACTGCATTCTTTTTAGAGGGGAATACATAGACATGGAGAAGTGTCCCAAATGTGATTCTGAGAGATATCGAGCAGATCTCCACACGGAACAAAAATTCCACAAAAGGTTTTGCGACATTTTCCTCTACTTCCTCACATCAAGCATTTGTTCGAATGTAAGCCCATGGTTGCCCTAGCATCATGGCCTGAGGAGAATAAATCTTCGGATGGTGTGCTACGGATTTCTGCAGATTGCGCAGCCTGGAAACATATAGACAAAACATGGTCGGATTTTGCCAAGGAAGCTCAAAGTTTGCGCTTAGGAGTGGCTATGGATGGCGTAAATCCATTTGGTCAAAGATCAACATCTTACAGTGTAAGGCCCGTTGTCATCGTCAATTACAACATTCCCCCGTGGTTGACTACGAAGAAGGGGCACCTATGGCTAAGCTTGATTGTGCCGGGCTGTATAAAGTGAAGAATATGGATGTGTATCTTCATCCACTATTGGAAGAGCTACAACAATTGTGGATTGGGATAGAAGTGGTGGATATGAGCCAACACATAGACCAACGGAATGCTTTGATCAGAGGCTTTCTAATGTGGACCATGCATGACTATCCTTGACTAACAGAATGCTCAGGTGATTTACACTCAAAATTATCTATTATCATGTGTATACATACAGGTCTTCAAACAAGCGGATACAGAGCATGTATCACATGTGGACCTAGACTGAATGCACGTCGGGCGCCCTCATTGAAGAAGAAAATCTACGAAGGTCATGAAGCGTATCTTCCAAAGAATCATGTGTTACACGACGGCTCTTTGGGAAGAGAGCCATCGAAGATGTCTGCACAAGCATGTTTAGAGCAGAAGGATATGTGTGATGACGGTTTGCGCCCAGGGATGAAGAGACTCTCTCTATGGTACAAGTTACCATATTGGCCCCGACTCATGATCAATCACTTGCTCGATCCAATGCACATATTCAAGAATGTGGGTAATCTACTACGGGCCCATCTGACCGGCAAGAAAGATACTTTGGGAGCTAGGGTTGACCTTAATGATGTGGGTCCTATGGAGCAATACTGGCCGCAGACAGCATCCGATGGATCGATAAAACTCCCTAAAGCGCCATGGATTTTTACAGGAGCCCAAGAACTCAAAGTAAAAGAGACCATTTGATCTGTGCGGACCCTCACTGGCATAATGCACTCGCTTCGAACGTGTTTTACTAAAGAAGGAAAGCTTACCGGTTTGGACTGGCATAAAATATGTTAGGTATATTTGAAGTGGAATATATCATAGTCGGAATTGTGTAACAAATTCGTGTGTGGATTTTAATATCATTGTTGCATGTGTTTTACAGTTTATTTTACGAGTGGGCCATTGAGGGATGTTTGTCTCCTGATGTCCGTAACACAATCTACAAACTTGCGAAGTTGGTGCAATGGATCTCACAAAAGGAGATCAATGTAGATTCCATACCATTCGCCAAACGAAATGATGTGGAGGTTGTGTGCATGTTTGAGAAACACTCTCCTACTACCATGCTAACCATTCAGGTGCATCTTCTTGTTCACATAGTTGATGATGTGGAAATAGCTGGCACAATACATTCACATGGATGTTCTTTTTAGAACATTTCATGAAAACGCTCAAGGGATATGTGCATCAAAAGGCACGTCTGTAGGGTAGCATGGCAGAAGGTGGAATCATGGAAAACTTTGAACAATCTAGTTGACAATAGTTGACAACGGTCCTCTCATGCAGATCCGGTGGTGGCGGAAGTCACTTACTTTGGCACGCTACAAGAGATTTTGAGGATCGATTATAGAGGATATTTTGTGACTTGTTCGACGTGCAATGGTTCAAGCTAATCATGGAGGGTCGCAAGGCTACTATACGTAGACGAGAGTCTGGTTTCCTTGAGGTGGATTCAACTAAGAAATGGACCGATCTAAGAGACACTTTCATACTACCCGAGCATTGTGAACAAGTAAGTACGTAAATAGTTAACATCCAATTTTAGAAATTATGTGCTTGGAAGCTCTCTTGTAAGTTATGTGGCTCTGGCAAGTGATATTTCATCCTACAAAGTCTGCATCAAACAAGTGGTACGTCATAGAGGTAGCCCCTCATAATGCATGGACGTATGAAGGCTACCATGTGCCAATCACAGTGGCCTCAATGGAGGAGATCGGAGAAGATGCTCAGTCAGAAGCCGCTGAGGTGGTGCCAGACGAGCATCAAGCTACTACTCTCTATGGGGTGCATGCAAAGGATCTATAAAATGAAACGGAGGACATTTGCCTAAACGGAGAGCTCTATAAAGATATAGGAAGTTATGCTAAGCTATGCAAGGATGACAGAGAGACCTCTTAGAAAAATTGTGCTCTTTTTTGTAATATATATTGTATTCACGTGGCTTTTTGTCCATTCTTGTTGATATACATCATTGCGTCATTGTATTTAATGTTCTTTGCGTCCACTCTAGATACGTATGCTCTAGGTATGTTCTCACAAGTAGGGACGACGAGCACTGCGCTCCGAGTGCGATGGAGACTGAAGCTGCAATCACAAAGAAAGTGATATGTCTCTGCTCATAGATGTTGTTCGTCCCATTGCTAGATCTAGTTGATCAGGTGAAAGAGACGCTAAGAAGCACTACTAATGCTTCTTAGTGTCTCTTTGACCTGATCAACTAGATCTAGTGGTGGGGCAAGCAGTATCTATGAGGAGAGACGGATCACCTTCGCGATTGCAGCTTTAGTCTTCATCGCACCCAGAGCGCACTGCTTTTACAAATTCAAAGAACTTCAAATAAATCTCTCTACAAGGGAATCCCTCCCCATTTATGAGTCCTCTCTCTCTCTCTCTCTCTAGTTGTCCATGTTTTTTTCTCCATTCATTCCATATTAAGATTAAATGTTCGTGTGTTTAATGCAAGTATGGATGATGATGAGTTTCTTTCTTCTTTGTCACCCCAGCAGAGGTAGTGGTACGTGGATCATCATCGCATTGGAGAGAGACGATCTTCACACTCGTCTAGGCACCGACGCTCTAGTGGTGGCGGTGGCGGTTGTTGTGGGGATGCCGCTGTTATAGAATTGATATTTTAGTATTTATTGCAGTGACAGGTGGAAAAGACTAGACCCAGCTAGGCCTATGCGAATGAAAATATGTACATTGTACATTTTATTATTCAAGTGCTCTTTTATGAGCTTTGGCCATTTATAACCGGCCGGCCAGTTTGTAATCAATTTGACCATTCAAGAATCTATAAATTAAATACGTGCAAGAGGGAAATGGTCACTCTTTCACGGGGGGAGATTGTACCCAGTGCTTGTGTCTTGTTCTCTCCTCTCCTCTCTTCTCTCTCGCCGTGCCGGCGTAGCACTCCGCTCTAGGAGGTGCGTCTGCACGTGTTCTTTCGCTCTCTCCCGCTCTCTATCTCTCTCTGTTCGTGTACGACTTGATTATATGCTCACAGGCTTTGTCAGGTATGCGTATTTGCGGTGTTTTGTTGTTTCCATCATGCTATTCGGGGTATTCTGTAGGGACGCTACGTCTTCCGTCTGTAGCAATGGTATCAGAGCCCAGGCTACCCTCCAAAGATTAAGGATATCAATAATCAAAAGCTAAGTAGATCATTTTTTAATTATGTCTCTATTTTGCTTGAATATGCTTTTAATTGATTGAATTGTGATTGTACATGCTCACTATCAACTTTTTTTTCTTGATTGGTTAGAACCAGTATGAAAATTAGAGTATCTAGGTTAATCAAACATGTGAAGCATCTGATGTTTAAAGTAGTTCGTGTTATGATTTCTAAGAATTATAGATTAAATTAATTAGGTGAAGATATACAATACAGAAAGGAGGGTGTATAGGCTTTGTTTGGGATTTGTAGAAGAAAAAGAAGGTGGAAGAGAGATTTTAAGAGAATAGGAGTAATTCGATCCTGCAGCTGACGCGAGGCCAATGGGCGCCATTGCCTAGAGCTCTACAAACTCCCATTCCCCTTGTCAGAACTTTTTAAGTGCAACACCAGCTTTCAATGCACACACATACGTGATTGCATCTAGAAGGAGGTGCTCCTGTTGTAGTACTACGTCGCCCCTCGCGAGCAGAGCCTCTTATCAATGCATTCCACGTGATGACATCTCTGCTTTTCTACATGTCACGCAATGTTTTTACCTTTCCTATAGTTGCGTTTACACAACGCTAGGGTAAATGCTTCTTGTCAGCCTAAGAGTCAATTAGGGTTGTTGGGAGCGCTATACTCGGGAGAAGCACGTGAGGACCACCTAGCAGGGAAGAGTCCTTTGAAGGGTATCATGAGATAGAGCTACGTATCATTGATAGAGCGGCAAGAAAGGTGGGCAACAACCTCTACCCGTCGGATTAGTTCGTTAGCAACGGCCCCAAAGCCCTCACCACTTGTGTGCACATGCAAACTACAAGAGCTCTCTCTGGTCGAATAACGATCACAATCATACGCAGTCCTACCACTCTCTCTCAGTTATCGCTCACCATGCAGCCCGCCCCAGATCACTATAGCTGCCGACTATGTGCCACACAACTCTGTCTCTCTCTCTCTCTCTCTCTCTCTCATGTGTCTCTCTCTTCAGCCCCACCAGTCACCTTCCCTCTCTCTCTCCCTCTCCCCTTTTGCAGCGTCGTTGTCCTCTCACCTCCTTTTTGTCTTCATCACACAGTGAGAGAATCTGAAGAAAGTCTCATTCTTAAGTCTGAGTTGTAAGGAAACCATTGTATTTTGCGTCCTACAGTTTGTCGAGTCTGCGTATTTGTGAACAACTCTCTCTCTCAATCGGCATGCAAGGCGGCCCTCGTGCAGTACACATGCACACCAACTTACAGCCATTGGCTTGCAGCCACCCAATACATCGAGTCATCATCCGACTTCCTCTCTCTCTCTCTCTCTCCCCCATGCACTCGAGCCGTCATCGGCTAGCTCCCATTGCGGCTCGACTCTCTCTTTCTCTCATAGTTGCCCCCCCCCCCCCCCCCCCCCCCCCCCCCCCACACACACACACACACTGCCATGCGAGTTCTCGATGTTTTTCTCTCTCCCTCTCATCAGTTAACGACTTCCATCAATTGGCTGCGCCCACTACCCAACTGCCAGTACTCACCACCTTGCGGCTGGTGTCGCATGACCACTCACTGTCTCTTTTGCGACTGGCGGCCACATGCTCTCACAAATACGAGCCACACACACACACACACACCAACTTAGTTAAGCTATCTCTCCCTATCTCACATAACTGCATGCAGCAGTTGCGCCAAATACTGGCCGTTTTTTTTTTCTCTCGTTCTCATGCAGCCGCCACCCGAAATTGGTCTCTCTCCATTTCTATTTTGCTGACCACCCCTCTTTTGTTCACCAACTCTCAGGGCATGCAAACTCTCTTACTTGACGTGCGATTGTTTTCTAACTCCTGGTTGATGCCCACCAGCTACAGCCCGACCTCCCTCCCCATTGGCCATTATCACTCTCTCCTAGTTGAACTGGCTCTGGCAACCTCTCCGCTCTCACACTCTCTCTCCTAGTCTAGTCCTTGCATAACAGGATTGTGGCTCAACCAAAAATGAAATTTTTAGTAGTTCCTGCTGGCATCAATCTCGAGTAGATAAAATCAACAATATTTTTGCTTCATCATGATAACCTATTACTCAATCTCTCGGACACACAAATTGGAGTTCTCCACCCTTGTGCTCTCACTCAATTGCCCGCAACCACCAGAAGCAGTTCACCATGCACAAGAAGACAAGATCTATTGGAGGCAGCTTCAGACACAGGTGAAGCAGTCTTGCAAGTAGGAACAGACGCAGCTAAGTCTACACTCCACTGTTTAAGAAAAAGTATGCTACACTCTAGTCTGAAGTCCAATGCAACACAAGAAGATTAATTCACATTAATCAACTACCTTTGAGGCAAGGAGAACCTTTTCTCCTTGCGGTCCTGAAGTTGGCAGTCATAGTTATTCTCAAGATCCTTGAGGATGCCATTACTCTGCAGGCGCAACAACTCGAGGGAGTAGTTACTCTCGCCGCGATAGATATTGCGCCTATCGTTGCCTCTGTGGTCACATGCACACAGATTCGCCGATTTAGGCAGTGTGCCAATGATCATTTAGTGCAGATTCGCCGATTTAGGTAGCACAACAACAAACTACAGATTCACGCCTTTTAAACAATATCCAATGTAGATTCACCGATTTAGGCAGCATTAGTGCAGATTCTCCGATTTAGGCAGCACGTTTTATTGGTGTAGACTCGCCGGATGAGGCAACACTGATCACAAAATCATGCTGCAGTGGCTGGCCATCACTGCAACTGGTATGATTTTGTTACCCGCATACATAATGAAAGTGATTTGGATTTGGACTTATATTGTGGAATTGGAATTGGATTGGGATTTGGTATCTTGTGATTATTACGGCAGTGCTTATGAGACTTGACATTATGAGATTAATGATGAGTGTGACCAATGATATCCTGATTCATCAGGGTATGACATATACTGCTTATTCTAGTGGTATGGGACACTAGCATACGTAGTATGTGGATGACGACAGACATAAGCAATATTGTCTAATTTAATGTATTTTTTTCTTTTACTATTTGATACAGATTTCTAATCATTGTTTTTGACAAGTATTGTTTGCAGATTTTTTTTCTTCGCAACTGAGGACAATTGCTTTCCAACGGAGAGGTATGTTATAGAATTGATATTTTATTATTTATTGCAGCTGACAGGTGGAAAAGACTAGACCCAGCTAGGCCTATGAGAATGAAAATATATACATTGTACATTTTATTATTCAAGTGCTCTTTTATAAGCTTTGGCCATTTATAACCGGCCAGCCAGTTTGTAATCAATTTGACCATTCAAGAATCTATAAATTAAATACGTGCAAGAGGGAAATGATCACTCTTGCACGGGGGGAGATTGTACCCAGTGCTTGTGTCTTGTTCTCTCCTCTCCTCTCTTCTCTCTCGCCGTGCCGACGTAGCACTCCGCTCTAGGAGGTGCGCCTGCACGTGTTCTTTCGCTCTCTCTCCCGCTCTCTATCTCTCTCTGTTCGTGTACGACTTGATTATATGCTCACAGGCTTTGTCAGGTATGCGTATTTGCGGTGTTTTGTTATTTCCATCATGCTATTTGGGGTATTCTGCAGGGACGCTACGTCTTCCGTCTGCAGCAGGGGACGCTACGTCTTCCTTCTGTAGCAGCCGCCACTGATGCCTCGACACCGCCTCGTGTTCAATGAGGCTCTTTACCCGCCCCTTCTTTTTGCCCTCCCTCCCCCACACCAACGAGGGAATCACCATCTACGCCAGGTTTTGCACGGTTCACGGCCATTCCTAGCAGGTACACACCACTACCTACTCCTCTGGGAGTCACCCCAGTCGACACTCCTCGCTTCGGGGCCCAGACTCCAGTGGAGACACCTGACATCCGTACCCCCATCGACATGCCACTAGAGACCCCTGTCGGGACACCTAGGTTCACGCTTCACCGGCGAAAGGACTTGCCTTAGTCTGTTGACTTCATCGACGACATCATCTTGGATGATCAAGGCAAGAAGGTGATGTCGTGCATGCGCGGTCTTTGCTCTTAGGTGTTTAGACACTACATACAAAACACCTGGAGTGAAGTAACAAGCGATTTAAAAGACAGAGTCATCAACATGCTGCATGATGAGTTTCTCGTTTCAACACGGGATGACCGCTTCAATGAAGACCTGATGAAGGTTTGAACGCGCGAATACTGCAAGCACAAGCGTTCTGAAGGGCAAAAGGCAATAAAGCATGGGTAGAACATACCAGATTGGCTGGCCAAAGAAGTTTGGAAGAATACGAAGAAAGCAGTGCGCGAGAATCCTGACAAGTGGAAGCAACAACAGGAGACAGCCAAAGCACGAGTAGAGGCAGGGAGCTCGCACCACTTGGGGAGCGGCGGTTGGACATCATTTGAGGCCGATTTTGTAAGTGTTTTTGCATTGCTCTTTAGGTTTGATAGTTTAGGGTTTAGGGGTTTTAAAAATTCTAACATAGTGGATTCTTTGTATGTTTTGACAGTGGTCAATGAGAGGACGTGACCCCACACCGTACGCGTGCGAGTACGCAAGTAGGAAGGGCTTAAATGCCCGGATGGACATTCTGAGTTCTCACGGCGGCATAGTTAGTATTAGGGTTTACTCTTTTCTATTTGTTGTATTGTTTTGTAAATTATATGTTTATACTTATAGAAAGTTTTCTTATTGTTTTTTTTTTTGCAGAATCCGATAGATACGCCGCTTGGACTCGATGAGATGTCTGATTAGACGATGTCAGTCTAGCTGTAGCTAGATAGCATTAGTTTCCTTTTGTCATAGCATATGTATCATGAGATGACGTGTATATGTCTTTTGTAACTATTGGAAAACCATGTATATTTTCTCAATAATGACAATGGTTTTGTAGCTATTACATTTGCAAAGTTTAACAATCAAGTAATTTTTCCTATGGTGTGTATAATTGTCATTAATTTACTTTCATCAATTTACTTTTGTCAGTTTTGTATCTTTATTCTTTTATTCAGCAAACAATACTATGGATAGTGGAGTTAATGGTTATATTATCTTGTGGGTGACTACTTTGGGTCTATATCTAAGCTTGCACTTTCTTTCAAAGGTGAATCTGCGCTTACCTTGGGTTCATTTAGGTTTACTCTATTATTGAAACATTCAATATGGTTGATGGGTGGCTTTACTCTTGACCGTCCCTATAAGAGTTGCTATATAAGGCTCTGTAGCGTCGCTATTAACGTCATTGTAGGTGGCATGTAAGCATCGCTATGGTCGTCGCTATGAACGTCGCTATATAGCGACACATATAGTGATGGTTATAGCGACACTCATAGCGACGTTCCCGTATCGACGTTGTTAGCAACGGCCTTAGCGACGCTAGGGATTATAAAAACCCAATGTATTCTCGTCACTAACAGTGTCACAAGTGCAGACAACCTCTTGTAGTGTTTCCTCATCAAATGAAACTTGGCTACTCTTGAAATTGTTTCCTTGCATTAAGTGAGAAAAAAATGTGCATACCGATCAACAAAAAGCATTGCATGTTAGAACCATATAGAAGTGCAAAGTCTTTAGGGGTTGACATGAAGGACCTTTTTATGAGGCTAATAGGCATGTTCTTTTTTGTTGCGACATATAGGCTTCTATGAGCTCTCACGCTTTCTTGTTGAATTTTCTATCATAGCATAGATAAGTCATCCCAACAATCATGTTACCTTTCTACTAACAAGCTACCAAAGAAAGGACGCTATGAAGCCCAACTAATTGCATGATTTACTCTAGTATCCAATCTTCCATATCGTTTTCAATATTTTGACTTGCCTAAACCACCACTTTGTTTTTGACAAAATTGTCAATATGAACTGGTGCATGGTCAAATGGATGGCCGAGGCCTCTTTAAGGAATTCAGGTTGGTATTCCTTGTTTGCAGTAAGCTAACACAGATACCATTTTTTGAAATTCTCATTGTAAAAACACTTATTATTTTGATAAATCGAGAATATTGTAACTCCTAATTTTTTGGATAAACCTTGTAATTGATGAGCCGAGGCTATAAGCTTCTAGATTGTATCAACCTATCATGACCCGTCTTTGGTAGAGCTCCCAGATTATTAGTTTTTACCACCAAAAACCTTGGCTAAAGTATAAAAGCCAATTTTTGTAAGTCATTATTAAGTTTTGGATAATGAAATACACAGCGTGAGCTAATGGCTCTCACTCCTGATCTCCTTCTTGCGCTTCCTACTCCCTCCTTGGTTGTCACATTGCAGTCGTGTTTGTTGCATTGCAACCGCAAGTAAGAGCTCTACGCATCGACGTAAGCACATCACAATAATTTGTATCTTTTAACGTTGCCGACACGTGGCCTAATTTCATCATAAATAGGACTTTACACTTTAAAATAAAAAACTAAGCATAGATGTGGTATTGGGGAATCATTGCTAAGCAATTAGATGCATTCTGGGTCGAAAACGACTAGGTAAAAAATCCACTACTGTTAATAATCGCGATTTTGCCACTTGACCTAAAGTGCGGTTTAAGACCATAAGAATGTATACTTAGGTCTTATAAACATGTCCTAAAAAGTTTTGCTATATTTTTAGTGATTTCAGTCACTTGAGTGTAGCTTGAGTTAGATGCGAGTTGTTAGTTTTTTTTCGAGAGATTGACACCCTCTTGTAGCCTTTAGTCAAGTCAGCTTCATCCCATGGATTGACAATTTAATCGTGGTTCTCGCTAATACTGCAATAAGATAGGATAGTGAGGTTAAACACGTGTCCCACATTTGGCACCGTTGCCGGGGATCGAAGAGACCTTAAACTAGGAAAAAACACGAGAGTCTTGTGAAGTTATCCTTTAACTTCCTTTAGGATCACCAAGAGCTCAAAACTTTCTTTTTGAAATTGCATAGTTTAAGATTGTTGTCTCTTGCTGTGTAGAGGTAGCTTGGAAGTAGTCGTTTTTGTCGAGTGCCTTAGGGACTATTGGATCGTAGAATTAGAGTAGGATTTTGAGAATAGTTGATAGATGAGACAAGTGTTAAGATCAATGCTAAGAAAATCATAAAAGACAAGAAAATGAGTGTTTGTGGACACTTTCCACAATCCCATTGCATGAGAATCTAGGAGTAGGGTAATTAGGATCCGAGGTAGATTTCAGAACATTTCTCTCTCTGAAAGAATCATTGTGAGTTGTTATTGGAAGTTGCAGAATTTCAGGTCTACGGCTAGAAATAGCATGAAAAGACTCCAAACCACTCAATCCGGCTGGAGAGTAAGCTTAAAGGTTGTCTGAACCAGTGGGTAAGCTCAAGGACACTTTGAGGTAAAAATTTCAAGAGTTGGCGGAAAAACTCAGATTATTTACTTTTTCTTGATATTTTAGGCCAAATTAAGTTTTGCCTTGATTCATAGGCTTAAAGTAACTCATAAAAGGACTGTCCTTAAAAAAAGTACAAAAATTGGTTCATTTCAAGCCTGAAGTTAATAATCGCAATTATTAACTCTCAGCTCAGATTTGACCAAGGTTCATACCATCGACTCATTGCATGTATACAAACAACTTTTGTAAAGGCACAAAAGATTTCGATCACCAAACTGGCAAAAAAATGGGTGAAAACTAAAGTTTGTACTGATGTAAACTGGGAAAAATTGGTCCAAACTTGTTAAAATTTGATTCATAGGCTTATATTGATGTGATAAACATGTGTACATGCTCAGTTGATCAAAAAGATGCAAAACGTTGCTAATTGTAAATAATCGTGATTATTTACATCTGTCCCATTTTTCAACTTTTTTGACCAAGTTAGCATACCACTAGCTTTACCATGTTGTAATAAGCCCACAACCAAATTTAGTAAGGTTTGGATCATTGGATTGAAAATTGTGACCAAATTTACAAAGTTAGTCTACGGACAGAAAACTGATGACCATTTGGCCAAAACTTGTCCAAACTGGATGAAACTTGGCTAGGAACCTTAACTTGAGGTGTTTAACAGATCTGTGTCAAATTTGGGATAAAAATTTGTAAAAATATAGCTGCAGTAAATAACCGCGATTATTTACATCTGCTTCAAAACTTGGGATTTTTGCAAATTTGAGTATACAGGCCACAAGGTCAAGCATATCAAGTAGGTCGGACACATTTTAAAAAAGGTTTAATAAGGCGAATCTTGCCAAATACTGCTCGGAAGACTGGGAAAAAATTACACGACAAGCACCCCACAAATCAATTTTGGTGAAATTTGGATCACAAAAGTGAGACTTAAGCCAGATTCTTGAAATCAAAGTTTGCGGACACAAAACAGTTAATAAACTTGAACAGAATTTGTTCAAAATTATTGAAATTTATCTAGGGACTTTAACAGGTTGTATACATGGCAAACCAAGCCAAAAATTGTAAAAAACTGACAAAAGTAAATAATCGCGATTATTTACTACTGCTACACAGAAACACGAGTTTTGACTTTTGAACTTGTACAGGTCAAACCATCATAATATAAAGCCACCAGAAAATTTTGGGTTCAATCGGATCCAAATTGTTAAATGTTCACTCAGTTTCCAAGTCGCAGATTAATCCTTTGATTTTATTGCCAAAGTCGAATCTGAAAGTCATTTGCTGACTCCCATAGCTTGATTTGAAGTGATAGACACAGACCAATCACAATAGTTAGCAAAAATTATACAGTCGTTGTGAAAGATTGCTAACTTTATCAAATTTATACAGGAATCAATTTGCAAAAAAGGAATTGGTAGCTTGACAAAAAGTTTCAATCGAATTAAGTGAAAATTGACGACAATTCAATCCAAAGGTAATTTCTCTATCCAGGGCTTCATAAGTGTATATGAACCTTAGATTTGGTCATGTACTAGGAAATCGGGGCATACTCGGAGAAACCTCCAGTAGAGTATCCACCGAAGAAAGCGTGAATCAAGGAAATTCCTTGCACACTATCCTTGAAGAAGTCTCAGACACTTTTTCAGATTCAACATCTGAAATGTCTTCTTACTCGACTTACTCGAAAACCGGAACGACAATGCACTATAAGCATATACTCTCTTTTTATAAGACTAATCGCCATGGAGCTCAGGTTTACCTGGATCCTAACGAAGAGTATGCTATTCGCATTGATGACCATGGTATTGAGTTTGAAGAAGAGATTACAGCAAACAAACAAGGAAATATGTATATGGACAGAAACAGAACTCAATATTTACAAGTTGAAAACCCTGACGTGATAGACAATTGGGAGTTAGAAGTAAACACCATAATCACAAATATGTCAGTAAAAGAAGGACCACCAACGAGGGAGACAATCTAGTAGATTTGAAGCCTTTAAAATGGCTTAGTATGGATAATCCTAGGATCGGAGTCTATTGTTGGGATAATAGAAACGTAAAAGATCTTCTGTGGACTTTGCATGCCAAATCAGGACAACTAGCGGCCATGAAGATCGTTTATATCTTCATGATCATAGATAAGGGATCAACAGACCTACCAACCTACCTGTTTAGGGATTGTTATAACAACAACTTTGTTATGATGACTCCTGAGGAGGTAGAACAAACCAAATACCAAGGGTATTCCATAAGGATTGGATATTGGGACAAGGACCAGAAATAATTCCAAGAGATGAACATTGTGAGAGATCATCTGAGAGTAATGTTAAGAAACCAGAAACCACCTCATCACGTACAAAACCGGGTGCCAATTAGAAAAAATTTGGACTCAAAAGGGGCCCTTTAAGGAGTTTGACTTTACCTCTCTCTACCAAACCGGGCGCATGGATAAATTTTTGCAAAAAAAGTCCAAAGTTGGCGGAGGTTTGACAGTTAGAATGTCCTCTTCAAGCTCTATCTACTGATATATAGCACGCCATGAGATTCCTCATATTTTAGAAGATTCTTTTTTTTTATTCACCTATGATGTGAGAACTCTGTCGAAATCTAAGTGAATCAAAAAAAGAATCTTCTAAAATATGAGTAATCTCATGGCGTGCTATATATCAGTAGATAGAGCTTGAAGAAGACATTCTAATTGTCAAACCTCCACCAAATTTGGAGTTTGTTTGCAAAAATTTATCCATGCGCCCGTTTTGGTAGAGAGAGGTAAAGTCAAACTCCTTAAAGGGCCCTTTTTAAGTCCAAATTTTGCCTAATGACACTAAGGCCAGTCCATGGCTACATGAGTCACTATTTCCAACACACTGGTTTGAAGGACTGGGAACAGGACCAACTACCAGGAGACCGGGAGTTGAACCAAATAGACACGTGAGACCAACTGATTTTAAGAAATGGGTCAAAAAATACAATGGATCACAGGATCCATACGACCACTTAGCAAGCTTTAAGAAAGTGCTAAGAGCAGAGCTCATATTCAATCTCCATACTCAATTCAAGGGGTTTGGAATGACATTAGAAGGAAAAGAATTGACATTGTTCCAAAACATTCCACTAAGGTCAATCATGGACTTAAACACATTAGCTCAAGGATTTGTAGCTACTTGTTCCAAAATGGGGATCAAACATGATACGGTAGCTCAAATCTACAGTTTTAAATAGAAACACGGTGAGTCTGTTAGGGATTGTGCAACTCGAATGAAACAATACATTGCCAGATGCCCGAGGCTAGAGATACTTGCAAAAGAACGACTCGTATCTTTGTTTCTAGAGGGACTGATAAACAAAGAACTTCATGCTATACTCTATAGCAAGAAGCATACAACCCTAGAAGAGTGTGTGTCGGATGCTATTGACTTAGGAGACAATTGTGATATTTTTAATGAAGAAGATGTCCCTAAAGATAACCAAAGCGAGAAAACAGCATCCACTAAACCTACACAAGTAGGAACGGCTGCTGCAGCACAGTCTTCAGCCATAGAAGATATGCTCAAAAGGATGAACGACATGATGAACAAGATGCAAAAAGCACCTATGAGGGGACCAGGGCAAGGGATACCCCAACAGGGACAACGAATTAGGCCACAAAAATGGTGTGCAATTGACGATAAATGGACCGAACATGAAACCTACGAGTGCTACTTCCGACCAAAGTATGATGGGAATGTCTAATACGTGCCCATGAGGCCACAAGGAGAACTCATGTACATATATCAGCCTAATATGGCCCAAGCTTAAATACCACCGATGGGTATGGAAAGACCTCAACCCATGTTGGGACAACAACCTCCATATCTAGGATATAATGCAGTGCCTGTAAAGTACATGCATTCTGAAGGAGTCATAGATGAACAAGAACTTGTGCCTGCTACACCCTATGCGGAGCCTAGTCCATCTACAGTAATGGTAGAGGGAGATTGGTATAATTCACATCCACCACCAATGAAGGAATCTGTGACTTATGCTCCACTAGAGCTTGCACCAATGTATTATGTAGCTAATCAAGGTGTCAGACCTTCCATGGTAAGACCCATGATTAAGCTAAGAACGGAAAACTGTCATAGTGGTGCAGATGATCATTGAAAAAATCAATGCCCACAGTCTGACAAAAACCTCAAGCCAGCTGAAGCTTATTGCATACGATGTCGCAAAAAGGCAGGACACTTTCCGGAAGATTGTCTTAAAAATCCTTTAAACAAGGGCAAAACAATAGTAAACGTAGTCCAAGTGATATCTAGTAGCTCATCTGAGAGTGAACCGATTGTTTCAATCAAGGTAATCACTAGAGTCCAGGCTAAGAAAAAGAAACACAACTCCTCTGATAATTTGGAAAATACAAAAAATTTCTCTCAAAGGATCAAAAGAAGCAGAAGCAAAAGATATGAGATGAGAAAACAAAAACAACAGGCTGAAATCGAGGAGAAAGCAAAAAAGCTATTCCAAGAAACGATGAAAGAAACTGGAAGAGAAATCAAAGAAACAATCGGGAAATCTGGAGGATCAATTTTGGTTGATAAAATTTTTGAGCCTATTAATGCAGCCTTGGAAGCTTATCAAACGGGACTGAAAGCAAGCAAAAACATGGAAAACAAATGGAAAAACTATCCCTCTCCATACATGGAAGCAGCTAAGCTTGAAGCTTATCAAAATTTGGTAAGAATCACGCAAGAAATGCTGAAAAAACAAAAACCCAATCTTGAAAGTATCGCAAAACCTGAGGAGCTTGTGGTAAGAGACACTAAAGAAAAATTCAAAGTGGTGGTAGAACCCCACCTTGAAATGAGAGAACCAGAACTTATAGTGCCGGACAACAAAGATGCTTTAAACGGAATTCCATTCGTGGAGGAAGACTAGCTAGGACACTTATGGAAAAAAGTTAGAGAGATCAATTATGGGAGACTAACTCTAAAGTCAGATCCTATAAAGGAACTTTGGTTAGACAACCTACCTCCTGATATGGACGTGGATGTACAATCCTTGTATGGGGATTGAGGATCTGAAGCTTTAGGAATGTCTAAACCATTGACCTTGAAAACATTAGCCTCTTACTTGGGAGATAACGAAGATGAATCCATAATGTGTAAGACCACTCAAGTAAAATTTACATGTGCAGTATAATTGCAAAACCCATGTATAGCTTGATTACACACTTTGAATGGACCGAGGCATGTGAAGAATCCTTCATGAAGCTTAAGCAAGCTCTCACCTCAGCTCCAATATTAAAAGCACTATATTGGAATAAGATATTCCACATACATGTAGATGCTTCCAGTTTTGCTATCGGTTGATATTAGCTCAACTAGGAGACGAGAAAATTGACTTTCCTATATGCTAGCCGACAATTGAACATGGCAGAAAAGAATTACACTACCACAGAAAGGGAAGGATTAGGAATGATCTATGACGTTAAAAAGTATAGACATTACCTATTAGCCATGTAACATTTAATGGCCTAATAACTTGTGTGTAGCGGAAATGAGCATGAACATAGTGGGCATTTCATTAGAATAGATTCCTAATGAGAATTACAAGAGTGCTTGGGTGGAGAGAGCAACAAAAAGCATAACACCTAGTTAGATAGCATCGACAATACTTTCAAAAGAGAGAGAAATTAAGCTAATGACAACAGTTGAGGACCGGATTTGCATGGAGCTGGTCCCCCCTCCAAAAGGCTTTGTATTATGGTTTCTCCCATCAAGAGAGACATTGTACAATACAATTCTTTGTGTTCCTTCAAGACTAGCTAGTGCAATGAAGATGAAAGCTTCATGCACTAAGCAAACACTTAGCAAACACAACTTGAATTATCCCCGTTCTCAGACCCAAGACCTCACACACCTTCGAAGATGGTGAGAGCTAGCAGGGTATGAGAGTAGATTGAGAGGAAGAAGGAGTATCTTACGAGAAATATGTACATCTCCTCACATAATCACTCATATTAGCATAGCTTAGCTTAGTAATTAGCTTGGTAGAGGAGATGAGCATGCATTGAAGCTTGGCTCTTGGTTGGATTTGCATCCACATGCCAAGAGAGTGTTGATGTAGGCTTCTATCTCACAAGCTTGGAGTAGGTGATGAGTTCTCCATTAAAGCTTGGGAAGAGATAGTCTTCTCTTTCTTCACACATGAGCTTGTGTGAGTGTGTGTGTGATAATGCCTTGCAAAAATCAGCCCCCTCTCTCTCTCTCTTGGGCGAGCCCTCATTGGCTCTCCCCAAGTCAAGCCAATGACAATTAAGCAGCATAAGTGATAGCCTTCTGACATGTGTCCCCCTTTTCGCTTTTGTGAGAGATTTAGGTAATTAAATAATTAAACTAAACTCTCATTGGACCCCTTTGCCTCCTGGCCAATAGGAATCAGGCAAGCCATTGGGCTCCTGAATGCTCATTGGACCCCTTGGGAGACTGCCCAATAGTCTTCTAGGAGACTTAATTCTCATTGGTTTCTTTTATTAAATGTTTTTAAATTAATTAAACTAGATTTACTCTAGCTTAATTCTCATTGGTCCACTTCAAGGGTCATCCAATAGAAACTGGGCACACCTTGTGGGCATCTGGCCTAGGGAGCTGACATGTGTCCCTCATTCCCTTTGTGTAACGGGAGCCTGTGTGTGTGTGTGTGGCTTTATCTCTCATGCATCCCCTAGAAGAAGGGCTCGCCCCCTCCCATGTAGGGATATGCATTGACTTTGGAGAGCACACAAAACATCCAATTCCCCCTAAGCTTTAACCCTTTGGACACAACCTTTGAATTTTTGAACCTTAGCATTTTGGAAGTCTTTTAATGGGCTGAACCTTAGGGTCTTTTTAGCCCATTGTTGCACATGGCTCTTTTGCAGATGGACCCCCCTTTGGATCCCTACTGTGGCCGGTCTGCTAGCTTAACCAATATTCTAGCTTTTTCTCCCCTGGCACTTCCCCACATTAAATGATCAGTTTAATATGAGAAAATCATTTAGGAGAATTAGATATTGATTATTATGACAAGCCAACAATTTTGTGTTGTTTGTAGACCACCAAGATTTGTTGTATTTGGTCAACAAACCGTGCAGCATAGGAAGAATAGTGATATGGTCTGTCATTCTTCTAGAATTTGATTTCGCTGTGGTTGTGAAAAAGGGCACTACACATCAAAGAGGAGATCATTTTTCAAGGATTGTTTCAGGAGAATTACCTAAAGGGGTAGACGATGATCTACCAGGTGCCCATTTGTTCTCCGTAGAAATGATACCTTGGTGGTCGGTATTATTGATTACCGTAGCTCAAGTGGATTCACAAATACCACTTTGTATGACAATCGGATTAATTGAGCAATCGGCTATGTATCAATTAGTAGCTGGTAGGCTATACAAAAGAAAATGAGATGGAATATTTCTCTTATGCATTAATCTTGAAGAGAAAAACCAGTACCTAAGTCAAGCACATATTACCATAGTAGGACTTCACTTTGCGGAAGACCAAAATATGCAAAGAATCTTGAGACTTAGAGTATTTTGGCCAACTATGAGGAGGGATGTTCGATCTTTTGTAAAGGATTGTCCTCAATGTCAAAAACAAACACCCATACCTCATGTAACATTGTTTCAAATGTCGCCTGTTCTTAAGTGGAGTAACTATCTAGTTACTTACTTATCAAGCCGAACACTTCCTAAGAATATGAGTAAACGCCGTCAAAGAGAAATTGAAACTGAAGCAAGAGACTATGCTCTTATTGGAAACCAATTGTATCGGAGAGGTAAGGATTAACATTTGCGTCTTTGTGCAAATGAAGACGAGTATATTCTGATTATAGAACAAGCACATGCTAGATTAGCTGGAGGTCACTTTTCTAGTGAGACCACCGCAAGAGAAATCTTAATGGCAGGCATATGGTGGCCAACACTTTTTGCAGATGCCAAAGAATATGTTCAAAGGTGTGATGCTTGTCATTGAGCAAAAATGCCAACACATGTAGATAACATGCCCTTAACACTAGACTTGTGTAATGAGCCACAAAAGAGGTTGAAGCCATAAAAATGGCTCCCATCAGGATTTTAGTAAATGAAACAAAACTTTTGTATATGACATCAAAATTTCATGAAAATTCTTAATTATCGATTCAAGATATTAAAAAAGTTTCTAAATACACAATTTACATGAAAAGCACAGAAATAAAAAAATACTTTCATAAAATTGGCAAATTTTATGTAAAATTGCACTTCACTACTTAACTTGGAGAAGTAAAAAATGTTGACAGTCTTTGTATATGGGTTAAAAAAGCTTGGTACATCTATCACATACCTATTGAGGGATTTTTCAAAGAAGTTTGGACCTGCTTAGCAATGATTTGATTTACTTTCAAAAGAAAATATAAAAAAATTATCCATCTGCATAAAATAGTTGTAGAGAATTGCAATGGAAAGACAACTTTACACCTTCAATTAGCTCTGTATTATTTTTTATCAACTCATATTGAGTGTTGTTCATAACTCCCTGAAACCATTTTCTATTTAGATAACTAACATAGTGTTGGAAAATATTTTACAAGAGTCTCCAAAAGCCACAAAAGTGGCTAATTTTTACAGGACTAGTGTTAAGAACAATGATGGGGTCTAGAGCTTTTGCAAAGTGGGGTATAGATTTTGTTGGGCCAATACAGCCACCTGCTTATAGAACCCAAGTTCAATATATCATTGTAGCTACGGACTATTTGACCAAGTGGGCCGAGGCTAAAGCAACTCTAAAGAATGATGCGAGAACCACTACCGCATTCTTATATGAGTATGTATTGCCAATAGAAATTTTTAGTGATTGGGGAACTCATTTCCTCAATGAGGTAATCAAGTATTTGCTTAATGAGTTTATGGTCATTTATAACAAATTGGCTCCCTATCACCCACAGGCAAACGGACAAACTGAGCATACAAACAAAATTTTTAGCTCGGTATTGTCTAAAGTGGTTAGTTCCGAAAGGACATACTAGGAAATGAATCTCCATGCAGATCTATGGGATTATCAAGTTTCATTCACAACAGCTTTAAATACTAAACCCTTTAATCCTGTTTATGTTCTTGATGCCATATTGCCAATAGAATTTATATTGCCGACATTAAGGGTAGCTAAAAATCTTGAGTGAACTGGACATGAATTGTCTGAAAGACTTGAAGATTAAGAAAAGATAGATGAGAAAAGGCTCACTATCCTAGCTCATATCTATGCAAAAAAGCAGAAAAAAAAATAGTTTTTTGATTCCCATCTAATAAAAAAAATCTTCAAGAAAGGGGACTTAGTTTTAGTCTACTCCCTTAAGCAACACATTTCCAAGTTTAAAAAAAAGGAAAACGGACCGTTTATCATTGAAGATGTATCTCCAAGTGGAGCAGTTAAACTATCCACCTAGATGGTGAACCAATGGCTAATTGGATTAGTGGATGCCTTTTAAAGAAATACAATTTGCCACTAACCAATGAATTGCTAGAATGAATGCATGTAGACAAGCAAAGGAGGATTAAACGATAACAGGTTATTGATGAAGCTCAAGAGGAAGCTCGGCTTCGGGTACTCAAACGGAAAGGTGCTTTGAGGAATCAATAAATACCGATTTCCATCAACACTCTGGAAATAGATGCAACAATGGGAATTGCCTAAAGATGCAGTTTCAATAGATGATGAATGGTTAGATGGAATGGACCTGTGCATCAAAGTACAACTCAAAAATCATAGCACAAATGCTTTGGTCGACACAGGAGCTAGAGTAAATGCAGTCAGTTATTTCACGTACAAGAAAGCAACAAATCAAAAATTGACAATAGAAATAACAACAATCAAAGGATGCAACAAGGACCCAACACCAACATTGGGGGTAGTCAACTTGAACTTGATAGTACATGGATGTTCATGTCCTCATCAGTTTGTATGCCTACCAGATGAACACATGAATGACGATGATTCATGGAATTCCCTGGATACGGACATACAAGGCAATACCAGATTGGGATACAAATTAGCTCAAGCTATCACCTAAAGGTGGACAACTCATTGTTCCAATTGCACCAAGCAAGGAGGAATGGAGCGGGAGTAATTAGCAGAACAAACCACATAGCAATCAATATTCTCCATCCTCTCCACAAGAAAATGCTACAAGTAGCATGCAAGGATCCAGGAAAATTTGGGTACCAAAAGCACAGCTTAAGGATAAGCCAATTCAAATCTGGGTGTCTGAAACATCACCGACAAAACCAAAGAAGGTTCCAAGGGTTAAAACAAAGAGACGAGAATCTTCAAGCAAGGAACCTAACTTGAAATGGATTTGGTAGAAAAAGGAGCACTTATCTTCTCCACAAACCCTAAAACCAATCAAGCAATGGAGAGTTAAGTCTCAGAAGACCACCACACCATTGCACACCAACCTACCAATGGCGAAAAAAATCTCGACAACAATCAAAAGTGCTATCAACTCAGACAATCAGTGTGTTGAAGCATCTTGATGGTACAATCAAACAGAGAGACGGAAGCTACAAGATTTTCTCTTTGGAAGACAGCATCAGAAAGCCTCGACATCAGAAACCCTTGAGTTAATCACTCAAGACCCAGCTCTTCCACAACATAGTGGTTTGAACTGCATTGATATTCAAAGCATGGTAGAGACAACCACGGCTATGCATAAGATAGGATTGTTCAACCCATGCACACAGTCGTCTCGTAGTACGTCGAGTCTAGGAGGGGTTGAAGGGCACTAAGTAATTAAGGGAAATGTTTGAAGAGGGAGGAAAAAGTTCGATGTTAACGTGTGCGTTTTTTGAAACTTACCTAATAATGCCCTTATAATTCATCATCAAGGGAAAATTCACTTATCATATCTTCCGGATGAGTATATATATGTATATACTATCAGAAAATCATAAAAAATAGTCTTTTTTTTTCATCATTTTTCTCGATATTAAGACTTAAAATAGAGAAATCCAACAAAAACAATAAAGCTGTGTTTTTCAATGGATTTTCTTAATTATTGGATTTTCACTTTGGTTTTTTAGTGCATTTTGTTATTTTCTTTGATTTTTTCAATAAACAAGTCAAAAATTAATAATAAATAGCAAAAGAGCTCAAATGGAAAAACAGAAGACGCGGTGGTGATCAGAAAGACAAGGCGGACAAGCACAAAAATTTTCAATAAAATCGGAAGATGGAAGCGGGAAGCATAAATTAGGCGACCAGACATACTTTTGCAAAATTTTTGCAGAATGAGCTACAGAATCGGATCGGATAAATTTCTGAGTCTAACATAGATTTCATGACCTAGTAGGACTAACGGGGGAATCTGGGAAAAAATGGTTCGAGGAGTTCAGGTACAGATATCCTAGGTAGGCTAAAACCACCTCATTTCCACTTGTTACCTTTGCAGAGAGAGCTTTTCGACCTCTTTCGCGCGTACTTTCCGGAGTCTACAGTTGCCCGTTTTCAGCGTCTCGTCTAACACGAGACATGAGGGGTAAATTCTTTGCTCATCAATGATCAATTTTTTACGGCCGGTAGCTAGTCTAAACCCCTAGAAAAAACCCTAGAATCCGAGCAGTGCACGAAGACCTACGACCAAAAACTGACCATAGCAGCCTGTCATCTCGACCAAATCAGATGGGATTTGAACTATAGCATGCTCTAACATAATAGAACTTTTATATATCATCAGTTGACCATTCGGCAAGTGTCGAGAGGTCCCCAATAAAAAAGCTAGGTTTTTGGCACATGCCAGAATTTGGTTCTGACTCCATAGACAGCTTGCCTACGAGGTTTATATACAATGTATATGATTGGTTTCGTGAAATCAATCAAGCAAAGCCCTCAAAAAGAAAAAAATGGCTCGAAGTCTACAAAGCGTCAAATTCGACATACGATGTCAAACTGACTCCAAATGAGCCAGAATTGGATGAGTTGCTTCACAACTATGATGCGGACAAGTCCAAAGCCTCAGAAGTGACAAACCAACTCAACAGGCAATGTAGTCATAGAAATCGGTGATTTTAGAGTCGACAAAGCACAAAGTGATGCCGATAAGACCAAACTTGACCAAATTTCATTAGGACTTGTTTTAGGTGTATAGAATGTGTTTAGGTCAAAATTTTTAAGTTTTGCAAGAAAATTGTGACTGCAGTAAATAATCACGATTATTTACTTTTACACTATTTTTGCTTGGAGATTGTATCATCACCTCACCTATCATGTGTACACACCTATTACGTGCCAAAAATCAAGTATGAGCCAAAATGAGCACCTATAACTTAGAAAATTGCCAGAAAACGGAAAGAAGTCTTTGCAAATTAATTTTTGAGTTATAGACCATAATTCTTGATCCAAACCACCTCATATCACATACACATGGCCTATACAATGCTTAGAACCAAGTTCTACCCGAAAATGTTGATTTTGGTAGAAAAGTTAATAATCGAGATTATTTACTTTCTAGCCCAAATGGGAGAATTTTACTATTTTTCCATCATACATCCAAAGTACATGATGTGCTAAGCCCACTAGCCAAGTTTGAACCAATTTTGAGCTCAAAATCTCAAATTTCCTTTATATCTACTGTTTCAGAGACCTAAAGCCAAAATCTGGTACCATTTTCATCCTATGCATCCAAATGAGCCCATATTTCACTCAAAGCATGTACTTGGTATATAATTCAAGCCTGTGATGCCAAGTTTGCAAAAACTTGGAGAAATTACTCAGCTGTAAATAATCGCGATTATTTACTTTGGTTGCAAATTTTTGTTTGGACTTTACAATTTTCTTCCTTGCATGTCAGCATTTCAAACTAAAGGACAGTTCGAAGAAAAATCCGTCAAATCTGCTAACTTTGACACTCTATTCACTGAACAGGAGCCATGCAAGCAGCAGAGAGGGCCAAAAAGAAGCTCAACCAGAAAGAAAAGTTGCAAGAACTACCAGCATATCAACTAGACCTTGATTCAGTCAAAACCATCAAGCCAACCTATCTTTCAAAAGATCAGCTTGAAGAGCATCACACCACAGTGTTCACTGGCAGATTCAAGAGCGAGGAGGGACATTAGGTAGAGTTGCAACTCCTACCAAAATAAGTGTATGATGTCACCGCAAAGCCCGAAACCAAAGAAGCCAACTGACGGCTAAGACTCAGAGATTTATATGAACAAGAACCGTGTGGAGTGGATTTCCAAAAATCTTATGAGCTTTTGTCCACAATCAAGGAAGATGGAACTGCACAGATTTTTGACACACAGGGGAATAAAGTTGGAGTTGTGATCACCAAGGAAATGATGGCAGAAGCACTCAGACAACCCACGAAAGGAATGACAATGAGGGCAAGGGATAAACCGCCACGGCCACCTTTGCAGACCTTATTCACCAAACAGGTTGAAGAGCCAGCCAGGTCATACCACCAACACTTCCATTTCCTTGCTAAGAGGCCGCCAAGGTATACAACACGAAAACATGCGGTTGCCACCACCTTCACGCAAGTCCTGAAGTCAACAACCAGGCAACCGGTTGACCATGCACAATACGTCTTGATCACTTTGAAAGGAATAAAGAAAGAAGGAAAGATCACATACCTAGGTGCACCAGAAGTTTTGACCAGAATTGCATACCATGCCATCGGCATGGCCGAAAACCTACCACGTGCCCCAGATCAAAGCACTTGGATAGTGTCACGTCAACCATCTCTTTGAGCTACAAGATCTGCCAAGAGATCCTACAAGTCTCGTGAAGAATCGGCTGAGAGCTCACTGGAACGGCAAAGAAGTGATAGCTCAGATAATGAATAAAAAAGAGCATGACGAGAGGAAATGAAGAGAAAAGACGTGGCAGCACACCAGGAAGAGCATGTTCAAAAGCAAGACCGGTTTGAAAGAGAGAAACAATCATACCAACGCAGCCGCTAAGCACAGGAAAAGGACCCGAAAAAGTGGATGCCTATCGGGTTTAAAGGGCCTAGAACCAAGCATCACACCAGGAAGCAGTTTGAAGATCCCACGGAACCTTGGAAAAGATGTATCAAGAAGCAGAATCTTTGAAGCTAAAGGAAGCCCAAGAAGCGGCGAGAAAAGCGAAAGAGGTGGCAGAACATCAAGAGCAAGTAGGTACAGCTAGACGTAGCCAATGCTTCCCTATAGTACTCAGAACAAAGAATCAATGATTAGGCAATATTCTTGTGGTAAATACGAGAAAATCTAGCCGTCGCCTCGATCAAGGGAACAGACGAGGTCTACAAGGCACTAGAAAAGAAAAATGAAGACCTCAAGCTGGAGTTGAAATAAGAGCAGTCTCACGAGCAGAGAGACCTAGCCTTTATACGGGTTCAAAGAGAAGACGGGCTGCTGAAGGAGATAGTTGAACTCAAACAAGTCAACTAGCTACTGAGAGAGGGAAGGATATGAACACAAGAAGAGGCAAGCACTTAGAAGTAACCTCAGAGTTAGAAATCCCCTCAGTATCATTTGCTGAGATGCAGACACAGTCCGCAGTAGAGTTGAGTGGTGAGGAAGAATTTCACGTACCCATTACCGAAGCAGACACAGTGCTAATGGTCCAGCTCTCAAAGGCTGAAGAAGATGCACTGAAAGAAAGAGTTACACAAGAGGTAGATGAGCAGTGGAAGGCAGCAATGGATTGGGAGCTGAGAGTACTTTATTCCGTAAATGTCATGCAACTCACTCCCAATCAAATAAATGCGTAATGGCACCAACAATCCCTGCCCTACCCATGATTAAAGTTGAGTTGTTGCAAGTAAAAAAAAGGCTTTACACCAACATGCAAGTCAAGGGCGCAGATAAAGACCACCCAAAGTGGAGGTTGAGCTAGTTGAACAAGAACCCCATGTACTTGATTCTGTTCACAAGAGCACCGTGGCCCTGCAAAAGGATCCTACCTTTTGTCCTGTACCAAGAGTAAGGACCTGGATAGCACATGAGGCACTACTAGAGAAGCGGCCGACTTGGCTGAATTACCCCAGATTGCTTGCTCCAGAAAAGATACAGCCAACTGAAGAATACATGGTGAAAACCCTAAAGGGTGCCATGTCATTTTTAAAAGTCTCCCAGATTTATCATGTGCTATGCTATACAAAATCTGCCGAATGCTACTCACCTGCATTGAAGTGTTCAATGAGCCAAAGCAAGCAGGCACCTCTTAGATGTCATGCCTCAAGGGTAACAACGGGTTGTGCTATGATCTCAGTGGCCAACCTTCTGAAGGAGTCCTCTATGGCTTCTACGCCAGGTGTATGTTTCTACCTTCACACAATATGCTGGCGTTTGAGGAAGCGTTCTACACGGGATTCTTGACTTGATGAACGAAGATATTTGCGCCAGCGATCAGCAACCTGACCTCAAGGTTTGTAGGCTACTGAATTGTGGAGCTGAAAAACAGAGTAACTATGCAGTTCTTACAAGTGCCTGATAAGGAACAGAAAATCAGATATCAAAAGGCTCTAATAGCGCTTAAAGACTGCCTTGCCAGCCCTCAACCCGAAGACTACTTCAGCCCATAAAGCTGTGTCAAGGGACGACACAGGAGAGGAGGGGGAAATATCAGAGTTCTCATTGTAAAAACACTTATTATTTTGATAAATCGAAAATATTGTAACTCCTATTTTCTAGTTAAACCTTGTAATTGATGAGCTGGGGCTACAAGCTTCTAGATTGTATCAACCTGCCATGACCCATCTTTGGTAGAACTCCCAAAATATTAGTTCTCACCACCAAAAACCTTGGCTAAGGTTTAGAAGCCAATTTTTGTAAGTTATTATGAAGTTTTGGATAATGAAATACACAGTGTGAGCTAACGGTGCTCACTCCTCTTCTTCTTGTGCTTCCTACTCCCTCCCCGGTTGTCACATTGCAGTCGTGTTTATTGCATTGCATCCGCAGGTAGGAGCTCTACGCATTGACATAAGCACATCACAGTAATTTGTAGCTTTTGGCGTTGTCGACCCGCGGCCTAATTGCATCATAACTAGGAATTTACTCTTCAAAATAAAAAACTAAGCATAGGTGGGGTATTGGGGCATCATTGCTAAGTAGTTAGATGCATTCTGGGTCAAAAACGACTAGGTCAAAAATCCACTATTGTTAATAATCGTGATTTTGGCACTTGACCTAAAGTGGGGTTTAAGAACATAAGCATGTGTGCTTATGTCTTATAAACATGTCCTAGAAGTTTCATTACGTTTGGCTGTCATTTGATGCTACAATAGATGTGATTTGTTTGCTAATGAGCGATTGGCTTTTAGTGATTCTAGTCACTTGAGTGTAGCTTGAGTTAGATGCGAGTTGTTAGTTGTTTTCCAAGAGATTGACACCCTCTTATAGTCTCTATGCACTAGTGGAGCCAGCTTCATCCCATGGATTGATAATTTAATCATCGTTCTCGCTAAAACTGCAATAACATAGGATAGTGAGGTTAGACACGTGTCCCACATTCCTACAATGGGAATCAAGAAAGATAGGTTTTTCTCTATTTTCATAGATTTTCTTCTAGAGTTGAGCCAACATAGCAACAAATATGAGCACAAAGATGACGCGGACTGGTCCCAGTATGCATCCTCTTTATAATGGGCTACACCTCTACCTACCATGCCAATGCTCATCATGTCTCTCTCTCGCCTCATACATATCCCATAGGAGGTAGCTTGAGAGCCAAGCAGTCTTTCTCTCTCTCTCTCTCTCTCTCTCTCTCTCTCTCTCTCTCTCTCTCTCTCTCTCTCTCTCTCTCTTTCTTTTTGGCCATTTGACAATATACTTCTATTATATCTAAAGAAAGAGCATTACAAAATCGATTCATTGCCTCCCTTTGCAAAAACCTTAGTCAAACAGACTGAATCTAATATTATCATCGGACTCCTCCTCGGGCTCCTTCTTTTCCTCTTTCTCCTCCTTTTTCTCCTCAACTGCTGCGGCAGCAGGGCCTGCACCACCACCACCTCCTGCTCCACGTGCAGGGATAGAAGCAAGCTTCTCCTTTCCGGAAACAATGAGCTCCACACCAAGTCTATCCTGTTATCATCAATTGCTCCACCTGCAGGGATAGAAGCAAGCTTCTCCTTTCCGGCAACAATGAGCTCCACACCAAGTCTATCCTGTTATCATCAACTTCGAAACCAACTATCATAATAATCAATATCTAATTCTCCTAAATGATTTTCTCATATTAAACTGATCATTTAATGTGGGGAGGTACCAGGGGAGAAAAAGCTAGAATATTGGTTAAGCTAGCAGACCGGCCACAGTAGGGATCCAAAGGACGAAAAATAGGGATCAAAAGGGGGGGCCATCTGCAAAAGAGCCATGTGCAACAATGGGCTAAAAAGACCCTAAGGTTCAGCCCATTAAGACTTCCAAAATGCTAAGGTTCCAAAATTCAAAGGTTGTGTCCAAAGGTCAATCCTAGGGAAAATTGGATGCTTAGTGTGTGTACAAAAGTCTTCTTCAAAGCCTACAAAGGAGGGGGCAAGCCCATTTAGTAGGGGATGAGAGAGAAAGCCACACACACACACACACAGGCTCCCTTTTCACAAAGGGAATTAGGGACACATGTCAGCTCCCTAGGCCCGATGCCCACAAGGTGTGCCCAATTCCTATTGGAAGACCCTTGAAGTGGACCAATGAGAATTAAGCTAGAGTAAATCTAGTTTAATTAATTTAAAAAAATTTAATAAAAGAAACCAATGAGAATTAAGTCTCCTAGAAGACTATTGGGCAGTCTCCCAAGGGGTCCAATGAGCATTCAGGAGCCCAATGGCTTGCCTGATTCCTATTGGCCAGGAGGCAAAGGGGTCCAATGAGAGTTTAGTTTAATTATTTAATTACCTAAAGCTCTCACAAAAGGGGAAAGGGGGACACATGTCAGAAGGCTATCACTTATGCTGCTTAACACCCATTGGCTTGACTTGGGGAGGTCCAATGAGGCAAAAGCCAGACCATTTTAGCAGAAAGGGCTCGCCCAAGAGAGAGAGGGGGGCTGATTTTTTCTTGGAATTCGACACACATACACACACACACACACACTTGACCATGTGTGAAGAAAGAATACTCTATCTCCTCCCAAGCTTTAATGGAGAGCTCATCACCTACTACAAGCTTGTGAGATAGAAGCCTACATCAACACTCTCTTGGCATGTGGATGCAAATCCAACCAAGAGCCAAGCTTCAATGCATGCTCATCTTCTCTACCAAGCTAATTACTAAGCTAAGCTATGCTAATATGAGTGATTATGTGACGAGATGTACATATTTATCCTTCTTCCTCTCAATCTACTCTCATACCCTGCTAGCTCGTAAGATACTCCTTCTTCCTCTCAATATTTCTTGTAAGATACTCCTTCTTCCTCTGAATCTACTCTCATACCCTGCTAGCTCTCACCATCTTCGAAGGTGTGTGAGGTCTTGGGTCTGAGAACGGGGATAATTCAAGTTGTGTTTGATTAAGTGTTTTGCTTAGTGCATGAAGCTTCCATCTTCATTGCACTAGCTAGTCTTGAAGGAACACAAAGAATTGTATTGTACAATGTCTCTCTTGATGGGAGAAACCATAATACAAAGCCTTTTGGAGGGGGGACCGGCTCCATGCAAATCCGGTCCTCAACTGTTGTCAATAGCTTAATATCTCTCTCTTTTGAAAGTATTGTTGATGCTATCTAACTAGGTGTTATGCTTTTTGTTGCTCTCTCCACCCAAGCACTCTTGTAATTCTCATTAGGAGTCTATTCTAATGAAATGCCCACTATGTTCATGCTAATTTCCGCTACACATAAGTTATTAGGCCATTAAATGTTACATTGGTATCAGAGCTCAAGGTTTCTCTTTTCTTGCTCAAGAAGGGAGGTCCTCAAGCTAGCTACAAATGGTTGGTATTATTAATTGCCTGTGAGTAAGTAGAATAGGGATTTTTCAGCCTTGCAGTGCGCCTGCCTTTGTGCAGTTAACGGGGAATCACCTTCGAGAGCTATGGTCTTAATAGTGGAGTCCTACGGGGCTTGCCTACGGCTTAACCACTATTGAGCTATTAGAAGCTTGACAGGAGCCGGTGCTGTTTTGGTGTCGAAAGACCCTCTCTGCTATTCCTTGCAATTAATGGTATTCGAGTCGCGGGTACAGTAGCTTGAGTGCTTTTTCTAAAGGGGTAAAGAGGAGTAGCAACTAAGGCTTGAAGTGCCAAAGTACACCTAAAAAGTTTACACCTAAAAGTTGTTAGAATGGCTGACAATAGTAAAGAGAGTGAAATTAATGTTGATAACTTTGATTTTGCTCATGAGCAAGCTACTAATGATGCTTCAATGCTTGTTAACTATTTTGTTTCTAGGCTTCAACAAGCCATGGGCAATCCATATCTCCAAAGTGAAGTGCAACGGCAGCTCCGTGCTCACAGGATTCTCCAAGCTCATCACCATGACGAGAGAACACCTAGGAAGCCTCCTTGTGAGACTACCAAAAGAGGTCTCTCTCCGATTCGGGAAGAAGAAGAGAATCCTTATGAAGGGCTCAAAAATTTACTTCTTGATGATGTATCTCCTTCCCAAAGGAGAACTCAAGAGCCTCCACCGAAGGAACGAGAAAGAAGCGAGTCTCCCGCCACCTTGGCGGAGATGGCTCCACGAAGACGGCGGGCTAAACGCTCTCCATCACCACCAAAGCGGAGAAGACCATCATATTCTTCTCCCCACCACAATTCAAAGAGGGATGATAAAAAGCAAGAGAAGAAAAAGGCGAGAAAGAGGACAGCCTCTTCTCCATCTTCTTCATCCTCTTCCTCTTATGAAAGCTATGGTGAAGATGACAAAGATCAAGACAAGAAAATGGCGAGAAAGAGGTCACCCTCTTCTCCACCTTCTTCAAATTCTTCACCCTCTGAAGAAAGTGATGGTGCAACCTTTGAACCATCAAAAAGAAGAGGCCATAGGAAATCCTATGCCGCATGGAAGAGGTCGTCCAAGTTGAAGAAATTCAAAGAGGGAGGGAAGAGCATCTCTTTGCTTACCTATGATGGTACCTTTGGTGCTGCGGACAAAGTCTTGGCCTTTATCCAGCAATTCGATGCGGCATTTGGAGATGAGGGCTTCACGGAGTCCTCTAAGCTACGCCATGTAGCTATGCACTTTCAAAAGTCCGCCAGACAATGGTGGTCTAGCCTACGAGCCAACGGTGAAGCTCCACGAACATGGAAGGCTTTAAGAGCTTCCATTATGAAGCAATTTTTGGCCACCGATGCCAAAGACAAAGTACTCACGGAATGGCGAAGCTTAAATCTCTCTCCCAATGAATCCATCCACAAATATGTAGACAAGTTTTGGGACCTACAACTCAAAGACACTGTCTTCAAAAGGTTGGATTTTGGAGAGCAAAAGAAACAATTTTGTGCGGGCTTAACCGAAGAAATGGCGGAGTATGTCAACTCCCAAAGGCCATGCACCATATCGGCGGTAATACACCATACTATGGTGGCCTCTCGAATCAATTTCCAAACGGGGGTTAAAAGAAATAATAAACCCCCGGAAAACAAGGGTTCCAATGAGCCTAAGGGGAAGGACAATGTCCAAAAGTCTCCTAAGGGAAATTTCAACAAAGCTAAAGAGAAGGGAGTTTATAAAGGAAAGAATAAACTCTCTCCTGAAGAGCTTGAGCGTTATCGTAAAGATAACTGGTGTTTCAAGTGCGGCGAACAAGGGCATGCGTACCGCGCTTGTCCCCAAAAGAACAACCGCCAAGATCCTCCTAGAGCTTCCTTGGTTGAAATCCAAGAGGAGGAGACTCACCAAACTCAACACAAAAGATCTCCTCTATGCCATGCTTGGGGAAAGGTAAGAGAACATGATGCTTTTATTCTCTTTGACCCTGGTTCTACTCACAATTTTATATCTATGGAGTTAGCCACCAAGCTAGGCATACAATCCTACGAGATGGGAGATGTCCTACCCGCAGACAGTGCCTTCAAGGGGCAAGAAGCTTCAGTCACTCCCTTAATTGGGAAATTGAGGCTTCATGTCCAAGGCTATGTGGACAAAGAGGACTTCTTTATCTCTCCTCTCAAGCATGAGGATGTAATCCTAGGGGCACCATGGTTTGACCGCCTGGCTGCCGATGTTAAATTTCCTGAAAGGAGAATCTCCTTTAAGTTCAGGGAAAAAGACATGTATATAGATGCTAAGGAAATGGGTAACACCATCCCCATTGTACATACACCAGCTTTCAACAAGTCAATAAAGAGCTTTATTTCCGTGTACATGATTTTTGTTAAATATTCTCAAAATGAACCTAATGCTTTAACAAACGAAAATAAAAGCAACCAAAAGGAATTAGAGTTATCCAATTTTCTCAAGGGGTTTCAAGGTGTTTTTATTGACGACATCCCTTGTGAGCTACCTCCTAAATGAGGTAATGATGACCATGCAATTGAACTTCTTCCAGGAAGTTCACCGCCTAATAAACCTCCTTATAGAATCTCTCAAGCTCAACAAGAGGAGATTATGCGGCAAGTGCATGAGTTAGTTGAGAAGGGCATGGTTAGGCCTAGCTCATCTCCATTTTGCTCACCTGTGCTATTAGTGCAAAAGAAAGACGTCACATATCGTATGTGTGTCGACTATAGAGCACTAAATAGGATCACTATCAAGAATATGTTTCCCATTCCACGGGTAGAAGACCTATTTGATAAGCTACAAGGATCGACCTACTTCAGTAGGATTGACCTAAAGAGTGGCTATCATCAAATAAGGATAGTTGATCAAGACATTGTAAAGACCGCGTTTCGCACTACATTTGGTCTTTACGAATATATTGTCATGTCTTTTGGCTTGACCAATGCACCAGCCACATTCAACCGCTTGATGGAGAAGCTGTTCAGGCCTCATCAAATCTTCACTGGAGTGTTCTTTGATGATATTATCATCTACTCTAATTCATTGGAGGAACACAAGCAACATCTCCAGGTAATATTTCAAGTTTTAAGAGAGAATAAACTTTATGTTAATCGAAAGAAAAGTGAATTTTTCTTGCAAGAGATTCAGTATTTAGGTCACATTATCTCTCAAGATGGCATCCAAATGGATCCATCCAAGTTAGAGGTAATAAAACGATGGCCTAAACCAAGGAATCTTCATGAACTAAGAAGCTTTATAGGTATGTGTGCATACTATAGACGCTTCATAGAAAAGTTCTCACAAATTGCGGGACCATTACACGACCTAACAAAAAAAAGCGTTAGGTATACATGGTCTGCTAAGGAGAACAATGCTTTCAAAAAGCTTATCTCTGAACCTATGCTTACACTACCGGATCTCTCAAAACCATTTGAGGTCCAATGTGATGCTTGTGGTGATTGCCTTGGAGTTGTTTTGCTCCAAGAAGGGCACGCCATAGGCTATGAGAGCCGAAGGCTCGACCCTGTTGAGCAAGCTCTAGGCATATACGAAAAGGAACTCCTTGCAGTTCTACATGCCTTAGACTCATGGAAGCACTATTTACTTCTCTACCAAGCTAATTACTAAGCTAAGATATGCTAATATGAGTGATTATGTGAGGAGATGTACATCTTTCTCGTAAGATACTCCTTCTTCCTCTCAATCTACTCTCATACCCTGCTAGCTCTCACCATCTTCGAAGGTGTGTGAGGTCTTGGGTCTGAGAACGGGGATAATTCAAGTTGTGTTTGATTAAGTGTTTTTCTTAGTGCATGAAGCTTCCATCTTCATTGCACTAGCTAGTCTTGAAGGAACACAAAGAATTGTATTGTACAATGTCTCTCTTGATGGGAGAAACCATAATACAAAGCCTTTTGGAGGGGGGACCGGCTCCATGCAAATCCGGTCCTCAACTGTTGTCAATAGCTTAATATCTCTCTCTTTTGAAAGTATTGTTGATGCTATCTAACTAGGTGTTATGCTTTTTGTTGCTCTCTCCACCCAAGCACTCTTGTAATTCTCATTAGGAATCTATTCTAATGAAATGCCCACTATGTTCATGCTAATTTCCACTACACATAAGTTATTAGGCCATTAAATGTTACACCAACTGAGCCAAGAATATTCCTGATGTCGACAACGGAAGCAGCGCCATCAGGTAAGCCGCGACTACCCCTTGCACAGCTCACAGGCGATCAGGTCTCTCTCTCTCTCTCTCTGTCTCTCTCTCTCTCTCTCTCTCTCTCTCTCTCTACCAAAAACTTAAAAAAAATATTTTGAAACCAGTCCACACCTCTCTCTCTCTCTCTCTCTCCCCCAAAAACTTTAAAAAAATCTGTTGAAACCAGTCCACGCCTCTCTCTCTCTCTCTCTCTCTCTCTCTCTCTCTCTACCAAAAACTTTAAAAAAAGGTGCTAAAACCACTCTGTGCCTGCCTCTCTCTCTCTCTCTCTATACCAGAAACTTTGAAAAAAGCTGTTGAAACCAGCCTCTGCCGGCCTCTCTCTCTCTCTTTGTTTCAGCATCTTTTTCTATAGTATTTGGTAGAGAGAGAGAGAGGCACTGTGGCACACTGTTCACATAGCTCACGTGAGAGGCGCACTCCTCAATAGCTCGTAGGCAATTAAGTCTCTCTTCTCTCTCTCTCTCTCTCTCTCTCTCTCTCTCTCTCTCTCTCTCTCTCTCTCTCTCTCTCCCTCGGTGCAGACTGGTTTTAGTAGCTTTGTTTTTAAGGTTTTGGTAGAGAGAGAGAGACCTCCCGACACAGACTGGTTTCAACAGCTTTTTTTTAAAGTTTTTGGTAGAGAGAGAGAGAGAGAGAGAGAGAGAGAGAGAGAGAGAGAGAGAGAGAGAGAGAGAGAGAGAGAGAGAGAGAGAGAGAGAGAGAGAGAGAGAGAGAGAGAGGTGAGAGAGTGAGATTGGTAGTGATGTGACTTACCTCTCAAACGAAGCTGGCATGATTTAGTTGTGCTCGATGGCAAAGCACAGACTGAAGGTGGGATGACAAGGAAAACGATGCACCATGTTAGCGAGCTGCAACTTGACGACAAGCACCAACAAGTAAAATACCGCTAGTGGCAACTTACAACTCTCTCTCTCTCTCTCTCTCTCTCTCTCTCTCTCTCTCTCTCTCTCTCTCTCTCTCTCTCTCTCTCTCTCTCTCTCTCGTCTCTACTCTATAGCGGGGGATATTTCTAGGCGAGCATTTTTTGGTGAGCGCTTTTTAGAAATCAAGTGAGCAGATTCCTAAAAAGATTCTTTGTTCCTCCTTGTCGACTGTTTTGCCTTTTTCATATCTCTATCTCTCAGAGAGAGAGAGAGAGAGAGAGAGAGAGAGAGAGAGAGAGAGAGAGAGAGAGAGAGAGAGAGAGAGAGAGAGAGAGAGAGAGAGAGAGAGAGAGAGAGAGGGGTATTAGGGAGGTTGAGACATAGACAAAGATATGCGAGCTAAAAAAATTGTTTCAAAAACAACAGAGACAAGGGTACTTAAAACAAGAACATCCATTAATAATACAAAGTTACATTTTATTGCACTTGCATTACATAGGCAAGAAGCGTTCATCTTCAGAAAGGCCCGGTTTTTGGAGTAGATGTACTACCTTCGAGTGGAAAAAGAAGATTCACCACGTTCCCTAGCTGCTGCGTCATTTCCTCCTCATACTCCTCAGTGATGAGCCCAATCTTCTTCTAGCAAGAGAAAGCAAATTGTCCCTTCTCGTTCAAGCTACGTAAGGTCAGCATATTGAGTTTTGTCCCAATGATAGAGGCGATACACATTGACGATTGCCTTTAGAGCCTCCCTAAACGAGTCGGATCCATACAACGCCTCTCTGTTGGGAATGGCTTCCATGGCATCCCACACATACTTGATTTTATTCTCAAGATCGTCGGACATCGTGAAAAGTAATAGAGGTGTGCTACGGAAGCTACTGGACGCTTTCACAAAAATAATTTAAGCAATGGTAATTTATAGCCATTGTGCAAATATTATATTACTTTATTCACGATTTGACAGATAAACAACCATTTCCCAAATTTGAAAAAAACTGCAAATCAATGTACCAAAATGTGGCCATCATAAGATAAAATTAGAAACTGGTACAGTTTTCCATTTTGTGAAGCGTACAAACAAAAAATGAGAAATGACAAATGCTATGCATCCATGTCTGGATAGGTCCGGCTTCGGCTCAATGCCTTGAAGATATCAACATCTGTCAGAATCGGTTGATGGATAAACATTTTCTCATTTTGGCTTAACCCTAGCACATGTAGATAAATAAGATACAAATGTTTACATGCAAGATATGGTTTTTGCTTTGACACCCGTTCCATGAAGTCTGGACATGTGCATGATGGCTGGTTACAAATACAAACTTTGTACATCCCGACATGATCATCTTCACTTTTGGTCTCTACTTTGAAGACCTCATTAACATCATCTGCTGCACATATCTCTTCTACAACCTTCACTCTCAGCGCTAGTGCTAATCTGATCTTGCGAGCAGCGTCCTCGAAAATGGAAGTCCGATACCATACACGCACACCATCTCACACTGTGGCTCGTGCACTACCTTCAGGAGTGGATGTATCTTTTGATTTGAAAGGAAAGTTGGTCATATTTTGTGCAGGAACAACCGGCGTTACATTAGGTATTCCTTCTTTGCTGAGCTCCACTTGATACCCCCCTTCATGCAATATTTTCACCTCATCCTCTGATAGGTTGGTGCCCACATGCACGGGCCAAGTGTGTGGTGAATGTTGAGGCTGCATCTCAATGTTCCGATCTACTATATGGCAATGCAAGACATGATCCGGACAAAACCAAAACCATTGATGCACCACACCATTCGGATGCTTTCATTTCACAAGTTGCAATAGTCAAAAGGCCTTGCATGCTGCAAAAAAATTGTCTTAGAGAGAGTCAAAGGCAACCCACAAAGCTGTTAAGGTGTGCCATGTACCTTGGATCATAGACATGATAGGCCATAGTCACCCATTCGTTAACACGTCTGGTGTGATCAAACTGGATCCACGCACGTCAAAGATCGCCATCCCAATCTTGTCTCATTCGGTTCACCAAGTCCACACTGGATGCTAGAGCAATTGTGGACATTTTGAAGACATAACATTTCTCCCCTTCCGTATCTTGACCAGGAAACCGGCTTCCATGAAAAAAGTGATGTGTGCAGTCTCGGTTTAGCTTTAGGCTCGTGCATCAATGCAGAAAGATTCTTTGTCAACCCCTCTACGTAAAATAGATACTGACCTTCAAAACCTAACAATGTTCAAAGTGTTTAGAGAAAAAATAATTTAGCATGGAGTTTTGCATCGAAATAAGAACCTAGGAAATGCTCATACCAATTATCTTGCACCAATGGCACCAACTCCTCAGCGATTGCAAATAGCTATTGCACGCCTAAAATTCCTTCGTTGCTGTTGTTGCAAAGAAGTGTTGTACTTATAATTTCTTTTTCCAAACACATTTGAACCTTCCTGGCTCTTGTGTGTGGGTCAGCAGTCAAAATCCTTTGCACCATCACATTGGTGTTGTCCGTTAGTGTTTTGGATGTGTCGCTGCGCACATCGTGTGCCACAATGAATCATGACTCTAGTGGCAGTCTCATCAGATGGCATGACATAGTATACTACACAATCAGATGTTGCAATACAAAAAGCAATTGCCTTACAAAAGTGGCATGTAAGGCTCTTATCTCCAATCTTACAATATTGTCTGGGTGCGGTTGCCTTCTTTATATTGTACCCATTGAAATGAATTGTATTGGGAATATGATAATTAACCAAGCGGACACATTGTTCATTCATGCACTTGAGAGATCCTATGCAATGACTAAGACGCACTACACCTGGAAAACCTATATTGGACGTTTGTGGCTTCGACCACAAATGAGGATCATACTTATGATCCATTGCATCCATATGGTGCAAATTTCCCATGGTAGGTGGAAATTCTAAAATAAGATCACCATTGTAAGACCTTGGAATCTCTGTAACTTCTTCCACTTGTTGTATTTGCATTAAGAGATTTGTCAATGTGCCCTTCTTTTTGGCCTGTAGGAGTTTTTGTCTTGTACTCCTTTTGAAGCTATTTGAGAGTAAAAGTCGAGGTGGGGTGCATAGATCTATTAATTACTTTTGAGCGAATTGCACATGTGACGGACTATGCACAATGGCAATGGGAGTCGTGCTAGGTGAGCTTGCATATTGTGTTTGATGGGATACGTTGACTTTGTATTTACGTGAAAGCTGTTCATCCAGTACATAGATGAATTCACCCAAATTGTTGAGAATCCTTTCAAGAGGCGAATTCATTCAACATCACCAACTTTGATGACTGCATCTAAAGTTGTAAATTGCATTGGAGAAATTAATTCTAAAAGAAATGATTCAGATATTATAAATTTGCCATTGTAAAAAGGATAAGAAAGCTCTTTACCCGAGAAAAATAAAGAGCAAGCCACAATAATATGCTAAACAATAGTGAGAAGATTAGCTCACTGCTGCTAATCGACACCCCCCTTTGCTGCACCATCGTTGCCCCCCCCGGTAGCCTCCCGCACCCGCTGCCCCCCCCGCTCTCCCTGCTCGCCCCTTTGTTGCTCACCGCGCTGCCCTACTCACCCACGCGCCCCACCCGCTATCCTTGCTCGCGCTACCCGTCCACTACCCCTGCTCGCCCGCCCGCTGCCTGCAAATCCCCGCTCTCACTGCCTGCAGCTCCCGCCTGCACACATACACACCCCCCCCCCCCCCCGCTTTCCTTGTTCCCCCAAGGTTTTTCTGCACGTTGGATTGAGCCGCATTGTCCTCCTTGGGCAGTGATAGGTGCACCTTTTTGGAGTTTCTCCACACCATCAGTTCTTCCGCCATAGCGATAGACACAGATGGAGGCTCCAGCTCCACAACAGAGGGACTCGTCCGAAGCCCCGTCACCCGACCCCGTTGAGCCCACCATTCGACTTGATCTTTCATCGACATAGCAAGCGATCCTAGCTCCAGAGGTAGAGCAATTGCAGGCGACTTCAATCATCTGAAAGATTCTCGGCACTCGACCTAGCAGAGGAGAGCTGCGTGACCTTCTCCATTCTCGAAGAGGTGGACAGGATCTTGGACATATAGATACTCGGACGTGGTTACTACCAGATCGAGTTTGAGACTTCTGAGATGGCATCCAAGGTCATCGCCATGAGTCCACTAACCATCCGAGCAGCACGTGTCCACTTTCGACAGTGCAGACATGGTTTCGACCTTGCTTTGCGTGTTCTAGTAGAGGAGGCAGACATCCCCATCTCTGTCTGCTTTCCGGGTTTGCAGAGGGAGTACTTACCACTTTTATCCAGGATAGGCTTATCTATTGGGACTGTCCTGGAGACACCTCGCACGACAGCCTCAGTAGCTGCCAAGCGGTTGGCATTCCCTCAGTTCGCGTTTTGGTGAGAGACACTCACATGCTCTCGAAGGTTATCCTTATGCCTCGGGTCAGTGGGGGTTGGTTCAGATAGAGTATGGAGTATTCGGGCCTCCGGAGCCAGTGCTTCATTTGTCGACAGATGGGCCATCTAGCGAAGGCCTGTCCACGGAGGAGGCCTCAACCTACACCACAGCCTCAACCACAACCTGCAAGGGCTGGCCAGCAGACACAGCCAGAGACACAGTGCACATAGGCAGAGCCACCCTCTGAGCCTGGGGCTCCAGTGGAGGAGGGATGGTAGCAGGTCCATGGTAGACGTCGCCAAGGGCCACAGTGTTAGACTAACACTCAAAGTGGTCCTCAGGAACCTACTCAGCAGCATTGGGTTCTCATGGGGAACCGTTTTGGTTCTCTAGAGCAGGATGAGGTCCCTGCCCCAGCCCCTTTCCTAGTTTCACCCTTGACAGCCCCTCCCCCCCCAGAGTTTCCTCCATCTTCCGCATCCTTCCCCCCGCCTCCTGCTCCCGCCGCCTCTTCCCTCCACCCTTCTACCTCTGTTGCTCCTTCCTGCCCCTCTTCTCCACCGCTCCCCCCATCTCCCTCTCCCCCCCTCTTGCTTCAGTTCCACATTCGACCCAGGGGGCAGGGTCTTCTCCTGCGGCTAGGAGATCTCTTGGCAGCGCCTTTTCCACGAGTCGCTGAGCGAGAGAGGGACAACCATTCCTACGGACCCCTCTATAGGTACATACATCTTCCCTTGCAGCTATCCCTCGTGGTCTGATGAGCATTGACATCCGGTGCTGATGGGACTTCTTCTACTACGGATTTACTTGTTTTCTCGGTGACCCCTCAATAGACCATGAGGCAGCCTGCTTGAGGATCCATGTTCTGTTCCTTGCCGCTATGGGGGACAGAGGCCTTGGACTCAGTAGTTGGCTTCTCCTTCTCCCTCTGCGATGACAGAGACCAGACAGAGTGGACTATCGACCCAGTGTTGGGATGGTTGCACACACAGGTACTAGAGTTCTCTCACCACATGGGGGAACTAGGAGTTACAGATTTGCTCTATACTTTGTGGCCATTAGCCAAGTTTGCGGTGACACCTCCAGACTCAGTAGGATGTTGACACATTGTGGTTTACTTCTTTGCTGATACATAGTGCTTGCCATGCTATGTATACATTCATGAGGACTCTTGGACAGAGGAGGTTGCTTTATGTATGGATCACTCTGCTTGGGCTTGGGCTAGGCACTCGTTGCAGTCACGTCTATCTAGAGGACGCTTGGGTGTGAATTACTCCCCATCCAAGCTAGCCTCAAAGATAGCCCGTCTAGTTGCTGCAGCGGTAGCATCTATTCTCTCTCACTCTCCATGAGGATCGTCTCATGGAACGTGTAGGGACTAGGTGGGCCCCAATTTCAGCGCCAGTGGGGCCGACTACATCAGGAGCTTCAACATTGTCTTGTGGGAGGAGAGATTGATCTCCTTATGCTTTAGGAGCACCATTTGTGTGAGAGCCACATCAAACATTGTGATCAGCTCTTGCGTGGATGATATGATACTTTTTGGTTAGCTGCTTCTGGACCTGGAGGCATCCAGGGTGGGGTATGTATGACTATTGCAGACTCTTTGCAGCAGGCCATAGTGGGCAGAGGGATCATTGTGCCAGGCAGGGCTCAGTGGATTACTATGCAGATTCAGGGTGGCCTAGTGGGTTTCCTAAACATCTATGCACCCAATGTGGTGAGTGCTCGTGTAGCGTTTTGGTCACAGATAGCTGAGTCTCTGGCAGGCAGAGCATTGGTGCATAGGGGGGGACTTCAACATGGTGGAGGACCCTTCTCACAGAATTGGTGGTAGCCATGCTACTATGCATGGAGTTGAGTTGGCAGCTTAGGAGAGACTTTGTTTGACTTTGAGGGTCTCGGATGCTCGGTAGCACTCTGGTTTTGTGAGGCCCTAGACAGCTTGGCCTTCTCTCGATTGGACCGCAGAGTGGGAGGAGTGAATCTATTGTGGATAGATCACTTCTACACTAGTGACCACTTCAGTGACTTGGGAGGGACAGTAGGCATCCTGGTAGGAAACTCCTTCTTGGACCATGCACCAATGATCCTCACAGTAGCAGACAGGCAGAGTAGTGGAAGCACGATGCTTCGCATCCCCGAGAGGGTCTTGTTGGACTCATGACACAGAGAGAGTGTAGAGGCTCTCTAGACAGAGAGCTCGGATAGGCAGGACTCTCTTGCTGACAGAGTGGCCGCAGGCCTAGCACCGATTAGTTGTCTTTTTCTCCAGGAGTCTCTGGCTCGTTGGGCTGTAGTGAGAGAGGAGGAGTAGCATCTCAGACATGGCATTGATGCAGGAGCAGCATCCAAACAGTCCGTGGTTGGAGGAGCAGTTATAGCAGGCTCGACAGGAGCTTGCTAGCACAAAGGAGAGGCGACATGAGTTTGCTTTGCACCGACAGGCATCTCAGTGGACCCAGGTGGGCGACAGAGTGACTGGTGCTTTCTTTGAGGCAGTGGAACCTCGGCATTTACATGCCAAGGTCAGTCAATTGAGGAGGCCCGATGGCTCAGTTGTTTCTGAGCCCAAGGATATGCGTGCAGTTGCTACTGACTTTTACCGTGAGTTACTGTTTGCAGAGTCCCAGTCAGCGCGTCAGGATGCATGAAGGGAGCAGGTTTGGGCACAGATGCCTTGTCTTGTGAGTGAGGAGATGCGTCAGAGGCTTGAGCTGCCACTTCAGCTTGAGGAGCTCCACACGGCTCTTAGGTGCCTCCCCCGTTGTATTTGTCCAGGTGAGGATGGCAGGTGAGGATGGGTTGACTCCCAGTTTTTTCTTGGAGTACTGGGACCTGCTTGGCCCAGATCTCTGCTCTGATTTTTAGTACATTTTGAACATAGGAGTGATGCCTGACAGCATGAGTGAGGGCTTGATCTACCTCATCCCAAGGAGGTGGCTCCTTGGATGAGATTCGACAGTGGCGCCCCATCACCATTCTCAACCCAGCCTACAAAATTCTTGCCAAGGCTCTGAGTTTGAGGATTTAGCCAATTCTGGAGAGTCTGAAAAATGGGACTCAGACAAGTTTTGTCAAGGAACGCAGTATCCTTGACAACATTTTTACCTTTTAGGAGGCCTCTGCCTTGGCACGGATCCGTGGTGAGGACCTCGTGATCCTTCTTCTCGATTTTGAGAAGGCATACAACAAAGTTGACTAGGACTTTCTAGAGGGCACTCTACATAGGATGGGCTTCTTAGATGCTTGGATCAGAGGGGTGTCAGCTTTGTACAGGTAGGCTCATAGTCAAGTACTCTTGGCAGGAGGGAGAGGTGATCGCTTAATGCTTACACGCTCAGTCATACAAGGTTTTCCTCTTGCCCCTTTCCTCTTTCTGGTCTATGCGGAGGCAATGAGTTTTTGGTGTCGTAGCAGGTTGGTCTACGGGGCTAAGCACTCCCTATTCAGGGAGATGAGCTACTAGACGCTGAGTTTGTTGATGACTCGGCCTTGTACTTAGATGGCTAGGAGGCCAACCTCTACAGATGTGAGCAAGCTCTAGAGACCTTCTATTGTGCATCGGGTGCACTAATCAACTGGAGCAAGACAATGGCTTTCTCGGTTGGTAGTGATCCTGTGCCAGATTGGCTGCTAGGAGAGGGTTTCAAGTGGATCCCCCCAGGGACTGCAGTTCAATACTAGGGCTGTCAGGTTGGTTTGGACTTGTCTCTCGATCAGGAGATTGATCCCCTTCTCCTGTCTATCAGGAGAAAGTTGTTACACTGGAGCTCAACACGACTTTCTTTGGCTGACAGAGTAGTAGTTTCCAACTAGGTGTTGTTGGCGACTATGTGGTACATCATTTCCTCGAGTTCTTGTATCAACCAGGTAGAGAGGTTGATCAGGAACTTCCTTTGGTCAAGGCGTGACACTCATATAGCCCCAGCCAAGGTGGCTTAGCAGGTCATCACTCTTCCTTGTTCACAGGGAGAGACTCACTTCTTTCTCGTTGCTTTGGTGGAGGCTCTTGAGTTCTCCTTTGAGAAAGAGTTGCGTCATCAAGAAGAAAATTTTTGAGCTCTTCGTATGGATCCTGTTCTTCTTCCCAAATCGGAGAGAGGCCTCTTTTGGAAGTCTCACAAGGAGGCTTCCTAGGTACTGCCTCATCATGGTGGGGAGCTTGGAGAATCCCATGAGCACCAAGCTGCCATTGCACTTCACTTTGGAGGGATGGATTTCCCATGGCTTGTTGAAGCCTAGAAACAAGGTAGTTAACAAGCATAGGGGCATCATTAGTAGCCTGATCATTAGCAAAATCAAAGTTATCAACATTAATTTCACTCTCTTTACTATTTTCATCCATTCTAACAACTTTTAGGCATAAACATTTTAGGTGTAATTTGGCACTTCAAGCCCTAGTTGCTACTCCTCTTTACCCCTTTAGAAAAAGCACTCAAGCTACTGTACCCATGACTCAAATACCATTAATTGCAAGGAATAGAAGAGAGGGTCATTCAACACCAAAATACACCAGATCCTATCAAGCTTCTAATAGATCAATAGTGGTTAAGCCATAGGCAAAAGCCCCGTAGGACTCCACTATTAAGACCATAGCTCTAGACGATGATGCCCCGTTATCTGCACGAAGGTAGACGCACTGCAAGGCTAAAAATTCCCTATTCTACTTACTCAAATGCAATGAATAGTACCAACCATTTATAGCTAGCTTGAGGACCTCCCTTCTTGAGCAAGAAAAGAGAACACTTGTGCTCTGATACCAATGTAACATTTAATGGCCTAGTATTTTGTGTGTAGCGGAAAATAGCATGAACATAGTGAGCATTTCATTAGAATAGATTCATAATGAGAATAAGAAGAGTGCTTGGGTGGAGAGAGCAACAAAAAGTATAACACCTAGTTAGATAGCATGAAAAATACTTCAAAAGAGAGAGAAATTAAGCTATTGACAGTAGTTGAGGATCGGATTTACATGGATCCGGTCCCCCCTCCAAAAGGCTTTGTATTATGGTTTCTCCCATCAAGAGAGACATTTTACAATACAATTCTTTGTATTCCTTCAATACTAGCTAGTGCAATGAATATGGAAACTTCAAGCACTAAGCAAAACACTTATTAGACACAACATCAATTCCCTCGCGGTCTCAAACCCAAGACCTCACACACGTTCGAAGATGGTGAGAGCTAGTGGGGTATGAGAGTAGATTGAGAGGAAGAAGGAGTAGTATTACAAGAAAGATGTACATCTCCTCACATAATCACTCATATTAGCATAGCTTAGCTTAGTAATTAGCATGGTAGAGGAGATGAGCATGCATTGAAGCTTAGATCTTGGCTGGATTTGCATCACAAAGCCAAGAGTTGTTGGTGTAGGCCTCCCTTATCACAAGCTTGGAGTAGGTGATAAGCTTTCAATTAAAGCTTGAGAAGGAGAGAGAGAGAGTCTTCATACTTCACAAATGGACTAGTGTGAGTGTGTATGCAATAATCCCTTGAGGAAATCATCCCCCCTCTCTCTCTTGGTCGACCCCCCTTGCTATTTGCTCATGCTCACACCCTATTGGACCTCTCAAGGCTTAGCCAATGGAATTTCAAGAGCATAAGTGAGAGCCTTCTGCAATGTGTCCCCCTTTCCCCTTTTGTGAGAGATTTAGGTAATTAATTAATGCAACTAAACTCTCATTTGACCCTTTTGTCTCTTGGCCAATAGGAATCAACCAAACCATTGGCCTACTGTATGCTCATTGGACCCCTTGGGAGACTGTCCAATAGTCTCCAACCGCTTTGTGGTGAGCAAGGGTATGCATACCACGCTTGTCCCCAAACGAACAACCACCATGAGCCTCCTAGAGCTACCTTGGTTGAAATCCAAGAGGAGGAACTCACCACAAAGGATCTCCTCTATGCCATGCTTGGGGAAAGTTAAGAGAACATGATGCTTTTATTCTCTTTGACCCTGGTTCTACTCACAATTTCATATCCATAGAGTTGGCCACCAAGCTAGGCATACAAGCTTACGAGATGGGAGATGTCCTACTCGTAGATGGTGCTTTCAAGGTGCAAGAATCTTTAGTCAGCCGTAGAGTGTGGTCCTGTGGTCCTACAGAGTTCTGGACATTGCAGACTAGGAGTCATACGGCTTTGGGGCAATTATTCATAGGATATCATAAGACACGATGGGGGTCTGCACTGTTCCCAATCCCCGATCTGCGCTTGAGGAGTGGTTGTATATGGGGGAGGCATACCTGTCTTTAGATATACCACTAATGTTCATGTTATCCAATACATCGTCTCTCTTGTACTCTCTGTTCTGATATACATCAATGAGGAAGGCACTGTTCTATTTGTTGTAATCTGTCTTATGTTCTATCTTCCTGTGTTTTGCTATTTGAATAATGTAAGCCCGTGTGCGGGTAATCATTCCCGTAATTATTATTGCTCCTCTGCGGGCAATAGACATTACATCTGGCAACCACGATGCACGATGGGCGACCTGCGGTGAACATGCATGCGCACTAGGTCGTAGGGTCCTCCTGACCCGGTGGTTTCAATTGTGAGGAGACGTCGGAGGAGAGGCAATTCAGATGAATTCATTTTTTCTACACCACAGGCTGAGGAACATGTATCTCCATCATCATGTCCGGTGCGTGGTAGACGCATTCAACGTGTGCGGCATACTCCACATAGCCAGTCATGTCCTCGTGCTGTGCGGTCACCCTCACCTACCCATATTGCTCCAGCACCATCTCCGGTAAGCAGTTTTGGGCTTTCGCCGCCATTGTCCCCACCTCCTAGTGTTCGTCAGCTTTCCCAGGAGGGGGTACAGTTTGGCGAAGGACGATGGCACAGCCTTAGATTAAGTATAGCCGTTTAAGAGGTCTTTCAAAGTAAGACTCAGATGCACATTTGCAACAATTCAATAAAGTGTATGGATTGAATCACCCTGGGGTGGTGATTCTTCTTCATCAATAATGAGTGTTCAAATCTACACTTTCAGGGAAAGCCGCCAAATGGTTGTCAGAATACCCTAATGATCACTTCTAGACGTATGTCAAAGGATCCAGAGCGTTCTTGCGACGGTTCAGAATGGAAAAGACGGTCCCTCAGCATCTGGAAAAGCTTCATACGCTACATAAAAAGTCGTTGCCAGTGGAGGACCATGCTGCAAAATTCCGTATACTTTTGCAGCGGGTACCTCGGACTCAAAAGCCGGTAGCCAAGGTGTTGAATGATTATTTTGTGCGTGGATTCAATAAGAATCTTAGAATTGCTATGGAAATAGTGGATAAGGTAACTAGTCCACTAGATAATGTAATTTCCAGAGCTGTTGTAGCAGGAGAAGCTTTGGAGGATACGGAATCCCCAAAGAAATCAAAGAAAAAAGAGCGAAAGAAAATCTTATCAGAAGTCCTAGGGAAGTGGCAGTGATAGTTTGGAGTCGGCGACTGCAGAATCAGATTCCTCAGACTTAGGCAGCAGTGATTCAGGAAAAGAATCGGAGGAGGCACCTCGGAGAAAATCCCAGCGTCAAGGGAAAGGTTTCCATCCGGCTCGTCAGAATTTGCTGCGGTGGTTAGAAGTCTGAAGGGACTATGGTGTACTCAGTGCCGAAATCGAAGAGATGCTGCTCAAGAGTGTGCAATGAATCAGAAATGGTGTGTCGATCTGCACAGCCAACACTCACAATACAATGGAATGCTATTTCAATGGTCGGGGTTGTAGGAGTTAGGATTCTTCTACATGGAACAGTCAGGGCAGGGACAAGAGCTTGCGGTGGCGATGGCTCATGCTCATACATCAGAAGCGCCCTTTCAAGGACAAGCAGAGGGATGGGGTCAAGGAGGGGGTCGAGGTCACGGGAGAGGTGGCCGAGATCCTAATCGACCCAAGACCTGCCTTTTCTGTCTGGGGGATGGGCATTGGCGATCAAAGTGTTCAGAAGCCATGGAATATGATCAGAAGAAGGAGGAATGTGCTGCAGAAAAATAGCCTAGTGTGTCTATGGTCCAGATTGAAGGGTTGGAGGAGTCAGATCTAGTGGTTTCACTAATCACGCAATTTGGTAAAAATGTGGTTCCAACAACCGATGGTAAGCTTCAGGATTGGAAGACTCAAGAAGAAGTACAAAAAAAGACTGTGACCTGGATGCCACAGTCAGCACCACCAGTGAAATCATCAAGACCATCGACTGTTGGTCTGGAAACAAACGAATGGAAAGATAGAAACAAGGAAGATACTAGGGAAGGGGATGAATGGAATTGAGTTTGGAAAGAGGTCCTCAATTCACCAATACAAGTAGCGTTGGGTTCCCTACTGAAATTGGTATAGAATTTTTGTAATGACTTGCTAAGCCAGAAGTCCAAAGAGCTGAGGGAAGTGGGCATTGTGATAGCTGAAGGCGAGGGGGATGAGTCAGCCCCACTGCCGGAAAATAGGATCACGGATACCCGCATTCCAAAGCTTTCAGTCAGATATCATGGTACATACATCGACAAGGTACTATTAGATGGAGGAGTGGAAGTAAATATTATTACTCAAGCAGCTTGTGAGTGTTTTGGACTCAGTGATTGGGAACCTGCACCCTTTGTAGTCCGCATGGAAGATCAAAGAAGAGTGTAGCCAGTAGGATTACTTTGGGGTATTGTCCTGGATGTAGCTGGCCTATCTTTTGCTGTTTCTTTAGTAGTCTTGAATATTGAGGATCATAGTCAAGATTATCACATTATTTTGGGGAGACCATGGTTAAGACAAGCCAGGGTAAAGCACAATTGAGAGGCAAATATGTTTACAGTTAAAAAGGCTTGCAAGAAAGCTCGGGTGATGTTGGGAACATGTAGGCAACCCGTTCAAGCAGCATGGCCTGTGATAGCAGAAACGATAAATATGGTAGAAGGATTAGAAGAAGCTGAAGAGGAGCAATTTTTGAAGTCTAACCCGGATTTAGTTTCTTTGTACCTCGCCGACATTTCTATGATTCCGGAAGGGAAATGTCTCGGGGCTACATGAATTTCACCGAAGACAAGGGTGCAACAGAAAGCTTGGCCTAGTCCTGAATCATTGGAGGATATTATTAAGTAGGAACGTGCGTTTGAAGCACAGATGGGGAAAATTACACGAGTGAAGGAAGATGAATTGGAGCAGGTCTTCCTAGGGGAACAAGCGGAGTCTCAACCCATGTATATTAATAAGCAGCTTGAGGCAAGTTTTTGAAGAGACTTGGTTGGCTTACTAACAGAATTTAAAGACGTTTTCGCATGGGAATATGCGGATATGAAAGGATTGGATCCAAAGTTTTATCAGCATACTATTAACCTGAAACCAGATGCGGTGCTAATGAAGCATCATTCTTATAGGATGAATCCGAATGTGGCAAAGCAAGTTAAGGTGGAAATTGATCGTCTTTTGGAGGTGGGTTTTATTACCCCTATTGATAATCCCGAGTGGATTTCTCCTATTGTGGTGGTACGAAAGAAAAACAAGAAAATCCGAATCTGTGTGGATTATCGGGAGCTGAAAGCAACTACAGTTCCAAATCCTTTTCCTCTTCCATTTCTGGATTCTATCTTGGATCCTTGGCTGGAGCACACTGAGATAGATCCATATCTCTTGGCCGAGGTGTATCGGGCTCATCGTGAAGATTTTTGAGGATTTGGCTACATCGACATTTCTTCCTCACCAGAGCAGGTCGAAGAACAACAACTGGAACCTTCCAACCGAAGGGGCTGAGGTGTGGGTTCACGCAATCCACCGTGCATGCCAGGTGTTATGGCATAAGCCGCAATGCAGTCCTGCAGTCCTCGGGAGGTCTGGACATTGCGGACTAGGAGTCATGCGGCTTTGGGGCAGTTATTCATAGGATATCATGAGACAGAATGGAGGTCTGTACCGTTCCCGATCCCTGATCTACGGTGGAACAACGATTGTATATGAGGGGGGCATACTTGTCTTTGGATATACCACTAATTTTCATGTTATCCAATACATCGTCTCTCTTGTACTCTGTGTTTTGATATACATCAATGAGGAAGGCAGTGTTCTATTTGCTGTAATTTGTCTTATGTTCTGTCTTCCTGTGTTCCGTTGTTTGAATAATGTAAGATAGTGTGCGGGTAATCATTCCTGTAATGATTATTTCTCCTCTGCTGGCAATAGACATTACATCCCTTAATTGGGAAATTGAGGCTCCATGTCCAAAGCTATGTAGACAAAGAGGACATCTTTATCTCTCCTCTCAAGCACGAGGATGTAATCCTAGGGGCACCATGGTTTGATTGCATGGCTACCAATGTTAAATTCCTTGAAAGCAGAATCTACTTTAGGTTTAGGGAAAAAAATATGTACATAAATGCGAAACAGATGGGTAGCACCATACCCATTTTACATACGCAAGCTTTCAATAAGTCAATAAAGAGCTCTATTTCTGTGTACATGATTTTTGTTAAAGATTCTCAAAATGAATCTAATGTTTTAGCAAAAGAAAATATACACACACACAAGGAATTAGAGTTGTCCAATTTTCTCAAGGGGTTTCAAGATGTCTTTATTGATGACGTCCCTTGTGAAATACCTCCTAAACCAGGCAATGATGGCCATGCAATTGAAATTCTTCCAGGAAGCTCACCGCCTGATAAACTTCCTTATAGAATCTCTCAAGCTCAACAAGAGGAGATTATGTGGCAAGTGCATGAGTTAGTTCATAAGGGCATGGTTAGACCTATATCATCTCCATTTTGTTCTCCAGTGCTATTAGTGCAAAACAAAGACGACACATATCGTATGTGTGTCAACTATAGAGCACTAAATAGAATCATTATCAAGAATAGGCTTCCCGTTCTACAGGTAGAAGAACTAGATAAGCAACAAGGGTACACCTATTTTATTTTCACAATTTTTTCCCTGAAATTTTAAGCGCAATTTGATGGTAAAGGTTACTACTTAGCCTCCCCCTAAGTGCTGAAATGAATCTAGGAACAAAAACACACAAAGAGTGAAAAATTGAGAGTGAAATGGATCATGGAACAATACTTTCAAGTTCACTTTCAAAGCATCAAGAAAAGTGAATAATGAAATGTTTTTCATAATTCACTCATGACTCCCTATGCTTCTCAAGATTAGATTTAGCAAGTCCTCGACTTTTAACCTCTACCAAGCACTAAACCCCGTGTCTAGATGCTTGACTGCTAAAGTGTAAATGGAATGGATATCAAAATTTAAAGATAAGAAAGCTATGGTTATGACTAGGTCACTCACCACCCAAGGATCACTATCCTCGACAACGATGCCAACGTTGGCAGGTCACTACAATTGGACGTTTGCAACGTAGTTGTCTGCTAACACTAACATAATGTCAATCCATAGGGAAGTGACTCGTATGGGGCATGGAGAGTCTTTGAGGGTGTCAACCTCAAGATGTGAACTTACAAAATGAATCTATCTAAGCACTAGCAAATCTATCACTCTCTACTCAGGTAACTAGCCTATGTCCTATCTCAGTGCTCTCGATTGTCACGCCATTTCGACACTCAACCACAGTCAAAATGCTATGAAACTTTAGGAGGATGTCTAAGAGATCTAGGGGCACTATCATACCAAGCCTGGTCAGAATTTGAGAAGGTACCAAAATCACAATCCATCATGATCAAGGTACTAAAAACTACAATAGAGCTATCCAGAAAGGTCTCCTAGGGTCTAGGAACACTCTCCTATAATCAAACATTAGAAAACAACCATTTATGCACTCAAAAAATAGATTGAGCTTGGAAACATGCTGTCACAAACCACAACAAAATTGAGAATGTTTACACTTAAATTAAAGAGCAAAGACAAGGAACACAATGCAATTGTTGAAAATAAATTTGGATTACTAGAGCTTGAGAAAATCTATTACAAGCTGCTTGAGAGTATCCACTCTTAATCATAACCTTTAAAATCTTCCCAAAACTTTAGATAAAGATACAAAAGTTGTGTTCAAAATCAAAAAATTGAGTTTCATACATTGCGCTCAATTGGCCGGTGGCCATCTTACAAGACTCAAATTTCATAATCAAGCATTACAACTTAGATTTACAAAAGTTGGGATGAGTAACCATTCTTCTCATTAATTAGAGTTTCTCATATTTACAAAGCCTTTCTTGGAAAAATAATGGGAGCACAAAATTTGATGGCTTATGAAGAAGTGTCCGACTAGGAGGTGCTAGTTTGGTTCATCTACTAACATCCCCCCCTTCCTAGCCATTGCATGTCCTTGTGCAAGCTTGGTCTTCAACTTTCCGTGCAGCTTTGTCTTTGGTAGTTGAAAGCCCCCTTTTCTAGTGTCTTGGTGACCATTTTGAACTTATCTACCCAGTGGTGCACCCAAAGTGTGTCTACCATAGAAGAGGACACAAGCATGTATGGATATGCTAGCAGGTGCATGGGAGAGAGATGGAGTAGATACAAAGATCCTGGGCATGCAGACTGTTAAGTATGAAGATTTATTTACCCCTTGTAATTTTTTGTAAAAAAACACACATTTGTAAGGCCTCCGTTATGAGGAGAAGCCATCGTGTGTGAAGAAAATCGCTGACTAAATATCAAATTTTCCCAGAATATTCCTTTTTACCAGAATATTATGGCCAAATGGCGGCCAAAAAGTGGTCAAAAAACGGTCAATTGGCCGATGGCCAATAGTCAATGGCTGGTGACCAATTTCAAAGGTGGACTTGTCTTCTTAAGGATGACTACACATGGGCAAATTGGAGAGTCCATTTGGACTTGTCTACACAAGGGCGACTACACACAACTGCCTCTCATGAGAGAGGGCAACCCTTTTGGCCTATAAAAGGAGGCCATTTATACACACATTTTGGTGTGTGAAGTTGATGTAGCAAAGAGGGTGTGAGGTGGTAAGAGTGAAGCAAGGCGGGAGCTTTATTAAAGGTATATACCCTGTGTGACCTACTTCTTGTTTGAAGTACTAAAGCCATTGAGTGGCTGCTTTCACGTGGATGTAGCCCACATTGGGTGTACCACGTATATTGTGCTCTCTTTATCTCTCTTTCTCTCTCTCTCTCTCTCTCTACTATAGTCTCTCTTGTGTGAAAATCTCTCTCTCTCCACTAAGTAAGCTACTCAAATATCTATTTAGCTACATCCTATTTTGTAACAATTGGTATCAGAGCAAGATTTTCTTGTAGCTACGGTATCTCAAGTAAAGGATTCCTTGAATTGAGTGGGAGTAATGGTGGAGGAAGGGAATCTCAATATCAAGAATTTCAATGATAAAAACTACCAACATCGGAAGATGCAAATTTAAGACTATCTCTACACAGAGAGGGCCCTTATTTTCCCCTAGACGGTCTTGACAAGAAGCTTGCAACAATGGTAGATGAAGCATGGATTTTCCTTGACCGAAAGGCATTAGGAACAATCCGGCTAAGCTTACCGCCGTCAACAGTGGCCTTCACCATTTCAAAGATGAAGACCACGGATTACTTGATGAAGTCACTTGACGGCCGCTGCGAGAAACCATCAGTATCTAATAAGGTATTTCTCATGAAGTGCTTGTTCAATCTAAAGATGGTAGAGAATGGTTTAGTTGTGCAAAACACCTAAATGACTTTAGCACAAACATAAGTCAACTTCGATCGGTGAAAATTAATTTCGATTGACGAAGTGGGAGCTCTCCTTATACTATCGTCTCTACTAGATAGTTGGGACAACCTTGTGATGGTTGTAGGTAATTCTATCTCTGGCACAAATACTCTTAAGTTTCATGATGTTGTGGGTGCTCTCCTCAGTGAGGAAATGCGAAGGAGAAGCACCGGAAAATCATCAAGTGCTACACTGTCAGTGGAAACAAGAGGAAGGCCTAAGGAGAGATTCAAAAACCAAAAGGGTAGTGATCGCTCAAGGAGGAGCAATTCACGCACAAATCTAGTTCTTGAATGTTGGAACTACGGAAAGAAGGGCCACGTCAAGAGGGATTATTGGTCCAAGAAGAAGAAGGAGTTGGAGTCTCAAGAAAACAAGCCGACATCAGAGGCGAATGTGGTAGGTAAAGTAGAGCAAGATGCTCTAATTCTCTCATTATACAATGTGTCTAATTCTAGATAGTAGATTCTAGGGCTTCATTTCATGCGACACCACCACAAGCAACATTTCCAAGATTACACCAAAGGTAATTCTAGGTATGTATACTTGGGAGATGATGAAGATTGTGAAATTTTTGGTAAAGTTATAGTTTGTGTCAAAAATGCTAACAGAAATGAATGGAAGCTTAAAGATGTTAGGCATGTTCCTTCTCTTTGCAAGAATTGGATCTCTACAGGACAATTGGACGATAAGGTCACAACATTCCATTCAGAAACAAATGGTGGAAGATCTCAAAGGGACCTTTGGTGGTTTCCAACGGAGAAAAGGTTGGTACACTTTACTTGTGTAGTGTCAGCTAGCAATCTTTAGCTTGTAGTAACTACAAAAGTTGACAGTGCGGTGTGGCACTATCGGCTTGGGCATATGAGTGCCGAAGGAATGAAAATCCTTCAAATAATGAAGCTTCTACCAGGTTTGAAAGAAGTGGACTTAGAGTTATGTGAAGATTGTGTTTATGGTAGACAAAACATGGTAAAATTTCAAAAATCAAGAAATGAAAGAAAAAGTAAAAAACTTGAGTGGGTTCATTCTTACAAGTACACCATCACCTGGTGGCTCATTGTACTATGTAACATTCATAGACGATGCGACCAGGAAAACATGGGTTTTTGTAATGAAGAATAAGTCTGATGTGCTTTCCATATTTCAAAGGTGGAAAGCCTTTGTGGAGAATGAAACAGGTACCAAGGTTAAATACCTGAGATCCGACAATGGAGGCAAATATTGCATCCAAGATTTTGAAAGCTTTTGTGCTAGCAATGACATTAAAAGGCAAGAGAAAACGCCAAGGACACCTCAACAAAATGGGATATTGGAAAGGATGAACAGGACAATCATGGAGCGAGCACAAAGCATGTGGCTACATGTAGGCCTATCGCTTGAGCTTTGGGCGAAAGCAGTAAGTACGTATGTGTACTTAATCAACCACTCACCCTCAATGGCATTGGATGGGGAAGTTCTAGAGGAGGTGTGGATAGGTAAATCGGTGAACTATTCATTTCTCCAAGTGTTTGGGTGCAAGGCTTTCATGCACATAGATAGAAATCTAAGTTCAAAGCTAAATACAAAGGCCAAAAAGTGTTTCTTCATCGGTTATGGAGAAGGTGAATTTGGGTATTGCCTATGGAATCCTGAAGATGGTAAAACCTTTAGGAGTAGGGATGTAAATTCTAACAAACAAAATATGTACAAAGATTACTTAAAAAGAAACCAAATTAAAGAAATAGGTGATGAGTACATGGAGCTTGAGGACGATGAAGACTCAAGGAGTGCAAATGGTGACAAACTATAACAACGCCAACCAAATGAGGAGCCTCAACTTATTCCCCAAAGATCTACAAGACCAAGTAGACCTCCAGAAGGTTTATTCCTTTCTTCAACCATCTCTTGATCTCAGATCTTGGAGGGACGAAATCATACGAGGAAGCTATGCAACACGAATCCAAAAAAGAATGAATAAAGAGCATGTAAGTGGAGGACTCATTACATCACAATCAAACATGGGAGTTGGTTGAGTTTCCTAAAGGTAAGTGGGAACTTCAGAAAAAATGGTTGTATAAGCTAAAAGAAGAAGAAGGTGGGAAGAAAAGGTACAAGTCTAGGCTTATTCTAAAAGGGTTTTCTCAAAAGAAAGGTATCGACATCAATGAATTATTTTCTCTTGTTGTAAAAATGAGTTCAGTTAGGCTTGTCTTAATCCTTGTGGCTGCTCATGATTTCAATCTTGAGCAAATGGATGAAATACGGCATTCCCTCATGGTGACTTAGAGGAGGAAATTTACATGCTTCAACCAAAGGGGTATGAAGTAAAAGGTAAGGAGAAAATGGTTTCCAAATTAAAGAAAAGCTTGTATGGTTTAAAGCAAGTATCAGGACAATGGTACTTGAAAGTTCTATTGATGGATGCTGGATCATGGATTCACAAGATGCAACTCAGGACAATGGTACTTGAAAGTTCTATTGATGGATGCTGGATCATGGATCCACATCAGGACAATGGTACTTGAAAGTTCTATTGATGGATGCTGGATCATGGATTCACAAGATGCAACTCAGATCATTGCGTCTACACAAAGAATTTGGGAGATGGGATGTTCATCATCCTAATGTTGTATTTTGATGACATGTTGATTGCAAGTTCTAACATGTAGGACATCAAAGATCTAAAAGAGCAGTTATCTAAATATTTTTCAATGAAAGATTTAGGTGTTGCAAAGAGAATACTTGGTATGAAGATATCAAGGGACAGGACGAAGAAGGCAATAAATCTATCTCAAGAGGATTACATAAAGAAGGTACTAGAAAGGTTTGCAATGCAAAATGAAAAGACTAACTCTACACCTTTGGCTGGTCACTTTAAAGTAACCAAGGATATGTGTCCAAAGAAACAAGAGGAGATAACCTTTATGTCTAAAGTTCCATATGCTACAATGGTAGGTTCTGTTATATAAGCTATGGTCTGGACAATGCCAGACGTTGCATATGCAGTGGGAGTCGTAAGTAGGCTCATGGACAACCCAGGTAGAGATAACTGGTAAGCTGTGAAGTGGATACTTAGGTATCTGAAAGGGACAACAAAAAATGCTTTGTATTTTGGAGGAACTGATTTTTTTCTTCAAGGGTATGCTGATGTAGATATGGCACGTGACAAAGATACTCGAAGGAGCACTACTGCCTATGTCTTCACAGTTGGAGGCACAACAGTAAGCTGGCTTCAAAGTTGCAGAAAGTGGTCTCACTTTCTACCACGGAAGCAGAGTATGTAGCAATGACAGAGGCAAGCAAAGAAATTTTGTGGCTTCACATATTCTTAGAAGAGCTTGGATTCAATCAAGACAATTGTGTCTTGCATAGTGATATCCAAAGTGCTATCCATCTTGCGAAGAACTCAGCCTTTCATTCAAGGACAAAGCACATTGAGGTCAGATATCACTTCATACGCACACTTTTGGAAGGGTCAGTTAAAGCTAGGAAAGGTGCATACAAGTCAAAATCCTGCAGACATGTTTACAAAGGTGTTCAACAAGAAGAAGTTGAGATTCCGCTCATCTTCAATGGGCATTTAAGGATAAGAAGCCAGGATGGAAAGCAGTCACACGTTTGGTTTGGAAGTCAGTCTCCAAGTGGGAAATTCTTAAGTGTGGAGTCTGATTTACCTCTTGTAATTTTTTGTATTAAAAACGCACATTTAAGAGGCCCCCGTTATGAGGAGAAGCCATCATGCGTGAAGAAAATCACTTGCCGAAAACCAAAATTTTCATGGAATATTTATTTTTTTGGAATATTTTGGCCAGACGGCGACCCACCCGATGGCTGGTAGTCAGCGGCCGATGGTCGGTGGCCGATGGCTGGAAGTCAATGGCCGGTGGCCAATTTCAAAGGCAGACTTGTCTTCTCAAGGGCGACCACACATGTGCGGATTGGAGAGTCCATTTGGACTTGTCTACACAAGAGCGACTACACATGACTGCCTGTCATGCGAGAGGGCATTGCTTTTGGCCTATATCCATTTCTACACATATTTTGGTGTGTGAAGTTGATGCAACAAGGTGGCTGTGAGGTGGTGAGAGTGAAGCAAGGCGGGAGCTCTATTAAGGGTATAATATCTTTGTAACCTACTTCTTGTTTGAAGTACTAAAGCCATTGAGTGGCTGCTTTCCCTAGGGTTTTTTTGGCTTTCCTGACTTCAAGGACATGAAAAAAACTAATCATTAGTAGGCTAGGAACCTACCCCTCATGTCTTGTGTGAGAGAGTGTACTGTGGTGGTTGCTAGAAGTCACAGAATGCGTGTGCCAGAAAGTCTCCAAGAGCTCTCTCTAAAGTGGACAAGTGGAAATGAGACTTTTTTTTAGCATACCTTAACTAAACATACCCAGGCCTTTTTGACTCATTTCCTCCCAAACTTCCCAGTAAATCGTACTAGATCACGAAGTATACTTTCCTTTTGAAATTTTTTGATATGAATTTCGATTGATTCTTTTTCAAAGGTTTTGCAGAATTGGGTCCTGTTGGCCTAAAGTTGGCTTTTTGTCACCATCCTCAAGATCGTACAAGATTGACATGATTGTCTATCTGTGCTTCTTGATCATCATGGTCTCTTCAGTTTCTCCATCTGAATTTGTTTGGCATTTATTTAGTATTTTTGACCCTTTTATTAAGGAAATAAAAGGAAAATTAAAACTTTACTCCAAAAAATAGAACACCAATCCTAAATTTACCAAAACACATCTAAGTTTATTACTTGGCCATATTTTTGGCCCAAATACACATAAAAAGAGTAAAAATTACAATAGTTTTGGCTCTTCTGACATGTATTTACAATATATACACACACCTAGGGGTTATCATACTATATTCTCCCCATTCTCTTAGTTATTAGGGAATTTCATCTAATTTTTCCAAAAACATTCAGACGTTAACACAAAATTACTTCGAACATTTCCTTTTTCTCCATAAAATTCATATGCTTGGTTCCACATTCAGAATGCCTCCCCCCCTCCTTGCCTGAGTACGTAGGGACAAGAGAGCATAAACCGAGTTGTGCAGTGCATGAGTGATAAAACTGTATTTATGCATGGTCGAGATTGACCCTATCATGCTAATGATGTCAATGCATGTAAAAACACTATGTAGTGCAAGAGGTCGGTCTTGAGTAGTGGACTCAAGGGTGGCCAATGGTGAAGCAGTCTCTTTATTAACTCTCTTGAAGAGTAAATTCTATAGCAATTGAGCTCGTTCTTTGATAGTGCTATACGAATTGGTCCCATCCATTGTGTTGAAAGTAAATAACTTTGATGGTACCAATTACTTTCCTTGGATATGCCTTGAATTGTCTTTCACGGATAGTTGATGGCTCGGTCTTAGCTTAAGATTCTTGCTTAGGTTTCCATACCCATTTTGGTGTTTGTAATTGGTCTTTTTTTCTTGATGTGGATAGGATGGTGCAATGGTAGGCTTCTTCTTAGTGTGCAACAACTTTTAGGCACCCATATTTGTGTAGGATTGGTTAGAGAGTTTGGTCTTGGGTACCCAAAACTCCCTGGTTCCTTGCATTCTGGTGTTGTGTGGATGAATTCAATGTCAAATAATGGACATAGGACTTGCGTTTGTGAGCTAAAGAGTGTGGAGGACATCTTTCCATTCTTCATTGCTATGAGAAAACGACACTTGTAATTTTACACCCTTGAGGGTTAATTCGAAAACTTAGTCATCCCAGTCTTGGACTGTTGTGTAAGTGTGCATCCATGGAACTCCTAGAACCACATCTTCATTCATATTCTCATTTGGAATGCAAACAAAGGTGTGTGGGCTTAGAAATCCATGCACAAATACATTGAGATTGATCAGTTCCAATGTTGGTGTTAGCTCTTTATGGTAGTCTTTGACTTGTGCTCTGCAATGTTGAAGTTGTTGGGTTGTTGCTTTTTGGTACATTGTATAGTTGATTGCATTAAGTCGTGCACCTATATCGCTAGTGCATTGACTTTAAACCCATCCCCAGAGTTATGGTTATACTCATGTCTAATCGATCATGTCATTCATCATCAATCTCTACTTCATCATCTGCTAGGGGTTGAATTTGGAGGGTATTGAGGAGTAGAACTGGAATTTGTTTTCTTGCTACTTTCCATTTCAAAACCTAAATGTGCACTTCCTCTTGGGCTTCATAAATCACCTACTACTATTTAAGCTTATGCTCATTAGCTACATGCATTCTTTGCAAAAGGTCATCAGTCAAAGGTTTATGGTATTAACGAAGTTGACATCCACTAATCCAATTTTCCATAATTTTCCCATCTAATGTAGCTATTTTGAAGGCACCACTCCGTGAAACATTTTCAATGACAAAAGAACTGTGTCTCTTTTTCTTGAACTTGGGTTTATGCTTTTTTAAGGAGTAAACTAGGACCAATTTCCCTTGTTTGAAAATTTTTGTCAACAAATTTGAGTCAAAAAATTGTTTTTGTTTTTGTTTCTATGCATATATATGGGCAATTGTCTGTATTTATTCATCAAGCCATTCCAAGTCCTTGAGTCGTTCTGACAAGTCGTGCGCTTTCCATTCTAATTCGTGTGCAACTTTAAGAGTGGGTAATAAAAATTCCATGGGTAGGTAAGTTAAAAGGGGTTGTGTTCAAGGTTGTTTTGAGTGAAACTCAATATGTCCATAAGGCTGAATGAAGATGCATTTCCCAATCTATTCTTCCTATAAGCGTAGGGCTCAAGATCTTTTTAGTATGTTCAGCTTGCCCATTTGCTTGAGGATGCTAGGGTGCTGATTTATTATGTATCACCATGAACTTGCTTAGAAAATGTTCAATCACTTCATTGAGGAAATACAAATCTCTATCACTCAAAAGCAAATAGGAAGTCCATACTTAGTGAATATGCATTTGTACAGGAATGCAACATTGGTTCTAGCATTGTTCTTCCTAGTGGCTTGTGCCTCAGCTCATTGGTTAAGTAATAGCTGGCCAGAATGATATATTGCACCTATTTTTTTGGTGGTTGTATTGAAGCCACAAAGTCTATACCCCATTTAGAAAATGCATAAGCCTTGTTATAGGTTTCAATGACATATTATCAATTTGTGTCGCCATCTTTGGTACTGATATGAATCACACCGTCAAAACAATTCTTTGGCATCAATGTGGCAATGTTGGTCAATAGATGCCTGATATCAATGCAGCCTTGGCTGTGGTCTCATGAGAGAAATGGCCTCCTCCAAGACCCGTATGCGCTTGTTCCAAAATAGGAAGGTATTCATCCTCATTAGCACACAGTCTAAGTTGTTGGTCCTTTCCTTATCAATAGAGCTGATTTTCAATCATCGCATAGTTGGCTGCTTTAGTGTCTATTTCTCTTTGTTGTTGTCTACTCATATCTTTTGGGAATTTTCTTTTAGTCAAATATTCCACCAAATATCTACTCCACTATGATGTCACTGAAATCGAAAATAATGTGTCATGAGGTATGGAGGTTCTTTCTTTACATTGAGAGCAACTGTTCACATAATCATGAATGTCTTTCTTCATGGTAGGCCAATAAACCCCTAGCCAAATTCAATCATTGTAGGGTTTGGTCTTTACAAAATGGAGTCCTACCATCATAGTATGAGCTTGACACAAATAAGTTTCTTGTTCCTCTAGGTTGATGTTGATAGCCATTTTTCGGGTCTCCATAATTTCCATAGTGAGCTACCTCACCCTACCAAAATAACCCAAACACTGTGGCTATCTTCACCCTTCCAGTGTACGTAGTGAGGCGGTCCGGGGCGGGCAACAAGAGAGGCGACCTCTAAACACCCCTCAAGGATGGCAACCACAAGCACAACACAACAACAAACCCACAGCCAAACCCAAACAAGATAGGGGCACCACCTAGTTATGGTATGCGAACTAGGACGCAAGAGAGATTTTGGCACAACCAAGAAGATGCACCACACAACACACACAACCAACCTCACACCAAGACACACATGAAATGGACCAGAGAGAGCTAGAGCAAAGGGAAGAGAGAGAGAGGAAAGGATCTTGCGTAATACCTTATTTGTGACTTGCAAATGGGGATGGTTCGTTATGATGCTATCGTAAAACTTGTACAAAACTCACTCAATGCTTAGTGATTGCTAATCATTGCCAAAACACACACACACACTGTCTTAGGGTGTGGGAGACCTCTCACCACAATACCCTCTTACAATGGACACAAAACTGGCAATGAAAAACACACTAAAACACTTTCTAAAATCAAGATCAACCGATAAAAACTCAAAATACACAAGTCACCTTGAATTCACCAAACCGTATTGCACAAATGGAAGGACGAAGATTTGAACGTCGAATCACGCCTTTGATGCACCAAACCTCAATTTATTGATGATGAAGGAGCATGTACAATAGTGGTTTTGAGATTTGTGGAACTCACGCTCTCTCACTTGCAATGTGTAGCTTGAAGGCTTCTCTCACACCAAGAGTGAAGCTCACAAGTGGTTGCTACACCTAAGTCTCTCCTCATCCATAGAGTGTTGGGGTGCTATGTGAGATGTTGGAGATTGTTTTACAAGAAGGAGAGGGGCCTATTTATAGGTTGGAGACCCCTCATTAAGATTATTGGAAATCCTAATTTACAAGCTAACAAATCAGGATTATGATTTTTTTGAATATCAAAACATTGCGGGCCTTCTTTGTCTGCTTGAGTCATGGGTGTTGGCTCAAAAGAGAGCATTATTGATGGTAGATAAGGTGAAAGTAAGTAAGGGGAGAGAGAGAGAGAGAGAGAGAGAGAGAGAGAGAGTTACTTTGTATGTACTGAGGTGATGTGTCTTTTATGGTTAGGTCAATGCTATTTTGTGTTAGTATGTTAGTGGTTAGTGTTAGTAATCACTAGAAAGTTAATGTTACATTTACAATGGGTAGAATGAGGTGGATGGTTGAAGTAAGATTGTTGAATGAAGTGAGAAAATCCTTGTGATGGTGAAGCTTGAAGAAGTTTTGGACTTACTTGTGTAGGTTCTCAAAATGACTATCGATCTTCTTCTTCGTCTTCCCTTCTTTACGCCACCACCACCAAGGTTGATTATCACGATGAAAATGGTAATTCCATTGATGAGATCTCTTGATTTGCAGAGGTTAAGCATGGTACACATGCTGAATGTATGTATATATATAAGGAGTAAGATGGAATTGTACTTTGGAGATAATAGAGAGAGGCATAGAGATGGTGTATATACATGGAGAGCTCATATGAGAGCTATGGGAGTAAGAGGGGAGGTTAATGGTGAAGAAGGTGAGAGAAACCATTGAAGGTGCAGGTTTGAGTGAGGGATTGAGAGGAATGTGTGTGTGTGTGTAGAAGTGTGGAAAGAGGTGAGAGAAGACTATGGGCTACTTGTGAGAAAAGTGGGCTGACTGCGGTTCACTCAAAAAATCATAGCTAACTACTGGCAGCTCCAAAAATCATGAAAAAATTTGAGGTGATTATTCAGAGTGTGGGCTACAATTTTTCTTTTGACCACCACTCAAAATTCAGAGTGGAGATGGGTGCCAAAATTCTCACCAAAAAGCCTGTTTTTATGCCTGCAAAGTCTTTTAGTGGCCCCCTCCTTTGTTGAATTTGTACAATGCATCCAAGAGTGAGCCACTCCTTTGTCATATCATAATACAAAGCATCCAAGTTGCCCTTGACACATGCATGGAGGAGGATTATTGGTGAATAAAGAAATATATATACATGGTGGGACTAGTGTATGGACTTTAGCTCAATGAGCACATGGTGTTAGAATAATGAGTAAAAATAATAATAAAAATATGGAAGAGTTATGGATATGGAAAGATATTGGAATCATATGATATGGTCCCTCTTTGTATTATTTTGGGTGAAAGAGAAAAAGGTATGCAAGTAAATAATATAATAAACGTGACCAATGAGTAGAAATCAATTTTTTTGTTTTCACGAGGGTGAGGGTGAAAATGTAGGGGTGATTTGTATAAAAGAAAAAATATAAGGTTAGAGTATGCACACATTGGTAAAATACTTATGGTGTAAGAGGATGAAAGAAGGTGTACATAGGTTTAATAAAACACACACCTAAGTATAAATATTTAAATAAAATACCAAAATAATTATAAAAAATCCCTATATTCAGGCCATATATATAATGCAATATTTACACACAAATGGGCCATAATATATTTTATTTTTTTGGCTCAACTAGCCTAGTGACTAACTAGCTGAGGATTTTAAGAAGATATGGGAGAAGCCCCCTAACTCACTCACGCCTATGTACAATGAAAAGGTAGGGATAGCCATAGTGTTTGGGTGATTTTGGTAGGGTGAGGTAGCTTACTATGGAAATTACAGAGAGCCGAAAAACGGCTATCATTAGCCCCCCCCTTAGATAATGGTACATTCATGTACCATTTATCCGATCATACAACATGTAGATTGTGTAACGTCTGTCTTTGTCTTCTCTCATCTTTGTATGATTAAGAAACCTTGTGTGATATGAAAGGTTCTCAGAGCCAATAGCAGGATGTAGTGAAGTGACTGAATAAACCTCCTCCATTGAGAAAGTTTCCATAAGCACCCCCCAGGATCAAAGATCTTGAAATATCTTTCCCAAAGCGAGATGTATGGTATGGAATCACTTACTGATTTCGGTTGAAGAAACTTGTAGATTTTACTGTTGTCCATCATTGCATCTATCACTATGAATGTGATATAAAAGATTGGTTGCTTTTCCTCCTGTATAAAGTTGATGTATCTGCTACGATCTTCAAGAGCTTGTATGAGCGAATTCCTGAACTGTAGCTCATAAAATTCATTCAACCTTGGTAGGCTCTCCATGTCAAAAATTATATGGCCTTCATGATTTAGGAAATCTTGATCCATGCTTCCAGCTGCTATTGGAAGGTATTGCAAATAGTTTACCACATAGGTAGATAACAGAGGAAGGTTTCTATTGCCTCCAACACATTGGAAGAGAATAGATTTTGGTACTGATTGATGAAATATCCACATGTAGCAATCAACAAGTTTTTCATCTATGATGAAGACCAAAAGCATCACAATGTGCGACCTCCATACACCAAAGAACCAAATGAAGAAGGTTTGGAATCATACGTTCATCACCAAGTATTCATGTCCTCTTCCGCTTAAGAAGGTATGGTGTCCCCGATGAAAGGTATATGTGAAGAGAGGAGAAGTTGACCTTGAAGAGGTGAAACCTAATATGAAGATGATTCAGGCTTCAAAAGCTTGTATTTCCTTGCTAAGAGATTGTCCCATGAATGAAGAGCCACCCACTAAAACACCATTGGAGAGAATGATACCCTTCTGATAGTTTCCTTTTATGATTTTATGTTTTACTACTCTCCCATGTTCTTCATCCCCTTCTAAGCCCTCCCTTTGGCAAGGTTGTAACTCCTCACATCGTACCACCTGAAAGGTTGATGGATTACTGTTTGATTTTGTGAAACATTTGGCTTCTTGCATGATAGGTTCCTCCATGCTTAACATACATGGGTCATACCAATGCTTTTCAACATCCTCAAACACTTCTTCAAGATTATCCTCACATGGATTCAACTCACACTCTTCTACTTTGTTTTGGAGTTGGCATTCCATGTACACAATCATCTCTTTATGATCAATGTGGTATATGATCTCTCCACCTATGATTTCATCTTCTTCTTCACTCTCTTCTTTTAGACAAGATACACTCTTAGAACATTCCATAAGATCAAGGTTACCTTCAAGGTATTCATTCTCCATAGAGTCATGTTGCACAAAAGCTTCGTCTGCTCGGACTAGAAATTGATCCTCTGCCAAAAGGTTGGATGTATCCATTATTGAATCATCAATGCCATTTGAGATATCTTGTGTCGATTTTCGCATGCTTGTGATAAAGGTAGAAGAAAGAGATTCCACATTTGAATCTTGGCCACACACTTTAGCACTTGAATAATCAGTTGGCATGTAAGTAACTTCTTCAACATTTGTCGGAGTAGAAGGAGACAAGTATGGCAAAGGAGATGACTCCTTGATAGAAACACTTTCATGATGGTTGGTTCTTCCAGCATGATGGAAACCATTTTTGATGTAGAAGTACTTGTGAAACTTCCTTCGGGCAATAGTGACCGCTTCTTCAAAGGTAGAAGATCCACTACAAGTAAACTTAGTCTTTAGGAAAGGAGACAAACCCGAAATAAATTGATCCATTTTTACATAATCTGGAAATGTAGAACTAAATCTACATCCTTCCCATTGACGAGAAAAAATATCCTCATAAGCATAGTAGTCTTCACCATGTTGTTGAAGTCTCCCTAGTGAAGCCCATGCTTTCTCCGTTGTTGGAACTTTAGAGAATCTGGCCTTCAAACCTTTGGAAATTTGGGTATATCCATCTTCAATCTGAGAAGTCATACTCCAAAACCATTGCCTAGCGTTGCCTCTAAGGCATAACAATAGAAAATCCCCTTTTTCAATGTCATCCCTTTTACCAAGGATATGAAAAACCATTCTAAAATCAACAAGAAAATCATCAACATCTTCGTCTGGATTTCCGAAGAAGATTGGGATATCATCAAAGGTATAGTGTGTCATAGTCTCTCAATGCTAGAACCACACAAAGATTAGTTCCAAACAATCATCAACTAACTACACAAAGTTTTGAAAGGTCTTTCAGCATGAATTCTAGATTCTTATGTGAAAATGTTTTTTTCCTTTCTTATGTTATGCATAATCCGAACCATATTCTAGATCAAATTTTGTTTCCTTGAAATTAAACTCGGTCATACATGTTTTCATGATTCATATAATCTACTTGATTATGCTGAAATTCAAGCATTCATGCAATACAACAACAATAAGCACACAATCGCTCCTCAGTGGGGGCACCAAAATTGAGGCGGTCCGGGGCGGGCAACAAGAGAGGCGACCTCTAAACACCCCTCAAGGCTCCCGTGCTGCTCAATTGGGGCTGGGGCAACCACAAGCACAACACAACAACAAACCCACAGCCAAACCCAAACAAGATAGGGGCACCACCTAGTTATGGTATGCGAACTAGGACGCAAGAGAGATTTTGGCACAACCAAGAAGATGCACCACACAACACACACAAGCAACCTCACACCAAGACACACATGAAATGGACCAGAGAGAGCTAGAGAAAAGGGAAGAGAGAGAGGAAAGGATCTTGCGTAATACCTTATTTGTGACCTGCAAATGGAGATGGTTCGTTATGATGCTATCGTAAAACTTGTACAAAACTCACTCAATGCTTAGTGATTGCTAATCATTGCCAAAATACACACACACTGTCTTAGGGTGTGGGAGACCTCTCACCACAATACCCTCTTACAATGGACACAAAACTGGCAATGAAAAACACACTAAAACACTTTCTAAAATCAAGATCAACCGATAAAAACTCAAAATACACAAGTCACCTTGAATTCACCAAACCGTATTGCACAAATGGAAGGACGAAGATTTGAACGTCGAATCACGTCTTTGATGCACCAAACCTCAATTTATTGATGATAAAGAAGCATGTACAATAGTGGTTTTGAGATTTGTGGAACTCACGCTCTCTCACTTGAAATGTGTAGCTTGAAGGCTTCTCTCACACCAAGAGTGAAGCTCAGAAGTGGTTGCTACACCTAAGTCTCTCCTCATGCATAGAGTGTTGGGGTGCTATGTGAGATGTTGGAGATTGTTTTACAAGAAGGAGAGGGGCCTATTTATAGGTTGGAGACCCCTCATTAAGATTATTGGAAATCCTAATTTACAAGCTAACAAATCAGGATTATGATTTTTTTGAATATCAAAACATTGCAGGCCTTCTTTGTCTGCTTGAGTCATGGGTGTTGGCTCAAAAGAGAGCATTATTGATGGTAGATAAGGTGAAAGTAAGTAAGGAGAGAGAGAGAGAGAGAGAGAGAGAGAGAGAGAGAGAGAGTTACTTTGTACATGTCCTGAGGTGAGGTGTCTTTTATGGTTAGGTCAATGCTATTTTGTGTAAGTATGTTAGTGGTTAGTGTTAGTAATCACTAGAAAGTTAATGTTACATTTACAATGGGTAGAATGAGGTGGATGGTTGAAGTAAGATGGTTGAATGAAGTGAGAAAATCCTTGTGATGGTGAAGCTTGAAGAAATTTTGGACTTACTTGTGTAGGTTCTCAAAATGACTATCGATCTTCTTCTTCGTCTTTCCTTCTTTACGTCACCGCCGCCAAGGTTGATTATCACGATGAAAATGGTAATTCCATTGATGAGATCTCTTGATTTGCAGAGGTTAAGCATGGTACACATGCTGAATGTATGTATATATAAAAGGAGTAAGATGGAATTGTACTTTGGAGATAATAGAGAGAGGCATAGAGATGGTGTATGTACATGGAGAGCTCATATGAGAGCTATGGGAGTAAGAGGGGAGGTTAATGGTGAAGAAGGTGAGAGAAACCATTGAAGGTGCAGGTTTGAGTGAGGGATTGAGAGGAATGTGTGTGTGTGTGTGTGTAGAAGTGTGGAAAGAGGTGAGAGAAGACTATGGGCTACTTGTGAGAAAAGTGGGCAGACTGCGGTCCACTCAAAAACTCATAGCTAACTGCTGGCAGCTCCAAAAATCATGAAAACATTTGAGGTGATTATTCAGAGTGTGGGCTACATTTTTTCTTTTGACCACCACTCCAAATTCGGAGTGGAGATGGGTGCCAAAATTCTCACCAAAAAGCCTGTTTTTATGCCTGCAAAGTCTTTTAGTGGCCCCCTCCTTTGTTGAATTTGTACAATGCATCCAAGAGTGAGCCACTCCTTTGTCATATCATAATACAAAGCATCCAAGTTGCCCTTGACACATGCATGGAGGAGGATTATTGGTGAATAAAGAAATATATATACATGGTGGGACTAGTGTATGGACTATTCATGGTCTTTAGCTCAATGAGCACATGGTGTTAGAATAATGAGTAAAAATAATAATAAAAATATGGAGGAGTTATGGATAGGGAAAGATATTGGAATCATATGATATGGTCCCTCTTTGTATTATTTTGGGTGAAAGAGAAAAAGGTATGCAAGTAAATAATATAATAAACGTGACTAATGAGTAGAAATCAATTTTTTTGTTTTCACGAGGGTGAGGGTGAAAATGTGGGGGTGATTTGTATAAAAGAAAAAATATAAGGTTAGAGTATGTACACATTGGTAAAATACTTATGGTGTAAGAGGATGAAAGAAGGTGTACATAGGTTTAATAAAACACACACCTAAGTATAAATATTTAAATAAAATACCAGAAAAATTATAAAAAATCCCTATATTCAAGCCATATATATAATCCAATATTTACACACAAATGGGCCATAATATTTTTTTATTTTTTTATTTTTTTTTTATTTTTTTATTTTTTTGGCTCAACTAGCCTAGTGACTAGCTAGCTGAGGATTTTAAGAAGATATGGGAAAAGCCCCTTAACTCACACACGCCTATGTACAATGAAAAGGTAGGGATAGCCATAGTGTTTGGGTGATTTTGGTAGGGTGAGGTAGCTTACTATGGCAATTACGGAGAGCCGAAAAACGGGTATCAGTAGACGTTGTGAGCGGGATGAAAACACACACAGCGCCTCTATAAAGACCCGACACACACTCTTGGGAAGATACACACACACTATGGGGCACCACTCGGCTTACACAACCCACCTGGCCGAGACGGGAAACACACCTATGGAGCGAGAGGAGAGAGACTACTCAATTATCCACTCCACACAGAGAGACACACAAACACACACACCCAAAAAAATCAGCTCAAAAGAGGAGAAATTCTGATGTTTAGATACAAATGAGCTTGGGCAAACACCAATGGGGCAAATAGCTCACACAATATGGGTAAAACATGCCAGATACAATCAGAAATTGGAGCGGAAGCTTCGCTCATAGGAGAAACTTACACAACAAAAATAGCAAAAAAAGAGTGAGTAATTTGGCAAAATGGACAGCTCCATTGTGTCTGGAACGGCCCAAAACCCAAGTCTACAATGTCAAAGTGCTCAAATCCGACCTCGAATGAGCAGTTTACAGCCAAAAGAGGCTCCAAAATGAGCAAAAACACAGTTGCGGCTTTTCCTCCTCTCTTCTCCAAGTTTTTTCTGGTCTTCTCTCTTGTTTTTCAGTTCCCACACTTAGCTTTATTATTTGGGCACTCTTGGCCTTTTAGATGACCTCAAACGGACCCGAACAGGCCAAAAACTGACCTCGCAGTACATAGTTGTCACCTTTTTGCATCATCCGCACACCTGGCACTCAGCTTTTCCCAATAATGCATCCCGCAACCACGTGAAGTAGCCCCAAAAAGTGGTCCTCATGATGAACTTTCAGCATAAGTATCACAAGAAAACACCCACGTCGTGTCCGTACTCCTCCGTGTGTAAGTACTGACCCCATTCGACATCCTGACGCCACTAGATGCCATCTGACGCACCTGCTTCCCTCATGTTGTCGGCCTGTAGATAGCTTCCTTGAGAAGTTTTACGCACTAACAACTCCTCTTTATTATAGGAAAAACACAGTGGTACTGGTAATAGTGAAAATCGATGCACTATGTACACCTTGTCCTACCTGTACACATGTGGGCCGCACGTAACCACCTGGCTCTGGAAAATGGGCAATTCTTTATTTGATGCACCATGCATGTGTATGTACATATGTGCAATTGCTTGCTCCAAAAAACTCATGACATAATTTGCCCACCCCCTAGCCTGCTAGAGCATTCATGCTCAGCAGCAGTAGCACTAGTAGATGCTCATTCCACCTGGATCAAAAGGCCAAAGGCATATCGCCTGATTCACAAGAAGCATCATAACACCACACCTACATTTGTCAACAATCAACCAAAATGCACCTAAGGCATATCCAACTAACACATCCGCCCTTTCTGGAGTGCCAAAAGCATAAATATTGCATGCCACATTCAACCCAACCGATAGAGAAAACTCAAATGACTCATCACCTGGCATCTTGGCTTCACAAGCCATAGCAACAACCTGAAAATCATGCACCCAAGTATCTAAAATCATTGTGTGAAGGTAAAGTTGTTGATATCCAAAGCACAAAATTATCCCCGTAGCACACATATCCCTAGCATAGGCATCCACATAGCTGAGATTGGACTCATATATGCCAAACCCCTTCTCATCATCATAAGCATACTCATCATCACACATCACTTTATCCACATCATAATCATGGCTAGCACCACTATCCATAGCTTCTAGCATGGGTTCATCAGTCTCCAAGAATACAGATCCCTGCTCTAAACCACAATCATGCTCACAAATCAGTTCAATCACTGCACATACATCAAAATATGGCTTCAAAACAGGCTCCACATCCAATAAATCCACAAAATGGCTCTCAACCTTGCCCACTTCCCTAATTTCCAAGGAACTAGTATCCAAAGATACGTGCTCATTATCAATAACCTCAACCTCACACTCACACCCAGAATCACAAGGTACACAAGTAGGCAATGCATCCTCTTCAAGACTTTTCAATCCTGTATCCAAAGCATTACTCACCTCTTTAGGCTCTTCCATAAACCTGTCAACCTGCAAGACCTCTTTACGCTTCACAGTAGACCTTGGGAAGAAATGAGAAACATCATAGGATAGGATACTTTTCACCTGCTTAGGCTTAACTTCATCTTCCATGTCAAATCCATTTTGCACATGCATACCTGTACTGATACCATGTTCCTCAAGACGCTTAAACTTCCATTCCTTGTGCTTTGCAATGCATACTGCATCTTCAAAAGACTCAGGCCTCTTCAACTCAACCTCGAACCGCAACCAAGGTGACAAACCATCAACAAAAAAACTTTTCTTCAATGAACAAGGGGGGGTCTCATCCTTAAGAGCAACACACCAACGAGTCCATAAATCTGTAAAACCTTGTACATAGGCATCAACACCTTGACAAGAACCTTGCTTAAGAGCATTGAGCTCATTCCATACTGCATTTGCATCTTCAAAAACCTGGAAACGCTCTAAAAAAGCTTCTATAAACTTGTCAAGACTCAAACCATAAGAAGAAGCCACTGCTTCTTTAGCTTCCAAATCCATGAACCAAACACGGGCCTCATATTTCAAAAGAAATCCAAATAGCCTCAAAATATTCTCCTCATCACACATATTGTTGCTTATGCATGCCACCTCGACTTGCTCCAGAAAGTCTTCCGCATCTTCACCACTTCTTGCATGAAATTCCGGATAAGAGAAAGCCATGGCTACCCAAGTTACGATGCTTTGAGAACCCCTTCAAACACACGTGCAAGAACCCACAACTTTTGACTGACTCAATCCCCAGAAACCTCAATGGAGCTCAACTTTAGATAAGGACAAACACATGCACATCAACAACAGGCAAAGGACATTCCAGGATCTCTCATAATCTTCTTGGCTCGAACATAAAGACTATGCGTTGCTGGAAAAAAATATTCCTGGACACATGAACATTTATCTGGATTCTCTGAGTTAAATGAAAAGGAGTGAATTGAGGTCCATTTTGATCATCCATTAAAGCCAACCATGAAGCTCCCAAGAAAGCACACCTGACTTATCCTCTGATTTTGCCAAAATTTCAGTAGCATAACAACATAAATGGCTCAAAAGACCAAAAAACCAGCCATCATAACTTGAAAACATTTTGACAGAGTTTCCCCAAAAGTAGAGCAGTGAGAACCCAAAATATAGACCGTATATGTATGCATAAATTGTCAACAATAGAACCCGATCATCAAGTAGGAATCACTAGTACATGGCCTACGGTGAGGTCACGAAAAGGGTGCTCCAGCTACCTGTATCACCGAAAGGATCTCCACATTTGAGAATCCCCCAGCTCCATAAAACCTCACGCTATCGACCCTCACACGAAGGCTAATGCAAATCACGTATAGTCAAGTCTTAGAAATGACTATCTTCCAGACCAAGTCTGAGAAATGGCTGGGACTGCCAAATAAAACCAAATATGGCTCCACGAAGGCGTACAATGGCAGTTTCCACAAGTAACGTACAATACCAGCAGACAATGTGCTCAAACAGGCGCCAACTAATGCATACCCACGACAACTGCAAGTGACTTCCACTTGCCAATGTATCACTGAACTCCAGCTACCTGTACCTGTGTGAATCACCTGTACCTGTACCTATCCCTGTAATCTGCAACCTCTAATCCCGAATCTCAAAGCTTGAAGCTCGAAGTAGAAGGTACTCAAAGAAGATCCTTCGTGGGGGCGCCAAAAGAATGTGAGCCGGAGGAAAACACACACAGCGTCTCTATAACTACCCGACACACTCTTGGGAAGATACACACACACACTATGGGGCACCACTCGGCTTACACAACACACCTGGCCGAGACAGGGAACACACCTATGGAGCGAGAGGAGAGAGACTATCCACTTGCCCACTCCACACAGACACACACACCCAAAAAACTCAGCTCAAAAGAGGAGAATTTCTGATGTTTAGATACAAATAAGTTTGGGCCAACACCAATGGGGCAAATAGCTCACACAATATGGGTAAAACATGCCAGATACAATCAGAAACTGGAGCGGAAGCTTTGCTCATAGGAGAAACTTACACAACAAAAACAACAGAAAAAGAGTGAGGAATTTGGAAAAATGGACAGCGCCATCGCGTCCGGAACGTCCCAAAACCCCAGTCTACAATGTCAAAGTGCTCCAATCCGACCTCGGATGAGCAGTTTACGGCCAAAACAGGCTCCAAAATGAGCAAAAACACAAATGCGGCTGTTCCTCCTCTCTTCTCCACGTTTTTTCTGGTCTTCTCTCTTGTTTTTCAGTTATCACACTTAGCTTTATTATTTGGGCACCCTTGGCCTTTTAGATGACCTCAAACGGACCCCGAACAGGCCAAAAACTGACCTCGCAGTACATAGTTGTCACCTTTTTGCATCATCTGCACACTTGGCACTCAGCTTTTCCCAATAATGTATCCCACAACCACGTGAAGTAGCCCCAAAGCGTGGTCCTCATGATGAACTTTCAGCATAAGTATCACAAGAAAACACCCACGTCGTGTCCGTACTCCTGCGCGTGCAAGTACTGACCCTATTCGACATCCTGACGCCACTAGATGCCATCTGACGCACCTGCTTACCTCATGTCGTCGGTCCGTGGATAGCTTCCTCGAGATTTTTTACGCGCTAATAACTCCTCTTTATTATAGGAAAAACACAGTGGTACTGGTAATAGTGAAAATCGATGCACTATGTACACCTTGTCCTACCTGTACACATGTGGGCCCCACGTAACCACCTGGCTCTGGAAAATGGGCAATTCTTTATTTGATGCACCATGCATGTGTATGTACATATGCGCAATCCCTTGCGTCAAAAAACTCCTGATAACGTGTGTGAATTAGGGGACTTTTCCCATATCTCCTTAAAACCCTCAGCTAGCTAGTCATGAGTGTTATCGTTCTCCGAGCGAGGTTTTTCGAGCGAGGTTTTCCGAGCGATCCTAGTTTTTGAGTAGGTCTTGGTGGAAGGGTACTCCTATTAGAGAAGGTGGTCTTGTATGCAGTTATCCATGAAAACTACAAAGCTATTGATAGCCGTTTTTAGGCTTTCCATAATTGCCATAGTAAGCTACCTCACCCTACCAAATTCACCCAAACACTATGGCTATCCCTACCATTTCACTGTAAATAGGCGTGTGTGAGTTAGGGGGATTTTCTCATATCTTCTTAAAATCCTCAGGTAGCTAGTCACTGGGCTAGTTGAGTCAAAAAAATAAATAAAATCAAAAAAATAAAATATATTATGGCCCATTTGTGTGTAAATATTGCATTATATATATGGCCTAAATATAGAGATTTTTATAATTATTCTGGTATTTTATTTAAATATTTATACTTAGGTGTGTGTTTTATTAAACATGTGTATGCCTTCTTTCATCCTCTTACACCATAAGTATATTTTTTGCCAATATGTACATACTCTAACCTTATATTTTTCCTTTATACAAATCACTCCCACATTTTCACCCTCATCCTCGTGAAAACAAAAAATTGATTTCTACTCATTGGTTACGTTTATTATATTATTTACTTGCATACCTTTTCCTCTTTCACCCAAAATAATTCAAAGAGGGACCATATCATATGATTCCAATATCTTTCCATATCCATAACTCCTCCATATTTTTATTATTATTTTTACTCATTATTCTAACACCATGTGCTCATTGAGCTAAAGTCCATGAATAGTCCATACACTAGTCCCACCATGTATATATTTCTTTATTCATCAATAATCCTCCTCCATGCATGTGTCAAGGGAAACTTGGATGCTTTGTATTATGATATGACAAAGGAGGGGATCACTCTTGGATGCATTGTACAAATGCAACAAAGGAGGGGGCCACTAAAGACTTTTTATGAAGAAAAAACAGGTCTTTTGGTGGGATTTTTAATATCCATCTCCACTCTGAATTTGGAGCGGTGGTCAGAAGAAAAAATGTAGCCCACCTTTTGAATAATCACCTCAAATTTTTTCATGATTTTTGTAGCTACCAACGGTGAGATATGATTTTTTGAGTGGACCCCAGTCTACCCACTTTTCTCACAAGTAGCCCATAGTCTTCTCTCACCTCTTTCCACACTTCTACACACACACACACACACACAATCCTCTCAATCCCTCACTCAAACCTGCACCTTCAATGGTTTCTCTCACCTTCTTCACCATTAACCTCCCCACTTACTCCCATAGCTCTCATATGAGCTCCTTATGTACATACACCATCTCCATGCCTCTCTCTATTATCTCCAAAGTACAATTCCATTTTACTCCTTATATATATACATAAATTCAGCATGTGTACCATGCTTAACCTCTGCAAATCAAAAGATCTCATCAATGGAATTACCATTTTCATCACGATGATCAACCTTGGCGGCGGTGGCATAAAGAAGAGAAGACGAAGAAGAAGATCGATAGTCATTTTGAGAACCTACACAAGTAAGTCCAAAACTTCTTCAAGCTTCACCATCACAAGGATTTGCTCACTTCATTTAACCATCTTAATCCAACCATCCACCCCATTCTACCCATTGTAAATATATCATTAACTTTCTAGTGATTATTAACACTAACCACTAATATACTAACACAAAATAGCATTGACCTAACCATAAAAGACACCTCACCTCAAGACATGTACAAAGTAACTCTCTCTCTATCTCTCTCTCTCTCTCTCTCTCTCTCCTTACTTACTTTCACCTTATCTACCATCAATAATGCTCTCTTTTGAGCCCACACCCATGACTCAAGCAGACAAAGAAGACCCACAATGTTTTGATATTCAAAAAAATCATAATCCTGATTTGTTAGCTTGTAAATTAGGATTTCGAATAATCTTAATGAGGGGTCTCCAACCTATAAATAGGCCCCTCTCCTTCTTGTAAAACAACCTCCAACATCTCACATAGCACCCCAACACTCTATGCATGAGGAGAGACTTAGGTGTAGCAACCACTTGTGAGCTTCACTCTTGTGAGAGAAGCCCTTAAGCTACACATTGCAAGTGAGAGAGCGTGAGTTCCACAAATCTCAAAACCACTATTGTACATGCTCCTTCATCATCAATAAATTGAGGTTTGGTGCATCAAAGGCGTGATTCGACGTTTAAATCTTCGTCCTTCCATTTGTGCAATACGGTTTGGTGAATTCAAGGTGACTTGTGTATTTTGAGTTTTTATCGGTTGATCTTGATTTTAGAAAGTGTTTTAGTGTGTTTTTCATTGCCAGTTTTTGTCCATTGTAAGAGGGTATTGTGGTGAGAGGTCTCCCACACCCTAAGACAGTGTGTGTGTGTTTTGGCAATGTTTAGCAATCACTAAGCATTGAGTGAGTTTTGTACAAGTTCAATGATAGCATCATAACGAACCATCTCCATTTGCAAGTTACAAATAAGGTATTACGCAAGATCCTTTCCTCTCTCTCTTCCCTTTGCTCTAGCTCTCTCTAGTCCATTTTGTGTGTGTATTGGTGTGAGGTTGCTTGTGTGTGTTGTGTGGTGTATCTTCTTGGTTGTGACAAAATCTCTCTTGCGTCCTAGTTTGCATACCATAACTAGGTGGTGCCCCTATCTTTTTTGGGTTTGGTTGTGGGTTTGTTGTTGTGTTGTGCTTGTGGTTGCCCCAGCCCCAATTGAGCAGCACGGGAGCCTTGAGAGGTGTTTAGAGGTCGCCTCTCTTGTTGCCCGCCCCAGACTGCCTCAATTTTGGTGCCCCCACGAGGAGCGATTGTGTACTTATTGTTGTTGTATTGCATGAATGCTTAAATTTCAGCATAATCAAGTAGATTATGTGAATCATGGAAACATGTATGACCGATTTTAATTTCAAGGAAACAAAAATTGATCTAGAATATGGTTCGGATTATGCATAACATAAGAAAGGAAAAAAACATTTTCACATAAAAATCTAGAATTCGTGCTGAAAGACCTTTCAAAATTTTGTGTAGTTAGTTGATTGTTTGGAAATAATCTTTGTGTGGTTCTAGCATTGAGAGACTATGACACGCTGTACCTTTGATGATATCCCAATCTTCTTCAGAAATCCAGAAGAAGATGTTGATGATTTTCTTGCTGATTTTAGAATGGTTTGTCATATCCTTGGTAAAAGGGATGACATTGAAAAAGGGGATTTTCTATTGCTATGCCTTAGAGGCAACGCTGAGCAATGGTTTTGGAGTATGTCTTCTCAGATTGAAGATGGATATACCCAAATTTCCAAAGCTTTGAAGGCCAGTTTCTCTAAAGTTCCAACAATGGAGAAAGCATGGGCTTCACTACTGAGACTTCAACAACATGGTGAAGACTACTATGCTTATGAGGATATTTTTTCTCGTCAATGGGAAGGATGTGGATTTAGTTCTACATTTCTAGATTATGTAAAAATGGATCAATTTATTTCGGGTTTGTTTCCTTTCCTAAAGACTAAGGTTACTTGTAGTGGACCTTCTACCTTTGAAGAAGCGGTCACTATTGCCCGAAGGAAGTTTAACAAGTACTTCTACATCAAAAATGATTTCCATCATGCTGGAAGAACCAATCATCATGAAAGTGTTTCTATCAAGGAGTCATCTCATTTGCCATACTTGTCTCCTTCTACTCCGACAAATGTTGAAGAAGTTACTTACATGCTAGCTGATTATTCAAGTGCTAAAGTGTGTGGACAAGATTCAAATGTGGAATCTCTTTCTTCTACCTTTATCACAAGCATGCGAAAATCGACACAAGATATCTCAAATGGAATTGATGATTCAATAATGGATATATCCAACCCTTTGGTGGAGGATCAATTTCTAGTCCGAGCAGACGAAGCTTTTGTGCAACATGACTCTATGGAGAATGAAGACCTTGAAGGTAACCTTGATCTTATGGAATGTTCTGAGAGTCTATCTTGTCTAAAAGAAGAGAGTGAAGAAGAAGATGAAATCATAGGTGGAGAGATCATAGACCACATTGATCATAAAGAGATGATTGTGTACATGGAAAGCCAACTCCAAAACAAAGTAGAAGAGTGTGAGTTGAATCCATGTGAGGATAATCTTGAAGAAGTGTTTGAGGATGTTGAAAAGCATTGGTATGACCCATGTATGTTAAGCATGGAGGAACCTATCATGCAAGAAGACAAATGTTTCACAAAATCAAACAGTAATCCATCAACCTTTGAAGTGGTACGATGTGAGGAGTTACAACCTTGCCAAAGGGGGGGCTTAGAAGGGGATGAAGAACATGGGAGAGTAGTAAAAGATAAAATCATAAAAGGAAACTATCAGAAGGGTATCATTCTCTCCAATGGTGTTTTAGTGGGTGGCTCTTCATTCATGGGACAATCTCTTAGCAAGGAAATCCAAGCTTTTGAAGCCCCAATCATCTTCATATCGGGTTTGATCTCTTCAAGGTCAACTTCTCCTCTCTTCACATATACCTTTCATCGGGGACACCATACCTTCTTAAGTGGAAGAGGACATGAATACTTGGTGATAAACGGATGTTTCCAAATCTTCTTCACTTGGTTCTTTGTTGTATGGAGGTCGCACATTGTGATTCTTCTGGTATTCATCATAGATGAAAAACTTGTTGATTGCTACATGTGGATATTTCATCAATCAGTACCAAAATCTATTCTCTTCCAATGTGTTGCAAGCAATAGAAACCTTCATCTATTATCTACTTATGTGGTAAACTATCTGCAATATCTTCCAATAGCAGTTGGAAGCATGGATCAAGCTTTCCTAAATCATAAAGGTCATAGAATTTTTTACTTGATGAGCCTACCCAGGTTGAATGAAATTTATGAGCTACAGTTCAGGAATTTTCTCATACAAGATCTTGAAGATCGTAGCAGATACATCAACTTTACACAAGAGGAAGAGCAACCAATCTTTTATATCACATTTATAGTGATAGATGCAATGATGGACAATAGTAAAATCTATAAGTTTCTTCAATCAAAATCAGTAAGTGATTCCATACCATACATCTCGCTTTGGGAAAGATATTTCAAGATCTTTGATCTTGGGGGGTGCTTATGGAAACTTTCTCGATGGAGGAGGTTTACTCCGTCACTTCATTTCATCATGCTATTGGCTCGAGAACCTTTCATATCACACAAGGTTTTTTAATCATACAACAAAGGTTCTTCAAAGATGAGAGCAGACAAAGACAGCCGTTACACAATCTACATGTTGTATGATCGGATAAATAGTACATGAATGTACCATTATCTAAGGGGGGGGCTAATGATAGCCGTTTTTCGGCTTTCCATAATTGCCATAGTAAGCTACCTCACCCTACCAAATTCACCCAAACACTATGGCTATCCCTACCATTTCACTGTAAATAGGCGTGTGTGAGTTAGGGGGATTTTCTCATATCTTCTTAAAATCCTCAGGTAGCTAGTCACTGGGCTAGTTGAGTCAAAAAAATAAATAAAATCAAAAAAATAAAATATATTATGGCCCATTTGTGTGTAAATATTGCATTATATATATGGCCTGAATATAGGGATTTTTTATAATTATTTTGGTATTTTATTTAAATATTTATACTTAGGTGTGTGTTTTATTAAACCTGTGTATGCCTTCTTTCATCCTCTTACACCATAAGTATATTTTTTGCCAATATGTACATACTCTAACCTTATATTTTTCCTTTATACAAATCACTCCCACATTTTCACCCTCACCCTCGTGAAAACAAAAAATTGATTTCTACTCATTGGTTACGTTTATTATATTATTTACTTGCATACCTTTTCCTCTTTCACCCAAAATAATTCAAAGAGGGACCATATCATATGATTCCAATATCTTTCCATATCCATAACTCCTCCATATTTTTATTATTATTTTTACTCATTATTCTAACACCATATGCTCATTGAGCTAAAGTCCATGAATAGTCCATACACTAGTCCCACCATGTATATATTTCTTTATTCACCAATAATCCTCCTCCATGCATGTGTCAAGGGCAACTTGGATGCTTTGTATTATGATATGACAAAGGAGGGGCTCAATCTTGGATGCATTGTACAAATTCAACAAAGGAGGGGGCCACTGAAGACTTTTTATGAAGAAAAAACAGGTCTTTTGGTGGAATTTTTAATATCCATCTCCACTCTGAATTTGGAGCGGTGGTCAAAAGACAAAATGTAGCCCACGCTTTGAATAATCAACTCAAATGTTTTCATGATTTTTGGAGCTACCAGCGGTGAGATATGATTTTTTGAGTGGACCGCAGTCTGCCCACTTTTTTCACAAGTAGCCCATAGTCTTCTCTCACCTCTTTCCACACTTCTACACACACACACACACACACATTCCTCTCAATCCCTCACTCAAACCTGCAGCTTCAATGGTTTCTCTCACCTTCTTCACCATTAACCTCCCCAGTTACTCCCATAGCTCTCATATGAGCTCTCCATGTACATACACCATCTCTATGCCTCTCTCTATTATCTCCAAAGTACAATTCCATTTTACTCCTTATATATATACATAAATTCAGCATGTGTACCATGCTTAGCCTCTGCAAATCAAAAGATCTCATCAATGGAATTACCATTTTCATTACGATGATCAACCTTGGCGACGGTGGCGTAAAGAAGAGAAGACAAAGAAGAAGATCGATAGTCATTTTGAGAACCTACACAAGTAAGTCCAAAACTTCTTCAAGCTTCACCATCACAAAGATTTGCTCACTTCATTCAACCATCTTACTCCAACCATCCACCCCATTCTACCCATTGTAAATATATCATTAACTTTCTAGTGATTACTAACACTAACCACTAACATACTAACACAAAATAGCATTGACCTAACACTAACACTAACCACTAACATACTAACACAAAATAGCATTGACCTAACACTAACACTAACCACTAACATACTAGCACAAAATAGCATTGACCTAACCATAAAAGACACCTCACCTCAAGACATGTACAAAGTAACTCTCTCTCTCTCTCTCTCTCTCTCTCTCTCTCTCTCTCCTTACTTACTTTCACCTTATCTACCATCAATAATGCTCTCTTTTGAGCCCACACCCATGACTCAAGCAGACAAAGAAGACCCACAATGTTTTGATATTCAAAAAAATCATAATCTTGATTTGTTAGCTTGTAAATTAGGATTTCGAATAATCTTAATGAGGGGTCTCCAACCTATAAATAAGCCCCTCTCCTTCTTGTAAAACAACCTCCAACATCTCACATAGCACCCCAACACTCTATGCGTGAGGAGAGACTTAGGTGTAGCAACCACTTGTGAGCTTCACTCTTGGTGTGAGAGAAGCCTTCAAGCTACACATTGCAAGTGAGAGAGCGTGAGTTCCACAAATCTCAGAACCACTATTGTACATGCTCCTTCATCATCAATAAATTGAGGTTTGGTGCATCAAAGGTATGATTCGACGTTCAAATCTTCGTCCTTCCATTTGTGCAATACGGTTTGGTGAATTCAAGGTGACTTGTGTATTTTGAGTTTTTATCGGTTGATCTTGATTTTAGAAAGTGTTTTAGTGTGTTTTTCATTGCCAGTTTTTGTCCATTGTAAGAGGGTATTGTGGTGAGAGGTCTCCCACACCCTAAGACAGTGTGTGTGTGTGTTTTGGCAATGTTTAGGAATCACTAAGCATTGAGTGAGTTTTGTACAAGTTCAACGATAACATCATAACGAACCATCTCCATTTGCAAGTCACAAATAAGGTATTACGCAAGATCCTTTCCTCTCTCTCTTCCCTTTGCTCTAGCTCTCTCTGGTCCATTTTGTGTGTGTCTTGGTGTGAGGTTGCTTGTGTGTGTTGTGTGGTGTATCTTCTTGGTTGTGACAAAATCTCTCTTGCGTCCTAGTTCGCATACCATAACTAGGTGGTGCCCCTATCTTGTTTGGGTTTGGTTATGGGTTTGTTGTTGTGTTGTGCTTGTGGTTGCCCCAGCCCCAATTGAGCAGCACGGGAGCCTTGAGAGGTGTTTAGAGGTCGCCTCTCTTGTTGCCCACCCCGGACCGCCTCACTATAAATTAGATCACGTTCTTGAATACATAGTGACAAGAATTGACTTTTAAACTTGAGAAGGACATAGAGAACTTTACCTACAAGAGAATACATGCTGCATTGATCAATACAAATGGAATGACAAAATAAATTGTTTATCTATATACACCCTAATCTCATGTCCAGAGAGAGAGTTAGAGAGAGAGAGAGAGAGAGAATGCAAGATTGGAACAATAACAATACACATTTAAATGGAAGACTCTTGGATACTAAATTTTTGTTACGAAAAAGACATAACAGTTTATAGTTCAAAATAAGGATTTCATGTACGATCAATGAAACAAGATGTAAAAATAATTTACAATGATTCATATTCATCATCAATGTAAAGGTTTTGAATGTGGTGACGCTCTTCCCTTTCCATATCAAATTGTTTGTCTCTAGAAATGCTCTTTGCCATTGCTTCAGCATACACGGGAAATTGACTTTACATGGAAGGAACAAACGAGATCTTAATACATATCAAGAAATCCATACAAAGGAAAAAGATTAACATATTCAGATATAACATCTAATACATAACATTTCCAATGTAAAATGTGTTTCCTCAATCATGAGTATTCCATATATTGTCACCAACCATGATAAAACAAAAGCATATCCAAATATGGCAATACAAGCCTGACATCACATAAGCATATATTGGAATACTACTATTTACCTAGATCTCGCAATAAATTTCTATAACAAAAAAATTATACAAAGGGATAAGGTTAACATACAAACAGCATAACATCCGAGAACATAACATTTTTGTAGTAAACTATGTTCCAAAACCCATGAGTTTCACATAAATGTCACTCTGTGACAAAACAAAGACATAATCAAACATGGCAATACAAACCAAAGATCACATAAAAACAAACCACACTTGAAAGAAGTCCATAATAGTATAAGTCTCAAGGGACAAGGGATTCACTAGTCATATGGATTGAAACCTGCAAGTGGATCCACCTCAACATCTGCCGGCCTGCGGCCTACTAACATCATCATGGATATCCTGTCGCATGTAAGCCAAAAGAAGAGGCTCTACATATGTGGTCATCAAGAATGTATCCACATCAATAGATGCACATACTCTACGAGTGTGCATGCATGTTTTAAAAATAGGCGCAATACCACATCCCATCTCAATGCACACACCACCTCCACGACAATACAGGTGTACAAAGCATGCTAAAAATGTATGACTCCTCTCTAGTCCCCCATGCCACTGCCGACCGATGGAGTCCAAAGCACGGAAATCATCCAGAAGATAATGGTATGCGAGGGTATCTAAAGGATGCATGCCGAAGTACTCAAAGAGAGTGTTCTCTTTGCAATGAAAATAGGAGGATCTGTAGCTCGACGTCGAACCATAAAAAGCATTGATGTAGAACACTAGCAATAAAAAGATAATAATATCCAATTAAGCCTTTATTTAAGAAACACATGTAGTTTTGAGCATTTGAGCAGAATACAATCATCACTATACTCACATATGTGTGAATACCACCAATGTCTTTGTATCCATATGTAGAATGGTGAATGACAACCACTCGTCTCACTATCTCCAAATCATAAACACGAACATAGCGCTCCATCCACCCAATTGTGAAATCATCTGTAATATAATTGCACCATCTTAGAAAAGTTCCAATCAGTAGAAGCATACAAAATAAACATAAAGGTTAAAAACTATTAACTTTAACAAATACCTGCCATAGAGGCCATCGCCAATAACCATCCCAACTGTGCCAAAGTAGATACTGCCAAAGCAATCCCATCGCGCACATGGTCTTTATAAATAAAGTCCCAGGTAGGACAAGGATCATCGCCACCTTGAGTTCCTCCAAATGGAAAGTCGAGAAAAATGAAGTTAGCTACCCAATCCATAGTTTTTCCCCTTTGTGTAATTCACCCCTGAAGGCTTATTTTGCTTGATGAACTCGTGCACACTATAAAAGGTATCATTTTTCTCTTCCTATCGCAAAATCCTTCCCAATGATGACGTAATCACCAACCACTACAATGCTTTTGGGATTCTCAACATGAGGCATGCATCCCAAAGAATGCGCTGCAAGATAAATAAATTGTGTAGTCCTTTTGGAAAGCCTTTTTTGACCTTTAAGAGCATTCCCTTTAGGATCACAAGAGCATGATATCAATATGTTTTCCTCTCAGAACACATACAAATAAGAGAATAGAGAGAGAGAGAGAGAGAGAGAGAGAATCTTTGTGTATGTGTTCACATTCGCACACATAAATGCAAAGACATCACGTGGATACTTGAGAGACATACACACATAGACTAATGCATGCAAAAATATGATTTTTATATATATATATATATAAATATATATATATATATATATATATATATATATATATATATATATATATATATATATATATATATATATATATATATATATATACTTACATGCATGCACAGACAATTATATATATATATATATATATATATGTATATGTACGCAAGTAAGTAGGCATGTATGTGTGTGTGTATAAACACTATTATAATATTTACTAAAGAATTAAAATAGATGTGGATCTTTGAATTCAAACCTTGAATGCAATCCTCTGTTTCCAAGTCCTCCATATGATGAGAAATATCAAAGGACTTTTGGCTTTCAACATCAATCCTTTGTTTCTCAACATGCTTCTCTTTTTGTTTATCTAGAAAACATTAGAATAAAAAACAAAACATTACTGAAAACCAACAAATCATCTTTACATTAAAAAAAAACAAGACAAATTACAAGACATAATACATGATTCAAAACATCACTTATACCCAATTTCAAATTATCATACTGTTTCTTTGGTCCACTTGTTTTGGAACCATGGTTGATATTTTTGAATAGAGCTCCTTCTCTCTATTAAATACATGACCTCCTTTAAGATCTATCCACCATGGACAATTGTCAAGCTCCCATCGTGTACATTGATGTAGAGCACGTGGGTACATACAAGTCTCTTCATTCATGGTCAAAATCCATTGCTTTACCCTTATTGGAATAATTGGCACATGACCTTTTTCTTGCAAGCAAACAAAGTACCTACCATGCACAATGAAATAATTATCAAAGACATGATTGTATCTTTGTTATGAAATTAAAGTAACTATCAAGTAAATTTATTCACACATCTTCACCTAAAAGTAGCCTCATAGAGGCTTTCAATATCATATCCTCTTTCTTGAGAGGTTTATCATTGCTCGTCTTCTCCATTTGGCTCTCCTTGAACCTCAAGAGGAAACAAATCTGTCCTCGTCTCTATCTTCACCTCTTCATAGTAGTCAAATAGAGAGAGATCAAGAGGCACAATCACCCCTCCTGGCACATCCATAAAATCGACCAGCACCTCCTTAGCTTTATGGTATATCTTCTCAAGCACAGCTTTTCTTCTAAGCTAACTTTAAGAAGAAAACATACTTTCATGTATTATTTTTGTTAGCCTAGAAACCATGCAATGTATATAGTCATAAAAAATGTTAGGAACGCACTGTCTATAAAGGTGATCCCCTCGTGCAAGGCCATACATAGATTTTTGTTGCTTTCTTTGCCTCCAACAAAGTTAGCCAAAACGTTTTTGAGTCCATTTGAGCATTACATAAAGTCAATAGATTCAATTTCTCAAGCGTTGCAAAAATTTTAGGCCCCCACTTGAAAGACCATACCTTTGACCTCGAAGTATCTCCATGCTTAGGAGTGACAATATTAAGGATCTAAGATTAACTTAGTGAATTCAATAATTTATCTAAGCAAAGTAAATACACACACAATTTTTCATTGAAAAAGACTCAGCTTTCCAATCCTATCACCATCTCTTGAAGCAAACTCCTCATTCTCCTTCTCTTCAAACAATCGAAGCTCTTCATCTGACATTTTCAGTCTTGCTTCTTCAACCTTATTCTTTAGTGATTTATTTATTTGCACCTAGAAAAACAAGGGAAGGAGTCAAATCCATTGTGACAAGCATAGAAATACTAAATTTATGCTAGAAATATATACTACTTAACACTAGGTTGGTAATGGGACACTTTTATGTCCTGGGACACTTTTATGTCTTGTTAAGTGACCATTTTCCTTGAATTATATCAAGAGTTTCAAAATGGATTTTGAGGTGCTATCTATCTAGAAAGCTGTCTCATGAGCTGAAAAAAACTCGACATTTTTTTGGAATATCAATTCCATCTTTAACCTTGTCCTTGCACAACATTTCACAACCTAAACAGTGTGAAAAAACGGGTCCTATTTTTGTTTTTTTCCAGCTTTTTGCAACTATACCACTCTAGAATTCATCTCTGTGAGGTCTATAATGCTATAAAACTATCTTTAGTAGTCCTCAACATGTCCTGATGCTTCTAGGGAGAAATAAATGTTAAAGTTGTAAGTTATGACCAAATTACAAAAATTGTCAAATCCTGTTTTTTAGCCAATTTTAGCTCTTCTATGATTTTTTTGGTGGCTTTCATGATATCCAAATGCAGTTTTGATTTTCTATGTCAAATATTGTAACATAAAGCTAATATTCCTTGAGTTTTGGGGCACCTGATATCCGATTTTGTATAGTAGACAACGATGGTTGATTTTTTCAATTACAGAAGAAAACGAAACATTCTAGTATATCAAGTATAGCTTTTTCAATAGTATTAGTTTCTTGTGACAACTACATGCATTTTGTAGGCAGTAACCATATCTAGTCATAAGGATCAAATTTGGCTAGATATTGAATAGTTTCTATGGGATTCTATAACTCATAATGTTGAACCCAGTTTTTTCATGTTTGCTGTATTTAGCACTTTATCTTTGTCCCCAAGATTCCCCTTGGTAAGAGATGTATTATTCTTTTGACATGCTCCATGGCTCCTTATGAACCTAAAGGACAATAGGGAACTAAGAAAACATGCATATATTATTTGTATTGAGCGTGGCTATAGAAACTTTGATGATAGGTTTGCAGAATGATAAAAATTCAACTTTTTTGTACCTATTTCTTTTGGCAAAACAAAAAACAGTGAGTGAGAAGCAATCATATTCTGATCACCAACCCATTGGAGTTAACTAGGGAATTTATCTCAAGTCCTACAAAAATCCCTAATCTTATTTTTATGCAACAAAATGTAAGAAATAACTGTTTTGATGAAAATGTACTGGTCCATCAACTTTGGAGGCTTGGTGTGACCAAAAGATGAGAAATTTTACAAGTTTCTTATTTCTTCCATGTGTAGTAGGCCTTGAACTATAACCTCATGAAAGGATTTTACAAAATGAGTGGATCCACTATGGTTTTGGAGGTTTTTCTCAAAACCGTGAAAGGACACTTTTATGTCCTGTTAGGTTACCAACCTAGTGTTAAAACTTACATTAAAAACTAGCTTTTCGAGATATCTACGTGTGAGAGGATACCATGGCTCAACACCCTTGGTACTCTTCTTTCTAATACATGCAATCAACATTCTATCTCTCGTAGGTAAGTATTTAAGGTACTCCCCATGATCATTAGAAAAAATATTTGCACAATTTACTAGTTCATCCCTCAAGGTTGTGGTCACCAAGGCATGTGTATTCAAACTACATGTTCAAAAGCAAGACAGATTCACATAAACATAAATAAACTTGAGAACTATCATAACCAAGAAGATAAGGAAGGAGACTCACTAGTTCATCCTCTATAAACTTGTAAGAAGGGAAATCTCACTAACCCTGGTAGGGTCAATAATAGTACAAAGCACACGACAATGCTTCACTTTTGTTTCTTTGAATCATTCTATAATAGCAAATGTCCATGCCACGGTATGGTGGTTGCCTTCCCAAACATAGAACATGTGACCCATTAGTTCATTAAGTTCAGGTTTCAGAATGAGGTCAGCTTCAAACTCTTTGTTAACCTCATGCCAAATAGGATCCCAATCTCTCTATATTGCTTCATCCACAATTGAAACTTCTTTGTCCCTTGTCCAAATCGACACAATAAATCCTCCTTTCTCTGCCACATAACCCTCTCTAGAAAATGATGTTTTCAAGCCCGAAAGATCATCACAAACACCCCTAACCCTTGCATAAGGAGTGAGTCTACAAAGAGGAATGGGTGGACAATGCTGAGAGCTGAACATCCTTGTTTTTTAAAGAATTTCCTCTCCCATGTCCACGTAAATCTTCTTCTCCTCATTGGATGGCTCTACAGATGGTACCTCTGGCCTAACAACATAAGGGACAATCATCATACTTGCCTCTTGTTGAGAAACCCTCTCATCAAGTGAAACAACCCGTGAAGAATCCAAATTTTTGGCTCTCAACCTCTTCATCAACATCATTTTGCTCCTGCAATGAAGTGTCCACCACTCTGCTTATGTCATCTTGACTCTGTAGTAGCATTGAGTCTACATTGAGTTGAGCTGAACCTCTGGTTTTCCTCAATTGCTTACGAACCCCAGCATACAATCACGTGGAAATTTATGAAATGACAAAACATATGAGGCAGAGAATGTTGCAGGAGACAATTTTGCAGTAGAAAATATGACACATATCTGCAAAATTGCAGCAGAGAATATGACACACACATACTGTCTACTAGATCCTATGACTCTCATAGTGCTTACAATGTTTCCTTGCAAGCCAAATTGGAAAAAAACAAACTAGCTTGCAGCTGAAAATCGTGGGCTATTAAATGTATTCTAGCATCCCAAATTGAAAAAAAAAACTGAAAAAAGCACCCCAAAAGCAAGCCGCACCGGTGCGGCCTGCTTTTTGGGTGTTTTTTTGCAATCTGGAGGCCATTTATACTGGCAACTTATATTGGCCCGGATGCAGTCCTTAGGTTCTATTAGTGTAAAAATGGCAATGCTAACTAGTAGATATAATTGTGGTTCATCACTAATTTGTTGCAGCTATAATTTGTTGTGGATATAATTGGAGTTTTTTTGGGTGTTTTTTTGCAATCTGGAGGCCATTTATACTGGCAACTTATATTGACCCTGATGCAATCCTTAGCTTCTATTAGTGTAAAAATGGCAATGCTAACTAGTAGATATAATTGTGGTTCATCACTAATTTGTTGCAGCTATAATTACCATTATAGCTTGATCATGCATTTAATTAATTGAACCACTGCTAATTGCGTAATACGATTATGAGTTAGCTCAAAGAATGTACGGTCACTTGACTCTAATCCGCGGATCAAAGAAACTATAACTATAAAGTTAGTAGTTTCTACAGTTCTGTGCATAAATAGTAATCTACTGATGAATGATCACTATAGCTATATAAGTACAAGCTTGGACCAAAATAATATGCGATGGCATTTCAAGAAGATACAAATTATCTTACATGAAATTCATATATTCTCACCAATATTTGGTATATCCAAAAAACCTAATGTAGTATAGCTTCACAGTATAAGTAAACCCCATGGATACAGTAGTTGTTTTCTGGGTGAAACCAATGAAATGGCCTAGACTTATGCTCTAAGTAAAGGGGATTTAGACCTTTCCAACGGAAACACACATGCTGGCAAGATGAGGCAAAGTAGCAGGTAAGCAAGATGAGGCAATGTAGCAACCTAAAGGAATGTAGCTTGTAGGTTGGCATCATACTTTTACAAACAAAATGCAAAAAAACACCCCAAAAGAAGGCCGCACTGGTGCCGCGTACTTTTTGGGTTTTTTTTTTTCATTTTGCAAGCCAACACACATAAGCCAGCACATTTTGCAAGCCAAAACACACGAGGCAACGTAAATGAGGCAACAAACACATGATGGAAACACACATATAAATCAACACACACATGCTGGCATCAGCCTTCAGTTCAACATACCAAGGCTGGCAACATACATATGTTGGTAACTGCCTTCGGTATGCTGGCAGCACACACATGAGGCAACCCACACGAGGCAATGTATGGTGCAAAAAAACACATTAGGCAAAGCACACATGAGGTAATGTATGATCTGCAACGTAGACAACACAATCTTCAAGCCTTCTGCAAACAAATGTATGATCTTCAAGCCAGCAAACAATGCATTCTTCAAGCGGCCTGGACCAAAAGCTACAAACAACACCTCACGTTTACACCCTCAAGTTTACATTCTGTTGTTTGTACAAGCTGAGCCAGCAGCACCTCAACTAAAGTTTACAACTGAATTCAACAACACCTAAAATGAAGACATGCTCCTCAAGTTTACATGATGAATCGACTAAATTCAAACACCTCAAACATGCTGCATTGACTAAAGACATGCTACTCAAGTTTACATGCTGAATCGACTGAATCGACCGAGGACGTACATTCACACAAAAAAATACTTTCATTTGCTTCTAAACCAAGTGTTCTAGCAAACTTGTTCGATAATATAGATGAGCATCTATACCTGATGAGAACAGGAATTTGATTTTCAAAAAACACTTCGAATTATTGACTCAGGCCAGCACAACCTCTGAGGCCAGCGCAACCTCTGTGGAGAAGAGAAGTGTACCTCTGAGGCTTTGCAAATTTTTTTTATTTTTTCATCTTCGCTCTATGCCAAATTCACTATGTTCTTCGCTTGTGACTCAGAAAAGCCCCGATTAACTTTTGAGAACTTTTGAGATAGAGAGAGGGAGGGAGCACACTAGATTTAGAGAGAGAGAGAGAGATAGATAGAATTATCGTCCACGGAGGTCAAATATGACCTATGGGACCGAAAAGCAAAACGTTACATCTCAGTTAAGGACTGAGGGTCCAATGAGAGGTGAACAAAAGGAGAAGATAGGATAAACAGAATCAAAAACCCTAAGGGGGAGAGAGAGAGGGGGAAGACATTTTGGGAGTTCAAAACTCTTGGATAATGGCTTTACCTCCTCGATAGACTGCCCATTTTCCTACTACGCGCGCTTCTTGTACCTTTTGTAGTTCTACCTTCTTGTGTTTGAGTTGGGTGGGTGTGAGGTCTTCTACAAACCAGATATTAGTGTCCTTGAGGAGCCTTGATTGCTCAAGGATTTTGATTCGGTCCGCCTTGGTCTTGAAAGTGAAGATCGCATGGTTGGTGCGTTGCTCATGTGTAAGGAAGGTGATTGTGGTTGGGTCCCACTCTATCATGGGGGTTGTTGCTTGGATGCGAGTAAAGCACTCCTAGAACTTGAGGTCTCCCTCTCTTTTCCAATCACTTGGAAGCCCGCCAATGCGAACAGTGAGGGCGAGTCTCTCTTTCCGTTGTTGTTCGCGTAGCGTGGATGCCACGCAATCCTCAACTTTGTGGAGAATGACTTCCTGTACTTGATTTTTGACCGCCTTTGTGAGGGTGGTTTCTACTTCTTCTTTTGTTTTGTTGAGCTTAGCTTCCATCTGTTCCATTTCTTCCTTCTTGTAGTTCTCCATTGCAGTGAGCTGAGTCTCGATCACTACGAGCCTTTGTTTCAGCTCGTCATTTTCCTTGCGGAGTCTTTCGACTTCATTCTGAAGTCGGATGGTGCTGTCATTTGGGAGGCGTTGCCACAATCCCTGCAAAGGTGGCCTTCCTACGGGATGAAGCTCGGGTAGCCATGATTGTTGTTCTGGGTTGCACTGGTGGAAATGGGGCCAATCGACAAAAGCTTACTGTCGTGGGTGGGCTTTGGCTAGGGGGTAAATGACAAAAAGTGAGCTTCCTGTCGTGGGTGGGCTTCGGCTAGGAGGTAACCGGCAGTGAAACCATGGATGAATGTCGCCACAAACTTTTGCAGTGGTGGGAAAGCACCACTCTCTCTTAGGTTGCAACTTACACTCAAATGGGGCTACTGGAGGAGGAACACCAGGTCGCGGGCGAGGGCGAGAAGTCCGGGTCAAGGCGGTCAAGGCGGAGCTGTGCACAGAAAACTGGGTTGTGCAAGGGCGAGGGTGAGAATTGTGTGGGAGGGGCGAGCAAAGATGCAGCACAAGTAGGTCGCTCATCGGGCTTTTTGTTTGCAGGCGAGCTTGGAGGCTTGACGCCCCTCCACAGGCTGCCCTTGATCCTGGGAGGGACACAAGGTGTGTTGAGCTTAGGGTTTTGTTGAAACTCCTGAGAGAGAGAGAGAGAGAGAGAGAGAGAGAGAGAGAGAGAGAGAGAGAGAGAGAGAGAGAGAGAGAGAGAGAGTCTGTGGTCTTCTTTTGTTAAGCGTTATTTTTATGATGGCATATTTAATGCATTGAATTTTTAAAATTATGTAATATAAAGGTGCATTCATGACGGTTTCACTAGATTTTTGTGCCGAAAAATATATTTGGAAAAAAGGAATTCTTGATTGAGAGAATTCTATGCTTTATTTAGTTGGTTTAACGCACTATCTAACACCCTATTTTTGCAATCATCCCATTTCTACAATCCATATCACCTACGTGTTTCTACAATTAACCATGAGTAGATTCATCACCATCTATGGTCCTTCTCCAAGACAGAAGTTAAGTGTTAATTTTCATAGCAGGTTTGTGGAAATCAAGCTAAATCTTCTTAAGGAGTATTTTGACTTAGAAGGGGTGCCTTTTCCACTTAATACTTTGTCACTCAACCATGAGGAGGTAAAGTTTGAGACTGTTCTACTCTCCATTGGTGAAGAAGGATTTCTTCTTGATGCAAAAGTACATCAATTCTATAAGATTTTTATTGATATTGCTATAAATGAGACTCCTACTTCTATTGAGGTCATTCCTAATGAAACACCAAAAACACACAGTGTCATTGATATGATTAAATAGTTGCCCTTAAATAGTGAGGCGGTCCGGGGCGGGCAACAAGAAGAGCAACCTCTAGACACCCTTCAAGGCTCCCGTGCTGCTCAATGGGGCTGGGGCACAACACAACACAAACCAAAACAACAAACCCACAGCCAAATCCCAACTACACAAGGGGCACCACCTAGTTTAAGAGCGAACTAGGACGCAAAAGAGGAGAATCGTTAGAGCAACCCACAAACAAGCAAGGAATTTACACTAACCCTAACACCAATGGAACACTCTCACACACTAAAACACAAGAGAGAGAGAGAGAGAGAGATGGTGCTCGGGCTGCTTTGAAGTGTATCGTTAATGATCAAGCAAACACAACTATATATGTAAGAAAGAGAGAGAGGGGGGAAGGGGGTGCTTGTTGCACTAATGCCTTCTTACAAATCTGTCATGACAAATCAAAGTGAGAGTAGTATTTGTTCAACATAGCTTGTGTAAATTTCACCACAACACATCACAAGAAAAGCCACCCCAATCACTGTCTTAAGGCCAGGGGAGTCCTCTCCACCCTGTCGCCCTCTTACAGTATGTGGGATTTGTGGCTAGATTGATGACAACACCAGAGACAAGCTATCAAGAACTTAACAAAAAAACACCAAGATACTTACGCATCATTGTTGCCCATTACTTCACGTTGGAAGGGAGACAAGGTATCCGCAAGCTTAGTCCAAATCCACCCTCCTTGATTCAGCAAATGTTGGGCTTACACTAGTAGGAGAAATGATAGATTTCCTACTCTCAATTGGATGATCACTCTCTCTCTTACAATGGCATAGAGTTCCCTTGCTAATCTCCTATTACAACACATGCACATGCATAAGACAATGAGCTTCCACTCAAGAGCTCCTTCTAGAGAGGTTGAGCTTGGCTTCTCAAGCTATAGCATAGTGCTCTTGCTTATGGCTCCCCCTTTTTGTGCTAGCTACACCCTCCTTTTATAGCAATTTTGAAGGCTAGGGTTACTCCTCTAACCATGGTTGGGTTAGATTTTCAGCAATTTATCTAATTTCTTTTGCTTGGAATTATCAAGAAGTTGGTGGGGAAAGAGAGAGGAGAGAAATGGAGGTGATAGGACTTTTCATAGTGGGTTAGTGTTAGTAGAGTTAGTATTAATTTACAAATGGAATTGGATATTTACAATGGGAGTATCCATGTAAGATAAAAATGAGGAGAAAAACTCTTAAGAGGTAAGAAAAGGTGGATTTCTTACAAGGTTGATGCTCCAAGTGTCTTGAGTAGGGCCAATTTTGATGCTTGTTGACGGTCCACTAGCTTTGACGGTACATTTTTTCTCCACTCTTGACCTTCCTTGAGAGATAAGGTAATTGAATCTGAGTAATCAACCACCATGATGCTGTCTTTTAAGAGAAGAGGCTGAATTTTGTGGTTTTTTTTATAGATATGGGTAATTTGGAGGAGGAAAAATGAGACTAGGTGGTCAATTTTGGAATGGAATTGTGTGTGGGAAATATGAGTTCACCATGGTTTCTCTTATTCTTCAAGGTTGAAGAGAAGGTGAGTAGGGTGCAGAGAGGAGTGGTGAGAGAGGTGGGAATGATGAGTGGAGAAGTGTGTGTGAAAGAGGAAAATGATAAAGTGGAAGAGAGAGTGTGGCTGCATAGCATGGTAAAACTGGGATCCACTAATAAAATCATAGCTCACAGCTCATAACTCAAAAAAATATGAAAACATTTGAGGCAAAAGTTCAGCCCATGAGATACAACGTTTGTTTGTATCACCTTTTCAAATTCGGAGAGCAAGTGAACTTTAAAAAGTCAGCAAAACCGACCGTTTTTTTCCACCTCACAAGGTCCTTGTGGGGTCCTTCTTTGGATGATTCTTTTGAATACCTCCAAGAGTGAGCCCTCCATAGTGCATGTATGCATGCCACCTACCCTTGATCTTATTTGGTAGGTCTATAATTGAAGATATTGTTGAGATCATGATATAAGTGAATAGTATAACTAAGAAAATCAAATATTGAGGGGTCTAAAAAATATGTACATGTCAAATATAAATAATATAAGTGGAAAAAATATAAAGGGGTCAAAATAAATCTCTCTTATTATGAGGCTACCATAAAAAGATAAATATTTTTGGTGTTCTAATTTTTTAGAAAAAAAACAAAATAGATGTAGGAAGGGAAAAATCACAATAGTGAAAAAAATAAAACTAGTTTTTTTGGATTTTTGTTGGGGTGGAGTTACACCAAATATAAGAGAAGCTTACATGAAAATATTTCTATATGGAATAAAGAGTATGAAAAATGCTAAGAAAAATTGTGGTAATGGTGAGGCAATGTAGAGAGCATAAATAACACACACCTAAGTAGAAATATTTAAATAAATACCAAAATAATTATGAAAAAATCCTTTTATTTAGGCTCTATATACAATGAAATATTTACACACAAATGGGCCATAATATACTTATAATTTTTATTTTTTTTATTTTTTTGGCTCAACTAGCCCAGTGACTAGCTAGCTGAGGGTTTTAAAGAAAATATGGGGAAAGTTCCCTAACTCACATACGCCTATATATAGTGAAATGGTAGGGATAGCCACAGTGTTTGGGTGATTTTGGTAGGGTGAGGTAGCTTACTATGGCAATTATGGAAAGCCGAAAAACGTCTATCATTAGCCCCCCCCTTAGATAATGGTACATTCATGTACCATTTATCCGATCATACAACATGTAGATTGCTTAACGTCTGTCTTTGTCTGCTCTCATTTTTGAAGAACCTTTGTTGTATGATTAAGAAACCTTGTGTGATATGAAAGGTTCTCCGAGCAAATAGCAGGATGTAATGAAGTGACGGAGTAAACCTCCTCCATCGAGAAAGTTTCCATAAGCACCCCCCAGGATCAAAGATCTTGAAATATTTTTCCCAAAGCGAGATGTATAGTATGGAATCACTTACTTATTTTGATTGAAGAAACTTGTAGATTTTATTGTTGTCCATCATTGCATCTATCACTATGAATGTGATATAAAAGATTGGTTGCTCTTCCTCCTGTGTAAAGTTGATGTATCTGCTATGATCTTCAAGAGCTTGTATGAGCAAATTCCTGAACTGTAGCTCATAAATTTCATTCAACCTGGGTAGGCTCATCAAGTCAAAATTTCTATGATCTTCATGATTTAGGAAAGCTTGATCCATGCTTCCAACTGCTATTGGAAGATATTGCAAATGGTGTACCACATAAGTAGATAATAGACGAAGGTTTCTATTGCTTCCAACACATTGGAAGAGAACAGATTTTGGTACTGATTTATGAAATATCGACATGTAGCAATCAACAAATTTTTCATTTATGATGAAGACCAGAAGCATCACAATGTGCGACCTCCATACACCAAAGAACCAAATGAAGAATATTTGGAAACATCCGTTTATCACCAAGTATTCATGTCCTCTTCCGCTTAAGAAGGTATGGTGTCCCCGATGAAAGGTTTATGTGAAGAGAGGAGAAGTTGAACTTGAAGAGGTGAAACCCAATATGAAGATGATTGGGGCTTCAAAAGCTTGGATTTCCTTGCTAAGAGATTGTCCCATGAATGAAGAGCCACCCACTAAAACACCATTGGAGAGAATGATACCCTTCTGATAGTTTCCTTTTATGATTTTATTTTTTACTACTCTCCCATGTTCTTCATCCCCTTCTAAGCCCCCCCTTTGCCAAGGTTGTAACTCCTCACATTGTACCACCTCAAAGGTTGATGGAGTACTGTTTGATTTTGTGAAACATTTGGCTTCTTGCATGATAGGTTCCTCTATGCTTAACATACATGGGTCATACCAATGCTTTTCAACATCCTCAAACACTTCTTCAAGATTATCCTCACCTAGATTCAACTCACACTCTTCTACTTTTTTTTGGAGTTGGCATTCCATGTACACAATCATCTCTTTATGATCAATGTGGTCTATGATCTCTCCACCTATGATTTCATCTTCTTCTTCACTCTCTTCTTTTAGACAAGATACACTCTCAGAACATTCCATAAGATCAAGGTTACCTTCAAGTTCTTCATTCTCCATAGAGTCATGTTGCACAAAATCTTCGTCTGCTCGGACTAGAAATTGATCCTCCGCCAAAAGGTTGGATGTATCCATTATTGAATCATCAATGCCATTTGAGATATCTTTTGTCGATTTTTGCATGCTTGTGATAAAGGTAGAAGAAAGAGATTCCACATTTGAATCTTGGCCACACACTTTAGCACTTGAATAATCAGTTGGCATGTAAGTAACTTCTTCAACATTTGTCGGAGTAGAAGGAGACAAGTATGGCGAAGGAGATGACTCCTTGATAGAAACACTTTCATGATGGTTGGTTCTTCCAGCATGATGGAAACCATTTTTGATGTAGAAGTACTTGTGAAACTTCCTTCGGGCAATAGTGACCGCTTCTTCAAAGGTAGAGGGTCCACTACAAGTAACCTTAGTCTTTAGGAAAGGAGACAAACCCGAAATAAATTGATCCATTTTTACATAATCTGGAAATGTAGAACTAAATCCACATCCTTCCCATTGACGAGAAAAAATATCCTCATAAGCATAGTAGTCTTCACCATGTTGTTGAAGTCTCCGTAGTGAAGCCCATGCTTTCTCTATTGTTCGAACTTTAGAGAATATGGCCTTCAAAGATTTGGAAATCTGGGTATACCCATCTTCAATCTGAGAAGACATACTCCAAAACCATTGCTCAGCGTTGCCTCTAAGGCATAGCAATAGAAAATCCCCTTTTTCAATGTCATCCCTTTTACCAAGGATACGACAAACCATTCTAAAATCAACAAGAAAATCATCAACATCTTCTTCTAGATTCCCGAAGAAGATTGGGATATCTTCAACGGTATAGTGTGTCATAGTCTCTCAATGCTAGAACCACACAAAGATTAGTTCCAAACAATCATTTTCTCTCATGACATCAACTAACTACACAAAGTTTTGAAAGGTCTTTCAACATGAATTTTAGATTCTTATGCGAAAATGTTTTTTTCCTTTCTTATGTTATGCTAATCCAAACCATATTCTAGATCAATTTTTGTTGCCTTGAAATTAAACTCGATCATACAAGTTTTCATGATTCAAATAATCTACTTCATTATGTTAAAATTCAATCATTCATGCAATACAACAACAATAAGCACAAAGTCACTCCTCCGTGGGGGCACCAATTTGAGGCGGTCGGGGGCGGGCAACAAGAAGAGCAACCTCTAGACACCCTTCAAGGCTCCTGTGCTGCTCAATGGGGGTGGGGCACAACACAACACAAACCAAAACAACAAACCCACAGCCAAATCCCAACTACACAAGGGGCACCACCTAGTTTAAGAGTGAACTAGGACGCAAAAGAGGAGAATCGTTAGAGCAACCCACAAACAAGCAAGGAATTTACACTAACCCTAATACCAATGGAACACTCTCACACACTAAAACACAAGAGAGAGAGAGAGAGAGAGAGAGAGATGGTGCTCGGGCTGCTTTGAAGTGTATCGTTAATGATCAAGCAAACACAACTATATATGTAAGAAAGAGAGAGAGGGGGGAAGGGGGTGCTTGTTGCACTAATGCCTTCTTACAAATCTTTCATGACAAATCAAAGTGAGAGTAGTATTTGTTCAACATAGCTTGCGTAAATTTCACCACAACACATCACAAGAAAAGCCACCCCAATCACTGTCTTAAGGCCAGGGGAGTCCTCTCCACCCTGTCGCCCTCTTACAGTATGTGGGATTTGTGGCTAGATTGATGACAACACCAGAGACAAGCTATCAAGAACTTAACAAAAAAACACCAAGATACTTACGCATCATTGTTGCCCATTACTTCACGTTGGAAGGGAGACAAGGTATCCGCAAGCTTAGTCCAAATCCACCCTCCTTGATTCAGCAAATGTTGGGCTTACACTAGTAGGAGAAATGATAGATTTCCTACTCTCAATTGAATGATCACTCTCTCTCTTACAATGTCATAGAGTTCCCTTGCTAATCTCCTATTACAACACATGCACATGCATAAGACAATGAGATTCCACTCAAGAGCTCCTTCTAGAGAGGTTGAGCTTGGCTTCTCAAGCTATAGCATAGTGCTCTTGCTTATGGCTCCCCCTTTTTGTGCTAGCTACACCCTCCTTTTATAGCAATTTTGAAGGCTAGGGTTACTCCTCTAACCATGGTTGGGTTAGATTTTCAGCAATTTATCTAATTTCTTTTGCTTGGAATTATCAAGAAGTTGGTGGGGAAAGAGAGAGGAGAGAAATGGAGGTGATAGGACTTTTCATAGTGGGTTAGTGTTAGTAGAGTTAGTATTAATTTACAAATGGAATTGGATATTTACAATGGGAGTATCCATGTAGGATACAAATGAGGGGAAAAACTCTTAAAAGGTAAGAAAAGGTGGATTTCTTACAAGGTTGATGCTCCAAGTGTCTTGAGTAGGGCCAATTTTGATGCTTGTTGACGGTCCACTAGCTTTGACGGTACATTTTTTCTCCACTCTTGACCTTCCTTGAGAGATAAGGTAATTGAATCTGAGTAATCAACCACCATGATGCTGTCTTTTAAGAGAAGAGGCTGAATTTTGTGGTTTTTTTGATAGATATGGGTAATTTGGAGGAGGAAAAATGAGACTAGGTGGTCAATTTTGGAATGGAATTGTGTGTGGGAGGTATGAGTTCACCATGGTTTCTCTTATTCTTCAAGGTTGAAGAGAAGGTGAGTAGGGTGCAGAGAGGAGTGGTGAGAGAGGTGGGAATGATGAGTGGAGAAGTGTGTGTGAAAGAGGAAAATGATAAAGTGGAAGAGAGAGTGTGGCTGCATAGCATGGGAAAACTGGGGTCCACTAATAAAATCATAGCTCACAGCTCGTAGCTCAAAAAAATATGAAAACATTTGAGGCAAAAGTTCAGCCCACGAGCTACAACTTTTGTTTGTATCACCTTTTCAAATTCGGAGAGCAAGTGAACTTTAAAAATTCAGCAAAACCGACCGTTTTTTTCCACCTCACAAGGTCCTTGTGGGGTCCTTCTTTGGATGATTCTTTTGAATACCTCCAAGAGTGAGCCCTCCATAGTGCATGTATGCATGCCACCTACCCTTGATCTTATTTGGTAGGTCTATAATTGAAGATATTGTTGAGATCATGATATAAGTGAATAGTACAACTAAGAAAATCAAATATTGAGGGGTCTAAAAAATATGTACATGTCAAATATAAATAATATAAGTGGAAAAAATATAAAGGGGTCAAAAGAAATCTCTCTCATTATGAGGCTACCATAAAAAGATAAATATTTTTGGTGTTCTAATTTTTTAGAAAAAAAACAAAATAGATGTAGGAAGGGAAAAATCACAATAGTGAAAAAAATAAAACTAGTTTTTTTGGATTTTTGTTGGGGTGGAGTTACACCAAATATAAGAGAAGCTTACATGAAAATATTTCTATATGGAATAAAGAGTATGAAAAATGGTAAGAAAAATTGTGGTAATGGTGAGGCAATGTACAGAGCATAAATAACACACACCTAGGTACAAATATTTAAATAAATACCAAAATAATTATGAAAAAATCCTTTTATTTAGGCCCTATATACAATGAAATATTTACACACAAATGGGCCATAATATACTTATAATTTTTATTTTTTTTATTTTTTTGGCTCAACTAGCCCAGTGACTAGCTAGCTGAGGGTTTTAAAGAAAATATGGGGAAAGTTCCCTAACTCACATACGCCTATATATAGTGAAATGGTAGGGATAGCCACATTGTTTTGGTGATTTTGGTAGGGTGAGGTAGCTTACTATGGCAATTATGGAAAGCCGAAAAACGGCTATCAATAGTAGCTTGCATGTTGCTATGCAAAGTGCTACAAAGTTTGTTATAGCTGAAGAACAGCCCAAAGTCTATGATGGGTACATTGCATTTGAGCTCCCTCCTTGCGAAGAGAAGTCGACAATGCATGGCATGGAGTAGAAGTATGATGGTCTGTCTTGGATGGAGTACGTTGGAGAGGGGGAATGGGGGAACACACCTGACACAAACACAAGGGCCTCTCTATAGCTCAAGGTTTCCACATCACCCCTGTCCTCTTGGAAAACACCTTCAAAAAACACACCTTACACTAGCAGACCACTGCCTTCTCAATTTACACCGCTCACACACTCCAAAAATCCACCACACAACGTACACCTGCTGCCACGATCAGTCTCTACCCTTACACACACTCACAGCCACTCAATCTCACTCTCTCACTGTGCACTCCTTGCCGCACGGGCGAAGCAAGGGACTTGCCGATACACCGTGTACGAGCCGCAGACGGCTCCAAGCACACAACTAGTTTAACTAGTAAGCTCAAAGAGGGCAATGGTGTGTCACTCCCCCCTTATGCTCCTGCCGTAGAGGATTCCTCGCCGCGAAGAAGAGGGAGACGCCGCTACGCCGCGCTCAACCGCCTCGCCGCCGTCGTGCCACCGCAACACTCGATCGCACATACACTCTCACACTCTCTCTCTCTCTCACACACACGCACACACACAAGGAGATGGTGAAGGAGAAGGTGGAGATGGAGCAAGAGCAGCTTCTATTGCACAATGAGAGAATGACTCAATTTTAGGTTTAATTGGCTTTTATGTGAGCTCACCCCATTCACACTTGGGCGCCCATGCTTAGCCAACTAACCCTAGCATGTTCGTGTTAGAGTGCGCCTCTCATCGGCGATCACTCTACCTTTCCCTATTGGACCGACAAGCCCGGTGCCTGATGTTGACACCCTTGACTTGGATAATACTCTTAGATAGAGGTGGCTTCCCTAACTGACACCACACCCCATAGGATAGCAGATTATATTTAGCACCCGTGTCCAATAAGGCGTTATATAGCACTTTTCCATAGGCACTATTTAACTCAATAGGGTATTGTAGAGGTGTGTCAGAGTCCAACCCATCCTCTTCGATTTCCACGTGGAATGCATTTGTGACTCCAAGGTTAGCCTCTCGTTTTTGTCTTATACGTTGGTGTCGCTCCTTAGCCTCAGCTTGAGCTTGTATCTTGTTTAACTCGGTTTGTGCTTTGGTGGCCTTCTTTTGATGAATGGCCCGTAGTTCTTCTTGGCTTAAAGGATCATAATATCTTTTGAATTTACTCCCATTGAGGAATCCAATGGTTTCAACTCCATCAAGAGTTTCCACACGAAGGGTACCTTGTGGGGTAATTTCACATACTCTATATGGTCCTTTACCAGCATATTTCAACTTTTTCTTCTCTTTACGTACTCCATACATAAGGACTTTATCACCAACTTTGATGTCCTTGTCCTTCACATGGCGATCAAACCACTTCTTTCTCCTATCCTTTTCCACAAGAGCATTTTGCACAGCCAACTGTCTCTCTTCGTCTAGTTTTTCTAAGATATACAAACGCTCGGTTAAGGGGTTACCAGTCCATCCTTCTTGCGAAGCTACCCTAAGACTAGGAATGACAAACTCCCAAGGCATAACCGCTTCTTGGCCGTATACCATTTTGAATGGCGTACAATTAATAGCCACTTTATAAGCAGTACAATAAGCCCATAGAGCATATGTCAACTTCAAATCCCAATCAGTGCGATGAGCTTCTACCGTCTTGGTTAAAATAGAGATTAGAGTCTTGTTGGTGCTCTCGGCTTGTCCATTAGCTTGCGGGTAATAAGGTGTAGACTTATGGTGGGATATCATAAAGGTCGTGGTAAGCTCTCTTATTACCTCATTTATAAAATGGGTACCATTATCACTAACAATTTCAAAAGGTCAACCAAATCTTGTGATAATGTTCTCAAAAAGAAACTTAGCTATTGTCCTCGCGTCAGCTTTTTGTGAAGCCTTAGCTTCAACCCACTTTGTTACATAGTCCGTAGCAACTAGAATATATCGAGATTGAGTGTTGCGAGCTACGGGACTAATTGGACCTACAAAGTCTAAGCCCCATTTTTCAAATGGTTGGGTTACTTTAATAGGATGTAAGGGCATTCTGTCTTTGCGCTGTGTGGTCTTGTAACGTTGGCACTCATCACACCCTTTTGTAAAAAGTGATGCATCCTTAAATAAAGTTGGCCACCAATAGCCTGATTGCAGCACCTTTCTAGCAGTTAGGTCTCCTGAAAAATGTCCTCCTGCTATGCCCATATGTGCTTCTTGCAAGATATACAAATATTCATCCTCGCGGGCACAACGCCTAAGAATATCATCCTTGCCTAATCTATACAGAGTTCCGGCAATCAAACAATAGGGTTCACATTCTTTTACTAGCCTTCGAGCGATATCCTTACGAAGTTCCTTGGGTGGAAAACCATTAACTAAAAAGTTAACAATGTTCTCACTCCATTCAGGCATAGTCTCAACTATGAATAGGGAAGTATCGGGTAATTCATCATCAACTCCTGTAGGGGCTTCACCATTGGGTATGCGAGACAAATGATCAGCCATGACGTGCCTTTTACCGGGTCTCACTACAATCGTGAAATCAAACTCCAGAAGAATTAACAACCATCGTGTGATTCTTTCTATGGAGCATGGCTTGTTTACCAGATACAACAACACTTGATGGTCCACATAAAATACAAACTTGTTTGCCAGAAGGTAGTAGCAAAATTTCTTTACTGCATAAACCATTGCCAAACCTTCTCGCTCTGTAGTGGTGTAGTTCCTTTCAGCATCGTTCAATTGACGGCTTGCAAAGCTAATGGGATAGTCCAATTTATGTTCTCCTGGTTGAGTGAGAACACACCCAATAGAAAAGTTTGATGCATCAATATGCACATGGAAAATGACTGGTCACACTCTTCAGTCCATTTAAATTCAATGAGAAGCTTGTACAAAGGACGTGCTATCTCAGCGAAAAATAAAATAAACCGTCGATAATAACCCACGTGTCCCATGAACCTTTGAACTCCCTTGTAATTGGTTGGTGGTGGTAACTCTAGAATCACTTTAATTTTGCTCTCATCGGTTGAGATACCATTCTTGGATACTATATGCCCTAAAATAACTCCATGCTTGACCCAAAATTGGCATTTGAACGGGTTCAATGAGATACGATATAACCTACACTTTTCAAACACCTTCCGCAAACATGATAGATGTTCTTTCCAAGAAGAGTAAACACAAAGGTCGTCTAAGAAAGCTTCACAAAACTCTCTCAAATATTCTTTAAAAGCAGTGTTTATTAATCGTTGGAATGTAGCAGGGGCATTTGTTAAGCCAAAAGCCATCACACGAAATGCAAACACGCCAGATTCTGTGATGAAGGCAGTTTTAGCTTGGTCCTCTAGCGCTATCGTGATTTGGTTGTAGCCTGAGTACCCATCTAGAAAGCTATAAGCTTCCTTGCCTGCAACTCTTTCGAGTACATGTTCGGAATATGGTAGGGGGTAATGGTCTCTTCTAGTAGCTGCATTAACTTTTTTGAGGTCCACGCACACCCTGAGTTTCCCATTCTTTTTTGGCACGATGACTATTGGAGACACCCATTCAAAGTGTTCAATAGGATATATGAACCCACATTTGATAAGCTTTTCTAGTTCTTCTTGAATGATCTTTGCATACTTAGGATTCATCGGGTAGGGTCTTTGTTGTACGGGCTTCGCAGTGCTAATCATAGGGATTGTATGTTGGACCACGGAAGGTGGAACACCTTTCATATCATGGTATGTCCAAGCGAATACGTCCCTGAATTCCTTGAGAAGCTCTTTGAGGACCGCCTCTTCAACTTCTGTGAGGTCTTGGGCAATAAAAACAGGTTTTGATTCTTCACCGGGGTCAGCTAATTCTATTTCTTTAACTATTGCTGGACCATCATAGATTCCATTATTCCCATCGATAGGTATTCTTTGGGCTTTTGTGTACACAACCTTTGCTTCCCCTGTGGTGTAAGATTTGAAATGTTCTGGTGTAGGATGCAAGTCTGTGGATTCTGGTTCTGCTTTGGTTTGTGCTTCCATTTCTGCTTTCTTGTGTTGTCGAGCTAACTCTTGGTTTTGACGCCTCCTTGCAGTGCGGCTCAACTTTGGCTTGTCTATGATCTCTAATTGGGCTATGTCATGGGGTCGTGGTCTACACCACATAACATTTTGGAGATATTCACCCCAATTGTCTACCAATTTTCGATGAGCATCACATGCTCCTATATAACTGAGCCATTCTACTGAGGATCTCTTCTTTTTTATCCTAGCATGTACATTGGCTCGATATCGACGCCTCTTAAGGTTTTTCTTTTTCTTATTTGAGACCTGCTTTTGATTTGCATTTAGATCTGGCTCACTAAAGGAGTCCTCGTTGTTGTCCTCTTCACTCTCGGGGGAGCTATCATCGGTTGATGTGCTTGGTCCTTCCGAATGTTTTGACTCTGAACTTGCTCCACTCTTTAATTCATGAGATTCCGAATCCGTTTCACTCTGGAAGTCAGTGTCTGAGTCGTGTTGGTTAAAGTCTTCTATTGAGCTATCGGTGTCACTGTCAGATTGGTCCACAATTGCCTTGCCCTTAGAAGATGCATGTATGGCACTTATCATGTTCAGAGGTGCAATTTGTGGTACCTCTTCCCCCTCTGGTGTGACCCAAGTGGTTCCTCTATTTCCCCAGGTATCTATGGTTGCAGCTAGGTGTACCCAGTCTACGTTGTCTGATTTTGTCATACCCGGTAACACATCCATGTAAGGAGAATCTTGGCCAATGTCTGTATCCTTCTTACAAGTGTAACAATATTGTAGTGGGGCCGAGTGAACTGTGGTGTCAGAGCGATGATCAATAATGGTTTTACTCCCTAAGGGGTGTACCTTACCAGTCACCAAATCCACTCTAAGAACAGAGTCTTGGAATTGCAAATAGACATGGATTTTAGACCAATCATGAACCATTTGTGCTTCCCTCATGAATGGTCATCCTAAAATCATTTCATATGACATAAGGTGTTTAGAGAAATCCATTACAATGAACGTATGTCGTACCTTGTGTCCTAGAACTTTGATCTTAAGATCCTTGAGCATCCCCATAGGTTTGGCTATGGTACCATTTGCCATCTTTACCACAATGTTAGTAACACTGAGGCGGGGTTTTCCCATGGATTCCCAACAATCTTTTGTAACGATGCTAACTCCCGCACCACCATCAAGAATTACCTTTATAGTTAATCCCTTGGTAGTGATGGGTAGGGTCGCATTAGACTCGTCGCCTTCAAACTACTGCCCTAATTCGTGTTAAGTATGGAGCCTGATTTACCCTTGTAATTTTCTGTGGTAAAAGCGCACATTTGTAAGCCCCCCATTATGAGGAGAAGCCATCGTGCGTGAAGGAAAATCACTCACCGGAAACCAAAATTTTCACGGACAAGAATCAGGGGCAACTTCGCCGGAATATTCCTCTTCGTCGGAATATTATGGCCGGACGGCGGCCGGAAAGTGGTCGGAAAACAACCGGTCGGTTGGTCGGTGGCCGGTAGTCAATGGCCGATGGCCGGTGGTCGGAAGTCAATGGCCGATGGCCGGTGGCCGGTGGTCGGTAGTCAATGGCCGATGGCCGGTGGCCGGTGGTCGGAAGTCAATGACCGGTGGCCGGTGGCCGAATTCAAAAGCGGACTTGTCTTCTCAAGGGCGGACACACATGGGCGGATTGGAGGGTCCGATTTGGACTTATTCGCACAAGGGCGGCTACACATGGCTGTCTCTCATAAAAGAGGGCAGCCCTTTTGGCCTATAAAAGGACGCCATTTCTACACACATTTGATAGTGTGTGAAGTTGATGCAACAAGGTGAGTGTGAGGTGGTGAGAGTGAAGCAAGGCGGGAGCTCCATTAAGGGTATAATCCCTTTGTAAACTACTTCTTGTTTTGAAGTACTAAATCCATTCAGTGGCTGCTTTCCCGTGGATGTAGCCCACATTGGGTGAACCACGTATATCGTATGTACTCTCTCTCTCTCTCTCTACTCTATAATCTCGTGTATATAAATCTGTCTCTCTCCATTAAGTAATCTACTCAATTATCTATTTAGCTACGTCTTATTTCCTAACAATTCGTTAATGGGTACCTCGATCACAGACTCGTGTCCATCTAAGTCAAGTGATTGCACATGATTTTCCTCATCAATCATAATCGAGTCAGGCCTATTTGGTTGCGCAAACTGCGGTAATCCCGTTCGTAGCTCTCCGTTAAGGAATGCTCGAAGTGCAAGGAATAACTCAGGATCTCCATACAGCTTTGCTATGATCGTGGTTCGGACCTCAGAAGACATGAAGTCCACTAGTTTGGCAACATTCATTGGCATTTTGCAGGGTGTAGGTCCTTGACTAGGAACTGGTGAGGATGGAATCTCATATTCCTCAATGGGATCAGGTATTCCTTCGTTAAACATCCTTTCCAACAAGAAAGGTGTATGCTCACTTTCTGATGTCCCATCCTCACTCCCTTCTTGGATGATACTAGATATGGCTAACGGTCTATGGTTCATGTGGGGTGGATGAACTTGCGTGGGAAACACTGTGTCATGAATTTTGACATGCATGGGTTCTGGTTCTAGTTTCCTTTGAGTCTCCTCCACTAAACCTCTTAGATGTTTCACCTGCTCAATCTCGTCTACTAGGTTTGGGTACGTCCCAATCTTCTTTTTACGATTCTTCCCTTTTTGCCCCTGCGGTTTATCTTGGGGGTCTTGGATTGGATTTGGAAACACTTGTGGTGTTTTGAGAGGCTCTTTATGGTTTTCTCTTATTCGGTTTTCATTTGGTTCCATGTTACGGTTTTCTTTGTCGGTCTTTCCCTTTGTGGTATTGGTTCTAGTCTCCATTGTCTCGATTGAATCTGAATAATCCTCGAGGTCATTCATATACACGGGGTCATCTCCTGTTCCTATGTTTGTTTTGGAACTTGGCTTTGAATTTCCCGTATTCTGCGACCTCTTCCTTCGTGTCTTCTTTTTCTTTGCTTGGATAACTGATGCGGTATCTCTCTCTTCGAGGATATGGCCTGGCCCTTGAAGCATGGACCGTGTAATCGCATAAGCGGGTGCGACGGGTGGTATTGGCGATGTCACACTAGCAATTTCGACCAAATTTAGGGGTGTGATTTTAGGCGCATTTGGGTTATAGGGGCATTGGGCAATCAAGTGATCTATGCCACAACGATTACATGTGAGTATTGGCATTGCAGAAGTGCTCCCTTGATTCATTTGCATCTGTGCAGCATTCTTTTGCAGCCTAATAGGGCACTCCGCTGCCCGATGTGGTCCACCACACTCGTAGCATTGAAGAGGTGGCCTCCTAGCCTGGGTGTTGATATTTTGACCTCTGGATTCGAGAGCAGCAGCTTGATAAACCGGTTTGACTTGCCCCCAACAATCTTCCATGTAGTATATAGGACACTCTTCCAATGTATCAAGTCCGTAGGCAATACTAGTGTCTATTTCCTCCTCACAGCCATCTGCATAAGCATTTGATGGCTCGCAACCCACTTGGTTCATAGGGGCGACTCTTGGATGCGGGGGCTGCGGTCCTAGCACAGGAGGTGGTAGCGGTGTAGCTTGTACAACATTTTGAGATCTAGGGACCATGTGTTGCGGTAGTTGCTCAACAGGTGGAGCAGGCATCAATACAAGAGCTCGAGGTGCATCCGTCCAGGCTACAGGTGGTCTATTTGCCATCATACGTTTGATCATTAAACAATCCTTAGCTTGGTGACCATACCTACCACATGTGTTGCAAGTTCCATTAAATTTTACTCTAAACGTACGGCACTCACTAGTGCTATGTGGACCTAAGCAAATGGAACACCATTGTTGCTCCCTTCTTGGATACATGTGACTATTTGTAGGGGGTCGATTATCCTTAAGAGACTCTTGGATTGCCTTGGTGAGGTCTGTCAAGAATGTCTCAAATACCTTTGGCTCATTGGCAATGGGCTTTGCAGTCATGGGTTCATACTCAATGGCTTGTGAGCTAGTGGATCTCGTGTCAGTAGACACCCTCATGCCTGCTATCATCAAGTTGTCCTCTAATTGGATTGCATTGGCAGTGACATCTTCCCAGGTTGTGATACCTCTAATCACTAGTCCATTATAGATTCCTTCATTCCTCAACCCTCGAATGAATCGATCAAGCAGTTGGTTATTGTTGAAGCGCTCATTTACAGGGCAGCGAGAGTTTAAGTGCTTTAGACGACTAATGAAGTCCCTTACTTACTCTCCTTCCTTACGTTCGGCATTCTGTAGCTGAGATGCTACACCCCAAAGCACACCTTCTCGTATGTACTCCTTTAGAAACAACCTTCGAAGGGTAGGGTAGATTGTTTTCTCGTCCACCCTTAGGGTTCTATACCAATCTCCAACCTTCCCACTTAATGTCAAGCTTAAGGCATTGCACTTATGTAGTTCGTTGCGTTCCCCTAAGGAATCACATACTTGTTCAAACACTTCAATGTGTTTTCTAGCATCTTCGTCCCCATTGAATTTTTGCGTGAGTTTGGCAATTTGTACTGCCTTACTTCTAGGCTCTCTATCAGATGCATGACGCATATTTTCCGCGATAGATCGACCTATGGTTTGAGTAAACGCTGCCAAGTCACCTATGTGAGGAGGCAGGGCCGGTGGAGCTACTCTTGGAATCATATGTGGGAGAGGGACGGGTACCGGTCTTGGCATATGTGTGGATGATGCAGGATATGGAACATAACCGGGCATAGGTCCACTCGGATAAGGGCTAGGGAGCGGCACTCGAGGAGCATAAACAAGTGGTACAATTGGAGGTGTGGGGGCCATGTGTGCATAAGGGGCTAGAGGCACATACGGTCGAGGCCCCATATTAGGTACTACGACACTAGGTAGTGGCACTACGATAACCGTAGATGTCATCGGTACATTCTCTGTCAGGCTTATCCCTGGAGTGAGCACTGTGTTTTCCTTAATAGAGGGTTGAGCCAAGTTAGGGAAGCTAAAGTTGTCGCTCGGAGGCTCAGATTGCATAGAGACCCCAGGTGAAATGACGTAAGATGGGTCCATGGGGCTCATTAGAGGAGTCTCCATTTGTGATAGAGTAGGCTGTTGAGCCTTGCTCGTATCCAGAAATCTCATGGGGCCAGTTGAGAGTATATTTACCCCTCGATTTTGCCTTTCTGATTGAATAATGCCATGGATAACATTACAGATCATTTTCTGTTGATCTTCGATGCTCGTGGCACTAGAGGTGGATTGTACAATCTCTATCCATCCTACATGGTAGGCGTGGCCAGAGTGTAGATCCGTCAACACCTCAGTGTGGAGGTCGTATGTCCAATGATCATTAATGAACAATCCTTCTAGAGTCGACGTGTTAACGGTTTCTTGTGAGGTAGAAGCAATGTTGCTCCCCGTGGTTTTACTTGTCACCAACGGTACTCTAGATGGAACTTTTGAAGGAGGCAGCTCAACAGGGCCTTCTTGGTAAGAAGTTGGCAGGATATCCACATGGACACTCTTTGGGGGTGTGGGGTCCACGTGCGATGTGAAAGGAGAGTCCACTTCCCCACCCCCTTTGTGTGCTTCATTTGCATCAAGTTTCGAGCGAGTAGCTCTACCTAATGTTTCCATGAAACGGCTAAACATACTAGTACTAGGCTGTGGAGCTTCGGGAGGTGCATGGCCTTCTCTCTTAGTGTTTTGGGTAGGGTATGCTTCCATGATTTCTGAGTCGGAGGAGGAATCACTAGCGGCTATTTTAGGGTCTTGGGTGGTGCTACCTTGTGTCCCCGCTGAGGGTCTAGAGCCGATCGTGGATGGGTAATGGGTGTCCGTATGAACAGAGGCACCCTCAATATGCTCGTGTTCTAGCACCCGCCCAGAGCGTAAGTGCATGTGCTTTTGATACCCTAAGGTGTCAAAAAGTTGCTCTAGGAGGCCTTGTGACTAGTTTTTAGCGTGTTTTTTGTTTGTTTTTTTGCTAGATTTTTTAGAGCGTGTCGTGGAATGGGCCGTGTGATAGCTCGAAACGAGCGTATCGCTAGGAGGGACGCGCTGTGCTTTAAAGCCCACCGTTTGGTTCTATTTTGCTCCAGAAAAGCCCGAAACAGTCTTTTCCTAGCTAGGGAACTAGGCTCCACATAGCAAGTCTAAAGGTGCAAGTGGGAAGAGAAGGGAGGAGAGTGGAGGACTTGTCCCACATGCTCTCATTCCCTCTTGAGGAGGTAGGGTATATATATAAGAGTGAGTCTAGTATATATCATAAGACTGAGGACTGAGGCCTGGGCCTGGGCTTGAGCTTGGGCTTGGGCTTGGGAATGGGCCGTGTGATAGCTCGAAACGAGCGTATCGCTAGGAGGGACGTGCTGTGCTTTAGAGCCCACCGTTTGGTTCTATTTTGCTCTAGAAAAGCCCGAAACAGTCTTTTCCTAGCTGGGGAACTAGGCTCCACATAGCAAGTCTAAAGGTGCAAGTGGGAAGAGAAGGGAGGAGAGTGGAGGACTTGTCCCACATGCTCTCATTCCCTCTTGAGGATGTAGGGTATATATATAAGAGTGAGTCTAGTATATATCATAGGACTGAGGAGTGAGGCCTGGGCTTGGGCTTGGGCTTGGGCTTGGGGAAATGATCCTGATCCCGATCTAACTTTTATACAAACCAACCCGTCCGTTTTTATAACTCACGTTTTTTATTTTCGAAAATCTAACCTCCCCCTCGCTCACGTTAAAATTTTTCAATTTTTTTTTTTTTTTTAAAATTTGTTTTTAATTTTTTTAAATTTTTTTTTTTTAAAAAAAGATATCATTTGGTACGCGTTTTGGTGCACATTGACCTCACCTAACTATTTACTGTCCCACCTACCTACTGACCTGCTAATCAGTGGTTCACCTAATTACTAACCTACTTAATTAACTAATTGTGCGCCTAACTGTGCACAAACCAGAAAACACAGAAAACACAGAAAATACAGAAATTGAAACTTGACAGAACTGTGCAGTGAAAACACAGAAAATGCAAAAAAAAATGCAAGAAATGCTAACTGTGTGACTAATGCTAACTGTGTGCAAACAGAAAAACAAAATTTTGCTAACTGTCTAATTAATACTAAATGTACGCAGCAGAAAAATAGAAAATGCAAACTGTGCGCAGCAGAAAAACAGAATTAACAACTTGCAGAAAAAATACGCCTTCCTCTCCCTCTTCTTTCCTGCTGCAAACCACTCATACAAGAAGCACAAAGTGCCTCTTGGGCTTAGTGCAGGGCTATTCCCCGGCAGCAGTGCCAAAAATGTGCGCTCCTTGCCGCACTGTCGAAGCAAGGGACTTGCCGATACACCGTGTACGAGCCGCAGACGGCTCCAAGCACACAACTAGTTTAACTAGTAAGCTCAAAGAGGGCAATGGTGTGTCACTCACCGCCTTATGCTCCTCCCGTAGAGGATTCCTCGCCGCGAAGAAGAGGGAGACGCCGCTACGCCGCGCTCAACCGCCTCGCCGCCGTCGTGCCACCGCAACGCTCGATCGCACACACACTCTCACACTCTCTCTCTCTCTCTCTCACACACACACACGCACACACACAAGGAGATGGTGAAGGAGAAGGTGGAGATGGAGCAAGAGCAGCTTCTATTGCACAATGAGAGAATGACTCAATTTTAGGTTTAATTGGCTTTTATGTGAGCTCACCCCATTCACACTTGGGCGCCCATGCTTAGCCAACTAACCCTAGCATGTTCGTGTTAGAGTGCGCCTCTCATCGGCGATCACTCTACCTTTCCCTATTGGACCGACAAGCCCGGTGCCTGACTCTACTTAAATAAATAATACGGTTACACTGTCCGTCGTAGGCGATAGGGTGTCCGTGAGCCACGAGGGTTAACACTCACACAAAACACCATCGGTCCGGGGGGGTACACACTTCCACACAATCGGCATCGAGGGGAAACATGAAAGCAGGAGAAAGAGAAGGGGGGAAGGGGAAACAACCGCAATAGGGGGCAATGGTGGCTTGATTGCCCTTCAAAAGGCATGTACACTTGTTTGCACTGCCATCACCATGGACATTTTCAAGAAAAAGTTACAAAGGGGTTAGCTTGTCAGAGAACTCCACTTTGCAGGCTTCAAAAGCCCCTAATTTGACTTATATGTAATCTTTATAGGGGGGGCCTTTAATTTTGGAATTTATATTTTAATTGGTCCATTTGGCATCTTGATTTGGTATCTATGGGAGGGGGGACTGCTTTACTTTTTTTCCTCTGCTCTCTCTTTTTCTCTTTGGGGGGCAATAGCGAGGTCGTTTTTGCCCCTAGGCCTTTTTATTTTTATTTTTTCTCATTATTTTTTCACCCTTTGGAGCTACTTAGCTTTGCACTTCACCTCTTTTTACCCTTTGACCACCCATTGTTGGGTGCATACGTGCCTCCTCTCTCTCTCTTTTCTCTCCTCTCTCCTTCTCTTTGGTCTCGGCCTTTGCTCGGCCTTGCCTTGAAGTGGACCCACCCCTTTGAACTTGGTCCCCATGGAGGCCTCTGGATCTCTCTCCTTCTTCCTCTCTTTTGGCCTCGCTCCATCTTGCTCTTGCCTTGGGTTGCCTTGGAATGATCCTTGCCTTTTCCTTGTACACATGGTGGCCCTTGGGTTCTCTTTCTATGTCTCTTGCACATTGCCGGACCGCTCCTTTGGCACCTAATCTCCCTGCCACCCCGGCCCTCTCTTCACCTCTGCAAGACGCGCCCCTTACCCTACCATTAGCGACATTGCTAATGGGGGGGGGGGGGGGGGTCCTTCTTTCAAAAGACGGGGCGGGGCTGCTGCCCGTGGGAACTCGCCCTTCAATTCGCATCCTACAATGTCAACAACGCCGCTCTCACAGTTGAGCCGCCTTCCATCCGCCACTTGCCGCCAGCACTGGCCAAAATCCGTTGACCGCCGCTTCGTGCGCCATTAAGCCCCACCAACGCAGAGCCATAGTAGCCCTCGCCATTGCCACGGGGTGATGGAGCTCCCCTCTCTCTCCCCCTTTGTATCCTAATGGGGGCTCACAACCCTGCTTATAAATCATGCCCTCTAGAGGCTTTGCTGTGCATATGGGACCATGATGTTCGCCACATGGCAACTGCCGGGGCACCCCCTCTTAGAATGGCCTCCAAGGCCTCAAAAAACCCCCCATTTTAACTTTAAAAAAAACCTTTTTTTTTTGCTTCCTTCTCCCGGTCCCCATATTTTGCTCGATGGTTGGAAGCTTAAGCCGCCAAGCCATGACGAATGTTTTCTATGTCAATCCCGAACCATAAAAATATTGCCACCTTCGGACCCTTTTGAGCTCGCTATCTGATGCTCCAAAAAAGGCACAAAACATTTGTCAATCTCTTCATTAGCACTAGCTCCCAACTTTGTCTTGTTGTATCTTGTTGACCAAGAACTCGACGAGCTGTCGATTTGTGCTAGCTCCACATGATGCATACTATCTTTGGGAAGTTTGGCAAGGCCAAAAAGATGCCAGATGGTGCATTATCCGATGCGGGCTAGTGGGCTCAAACCTAGCCCCCGAAAAATATTCAGCTGATCATAACTTGCTAACCAGAGCTCCAATCCGCAATCCAAGAAGACAAGCATGCTCTGTAACTGGAGATCTACAAATCCATCCACTGACACCTACTTGGGCCACCTGTCCCTAGCTGCCCTATCCGTCGGGGATCTGCTACACACTCTACCTTTAAACTTCAGTATCTTGCACACCGGAGCTCCATTTGATGAGCCGTCTGAACTAGCTTCTAGAGCACACTGAACACTACACTCTAGGACACTGGCTTAGCATTTTGGACACCTTCACTTGCTATCCCAATTAGACCACCCTTTTAGCTCTTTTAGCCTAAAAAACCGCATGGAGCATACAATTTCGCTATCCTTTCACTGCCCAGGATTGGCACCTACCCTAGTCTTCTGCACTGCACTTGCCTGCTGCCTCTGCCTGGCATAGAACATTTCCTATCTTAGACCAACTTTGGCTGCACCATCATTGCCCAGCCCCCTTGTTGAAAATTTATGTTCGACCAAAAGCATATGTACAAAACTTTAAAACTGGCACACTAAAAGGACGATTAAAAGCACTCGCAAAACCATAATTGTATGTACAAAAGCTTCATCTCCTTTCTCTCGTACACCGCATGCTTTAGGTGGGTTGCCCAGCCCCCTCAACCACAATTTGATGCACCTACAACACTAGATCCCTCTCAAAATACAGCTTGAGCTGCACACCATTCACTCTGTTCCTAAGAATCTTGCCATTTGCTCTTACCAGCTGATAGGTCCCATTCGAAAAGGCCTTTTGCACTTTATATGGACCTGTCCACTTCTTCTTGAACTTCTTCTAGAATGTGAAATCCAGGTAGCTTTCATACTTCATGACTAGGTCTCCTTCCTCTATCTTCTTGTCCGGCAGGTTCTGATTGAACTTGGCAACCCGCTTCTCTCTTTGCTTCACATAGTAGTTTCCTGCTGCCTCTCTGTCCATCTGCAAAGCCTCTAAACTGGCTATTCAATCCTGTAGAATCCCTTGTTGAGTGGAATTGACACGCCACATACCCTTTAAAGCACCTAACTGTGCATGCACTGGCAACATAGCCTCGCAATCAACAATGTCTAAACCACGGGTGTGGCTTTTTGAGAACTGATTTTCAAAGGTAAAGAAGAGTAGTAACTAAGTTTTTTGAGGGTACTAAAGCACGATATATATAAGTTTAATTAGCCTGGCTGACAATAACCAAGAGAATAGAATGAACATTGATAACTTTGATTTTTCACATGAAAGTACTAATGATGATGCCCCCATGTTTGTCAATTATCTTGTTACTAGGTTGCAGCAAGCTATGAGCAACCCTGCTTTGCAAGCCAAAGTTACTCAACAACTTTGTGCTTATGGGATTCCCCTTCCTCTCCAAGAGAAGAGAGTGCTTAGGAGGCCTCCTGATGAGACCCCAAAAGAAGACTCTCTCCCATACGAGAGGAGGAATCCAAAGAATGAGAAAGTAATGAATCCCTAAGTTTCGTTGAAGAAGTGTCTCCACGAAGACGACGGTCTAGACAATCACCAACTCCTCCCAAGAGGAAACGGTCAACCCACAGTCCTTCTCCTCGTCACTCCGAAAGGGAAGAGAGAAACAAAGGAAGAAAAGGGTAAGAAAGAGGTCACCCTCTTCTTCACCTTCCTCCTCTTCCGACAAAAGCAATAGCTATTCTCCCAGAGAATACAAGAGGGGAGGATCTCGCAAATCTTACCTTGCATGGAAAAGGTCCCAAAAGCTCAAGAAGTTCAAAGAGGGAGGAAATAGTAGTTCTTTTCTCACCTATGATGCCCGCTAGGATGGCACCTTTGGTGCTACTGACAAAGTATTGGCCTTCATTCAACAATTTGATGCGGCCTTTGTGGAGTCCTCCAAGCTACACCATGTAGCTATGCACTTCCAAAATTCTGCTCATCAATGCTGGGCTAGCCTTCATGGCAATGACGAAGCCCCATAGACATGGAAAACTAAACGAGTTTCCATCATGAAGAAATTCCTTGCAGCAAGCGATGCAAAGGACAAAGTACTTACTGAATGGCACAGTTTGAAGCTTCTCTCCCATGAGTCTATCCACAAATATGTAGACAAGTTTTGGGATTTACATCTCAAGGCTACTATCTTTCAAAAAATAGACTTTGCAAAGAAAAAGAAATAATTTTGTGCGGGATTACCTGAAGAGATGGCTAAGTACGTTAACTCCCAACAGCCTGGTTCTATCACCGAAGTAATCCACTACACTATGGTTGCTTCGTTCATCAATTTCCAACAAGGGGTTAGAAGGAATGTCAATCCCTTGGAAAGCAAAGACAAAAGTGATGCAAAGGGGAAAACCAATGCCCAAAATTCTTCCCAAGGAAATTCCAGCAACAACAACAACAACAATCAGTCCAAAGAGAAGGGATTCTACAAAGGTAAAAATAAACTCTCTCGAAGAGGTTGAAGCTTTTTCCAAGGACCACAAATGTTTTAAGTGTGGGGAGCAAGGAAATGGCTACCGTTCTTGACCCAAGAGAAATGCTCGCAATGAGACTCCTAGAGCTTCCACTATTGAAGCTCCAGAGGAGGCTTATTGCAAAGGATCACCTCTCTCCTATTCTTGGGGAAAGGTAAGGGAGCATAATGCCTTCATTTTGTTTGACCCTGGATCTACTCACAACTTCATATCAATGGAGTTGGCCACTAAGTTGCACATTAAAGATTTCGAGATGGGAGATACTATAACTGCCGATACAGATTTCAAGGGACAACAAACCTCTATTACTCCCTTGATTGGGAATTTGAGGCTTCATGTCCAAAGCTATGTTGACAAAGAAGACTTTTTCATGTCCAAAGCTATGTCGACAAAGAAGACTTTTTCATGTCCAAAGCTATGTCGACAAAGAGGACTTTTCATGTCCAAAGCTATGTCGACAAAGAGGACTTTTTCATCTCTCCTCTCCAGCATGAGGATGCTATTGTAGGGGCATCATGGTTCAACCACATGGCTACCAACATGAAGTTCTCTGAAAGGAGAACCCACCTTATCTATAGAGAAAAGAGCATGTATATAGATGCTAGTGAGTTTGGTTGTACTATACCACTTGTAAATCCTCTTGCTTTTGATAAATTAATGAAGAGATCAGTTTTTGCGTACATGATTTTTGTCAAAGAGTCCCTAAAAGGTCCTAATGTTTTATCAAGTGTAAATGGTAGGAATCAAGAAGATTTAGACTTGTCTAATTTTCTAAAAGGATTCCAAGATGTGTTCATCGATGATATCCCTACGGACTTTCCTCCAAAATGAGGGAATGATGACCATTGAATTGAGCTCCTACCAGGAAGCTCATCGCCTAGCAAGTCTCCATATAGAGTTCCCAAGCTCAATAAGTAGAGATCATGAGGCAAGTACAAGAATTGGTAGACAAAGGGATGGTGAGGCCTAGCTTCTCCCCCTTTTGTTCTCTAGTCCTTTTAGTGCAAAAGAAAGATGGTACATATCGTATGTGTGTGGACTATCGTGCACTAAATTATATCACTATGAAAAAAAAAATTCCCATACCTTGGGTAGAAGATCTTTTTGATCAGTGTCAAGGCTCTAGCTACTTCAATAGGATTGACCTTAAAAGAGGCTACCATCTAATAAGGATAGTGAATGAAGATATCCTAAAAACCGCATTTCATACAATGTTTGGCCTTTATGACTATCTAGTCATGCCTTTTGGCTTGACTAATGCACCAGCCACGTTCAATCATTTAATGGAGAAAATATTTAGACCCCACCGCAAATTCACTGGAGTGTTCTTTGATGATATCATCATCTACTCCAAGTCCTTGGAGGAACACAAGCAACACCAGATGGTTTTGAAGCATTGAGGGAGAACAACCTTTTTATCAATCAAAAGAAAAGTGAAATGACATGCCATATGGGGTGGCCTCGACACCACACATAGCCTGAACATCCCCAAGCATCATCTCAAGGTAGGAGTAATCCTTTAACTAGAGAGGGGGCTCCACCTAGCATAAGTGTGGCTAGGATGTAGACATACATGACCTAGGGTAGCAAAAGTGAGATGCTCACTAGGTAACCAGCATGAAATGGTGATACAACAAACGTCCACATGTAGAAAATTCCTAGTCAATAGTCAGGAGTGTGTACGAGAGAGGTATGTGGCGAGTGCCATATGGTGCATAGAAAAGTTGGAGTTAGAGGGGAAGTTAATTGAGGAAAAACATCAAGATGATGCATCCATCGATGACGTCAATCACCAACATCGAGAGCAGCCCAAGGTAGCATGGTGTCAATGCATTCAATCCTAGCATGCTCATGCTACCTTGCAGGGGAGTTGTGACTGCCTTATGTGCATGGAGTGGTTGTGACTAGTAACTCAACCATGGTGTGGTGGATAATTAGGAAAATGGTGATGTTGCCAATGCTTAAATGCCCAAGCTTGCAACCAAACATGATGCCATGAGCTCTCTAGCTTGGGGGGTGCATTATGTGCTTGATGGTGCTTAAAATGTAGAGTGCATGGAGCTAGTGTGTTCCTCCTGCACTTGTGCCATTTTCTGCTTAGCGGAAACCTCTTTATATAGGCTTGAGAGGTGGTCCTTGAAAATATCCATTGGTCACTGTAGGGAGCCTAGATGCCTCTATGAGTAAGAGAGATAGAGAGGGAGAGAAGGTAGAGATGGAGAGAGAGGAAAGACTGGGATGGGGAGAGTCTTTTACAATTCACTAGCCACTGGCTAGGTTATTAGAGAAGAGTGGAGTTCGGGGCATTTACAAGGTGTTTTGTTGATATTTTGGGTGGTCGGTGTGAGGTTTTGGTTGCCAGAATTAGTATTTGTTGCGTGAAGCCGAGATGCACCTTTCCTTGTTTTGGTGTCAGCGGCACGCGAGTTGGCTGCCTTTGTCGATGGTGTTGATGTCATATTTATTTCGCCTCTTTTTTCCATTGTGGTGCGTATATGCGTGGATGAACTGTGTGTATATAGAAGTGTTTGTATATATATGAGTGTGTTTTATGTGTGTCGATGCTCGTAAGTGTGTATGTGTGTGTGTGCTATGTATTTATATACGTGCATGTAGGCGTGCTCGTGAGTGGGTGTGTGTATGTATATAATTTGGGTGTGGGTGTGTAAGTGTGTGTGTGTGTGTATCAAGAGTGTGTGTGTGTGGGAACAAGGGAGAGAGTGATTATATATATATTTATATATATATATATATATATATTTATTTATTTAAAACTCTTAACCTCGGTTGCCCGCGGCTCGCCATCTGCACAGAACAAGGTAGAGGTGAGTAAGAGAGAGTGTGTGAGTATGTGGAAGAGTGTGTGTGTGTGTGTGTGGTGTGTGTTTTGGTGCAGGTAAACGAGAGAGAGAGAGGGAGAAACCTCAGCTTGTGCTGCTGCGCAAAGAACAAGAGGAAGAAGGTGGTGAGAGTGGAGAGAGCGCGGTGTGGTGTATGCATGAGAGAGAGAGAGAGAGAGAGAGAGAGAGAGAGAGAGAGAGAGAGAAAGAGAGAGCCCCTCTGTATTGTACCTCAGTGCCTGTCGAAAGAGAGAGAGAGAGAGCGAGAGAGAGGGCTTGTGATTGGCGGGCTGCACATGGCCTGACTGACAGAGGGAGAGGGTTGGGTCAACGTGGTGGGGGAGGGTGAGAGAGTAGCAGGGAACGAGAGGGTGTGGGTGTGTGTTGGGTGGGGCCATGAGAGGGAGAATGTTATGAGAGAGAGAGAGAGAACCAATATAATTGCGCACGCATGGGTTGAACGAGGGAGAGGTGAGAGAGTAGCGGCTTGGAGGATGAGGGAAGAGAGAGAGAGAAGGTAAGGGGTAGAGAGAGAGGAAGAAAGAGGGTTGGATGGCGGCCCACCAGAAGGGTATGGATGAGTGAGAGGGGTAAGAGAGAGAGAGAGAGAGTCTTTTCGTGAATAATGGAAGAGAGAGACGGATGTTTTTTTTGTCCAAGCATGGCGGCCCGCCAAAAGAAAACAAATGTAGGCTTGTTTTATCGAGCTAAGTGGTACAGAAACAAGGTAAGAGATAGAGAGATGGTGGTTTTGCGGAGCCAAGTAGGAGAGAGAGCTTGTCTTTGGTGATGATGGAGGAGAGGTAGGGTGTGGTGCCTAAAAGGGGAAAACACGGTGGCCTATTGCATGCACGCGAGCAAGGAAAGGAAGACTGGTGGTGGTAGAAGTAATAAAAAACGTCTTTTTTTTGTTCTTTTTACCTGATGCTCGCAAATGTGGTTTATTCTTGCTGTCTCGGCTTTGAAAGCCGAGAAATTTTAAACTCTTAGGCCAGGCTAGAGGGTGGTGCGGCTAACCCGGTATCATTAGCCCTCCCCCTAAGGTTAGGGGCATTCATTCCTCTAACTCATCTGTTTGATCATTGTCGTCAGAGGTGGAGGTTGATGGTGTATCCTCATCAAGAATGTCGATAGGTGGAGTCTAATTAAATCAAAGAAAATAAGGTTTGATCCGTCAACCATTTACTCTGGTCTTATGAAGCTTGCCATCAGCTTCCATAAGTTGGTAACTCCCATTCACATACTTTTTCCTGATGATGATGAAAGGGCCCTCCCATTGGAGTAGGAGCTTCTTATCTTTGCGTGTGTCGAAGCGATTGTCGTAGCGGAGCACCAAAATTCCTTTCTTTAAATCTTTCCACCAAAGATGCTGGTTGAAATTAAGCTGTTTCTGATCTGTGTCTGCCGCATAATAATTGATTGCTTCTTCTATGTCCAACTGTAGTCTTTCCAATTCGAGGATGTGATCTCTCAAATGCATGTTGGGCCATTGAAGCTGGCTTACCATCACTCTGAGACTTGCTATTTGCACCTCAATAGGCAAGATTGCCTCCTTGCCAAATACCAAATGATATGGGGCGAGCCCCAAAGATGCACAGAATGAGGTTCTATAGGCCCACAAAGCTGGGAGTAGATACTTATCCAATCTCCAAGATGATTGTTAACCTGCTTGGTGAAAATTTTACAAGCCATTCCATTCACTTTCTCAACTAGGCCATTGTTAACCCTCACGGCTCACGGACACCCTATCACCTACGACGGACGTTGTAACCTACGGCGGACGCTGTATTATTTACTTGTAGAGTCAGGTACCGGGCTTGACGGTCCAATAGGAAAAGGGTAAGAGTGATTGCCGATGAGAGGCGCACTCTAACTGGAACATTCAAGGGATTAGTTGGCTAAGCATGGGCGCCCAAGTGTGAATGGGGTGAGCTCATATAAAAGTCAACTAAACCTAAAATTCACTCATTCTCTCATTTGTGCAATAGAAGAGTGCTCTTGCTCCATCTCCATCTCCATTTTCTTCTTCTTCACCTCCTTGTGTGTATGTGTATGTGTGAGAGAGAGAGAGACAGAGAGAGAGACAGAGAGAGAGAGAGAGAGTGGGCGATCGAGCATTACAAAGGCATGACGGCGGTGAAGCGGTTGAGCGCGGCGTAGCGGTGTCTCCTTCTTCTTCGCGGCGAGGAATCCTCCACGAAGCAAGCGTAGAGCGGTGAGTGACACACCATCGCCTTCGTTGAGCTTACTAGTTTAGGATTTTTGTGTGCTTGGAGCCATCCGTGGCTCGCACACGGTGTATCGGCAAGTTCCTTGCATTCACACGTGCGACATACGCGCACATTTTTGGCGCTGTTGCCGGGGAGTGCCATACATGAAGCTCGAGTAGCACTCTGTGCTTCTCCGTGGTGCAATTTCTATTGTAGGAAAGGTAAGGAAGAAGTGTGTGTGTGTGTTGAGAAGAGGGATTTGGTGTTAAAATGTTTGTTTTTTTTTATTAATGGAGTTTTCAAAGGTTCTGTGTTTATTCTCTGTGTATTATGGTAGTTAGTTTTCTTTGTTAATAGAGATTTCAAAGGTTCTGTGTTTATTCTCTGTGTATTAAGGTAGTTAGTTTACTGTGTGTACACAGTAAGTAGGAAGTAGATTAGTGAGAGTTAATAGAGTGTGTTATTGTGTAAGAGTAGGTGTATTAGTTAAAAGTAGGTAGAGAAAGTGTGAGTGTGCTCTCGCGTAGGCCGCGACGGCCTTATCTTAAAAAAAAAAACAAAAAAAAATATTTTTTTTAAAAAAATAAAAATTTTAAAGGTAGGACCGGGATCGGGAATATCTCCCTGATCCAAGCCCAGACCTAAGCCCAAGCTCACGCTCAGGCCTAGACCTCAGTCGCCTTTTAAAAAAATGAATTTTAGCTTCACACGCAGCTAAAAATTGATTTTTGAGGACTAGCGGAACGTCAGATGCCCGAAAATTGTGCTGTAAAGCACACAACGACCCTTTAAGTGATACGCTCGTTTTGAGCTATCACACACTTCAATTAAAAAAAAAATCAAACATTAAAAAAACATCAAAAACAAGAAAAAATCAAGTAGAAAACGGGGTGCGAAACACCCACAAAACAAAGCAAGGAACTTTTAAGGGTACTTGCCGACACTTGTAGGGCACCCAAAGCACATGTATCTACGCTCTGGTCGTGTGCTAGAGTCCGAACAACTAGCTAGTGCTTTGATTTACGGGGGTACTCACTATCCTTCCACGCTAGGGTCTACGCCCTCGGCGGGGACCCAAGGTAGTGTAACCCAAGACCCAAATATAGCGGCTAGCGACTCTTCCTCTGACAACAATATTATGGAAGAGCATCTTACACAAAGCCCTGGGGGAACAAATGAAACCGTACGTAGCTGGGCCCAACAACCTGGAACTAGTTTTTTTAGCTGTTTGATGGAAACTTTTAGTAGAGCTACGCGCTCTGAACCTACGGCTAGTGAAGTAAACGAAGGGGGTGGGGAAGTAGAATCACCATTCACATCTCCTGTAGACCCCACACTCCCTCAGAGTGTCCACGTGGACATTCTACCTACCTCATTTAATGAGGGCCCTACCGAGCTACCACCTTCCAAAGTCGCCTCTAAGGTAGCGGTGACTAAAAGTCAAAACACGAGAAGCAACAATGCATCCACCTCACGACAACCCTCTAGTACACCAAGTTTGGATGAGGTATTTCTCAATGAAAATTGGGAATATGACCTACACACGGAGACTTTGACCGACCTATACATGGGCTACACATACCATGTGGGTTGGTTAGAAGTTGTACAATCCACATCTAGTGCCACTAGTCTAGAGGAACAACAACACATGATCTGCAATGTCATCCATAGGATTATCCAGTCCGAGAGGAAAAATCGAGGAATAAACATACCTTCGACGGGTCCTATGCGATTTTTAGACACGGGCAAAGGGAAACAACCCACTCTATCACAAATGGAGACTCCCCCAGTGAGTCCCATCGATCCCCCATATGTTGTTTCGTCAGGGGTCTCAATGCAATCTGAGCCCACAAGTGATAGCTTTACTTTGCCAAGTCTAGCTCATCTTTCCGTTGATGACACCACGGCTACCATGCCTACCCCAATGATGGGCATGCCAAGAAACACGCCATGGACCTCGTTTGTTAGTAAAGCACCGCCACATGGTAGCTCAATGCTTGCAATAGTACCTACAAGTGCGAACCAATGGTATGCACCTATGGGTCCACGTGCTCATGTAGTCCCTACCCCTCCCATTGTTTCAACTATCTATGCTCCACAACCACAATACACAAGTTCTTATTTCCATGGGACTATACCGGCTAGCATTAGCATGTCACATCCGGCGTCTGCTATGCCTAGGGCCACTCATATAAACTATGGACCACCACATGGCACAACATCGTACCCATCTCCACCACGGGTGAAACCTAGTGGGCTCGAGATGAGTTGTAGCTGAATGGAGTAGAGTTCATGCAGCACGCCGACTATGGTAATTATCTGCAGTTGCTGCTAGCCAAAAGACTGGGAGTAGTTAGACGCATCGCCATCACCCCGTATGTGCTGAGCGACGAAGGAAAGGTAGAGCCCATGAAAGGAGACGACCTCCCATGGATGTGCCGACTCATCAACACCGTCACGATAAGAGTATAAGTAAGTGCTCCACCCTTTGTGCATGATGGAAAACCGGCCAACAGCGTTCCCCTTTAGATTTCTGTAGCATATGCATGTGAATATTTATGTAGATAGGAAGATCTTCTACCAACAGAAGATTGTGTATTTGTTTGGTGTTGTGGTGCTAGGATAAATACTTAGCTCCCTAAACCCTATCATTCTCCCCATATTGGATTACCACCACTCCTTCAATATTTCCATCTTTATCTTGTTTTAATCTATCCACTCAACCTTGTAAAAATCCGCTATGAGCCGCTATTGTCATTAATAAAAATATTTTTTTTTAAAAAAGTTTGTAATTTCCTAAGTTACTACCATGGCAAGTGTTTCTTTCCCCACGTTCAGTGGAAAGAAGGGAGAATATCTCACCACCGACTTTCTGGATGATTTCGGTGGTTTCCAACAAGGATGACTACACCTCAGGGCTTCAAATTTTTCCTCTACTGATGAAAGTAGAGGCCAAGTCTAGCTACCAAAAATGCATGGGATGTGTTACATGATGCCTTTGTGAAAAGGTTTGGTGGAGGCACAACCTCAGATAAGCTATGATAGTTACTGACGAAATTGAAGCAGGGAGGTCTGCTAGAGTATGCCACCTACAAGATCAAGTTTTTGGATTTGTGGGAGAGATGGGCTGCCGCACTGGAGGAAGGTGAAGGAGCGCCTAATTTCCTAAAGAAGGACCGTTTCATTGCTGGCCTATGGGTGTCGCCGCTTAAAGAGAAGATGAAGGGAAGGTTTCCTGCAACATATGAGTTGGCAGTAGAAGTAGCCCAGCCTTAAAGACAAGAAGCTGCACATGCAAGCAAGAGTCAACAAGTCAGAGGAATCAAGCTCAGCCCGACTAACCCTAGTGACTACAATAACCGTTCATAGAGCCCAACCACAAGAGGCATCAGAAGAGCATCAAGACCTACTGAGTCACATCACTACCCAACTCGAGAGTTTATCCGTGCATCTGGTGCAGCAAGGGCATGTACCTGTCAAAACTCTAGAACAAGGAAGAGAACAACGAAGGCAAAACCAAGAGTGCCACTTCTATAAGTACGGGGAAGACAACCATGGTATGTACTACTGTCCACATCCAAGAAGGAAGAATTTCAATAGAGGAGGGAGATAGAATCAGATCTCTCCGCCAAGGGCAAGACCACCACCACCCAGGCAACCAAGGCCGACTCCACCAGTCCAGACTCTTCGACCACCTGTACAACAACAACCACCACCGCAACCTCTTAATCCGTCACTACCCCCACCACCTGCTGTAAACCAAGCGGTGAGTGTTATTAGCTTGGAAGCTAAAGGGAAGACAAAGTAAGAAGAACTAGTTCGAGAGAAGCACAAAGGGAAAGCAAAAGTAGAAGAAGTGGATGCCACACGAAGAAGTCTCTCAAAGAGAAGAGAAAATGAAAGGGAAAGCCAAGTCTAGCAAGCAAGCAGCTAAACCGCGACGGAAGATAGACATCGTGGATTTCTCACTAGGAGAGTATGCTAAACCATACGACTTAGTTGAAGATGTGTTGATGCAGGGCCTGAAGATAACTTGGCCCCAATTCCTCCACCTTGCACCAAGGATGAGGAGACAATGGACGAAGATGGTAAGTACAAGGAAATCAAGACCAAGGATAGCTGGGGCTATCTCTACCAGAGGGATCTCGACGACATCCTACCAACTATGGATGCCTAGATCAAGGGGCAACTAATCTCAATGTCTACATAGATGGTGACACGCAAATATGCGTCATGAGTGAAAAAATGATGCACCATCTAGGTCTAGAGGTGAGTAGGCCGGCACCCTGCCGAGCCAAAATATCAAATAATGTAAGAGTGAAATGTGTAGGCATTGTGAATGCGGTCAAGGTAAAGGCATTCAATACAGAAGTGGAGGTAGATATCTTTGTCATGCTACACAAAGGGGAGGGCTACCCTATCATTCTTGGGAGACCCTGTCTCATGGCTATGGAAGCTAAGCAAGATTGGATCACCGAATGATTCAGATGAAGGACGCTAAAGGGAAGTCCATATTCTACAACATGAGGACTGGTAAGCAACGCAACATGATTTTGGAGGCTTCAAAAGATGAGTCCCGTAGTGACTATTCATCCACCTCAAGAGAAGAGACAACAACAACTGAATAGAGTGACAGTATTGAGGCAAGCTTTTCCATGCATGGGAACCCCCCCATATATCTTTGCCCTTTTACCAAAATATTTCCTATTATATAAGTTACTTTTGATTTTTCTTCCGTTTTTCACAAAAGTTTTAGCCTTTATTAAATAAATAAGACTTATGCTAATCAATCACGATGTAGCATAAATAAGTAAGCTTTCTTTGTTGATATCTCTTTTGACCTTAAATATTAAATATATATATTCTAAATTACATTATATAGTTTAGTATTTTCTAATATATTTTCATGTATATATATTATTCCACTCTACCAAATATTTTATTCACTAGTTTTCATTTTCAAACCTCAACCCCACTTTCAAATTTCAATAATACCTCCATCTAGATGATTCCCAATCTTTTCAAAACTCTAGGTCATGTTTTCATACACATGAAGAAGCTTACACTTGAAGGCAAGAGAGAAGTCCACTCAAAGGGGACCACCAAAAGACCTTTGCAACCACAAATAGTACATTATTTGGCTGAATTTTTTAAGTAGAAAAGAACCCCGAATCTGAAGGAGCGTTCAACATAAAAGATGTAGCTCGTTATCTCAACTTTTAACTAAATTTTTTTTAGAATTTTTGAAGTTACGAACAAGGAGATATGATTTTTGTAGTGGACCCACCAGTTTTCTCGTGTAATGGTGACACAAGCCATCCCCAATTTTCTTCCCTCTAGAATGGCTATGGTTCTACAAGTCTTCAAGCATGATTACAAGAGACAAGGCTCTTTTAATGAGGTCTTGGCAAGTCTAGAGTGATTCTGTCACCATTTTTGGAGGATCCATCCTCATCAACAACTATCCACCTTTGACAATCTCTCTTGTAAATTTCTTACCTCTCTCTTCTCTTCCTAATAAGCTTATGTCTAACCAAAGCTAGACTATTGTAAATATCTCCTATCCTCTACATCCTACCCACATTCTCTCATCTTCTCTCTCTATTGACTCTGGTATTTTAAATAATGAGGAGACAAGATGGGAGCCACAGTCACATGCACCCCATTTTCCTAGTCACCAAAGTGGGACACTCACCTCAAATAGAAATATTGCTAAATCCTCCCCTCCTTCCCTATATAAGGAGGCCATGAGAGATCACTTGAAAAACACACACACACACACACACACACACACCTATCCATACACACTCTTGTGCTACATGCTTGTAGCATGAACCCTAATCACATAATCACAACACCATCATCATCACCATCACCATGCACAAAAGATGAGCACCACACCTCCACACCACTTGTAATTAAGGGTTGAAGGCACAATTGCAAGAAGAAGAAGGGTGGACACACTCATGATATTCCTCGTCATCAACTCCCATCTCTCCATTATGCCTCCTACGATCTTGTCCCCTTCTCATTTTCCTGCCATACGCTACCTATTGTATTCATCTTTTGCAAGCAATCAACACACTCCATCTTGGTGCCATACTTTGTGTCGCGTTGGATACATCTCATTGTGAGTATGGTATATGCTTGTTCCTTGCCTTTTTTTTCTGCTTATGTAAAGGTGTGCGGATTCGCCACCATACACACACACACACTCTCTCTCCCTCTCATATTCCTATCATCTTGCTACTTCCATCTTGAGGTGTGCGGATTCGCCACCTCTTGTATGATAAGTGAGCATACTCGCAAGTTTCCCTTACCTCATTATCTTCCTTACTAACATGCACGAGTAGCAAGCCCATTCTCACTGATTCACCACTCCTCTCACCTTATTCTCCAACCACTCCATTCCACATTTGGGCGTGGATCTTGAAATTTTTTTCCATGGCATGCTTCATTGTGTATATGTATGCGTCCTAGCCGCATATCTTGCTAGGTGGTGCCATTGTATCCCCCATGATGAGGCCATTGTGCATAGTCTTGGTGTAGAGGCCACCGGGTCTATTTTTCACTTTCGCCTCTCATTTGGTGCCCCCACTGAGGAGGGCTCTTGAAACCTTCAGTTCACAAGGCTGACATGTTTACTTCTCTTCATGGATGAGTGGCTTCTTGAATTCTCTATTTGGACCACTGAAGAGAAGGAGCTTCAAGCAGGTTTGACACAAGTCATCAAGACACTCTTGCCAGGGTGTTGTATTGTTAGCATAGAAGAAGTGGTAAGACCCTCTTTCCCTGCTCAGATTGTTTACATTTCTCATCATCCCCGCAAGCGTAAAAGTAAGGCACAAGCTACATCATGCTCACATTGTAGCCAAAAACCGTACCTTCGACATGAGTGCAACCCAAAGTGAAGAAAATGCCATCATTTTCTCCCTCGACATCCGCACAGGCGTTCTCACAACGGTAGGCTTTCATGAAGCATCAGGCTTCTCTACATCTACGTCCCCATCTTTGCCACCTATTCCACCTACATCCACAACAAGCCTTCACAACTTGAAGAAGCTACTACGAACGCGTGGTCCCTCCCTCTCCCTTGCACCAAAAGATTCAAGGGTTTTCCAGCACCGACAATCACCCCGTCTCCAAAACAAAAGGGTAAATCCTCCAAAGTCTTTCTATACCTCACTCTCATCTCATGAGCCAGGAACTAGAAATAGCAGCATGGATTCTACCGAGTGAAGTAGCGGAGCTTGTCATCGACAAGGTCTTTGACACAGGTTTTGCTTGGCGGAAAGACAAGACCCTCCACCTTCAAGGGGTGTTGCTTGTGAATCAAGGCTATGATGACGACTTTACAGCTTGCTATGTATCCATCCAACTTGGATTAATACAAGTGGTAAGACTCACCACCTACCTCATCACACCTGTGTATACACTAGATGACACTCTATCTTGTAGGAAAGTGAAGTTGCTCAAAGAGAGAGAGTTCAAGCTTTTCCAAGAGCTTGCTAGAGGGGCAGTCCTAGAGCTAGAAGATGAAGACAACCTTGTCCTATGGTACTATAAATTTGACCTTGACTACCAAGAGCTCTACACCTCCGACTATAACCTTCCACCACGAAGGAGAGAGCCTTTCCGAATTATCATATGATGAACCCAGCACATCAACCTTTTGCAAGGAACCAAACTTATGCACCACAACGAATTCAATCAATCAAAGTAATCTTGGACCGCAAGATGTTTTATGAGCAGATCATTACAACCATGTTTGGTAGAGAACGACTGCAACTCTTCTCTGCCCTTTATCCTCCCTATGATTAATCATGAAGTGTCTTTTGATGTAGTTATTTTTATCCTTGTATAGTATGTTTTCCTTCCACCGAGCACCCATGTATTGAATCTCTATAAAATAAAAAAATTAAAAAAATCTAAGTCAAGTTAATTTGCTCACTCTCACAATGGCAAGTGTAGCATTTCCAACATTTACTGGTAAGGTGGGTGAGGATGCTGCAGACTTTCTAGACAACTTGGAAATAGCATGTGTCATCTCTGCTAGAGATGATGATGCTTCGCGCTTGCACATCTTCCCACTTCTAATGAAGGTGGAGGCAAGATCATGGTACAATGCCTTGGCACAAGAAACCAAGGAACGATAGGACTTTAAGAGCAGCCTTTGTCAAGCGTTTTGGAGAGGGCACAACATCAGAGAAGCTATGGCAATTGTTGACAGAGTTGAAGCAGGGCAGTATGCTGGAATACGCATCATATGAGTCAAAGTTTGTAGATTTATGGGGGCGATGGGTTGCATTGCTAAGAGAGAACACTTTGATATGATTTCTCACATCCCCATCTCCACTAAATTTTTGTGTGAGCTTGTCTATTTGTACTGCCTTACTTCTAGGCTCTTTATCAGGCGTGTTATGCATATTCTCAGCAATAGATCGACCGATAGCTTGAGCAAATGTTGCCAAGTCACCTAAGTGAGTAGGCACCGTGGGTGAATGTGCTCCAAAAACTACATGTGGAGTAGGTATTGGCATTGGTCTTGGCGCATAGGAAGACCTTGAGATCCAAGTTTGGTACGGTGTTGTGCCATGTGCTGGCCCAAAGTTCATATGTGTGGCCCTAGGCATAGCAGATGTCCGACATGACATGCTAATGCTAGTCGATATGGTCCCATTGAAATAAGAGCTTGGATGTTGTGGTTGTGGAGCATAGGTTGTGGAAACAATGGAGCTACATGGGTATGAGGACCCATAGGTGTATATGATTGGTACACACTTGTAGGTACTGTTGCAGGCATTGAGGTACCATGTAGCAGTGCTTTACTAACAAAAGAGGTCCATGGCGTGTTTCTTGGCATGCCCATCACTAGGGTAGGCATGGTAGCCGTGGTGTCATCAAGGGAAAATTGAGCTAGACTTGGAAAGGTAAAGCTATCACTTGTGGGCTCATATTGCACTGAGACCCCTGGCAAAACAACATATGGAGGATCCATCGGACTTACCAAGGGAGTCTCCATTTGCGATAAGGTTGGTTGTTTAGCCTTCCATGTATCCAAGAATATCATGAGACCCGTTGAAGGCATGTGGATCCCCTTGTTCTGTCTCTCTAGTTCAATAACCCTATGGATGACCTCACAAACTCTTTGTTGTCCAAGAATCTCATGAGACCCGTTTGTGGATTGTAGGACATCTAACCAACCTATGAAGGCCTAACCTCTAGCCATCTAAACCTCACAAACACGATGTTTAGAGTGATGTAGTTTCCAAAAATTGAAAAAAAGCCAAAAACAGGACCCGTTTTTTCACACAGTTTAGGTTCAAAAATGTTGTGCAAGAGTAAGGTTAATGGTGAGATCGATACTCAAAAAAAAATGCTAAGTTTTTTTTAGCTCATAGGGCAACTTTGTGGATATATAGCACCTAGAAATTAATTTTCATACTCTTCAAATAATTCAAGAAAAATGGTCACTTAACAGGACACAAAAGTGTCCAAGGACATAAAAGTGTCATGTTACCATTCTAGTGTTAAAAATAGTCAAAAAACATGCCCTTTTTTTCTCTTTCTACCATTGGGTCCGCATTTGTGAATGCCTCCCCCCTCCTAGCCGGAGTCCTCCCAGACGAATAGGAATCGCCTCGGTGTATGTGCCATGCATGGGTTAAAACTTGTGCTAATGCTTAGCCGTGTAATGTGGCCTTATATGATGCATACTCGATCAATGCATGGAAAAATCAATGCTGTGCAAGAGGAGGGTATAAGCAATATGCTTATTGACATTGGCCGTCGAGGTTTCCTGTTTGTTGTTGATTTGGTCAGCAGGTTTTCTTTGCAAGTAAAAGTTGTAACTCTACCGCTCTTTGTTTGATTGTCTTTCTTGCAAAAGTCGTTTGGTTTTCCGCTATTGTCGATATGGCCGTAGTCGTCTCCTTGGAGAAAATTTTCGTGGAGGAATTGGCCATAGGCTTTGTCTCTTTTGCTTTCCCTTTTGTAGCTTTACTTTGGAGGTTTTTGTAGGTTTATTGCTACTTCCACGGTTGTCATTGTTTTGCTGCTGATTGGCACCCACATAGATTGGTTTGCCGGTTTCATATGTAGTGTGTTTCTACCTTCCCATGGTGCTTGTACTGAAGGGAGTTACTGTTGCTTTGGTTTCGGGATCCAAATGCGAGCCGCATTTAAATTGTACTGAGCATTCTCTTTGGGATCCATATTTGTTTTATTCCCTTGGTTTTTGGTTGAACGGTATGCTTCTTTTGACTCATGATGTCGTGTTGTGGTTTCTTTGTCATGTCATTTCTATCCTTCTGCACCCATACTTGTTTTTCTCGTGTTGCTAACCTTGATCTTTTGATTGCGGTAGATGTTGTTTTATGGTTGGAGTGAACATGGTTGGCAGTTCCCTGTTTGGTCGCCATGGGTATCTTGTTCTTTAGTGACACCCATCCTTTTGGTTCTTTATCCAATGGCTGTGTTGCCGCCATCTCGTTCTTGCGGGGTTGCTGAGCAAAGGCTACAACCTGTTGTTCTTGTGCATGCTGAATTTTGACCGCATCCATATTCCAATCTATCTGTACATTATACTCTTTTTGCCAAGGTTGTCCCAACAACATGGGGTGTTGTGTGCTTTCATCCTCAACCACATAAAACTTGTGTGGGTAAATATATTGATGTACTTGTACATGCAATATAATCCAGCCCAATGAATTTAGCGAATATGATGTACTACTTTCCAACACTTGTGGAGTAGGATGTAGTTGACATGTGGGCTTGAGCTACTTGTATAATCTGTAAGAGATTAGATTTGCTTAAGCTCCAGAATCAAGCAATGCCGTCGATTCAACTTGATTGCTACCCACTTTGACTGCAATTATTGGCTCTACTGTGTCTTCATCAAAAGTCGTTAATCAAATCGCATTTATTCGAAAAGGTGAGCCACACTATTGTTGTTGTCGTGGAAGCCTTCTTTTTGCAATGCGTTCTTTTGCTTCTGCTTGAGCTTCTTCTCGTACCCTCTGTTTCTTCTTCATCCATTGTTTTTCTTGATGGATTTGTTGAAGCATATCTTGTGTTAGTGGTAAATGATATTTCTTTAATCGACACCCACTAATCCAATTTGGCATTTCTTCACCTGCTAATATAACAAGCTTAACAGCTCCACTTTGTGATAGGTCACAAATCACAAAGGGTCCCATTCCTCGCTTTTTAATTTTCTTGGCATGTTGCTTCAAGGTATACTAAACAAGTACATATTCACTTGTTTTGAACTCTTTCGTGCGCACATGCTTGTCAAAAAACTCTGTTTGTCTTCTCTTTTTAGCATAGATCGAAGCTAGAGCTCTCAATTGTAGTTCATCTAGCTTTTCAAGATCATCTATTCTTGAAGAGAGCTCATGCCCTCTCCATTCTAATCGTTTTTCTACTCGTAAAGTTGGAATTAAAAACTCTATGGGTAATATATCATTTAGACCAAACACCATGTTGTACAGTGTCGTTCCTATTGATGTTTTGTAAGCTACCCTATATGCCCATAGTGTTGAGTGTAACTGTTGATCCCATTCTGTCCTTTACTCTAATACAATTTTAGTGAGAACCGTACAGAGTGTTTTATATGTGGCCTCAGTTTGTCCATTTGCCTGTGGATGATATGGAGCAGATTTTCTATGTATGACCATGAATTCCTCTAGCAGATATTCAATGACTTCATTAAGAAAATGTGTTCCTCGATCAATAACAATTTCTATTGGTAATCCATATCGTACAAAGACATTCTCATACAAAAATTGTGCAGTGGTTCGTGCGTCTGCTTTTTGTGTTGCCTTGGCTTCCGCCCATTTTGTGAGATAGTCTGTAGCCACAATGATATATTGGCTATAGGTGCGATATGCAGGGGGGTGAAATAGTCCCCACAAAATTAATACCCCATTTTGCAAATTCCCTGTTGTAACTGGAGCTATGAAACCATGGCGGTGCAGGGAAGGAGATGCAGCAGAAGGCGAAAGAGAGAGAGAGAGAGAGAGAGAGAGAGAGAGAGAGAGAGAGAGAGAGAGAGAGAGAGAGAGATCTCGACAAAAAAAAACGCTAGTCTATTTCTTGATTGACAACCTTACATATAGGACTTTAGGTCATGCAAACTAAAGTGCTTTGCATGCCTTTAGGAGGCATTTCCCACTGACCGGCAAAGGGTTTGAACCCAACAATCCCCCCCTCAAGCTCGAACTGGACAAGAAACTCATGATACCTCGAGTTTTGGTGTACTCGTCAACCGTGAGTTTTAGGCTTTCTCAGAACCAAGGATTTTTGGTTTATCCATAACTTGGTGCTAGATCAGTAACCCCCCCTTGAACAGATAGGTTGTAGGTCAAAAAATTAGCTAACAAAAGTGGAGTTTTTGGTTCACTGCCAAACCTTGGGTTTAAGGTGTACCCAGTAACCTCATGAGAAGCGGACAAAATGGTACTTGAGAACAAAAATGATAAATTGGGAGGTCTTACCACTCATGGGTGGCAATGTCTATAGCCCGTACAATTTATTTTGACTAAACAACATGAAAAGAGTTGATCTAATAAGTTTCCTCATCAACAGAATATATTGGAGATTCAGTGTCTCCCTCAACCACATGAATTTGAGTTTTACCCTTTTGAAAGCACTTATTTGACGGATGATTTGTTTTACCATAGTGAACACAAGTATTCTTCTTGAAACAGTCTTTAGTCTTATGATTGTTGCGCCCACAAATGGCACAAGTTCTGGTTCCATTGAATGGTCGAGATGAAGTTGCTGTAGCAGCACATTTAGTGACTGCATATGCACTGGAAGTATCAGAAGAACTGGTGGGTGACACGGCATTCGAGACTGTATATGCCCTGGGAATAATAGTAGAATTGGTACTAGGTACCCTGCGTTCTTCTTCCTGCAATGAATCGATGATACCATCCAAGGAGGGCAACGGATCTTTCTCTTTTAAAACAGTAACAATCTGATGAAATTTGTCAGTCAAACTTTTTAACAAAATGGCTATGAGATTTTCTTCTGGTACTGAAGCTTCGACATAAACAAGTTGAGTTCTAATACTCTTCATTCTATTAGCTAAAGCTGCAATATTTTCATCTTCACGCATGCGGATGGAATATAATTCCATTTTAAAACTCATTTTTGAATACTTAGCTTTGGCACTGAAAAGCTTCTCTAACTCTATCCAGGCAGCACTTGAAGAATCGACATCGTCCAAATAATGAATAAAATCATCTTCTAAGGAGGTTAGGATAATACCAAAAGCTTGTTCGTCTGTCCTCTATAGCTCAGCAGATAGTGCCCTTGTAACTGCAGCGGATGTGCCGGATTCGTCGGCTGCGAGAGGCTTGACCACGTTCCATAAGTTTTTCCGCATCAAATAGCCTTTAACTTTGATCTGCCAAGTGTGGAAGTCGGATCCATTGAACTTGTCGACTTTTGATGCCATATTCAATATGCAAAGGATAGCTTTATGCTGTGTTGGACAAAAATATTTCAAATCAATCGCCATTATGGTCTTTCCAATTGAGTCCGATGTACCCAAAAGGATTCTTCTAAAAGATCTCGCTTTATATCATTAGTTCGTTGAGCTTCGTTCATAGGCTGCTGTTTCTCTGGAGGTGGTTCAAGATCCCAACAAATTATTATGACCCAATTATAAATTCCATGAAGAGTATGTGTCTTAATTTGATGCAAATGTCTCTTTTCTGAATATGCACAGAAAAAATCTCTCCGGATTTCCACCTGCAATCATAAATTGTGAACAATCGAATGTCGATATCCACTTTCTTTGATCGACATGCTTGACTGCGGGTTGCGAGGTGTGAATGACCACTAGCTTAAGGAGTTTGGACCAAAAAAGAGGATGGACACTTGATTTAAATGTGAAATTCAATAAAAAATACAAAAGCCAAACTCTGTAGCAGCGTGAACGATTCTGCGCCAAGCTTCGTGCATTTATGGCGAGCTATGGAATCCGTTTTGTGGGTAGGAGCAGAGACGAAAAATCCTTATAAGGAAATTGCGCTCTTGATGAGCCCAAAACTAAATAGTTTGATTCAGGTCAAGCTTCGAATTGCCTCCTCTACAAGCGGTTGTACCCGCGCTGTGCTTGTCTAGCGCCGAGGCCCAATAGGCTCTGATACCAGTTGTTGTAACTCGAGCTATGAAACCCTGGCGGTGCAGGGAAGGAGATGCAACAGAAGGCGAGAGAGAGAGAGAGAGAGAGAGAGAGAGAGAGAGAGAGAGAGAGAGAGAGAGAGAGAGAGAGAGAGAGAGAGAGAGAGAGAGAGAGAGATCTCGACAAACAAAAAACGCTACTTTATTTCTTTATTGACAACCTTACATATAGGACTTTAGGTCATGCAAACTAAAGTGCTTTGCATGCCTTTAGGAGACATTTCCCACTGACCGGCAAAGGGCTTGAACCCAACAATCCCCCCCTCAAGCTCGAACTGGACAAGCAACTCATGATACCTCGAGTTCTTGGTGTACTCGTCAACCGTGAGTTTTAGGTTTTCTCAGAACCAAGGATTTTTGGTTTATCCATAACTTGGTGCTAGATCAGTCACCCCCCCTTGAACAGATAGGGTGTAGGTCAAAAAATTAGCTACCAAAAGTGGAGTTTTTGGTTCACTGCCAAACCTTGGGTTTAAGGTGTAGCCAGTAACCTCATGAGAAGCGGACAAAATGGTACTTGAGAACAAAAATGATAAATTGGGAGGTCATACCACTCATGGGTGGTAGTGTCTATAGCCCGTACAATTTATTTTGACTAAACAACATGAAAAGAGTTGATCTAATAAGTTTCCTCATCAATAGAATATATTGGAGATTTAGTGTCTCCCTCAACCACATGAATTTGAGTTTTACCCTTTTGAAAGCACTTATTTGACGGATGATTTGTTTTACCACAGTGAACACAAGTATTCTTCTTGAAACAGTCTTTAGTCTGATGATTGTTGCGCCCACAAATGGCACAAGTTCTGGTTCCATTGAATGGTCGAGATGAAGTTGCTGTAGCAGCACATTTAGTGACTGCATATGCACTGGAAGTATCAGAAGAACTGGTGGGTGACACGGCATTCGAGACTGTATATGCCCTGGGAATAATAGTAGAATTGGTACTAGGTACCCTGCGTTCTTCTTCCTGCAATGAATCGATGATACCATCCAAGGAGGGCAACGGATCTTTCTCTTTTAAAACAGTAACAGTCTGATGAAATTTGTCAGTCAAACTTTTTAACAAAATGGCTATGAGATTTTCTTCTGGTACTGAAGCTTCGACATAAACAAGTTGAGTTCTAATACTCTTCATTCTATTAGCTAAAGCTGCAATATTTTCATCTTCACGCATGCGGATGGAATATAATTCCATTTTAAAACTCATTTTTGAATACTTAGCTTTGGCACTGAAAAGCTTCTCTAACTCTATCCAGGCAGCACTTGAAGAATCGACATCGTCCAAATAATGAATAAAATCATCTTCACAGGAGGTTAGGATAATACCAAAAGCTTGTTCGTCTGTCCTCTATAGCTCAGCAGATAGTGCCCTTGTAACTGCAGCGGATGTGCCGGATTCGTCGGCTGCGAGAGGCTTGACCACGTTCCATAAGTTTTTCCGCATCAGATAGCCTTTAACTTTGATCTGCCAAGTGTGGAAGCCGGATACATTGAACTTGTCGACTTTTGATGCCATATTCAATATGCAAAGGATAGCTTTATGATGTGTTGGACAAAAATATTTCAAATCAATCGCCATTGTGGTCTTTCCAATTGAGTCCAATGTACCCAAAAGGATTCTTCTAAAAGATCTCGCTTTATATCATTAGTTCGTTGAGCTTCGTTCATAGGCTGCTGTTTCTCTGGAGGTGGTTCAAGATCCCAACAAATTATTATGACCCAATTATAAATTCCATGAAGAGCATGTGTCTTAATTTGATGCAAATGTCTGCTTTTTGAATATGCACAGAAAAAATCTCTCCGGATTTCCACCTGCAATCATAAATTGTGAACAATCGAATGTCGATATCCACTTTCTTTGATCGACATGCTTGACTGCGGGTTGCGGGGTGTGAATGACCACTGGCTTAAGGAGTTTGGACCAAAAAAGAGGATGGACACTTGATTTAAATGTGAAATTCAATAAAAAAGACAAAAGCCAAACTCTGTAGCAGCGTGAACGATTCTGCGCCAAGCTTCGTGCATTCATGGCGAGCTGTGGAATCCGTTTTGTGGGTAGGAGCAGAGACGAAAAATCCTTATAAGGAAATTGCGCTCTTGATGAGCCCAAAACTAAATAGTTTGATGCAGGTCAAGCTTCGAATTGCCTCCTCTACAAGCGGTTGTACCCGCGCTGTGCTTGTCTAGCACCGAGGCCCAATAGGCTCTGATACCAGTTGTTGTAACTGGAGCTATGAAGCCATGGCGGTGCAGGGAAGGAGATGCAGCAGAAGGCGAGAGAGAGAGAGAGAGAGAGAGAGAGAGAGAGAGAGAGAGAGAGAGAGAGAGAGAGAGAGAGATCTCGACAGACAAAAAACGATACTCTATTGCTTGATTGACAACCTTATATATAGGACTTTAGGTCATGCAAACTAAAGTGCTTTGCATGCCTTTAGGAGGCATTTCCCACTGACCGGCAAAGGCCTTGAACCCAACATGCCCTTGATCCCATCACTGGCCGTAGTGGCATCTCATCTCTCTTTATCGGCACCTTGGTGCGCTGACATGCAACACAATGCTTTACAAACTCCTCAGCATCCATATGCAATGTAGGCCACCATATTCCTGCGGGTTAAGAAAATTTTGCCGTCTTATCGCCTGAAAAATGGCCTCCACTTATGCCTCCATGTGCGTGTTCTAGAATCAGCAGGTATTCACTTTCACTTGCACAGATTCTAAGTTGATTGTCCTTTCCTCGCTTATAGAGTTGGTTCCCAATTAAATTATAGTCGGAGTCTCCAGCTCTAAAGCCCTTTTTCGTGCTCTTGTTATGTTTTCAGGAAATGTCCTCGTGGTTAAGAAATCAATGATATATTGACTCCATGCAGGTGCAATGTTTACTTGAAACAATGTCGCGTGATCCATTGGTCGTTTGGCACTACATATAGTACAATTGTTAACATAAGCATGTGTGTCAGCATACATAGTTGGCCAATAAACCCCTAACTGTTTCAGTCGTTGGTGTGTTTTCATTGTTGAACAATGAAATGCACAATCCGGGACATGTGCTTCTTCAAGATAACACTCGAACTCCTCAGGATTATACATAATCGTAGAATCTAGTCCGATCCTAGATGATACAGTCGTCCTGCAATTAACTGGAAGTTTTTCGTTTGTCGAATTGTTTTCTATTTGGATTTTTCTTCTTTGTTATCAAACCTACCTCCAAAGGAAAGAATGCTAGCAATTTCCTGAGACCAGTTGGGTATCATTTCAATATTGAAAAGATAAGCATCAGGTATGTCATCATCTACTCCTTCAAGAGCTTCCCCGTTTTGTAGCCTTGAAAGATGATCAGCCCGTAGATGTGTTTTACCCTTTTTGACCACCACTGTGAAATCAAACTCTAGAAATATAATAAACCAGCCTACAATTCTCCCGGTATTGCATGGTTTATTTACCAGATACAAAAGAGCTTGATGATCTGTGAAGAACACAAACTTTTTTGCGAGCAAATAATGCCAAAATTTCTTTACAGCATAAATCATTCCTAACCCCTCTCTTTCAGTGGCTGTGTGGTTCTTTTCTGTATTTTTTGACTGTCGGCTTGCATAACAAACTGGGAAATCCATTGTTTCGTCTCTAGGTTGAGCCAGAATAATCCCGATTGCATATGCAAAAGCATCAATGTGAACATGGAATATCTTTTCCCAATCTGGTGCCTTAAGTACAGGTGGTGATACATGGTTTTCATTAAGCTTTTGGAATGAAGTTTCACATTCCTCAGTCCAGTCGAAACTGACTAACAAACAATACAGAGGTTGTGCGATGACTGCATACCTATATATGAATCTTCGATAATATCCACAGTGTCCCATGAAGGATTGCACTTGTTTCGCGTTAGTAGGCCTGGGTAAGTCCACTATGACTTTGATTTTGTCTAGGTCAGTGGTTATGCTATTTCTTAAGACAATGTGTCCTAAGATGCGGCCTTGCCTAACCATAAAAATGCACTCTTCCGGGTTAAGACAGATTCGATATGTTTTGCACTTCTCAAATACCTTTTGTAAATGGTCAATATGTTCCTCTTGTAGAAGAGAGTGTACACAAATATCATCCATATATATTTATAAGAATATTCTCAGGTATTCTTTGAACGGATGCGTCATTAACCTTTGAAAGGTAGCTGGGGCATTAGTTAAGTTGAAAGGCATAACTCTATACGCATATATTCCCCATTATGTGGCAAACATTGTTTTGTGTTGATCCTCTATTGCAATTGCCAGTTGGTTATACCTTGACCGATCTAGAAAGGAATAGGCCCGTTTCCCAACCACCCTCTGAAGTACATGTTATGTGATCCGCAAGGGATAATTATCCCTTATGGTGGCTGCATTTACCTGTTTGAGGTTCACACACACTCGTAGCTTTCCATTCTTTTTGGAGACAACTACAATGGGTGACACCCAATTTGTATGCTCGATTTTATAGATGAATTCAGCATCCATCAGCTTGTCGATCTCCTCTTTGATTCGTTTAGCAAATGTGTCATTATATGTGTAAGGACATTGTTTGCTAGGTTTGGCATCTGTTTTCAAAGGAATTGTATGTTGGCATATCGATGGATCAACTCCTTTGAGGTATTTGTAGGACCATGCAAACACATCTTTATACTTCTTGAGAAGTTGTGTTAACTGTTCTTCTTCTTCAGGCTCTATATCAGTTGCGATATAGACCGGCTGAGGCTTTTCACCTGGTTCAACGAGGTCTATCCGTTTTTCATTTTCCGGCCCGTCGTAAGGTTCCCGGTATATTGTTTCCGTGACTGGTGGTGTCATTATGATTTTTCTGTCCTGGATGGTGAATTTCCGATAGTGTGATGGTACATTCATGTTTCCTTTTTCTGACTCCTCCTCACCCTCACTTTCTCCCTTAGTAGTCCATACCTCTCGTAAAGACCGTTTTAGTTCTTGGTATTTCTTTTTACGCTCCAATTTGGTCCACTATGGGTCTTTTGTTGTTTCTTGTTTTGATTTTTGAGATTTTTCTAATTTTGTTTCTGTTTTAGCTTTCCGTACTTGTTTTATTTCCTCTTGCATCCGTTCCCATCACACTCTCAAGAATCTTCCTGATATTTGGTCTTTTACACAATCCTCTGCTTTGACCAGCATTAGATAGTGAGTTTTATCTTTTATCATGTGCATCAGGTTCTCTCTCATTTTGTTTTTTGCTCATTTCTTCCTAGAGAGTTCCTGGCGTCTAGGGTGATGATTGGCAAAATCATAAAACTTGATATTTGTTGTTTTCTCCCCACGCTCGCTTGAGCTGTCTGAACACTCGTTATCTGCATCGTTATTTACCTCCAGATGCTCATAGGAGTTATAAAACTCTTCTTGTTCTGGTGGTTCCACAATCTCATCTCCTCCTGTATAAGGCTTACCATGTAATAGGGTAGCACATCATAGCCATTCTTATCGCAAAATTTTGTCGTTGGACTATCTGTAATGGTACAGACATCCAATGTTGCTAGTATGTGTTCCCCATTCCAGAGGTTCCAAGGCATCTTCAGGAAAAAGTTCTAGAATATAATCATTGTCCTCAATAGCTCTTTCTAAGACACATTCCTCTCTTTTTAATCTCCCACAATGTGAAGCTCCACACATCCATAGCTCTTTTTGTTGCCTTAACTATGCTGGGAGTTCGGACCTTGCCAATGTAGCTGAGTCAAACTCTTCCACTGGTGTCTGGTTCACATATTTGTAACTATGGTCTTTCAAGTGTATTTTGCTTATTGTCTCACCATGTTTGAGGTATATGTGGCCGTAACCCCAATCCTCGACCATCTTTAATTGTCTCATGAATGGTCTTCCCAAGATGATCTCATAATTGTTCTTTTTGTCGAAATCGACTATTGCAGATGTATGCTCATACTCGATTCCACACGAGGTGACAATTACTTTTTCTAAGAGTCCTAAAGGCTTCTCCATGAACCCATCTGCCAATTGCAATTTCATTCTGGTAGCTCTCAAAGCCGGTTTTCCTCATTTTTTCCAGATTTCCTTAGTGGCAATAGCGACTCCTGCTCCACTATCTAGAATAGCTTTGGAAACTACTCCTTGGAATTCTACTGGTAGCGTGGTGTTTCCATCTTCTCCCTCACAATATTCTCCAACCTTGTTTAAAGGTACTGGCCTAGTGTTTAGTTGAGGCTTTTCCAATTCTATGATCCCTTCTTGAAGCTTCGAGGTGGGGTCTTTCACTCCAAATTCTTCTAAGCATTTGCCTACGATGGTCCACATGTTTGGTCGTAGCCTTAGGAGTTTGGCTAATGTGATTGTACATGCCACAGGGGTGGACAACAACTCAATCAACCCTTGTGAATCCATCACTCTGTTAGAAGAAAGTCTTTGAGATGGGATGACTCTCACCTCAGACTTGGCTTCATACTCTCCTATGTAAGAGAGTAGAGTTTTTAGCGAGTCTGGTTGGCTGTGCTCCAAACTGATTGATCCCTGGTCTCCCCCTTGCAAATGTATATCAAAGTTCATTTGTGATCTTGCCTCAAATTCTTCAATAGGAGGTAAGATCTTATTTTTCTCTTTTCTCATGCTATTCATGTGGTAACTCACCCTGTTAGCTTCATTGGCATCACGGATTTGCTTCCACAGGTCATCTAGACCGTTACAATCCCTAGCCATTTCTACCAATGTTTTAGGATGGAACCCCTCACCTCTCTCATCTCTTGTATTTGACACTATGATAGTCTCTCTCCTAGACTCAGAGGCAATCGTCAGTCCCTCCTTCGTGTCTACTTGTTTCTCCAAAGTTGGTTTGATAGGGGTTGGAGCTGGTACTTCATGCCAACTTGCAGGTTTATCGAGCGGGTTTTCTATCAAGGATAGCTAGATCCTCTAACCTCTCTAGTCTATCCTTTGTGTGTTTTGACTCCTTGGATAGAGTCGTTTGCTCTCGTTCTCTCATGGCTTTCATACGCGCCTTTCTAGCTTTCCAAGTGCTTCTATGATTCTTCACTTCTGAACTTCGAGCATCGGTTTTTGGCTCTTCATTTATGGGTTTGCTTGTCATTCTTTGAGCTTGGGATCGTGTCAATGCGTGAATAGGTATTATTGTCTCGTTTTCTGACCCTCCACTGGAAGGCACTACTTACAGCATGTTCAAGGTAGTTTTTGTTCCTTTGCTCAGGTTCTTAGGGCAATGTGGAATTAATGAGTAATTCCACACTCGATGCAATTTTGCGGTGACTCTAATGATTTCATCATGAGGACAGTCTCTTAGCCAATGGTGTCCACCACACTTGTAGCATGGTCCCTTAGGTTGTTGAGGTGCTCCTTAAGCTCCTCTTTGTTGGTATGCATGTCTCTATCCTCCCATGACTCCGTTGGCTATGAGCAACAATGTTCGTTCATCCAAGCTATATCTTCCTTCTCTTGTTGCCTGTGCAGTTGTTGGTGGTCCTGCACTTCCTATCATGCTCCATGGTTCTGGCGTTGGGGGTTCTTCCAGTGGATAATAGACAGGATTTGCAACATATCCATTGGGATCTTCATAATATTCATGCATAGTCACCAAATCCTTCTCTTATCGTTCGGTTACTATTGGTGTGTATCTAATGCCAACTGATCGTAATCCCAGTAGGGGTGGTTGCTACCCCAACACTGGTTGTGGTCTTTCTACACCTACAGGTCTTGGTAGGTTGCCTGCTTGATACCGAGGCATTGGTGGAAGTTGAGGAGATGCTACCTGAGCCTGGGGAGCGTAAGGTCATTCTTTCACATACCCTTTGCTATAATAACATTCCTCCGTCCCATGGTTTGTCCATTTTTGCCCAATAGCACACCACTTGGGCTGTTTAGCCTGAGGTTTCGCGTACAGGTTAATCTGTTTAGCACTTCCTCTACAAGCTTCTCCTGGCCTACAGCTACTTCTCCTTTCCGTGCCATCTTAGCGGACTTGCTTCCACTTTGTTGTGAGGATGAATCGTCGTCAAGATCCTTGAATTCGCCCTCCTTGTAGACCACACAATTGTCTACAAGGTAAAGAGCCTCCTTAGTTAACTCGTTGAACATCGTGCTCCTCTTATTATGTAAGTCCTTTTGGAGATCTGCATTCCTTAGTCCTTGGATAAATATAAGCATAAGTCTGGACTGAGTTGGTAGTTCTTCCACAGGGCAGAACTTAACATATCTTTTTAATTGTAGGGCTACCTTTCGCACAGACTCCCCTTCTTTCTGTTTGAATTTATAGATTTGTGAGACTGTATTATGATCTATCCCCCTTTGTGAGAATTCCTCAATAAATTCGTCAAACACCTCCTCCATAGACTCAAAGTCTTTACGCTCCACAGAGTCAAACTAAGTAGCAACATCCTCCTCTAGGGTTAGTCCAAACCCTGCAAATTGGGTAGGGAAGTCTAACACCTTTTCAACTCTAATTACATGCACAAAGTCTGCTACATGATCTCTAGGATCTCTATTTTCCGTGCATTTCTTGTATACCCATTTTTGCACTTGAGAAGGTCTAAATCTACGATGGTCTACAAATTTCATCATTGGATCTCCTCGTCCCAATCTATATACCTCGTCTGGCCTTCCGTAGTGGGCCGGTTCCTCTCCCAGTGGTGCTCCTAAGCCGTAATTTCTGACGGTTCTTGCAAGAGATGGTTCATCTCTTCAAACTCGTTCTATGGGTGGTTTTTCAGGCTCTTTTGACCCTTGAGTTTTTGGATTATTCTCTCCTTGATACCGTGAATAGAGTGGTGGTTCTTGTAAATCCCTTAGCCCTCATGCAGCTGGATAACCATCTCGGTTTAGGTCCTATTCTAATGTTGCACTATGTCAAAGCCATGCCTGCAATGATGGCTGAGTTCATAATTGGTTTTGGTAGTTGAACGTCTGTTGTTGGGTAGAATGTGAGGTCGCTTCATACTCTTCTGAAAAAGGGTTTGTTGATTTGCAGGGGTGTAGGTGGCCCTTGGCATTTCTTCAGGGGCATATGTTGATGTTTCTGGAACTGTTGCCTTTTCTACCTCCTCTAGGAGAATACGTTTGTATTCTCATCCGTACCTATCAACAAAAACAATATCCTTCCCCATAGAAATTTTATAAGAGAATAAGTAAAGAACCTTGTCTTTGCTTAATTCGTTTGGGTAGGGTTCTTTGCATCCGAAGTAAGAGACTATTCCCTCTCTCTCATGCTTGTAAATCCCCACATTCTCATTATGAGTGGAGACCATGGTTGTTTTGTTATCATACATAAAAAGCGCTCCAGGTCGATCAAAGTTTGGAGGCGGTTCTTGAGTTTCTGAAACCATTTTTCCTTTTGCCACGTTATCTCCATATCTATTGTAATCCTCAAGGTTACTAATTATCAGATAGTGGTTCCCCTTTTCGTCTCGGAATCTATCTCCATCATCATAGACTCAAATTATTTCTAGTCTCTGAGTCTTTCTTCAATACAAATACACTTGCGTCCTCGATAGTCAGAATAAACTAGGGCTCCCCTCTAAGAAGATTATAGTGAACTTGGAATCGTTCAAAAGATTTAGCGAGGTGCTTCCCCCTGGCATTGGTCCTTCATAGGAGAAACCTCCTGGCTGTTGACTACCCATCATGAAGAAGGACTTGTCGGATAAAGTGTCACTATCACTACCCTCCTCAATAGTCGGTGCTAGTGGATCTAGCCTTGCCTGAGTTACACTCTCCTCGGTGGACACTAATCTACCCTGATCACATGCCACCTTTTGGTCTCTAAAAATCTGTCTTCTTGATCTTAAATTCATCAAACTTAGCAATGCAACTTAACACAAATCCAACCACTCACCTAGTAAAGGATCAGCTTCCGCACAACTTCTTACTTTGCCGTTGAATACACCTATACACAAGCGTTTAATTTCGGCAATCGAATCAAAGCTTTTAACCGCTAGAGGTGGTCTTAGTAATGATTGATATAATTGTACGGTTAACCTCAATCACCACTGTATTTTATACACTTCTGATGTTCTTGATTAGGTCTGCTAATCTGGAAGTATACTTCCCTCGGATGTTGGTCAATGTACGGAGAAAGTCTTAATTCCGTCTTTGCTCCGTCAAAAGGTCAACAAGGTCCAAATTCACTTGTGAAAGAATTTCTGGAACTCTTAAGTCAAGTGGAACATCACTGTATGTCCTCAGTCAGTTTTTCACTTCCAATAGACATCCTACGCTGATAGACCGCTTTTGGCGTGTACAAAGTAGCGTTTATATGCATGGTCATATGTACAAAAATATGTAAATAAATGAATTTGGGAGCTTTGAAAAGTGGTTTCAAGTTCAAAAAAATGTGCAACGTGTGCACATAGTAAATATGCGTACTTGCGTGTCGGCAGTCAAGCATACGTACATGCCTGGATAGGGTATCGGGGCCTTGGATATGGTTCTAGGTGTTTTCTTTTTTGGATCTAGATAATGTGTTTGAGCTTTCTAGAATTTAAATAATGCAAGTGACAAGTGTAGGTACTCTCATCCCGCTCGAGAAGTTTGGCACATGCGGTAACTGTCTATTTGCGGCGCCTGATTTACGGTGATACGTGCATCGCCCTAGAAGTGGTCAAAAAATAATGTGGGGATTTTAAAATGTGCTTTGGGTATCGAGGATCAAGCGTGAAAATTTTTGTGAGTTTTGGAGTCCGTTTGGGGTTTTTCCTGCGAAAAATAACCGCCAGGGGTCAAAATAGGCCAAAACTGGGCCAAAAAAGGTCAAAAAATGGTAAAAAAAGGTGTGAAATGGATTCAAATTGCCACATCACTCACGGTGCCCTGATGGTCCAGGATGAGGGAAGAATTTGGTTGAGGAATATCAACACTTTCACCCGTCTGTGTGTGGGAGGAAGCAGGCTTCCTTCAGGTGGTCTATTGCAGTCCCATTCTTTCTTGTCCTGTTTTCAAGTGTAGGGAGGAGTGAATGAGAGATTTCTCTCTTAAATTTTGCACTTGGGAGAGTATATGGAAGTTCTGAGGTTTCCATGGATGTGTGTGTGCAAGGAATTGAGGGAAGAAGGTGGGGCTTTTTGCAAGACTATGTGACCCTGTATCGGTGCCATTAGGGTTGGCGCTACTCCAAAGATTCCAACAGAGTGGAGTTTGGTCAATCTTTTGCAATGGTTTGAGAGTGGCCTTTTGTGGCTGGATTTTTTGTTTTTTGATGGTTTTTCTTGTATATTTTGGTCACCATCAAGCAGGATTTCAAGTGTTGATCACCTCGACTCACCTTGTAGTGTCTGCGGGCAGGCAAGGGCTTGTAGGTCGAGGCGTTTGGAGTTTGAATTGAGCTTGTGGGTAGAGTTTTTAGGGAGCTTTTGAGTGGTAGTGAGTGAGGTGAGGAATTCAAGTAACTTCCTTGTGTTGTGTTGAGTTGTATGGGTGTGTGAGTGTGCGCACGACATCTTTTGCTTCATCATCCTTTGGCGATCCCGCTGGGGAGCGGAAATTTGCCGGTTTTGCACCCAGGATGTGAATCGGTTTTGCTGTGAAGTTCGAGCTTCATTGAAGAAAAGTGGTGGTTTAGTTGAGGTGCAAGACTTCAAATTTTGTGGAATTACTCACTCAAGGGAGAAGCAACTTCAAAGGGATGGCGTATAGTTGGCCAGTGTTTACAGGGAAGGAGGATGTGAAGGACTGGATTGCGGACTTCGAATGGCATACACTTGGCATGCACATTGTGAATGATGATACAAAGCTTCATGTATTTCCTCTTGCGCTCAAAGGAGAAGCTCTCGAGTGGTTTGAAGGTTTAGAGGAAGACAAAAAGCAAACATGGGAGCAGGTGAAGCTAGCAATTTTTGATAGGTTTGGGAAGAAACTAACTGCAATAGAAGCGACGAAAAAATTGAGAGGTTTGCAGCAAGATGTTCATGCTAACTTTAAAGAGTTTTTGAAACACTTCAAAGGGCTTTGGGTTCAATTAGAGATGGCATCCCAAGTACCTCCAGGGGATTTCTTTAAAGTGCGTCAGTTTATGGATTGTCTCCATCCAAGTGTAAGGGGGAAGTTCAATCAAGATGAGCCTGCTACATTTCAAAGAGATGTGGAAATTGCCGAGGCCAAGATCAAGAAGATCAAGAGAAGGTGGGAGCAAGGCATGACACACGCTGAGCTAGTTGTGGTGCAACCAATGGTCCCTGTGACAACGGATGATAGAGTGGAGCGAGTGGTTCAAGGTGCAGATCCTATTACGGCCCGGGTTCTACATGATCTTGCTAGTCAGTTGCAAGAATTAAGAATTAACATAATGAATAGAAACCAAAGAGAAGAGCGGCCAGCTGGGAGAGGTAGGGGATGAAGGCTACAAGGAAGATTCTACAATTGTGATGAAGAGGGTCACTACGCCCCTGATTGTCCTGAACCACCAAGAGAGAGAGGAGGGATATACCCCCTATATGGACATGGTCGAGGAAGAATAGAAGAAAATCATCAAGAACGGGCACTAGAAGCACCACCGCTACAACAACAACCGCAAACGTTGCATGCAAATGGAGAAGGTAGGGCTATCAACATCATTACCCTTCAGCATCAAGATGTGGATGTTTTGGCCAATAAGAGAGCTAGGCATGATAGGGAGAAAGAGACAGAAGAAGAGAGGGAAACTAGAGCAAGGAAAGGAAAGGCTAAGGTAGAAGACAAACCAGAAAGTAGTAAGAGGCGGCGAAGAAGGAAAATTGTCCCAAAGGACTACCTCCTTGGCCAAGGTGTTGAAGACTATGATATTGTCGACAACATATGAAATCAAAAGGCAAATATATCTTTTGGTTAATTGGTGGCTTTGAACGCTAAATTGAGGAGGCAGTGGACCAAGTGTGTGAGTACACAGCTTCCTTCCAAGAAGGAAAAGCATCAAAGCATGGTGTCATCTTTGAGGGTTGTTCACCTAGTGGATATGGTGCCAATAGTTGAAGCTATGATGGGAAAGAAGACGGAAGTGCAAGCATATGTGGATGGTGGTGCCCAGGTGTGTGTCATGACTGAGGCTATCATGAAAGAAGCAGGTGTCAAGATGTGAGTGAATGCTTCGATTCGTATGAGCATGGCCAACCACAAAAAGGCAAGGTGTCTTGGAATAGCTGAAGATGTGAAGATAAATGTCTTGGGGATTGAGTGCTTGGTTGATTGCTACGTGATGCAAGCAGGTGAGAATGCGTATCCAATCATTTTAGGGAGGCCATGGCTTATAACCCTTGGTGCTAAGCAGGATTGGGGCATGGGCTTAATCACCATCCCCGACAAAGAGAAAGGAGGGACCATTGTCTACAACATGAAGACACATGAGAGACGTACACAGACCCTAGTGGAGATGCAAGATACGGATTCGACGGAAACCACATCATCTGATAGTGATGCTTCGTCTACATCATCAGAAGAAAGTGTAGAGGAAGGGTTGATGCAATTATGTCCTAATCTTTTTGGGATAAGTGTTGAAAAGGAAGCATCGATGCATGATGTGTAGGTCAAGGAGGAGAAGGATAGTCCAAAAGCAATTGTAGAGCCTGCCAAAGTGAATGTAAGGAGCATGCTACGAGAGGACTTGAGAGAAAAAGAAAAAAAGGAGTATGAAGACATGTTTATAGAGTTTCCAAAGATATTCGCCAGTGAATATACAGACTTGCAAGGAGCTAAAGGAGTCGAGCATAGAACCAATCTAAAAGAAGGTGCCAAGCCAAAGGCTCAAAAGCTTAGGAGATTGGGGGTCATTCATGAGAAGGCTCTTCATGAAGAGGTGACGAAGCTTTTGGAAGCAGATTTCATCTTTCGAGTGGAGGAGTCCGAATGGGTCTCTCCAGTTGTTATTGTGCCCAAGAAGAACGGAAGATTTAGGATATGTGTTGATTTCAAACCTTTGAATGCTGCCACAAAAAGGAATCATTATCCACTACCCTTTTTAGATGAAATCCTCAATCAGGTTGCAGGTCATGAACGTTACTCAATCATGGATGGATTTTCTGGCTACTTTCAGATCTTGATAGCGATTGAAGATCGATTAAAGACGACCTTCATTACTCCTTGGGGTTGTTTTGCCTACAAAAGAATGCCTTTTGGGCCGGTTAATGCATATGCTACCTTCCAAGGATGGATGAATAGAGTGTTTGGTCCCTACTTGGGTAAGTTCATTCGTGTTTTCATAGATGACATTGGGTGTTATAGCTCAAGGGTCACACATTTGGAGAAGCTGAAGTTGAGTTTTGAAAGGCTTCAACAAGAGGGTGGGCAACTCAACCCAAAGAAGTGTAAGTTTTCTCATGCCAGAGTCCATTTGCTAGGACATGTGGTTTCCCAAAATGGAATAGAAGCTGACCCCGAGAAAGTTAAGGCCTTATTTCTTATGGATCCGCCTAACAACACAAAGGATTTGGCATCATTTGTGCATAAGCTCAGGTACTTGTCACGTTTTTTCTGGATGCTATGTCAGTATGTGTATCCTCTCCAGAAATTGAGTCAAAGATTTCAAGGGTTTGAATGGAATGAAGACATGCAACAGGCTTTTGATGGCATCAAGGAGGTATTGTGTGCTTTACCAACAGTGAGTCCTCCCGACTTGCAGTCGATTTTCTATGTATCTATTAGTGTGGGGTCAGTTTGGGTCTGTTCTCTTACAAAAGCAAGGAAGGAACTTCAAGCCAGTTTATTTTGAGAGCAAGATGAAGAATGTAAGCGAGTTCTCCTACACGAAAATGGAACAGTGGGTATTCGCCTTGGTTCTTGCTTGTCGAAGGTTTAAAACCTATCTGTTGCCCCAAAAGTTCTATGTGCTCACCACATCGAATCTTTTGACGCATGTAGTACAACATTTGAAGCCTAGCAAGCGCATCTTAAAGTGGACTTTGGAGCTTCAAGAGTATGAGTTTGAGTTTAAAGTGGATCATTTTGTTAAAGTGCACTTGGCAGACATAATCGTACATAAGGGGGGCGAGCTTCCATCTTACCCAAGGGTTGACAAGGATGATCATGAAGAGGAAGTAGATATTACAGATGCGTATACAATGATGTTTGATGGTGCATACAGGAAATTTCTTCAAAAGGCAAGTGGTGGGGTAGTCATTAAGAACGCAAAAGGCGATGTAATCTTTTCTAGAGCGTACAATCTTGATGAATCTGAAAGTAACAATGAGGCCGAGTACCTCACGCTTTTCCTTGGGTTGAAGCAGTGTGTTGAGTTTGGACTGAAGAGGGTCATTGCAAAAGGGGATGCATTGCTAGTCATGAATCAGTTGCTTGGTTTGTGGAATGTTAAGAAAGACAATTTGAAGAAGTGGTTCTATGGCATCAGGAAGCTTTTGCATGAGTTTGAGAAGATACGGTTTAAGCATGTTCCTTGTGAGCAGAATAAAGAAGCTGATGAGTTGGCTAGGGACAAGTTGGATGCCTTGGTAGCTCCTTTAAAGGTCAAGGAAGCCTTGTATGCAAGAAGGGAATAATTGCAAGATGTAGAAGTATTTCTTGGTGAAGGGCAATGTCCAGAGGGCATGTCAAAGGTTCGGCGTAAGAGAATAGTTGCAAAAGCAAGAAACTACACATTGGTAGGTGAGGATCTCATGCTTTATGGCAAGGATAGCATTTTGAGAAAAGTGCCGTACAAAGAAGAGATAGGATTGATTTTGGAGCACTGCCATGAAGAAACAGGCCATCAAGGCAAGGATCAGGTTGTCTTTCGTTTTTTAAGAGCAGGTTACTGTTGGCCCTCTATGATGAGAGATGCTTATTTTTGGTGCAAGTCATGCCATGAATGCCAAGTGTTTACAAATCGGAAGCTTTTGGCTAAGCCTTAGAAAGCTATAATGTCTTTTGATGCATTTGCAAAATGGGGAGTAGATGCTGTAGTTCCAATGCCAAGGACCAACAATGGTAAAAGGTATATCCTTGTGGCTGTGGACTATTTGACAAAATGGGTGGAGGCAAGAGCAGTAAAATATGTAACAGCAGGAAGAGTGAACTCTTTTTTATATGAACAAGTGTGTTGCAGGTTTGGAGCTCCTATGGTTATTATTTATGATCGTGGACTAGGATTTAGGGGAAAACTTGTTGCTGCTCTCATGGAGAAATTGAAAATTCAGCATAGGCATTCTTCTCCTTACTACCCACAATGCAATGGCTTGGTTGAGAACTGCAATGGTCAAATTGTGAAGATGCTATCAAAGTATGCTAGAGAGCATCCTAAAGAGTGGGACTTGGACTTGGAAAAGTGTTTGTGGGCTTACAGAACTGCGTATAGAGTGTCAACACAGTTTACACCATATGAGCTTGTTTATGGAAAAGAAGCTCTTGTGACCATACAAGTGCAGTTGGATGCCTTGAATTTGTTGTGCAGAATGCAAGGTGAGCATAGTGACAAGCTGCAAGAAAGAATTCTTTCTCTAGAGTTGTTGCGAATGAATAGAGAGAAATCCAGTGATTATTATCTTCAACAAGCAGAGACAAGGATGGAGAAAATGAAAAAGAGGCTGCCAGAGAAAGAAATCAAAGAGGGAGATCTGGTGATGAAGTATGATTCTCTCTTGGATTTTACTTTTCAAAAGAAGTTGAGGGACAAATGGTTGGGTCCATATAGAGTGAAACATGTATTTCCTAATGGCACGTATGAGTTGGAAAAATTATCTGGTGAACGTTTGCGCTACAGAATAAATGGGTATTGATTGAAGAAATATTTTGCAAGGGATGTGGTTCCACATGCAAATAGTCTCTTGGTTGAGCATAAATGCTATACCTAGAGGGTGGGCAATGATGATAGACCACTTTTGGCATGTACAAAGTAGCGTTTATATGCATGGTCATATGTACAAAAAGATGTAAATACATGCATTTGGGAGCTTTGAAAAGTGGTTTCAAGTTCAAAAAAAGGTGCAATGTGTGCACATTGTAAATATGCGTGCTTGCGTGTCGGCAGTCGAGCATACGTACATGCCTGGATAGGGTATCGAGGCATTGGATATGGTTCTAGATGGTTTTTTTTTGGCTCTAGATAATGTGTTTGAGCTTTCTAGAATGTAAATAATTCAAGTGACAAGTGTAGGTACTCTCATCCGCTCGAGAAGTTTGGTACATGCGGTAACTGTCTATTTGCGGCGCCTGATTTGCGGTGATACGTGCATCGCCCTAGAAGTGGTCAAAAATGGAATGTGGGGATGTGGAAATGTGCTTTGGGTATCGAGGATCAAGCGTGAAAAATTTGGTGAATTTTGGAGTTCGTTTGGGGTTTTTCTTGCGAAAAATAACCGCAAGGGGTCAAAACAGGTCAAAACTGGGCCAAAAAAGGTCAAAAAATGGTCATAAAAGGTGTGAAATGGCTTCAAATTGCCAGATCACTCATGGTGCCGTGATGGTACAGGCTGAGGGAAGACTTGGGAACAAGAATATCAACACTTTCACCCCTCTGTGTGTGGGAGGATACAGGGTTCCTACATGGTCTAGTGCAGTCTCGTTGCGTTCCCGTCCTGTTTTCGAGTGTAGGGAGGAGTGAATGAGAGCTTTCTCTCTTCAATTTTGCACTTCGGAGAGTCTATGGAAGTTCTGATTTTTCCATGGATGTGTGTGTGCAAGGAATTGAGGGAAGAAGGTGCGGATTTCTGCAAGACTATGTGACCCTGTATCGGTGCCATTAGGGTTGGCGCTACTCGAAAGAGTCCAACAGAGTGGAGTTTGGTGAAGCTTTTGCAATGGTTTGAGAGTGGCCTTTTGTGGCTGCAGTTTTTGGTTTTCGATGGTTTTTCTTGTATATTTTGGTCACCATCAAGCGTGATTTCAAGTGTTGATCATCTCGACTCACCTTGTAGTGTCTGCGGGCAAGCAATGGCTTGTAGGTCGAGGCGTTTGGAGTTTGAATTGAGCTTGTGGGTAGAGTTTTTAGGGAGCTTTTGAGTGGTAGTGAGTGAGGTGAGGAATTCAAGTAAATTCCTTGTGTTGTGTTGAGTTGTCTAGGTGTGTGAGTGTGCGCACGACATCTTTTGCTCCATCAACGTGTAGGATGTCTCCTACTCTATTTTGCCTGGATTTTTCACTATAGGTTCCCCTTGATGTGTTGAGTCCACAGCTATTTTTACTTTTTGATTTGGTCACCTACAAGCTGGTTAATGGCTCAGAAATCTGTTCCAAAAGCCTGATGATGGTATGACCAGTCAAATCAACTCCAATTTGGACTAAAATTGACTAGGAGGCTTGCCTCAGGCTATACAATATGTTGTTATGCCTACAGTCAGTTTCTGGCTTCAACTTCATGCATTAGACATTCTACATGTAGCATGTCTAACCGATCAAAATGGCTTCAAATGCAAAACACAAACTTCTCTTGAGGTGCTGATCACTTTGGTATGCTCACATCTGGGTTTGGAGTGCCAAATTACACAGAACACATCCTACGCGTAGGATGTCTTTTTGGCCTGTTTGACCCCAGACTTCAGCCACAACTTCCCCTTGATGTCAGTAACCCAGTGCTATTCTTAGATTTTGGTTTGGATTTCAAAAGACCCCAATTTTAGATGTCCTAGCCCTTTTCAGCCAAAAATGCTAAAGCCTGCTTAAAGCCCAATTTTCTCACCCAATTAAGATGAAACCTTTCTCAGGCACTCAATAAATCATGCAGATCATGCTCATGCAACCACCCTATGGTTTTGGTCTTAAAATAATGCCTTGGCACAATTTGGGTAGGATGTCTGGCAATTTCTGTCTATCTGGCCTTATCGTGTCAAGATATGGTCAAATTTCCACTCTCCAGGTGAAAATAGGGTAAAACCTACCTTCTAGACACACTGGTCAACTTAAAATTTCAAAATTCCCACCAGATCAGCCTGTAGACATCCTACGCGTAGGATGTCTCCTGGCTTAAAATTAATTTTTTTCTTGACAGAAATGCTCCTGATGCTCTCCAGCTCTATCAGAAACACTCACAGCAACTTTTGAACTTCACTTCAGCTTTCAAACACTCTTTTGCGTCTTTTACAACCTTGTGATGAACCTAACAGCAAGGCATGCATGAAGTGCTCTGGATCATGAATCATGATGTCCTACTTACCCTACTCCTACTCATCATGTGAAATGGTGATATTGGTGTTTTGGTTGCTTCCTGGCCTCTCCAGACTCTCAAGCTCTCCTTTCACCGCTTCTACCACTCCAACTCCTACTCATGAACTCAACTAAAGCCTAAAAACTATCTAAGTCTATCTAAGTCGAAGGATCTAGGCCAGACACAAGCTCCGTAGACTCCCTCTAAGACCTAAAGAGTCCTCCACCCTCTGATCCTATCTATATGTAAAACGAGAGTCTGACAAGCCAAAGAATCTCTATCTTCAAGGACTAGTCTCGGTCACCTACCTAGGGTTTTCGTCCCCGGCAACGGCGCCAATGTTGCTAGATACACCGCGACAGACGTCAGCACAGCGAGAACTTACCTAACAAGATTTGTCAGCTAAGGACGAAGCTCGACCCGCAGGTGCATGGAAGCAAACATAGGATGTCAATCTACACTCGACCGACTCTCGACTAATTCCTACAGAGGTCTCTACTCAATGTCTAAGCTACAGCCTTCAGGAGTGCATAAGAGGAGATTTCCTACAACGCTTTCAAGAGCCGAATACCCATCAAACGTTCTCGAAACACCACAAAACTTGAAGGAGACCCTACTATCACCAATAGGTCACTCTCCCTAAAGTCTATGAACCAAAATTCCAACCCTAAACACCTAGTGCAAAATTGCGTAGGATGTCTGGTCGAAATTTGCAGGTCGTCGTTTTCGAAAACTAAAGTGCCTAATGTGTAGCTCTACTCAATGCGAACGCGTGGATATGCTGCAATGCAAAAATGGACAACGTATGCTCACTGAATCATCAGATGAAGCTCGTGGGTTGAGCTCGCAAAACTAGACCGTATGCCTGCAATGTAGGTATTGGCGCGTAGCTCTCGTCGGGCGCAACACGCTGCACTTCTCCGCACTCGATTCCGACCACCGGTGCACGCGTAGCATCAAGATGAAACTCTCACTCTCTCTCTCGCTCGTACACAGTACGCTCACTCACAGACATAAATTTTTAAAAATGACAAAGTTTTTCATTAAGGTCAAAAAGTGGTATAAATACCTTACAATCTCAAACCCTAATGCTCCAATTTAACCATCTACTCAATCTAAATGTCAAAAATGGGATACAATCTGGAAACTTCTGTAAGCCCCAATATTTACAAACGTGAAATGCCGATTTTTTTGTTTTTCTTTTGCCTTGTCTCTTTTGGCTCTCCACAACTTTCATTGAGTCCTCACCAGCACACTAAATATCTCCTCTTGATCATGTTGTTGGTCATTTTCCTTGTTTGGCTGATCCTGAGCCTTTTCTTTAGCATGAGCTTTAGTCACCACATTCATAGGAACCGTAGATTCTACATCATAGACGGTAGCACTCCTACAATGTTCATTGTTACTTTCCCCTTAATTTTTTGGTGTTTTGGACAATTAGGAATAGTAACATCACATTCTAGACAATATGCAAATATCTCCACGTTATTTGCATAGTAAGGAAAATTTCTTCCCCAATGATTTCCACCACTCTTGTAGCATGGTCCTAGTTGCTGCATAGCTAATGGTGCAGCCAAAGGTTGTTCTTGCCTATAATAATGTTCTTTGATCCATACTCTTGATTGACTCTAAACATTAAGGTGTTATCATTCATGAAATAATGATTTCTCATGGATTGTGGTGGCACACATGATGGTTGCAATCTCTCAATGCCTGGCACAATCCTATTTTGACCCATTGGGAATATTGGAGGTTGAAATTGATGCCCTTCTTGAGGTCCATATGGTCTTTTTTGCACATTTCTTGTTATAATATCACTCTCTCATCTCGTGATTGGTCCATTTATTCTCTACGGTACACCATTTCATTGGGTCTTCTCTGATGAATACTCCTGGTTTTGGATGTGTATTACATAAATAAGTAGGATGCTCCCTCCTACACATGTCACACTTTATTTATTTTGGTTTCCTCCTAGTTTGCATCTTCAATTAATCTCTCCGCCTTTGCAATCACCTAACAATATTCTCCTCATCCTAAAAGAAGCTTTATTGGTATGTGTGCATACTATTGATGCTTCATAGAAAAACTCTCTCAAATAGTAGGACCATTACATGACTTAGAAAAGAACATTGTTAAATACTTATGGATCGCCAAGGAGAAAAATTCTTTTGAAAAGCTCAAAGAGAAGCCTATCTCCCAACTACTTCTTATGCTTTCGGATCTCTCAAAGCCATTTGAGGTCCAATGTAATGCTTGTGGTGATTGACTTGGAGCACTCTTGCTTCAAGAAGGGCATGCCATAGCATATGGGATCCGAAGGCTCAATATCAATGACCGAGTCTTGGGCATATACAAAAAAAAGATCTTTTAGCTGTCCTACATGCCCTAGACACATGAAAGCACTATCTATTGGGGACTCCATTTATTTTACGAACAGACGAAGTACTTCATGATGCAAACCAAGCTGTCCGCCAACAAACAAATGAGGTGGGCAAATTTTCTTTTGCAATTTTATTTTCATATTTCTCACATTGCTGGTAGACACAATCAAGTGGCCGATGCACTTTCACGAAGACCAAAAGTTAATGTTGTACCTATAGAAACTCACAATGATCTATGTTCTATGATAGATGAGCATGCTAGTGACCCTGACTTTAAAGACATAATGTCAACCCTTGCTATGGGGAAGAAAGAGTAACCATTCACCTTGTAGGATGGTTATCTTCTCCATGGAAATAGGCTATGCGTTACCCACTCCCTTTGTGAAAGTCATGTATGAATCCCATGCTCCTCCCTATGCGGGGCATAGAGGCATTCAACTTACTCTTCGAGGTACTTCTATTGACCTACCATGAAAGTGGACATACAAGAGTATGTTTCAAAAGATGTGGCATGTCAAAAGACTAAGTATGATAGAGGGAAGAAACTTCCATTACTCCAGCCATTGCCAATCCCTAATTTACCATGGGAGAGTATATCCATGGATTTTATCTTTGGATTACCCAACTCTATCCGTGGAAATACGGGAATATGGACAATAGTCGACAAGTTTAGCAAGCAAGCACACTTCATTCCTGTCAAAAAGACTATCAAGGCACACCAAATGGCAACTCTCTTCATATACCAAATTTTCAAACACCATGGATTGCCAACATCCATTGTGTCAGATAAAGATCCTGAATGACCAGTAATTTTTGGAAAGGTCTCTTTGAAAATCTAGGTACAAGATTGAATTTCTCTTCGGCCTATCACCCGCAAATGGATAGCCAATCTTATGATCCTTAATCTACTAAAGACTTAGATTACAGAAGTAGATCAAACGCTCTCAATGGGAAAAGTATTTACCTCTTGTAGAGTATGTGCACAATAATACTGTCCATACTTCTACGGGAAAAGAACCTTTTGAAATCATAGAGGGAAGACCTAAAAGTCCCTTGCTATTTAAATTACACGAGAAGATCTTCGCTATTGATGAGTATAGCCACCGTGACGTACAAGAATCTTTTCAAAATATTAAGGAGGATATATCCATATTTCAACAAAGGCAAAAAGATGTTGTTGACAAGCGCAGAAGGACCTTAACACTCAAAGAAAATGATTGGGTCTTACTTAAGTTTCTCAAGGCTTGATTGAGGCAAATGATGGGCAAAAATCCTACGGTCCATCACAAGTATTATGCTAAACTAACAAAAAGATACTATGGTCCTTTTCAAACTTAAATCCAATCAATGAGATGGATTATCAACTAAATTTTCCCAACCATTGGCTCATACACAATGCTTTTCATGTGAGCCTACTTAAGGAGAGCCACCAAGTGTTTGTGTCTTTACGAATATATTGTCATGCCTTTTGGCTTGACCAATTCACCAGCCACATTCAATCGCTTGATGGAGAAGCTATTCAAGCCTCACCAAACCTTTACTAGAGTGCTCTTTGATGATATCATAATCTACTCTAATTCATTAGATGAACACAAGCAACACCTCTAGGTATATATTTCAAGTCTTAAGAGAGAATAAACTTTATGTTAATCAAAAGAAAAGTGAATTTTTCTTGCAAGAGATTTTGTATTTAGGTCATATTATCTCTCAAGATGGCATCCAAATGATTCCATCAAAGATACAAGTAATAAAAGGATGGCCTAAACCAAGGAATCTTCATGAACTAAGAAGCTTTATAGGTATGTGTGCATACTATAGACGCTTCATAGAAAAGTTCTCACAAATCGCAGGACCATTACATGACCTAACAAAGAAAATTGTTAGGTTTACATGGTCTGCCAAGGAGTACAATGCTTTCAAAAAGCTTTAAAAAAATCTTATCTCTCAGCCGATGCTTACACTACCAGATCTCTCAAAGCCATTTGAGGTCCAATGTGACCAAAGAACCAACTATTGAAGACCCACCGGAGATCGAGGACCAAAAAGAGGTGCTGCAGCCCGAGTCCATTCTCTGACATGAAGACAAGGTACTAAGAGGCGGTAAGACTATCCGATGATATCTTATTAAGTTTAAGAATTATCATTTTGAAGATGCTAGATGGATGCAAGGCATACAACTAAAAGATAACCTAAACCCTGTCAATGCTTACAATGCTTCCCTAGAGTTAGCGAACGTACAAATGTTTAAAATAAACAAAGTTTTTGTCTTATAAGACTCTCTTTTTCTTTATTGTGCACAAATGTGAAGTAGTATGCATGCTTAGATCAAGTTTGCGGAGATGGCGTCTCCCAAACACCAAGTAGATCTTGTCAATGTACTATGGAAGATTGATAAGGCTAATGTGCAGACATACTTGTGGCAGCTTAGGCTCTCAAGCGCCAAATGGACTAGTCATCCATTCTGGAATGATGTCGTAGGGTAACATAGGGATCCTCTACCATCTAGAAAAAGGACTAATGAATATGCTTTATCCTTTCTATCCCATAGTCGAGGACGACTATGATTTCAAGAGAGAGGTAATGTCATAATAACTAATACCTAATTCTCCTAAATTATTTTCTCATGTTAAACTGATCGTTTAATATGGGGAAGTGATAGGGGAGAAAAAGCTAGAATATTGGTTAAGCTGGCAGATTGGCCACAGTAGGGATCCAAAGTAGGGAAAATAGGGATCCAAAGGGGGGGGGCATTTGCAAAAGATCGATGTGCAACAATGGGCTTAAAAGACCCTAAGGTTGAGCACATTAAGACTTCCAAAATGCTAAGGTTCCAAAATTCAAAGGTTGTGTCCAAAGGTCAATCACTAGGAAAATTGGATGCTTAGTGTGTGTGCCAAAACGTCTTCAAAGAGTCCTACTTAGGAGGGGGCGAGCCCTGCAAGTATGGGATGAGAGAGAAACACACACACACACACACACACTCACAAGCTTTCTTTACACAAGGGTAAAGAGGGACACATGTACACTCCCTAGCCCATATGCCCACAAGGTGTACTCAAATCCTATTAATGAGAATTAGGCTAGAATAAATCTAGTTTAATTAATTTAAAAACACTTAATAAAAGAAGCAATAGGAATTAAGCTCTCTAGAAGACTATTGGACAGTAACCCAAGGGGTCCAATGACCATTTAGCAGCCCAATGGCTTGCTTGATTCCTATTGGCCAGGAGACAAAGGGGTCCAATGAGAGTTTAGTTGCATTAAATATTTAACTAAATCTGTCACAAAAGGGGAAAGGGGGACACATGTCAGAAGGCTATCACTTGTGCTCTTGAAATTCCATTGGCTAAGCCTGGAGAGGTCCAATAGGGTGTGAGCATGAGCAAATAGCAAGCGGGGTCGACAAAGTGAGAGAGGGGGGCTGATTTTCTCAAGGCATTATTGCATACACACTCACACTAGTCCATGTGTGGAGTAAGAAGACTCTCTCTCTCTCTCTCCTTATCAAGCTTTAATGGAAAGCTTATCACCTACTCCAAGCTTGTGAGAAGGGAGGCCTACACCAACAACTCTTGGCTTTGTGATGCAAATCCAACCAAGAGCCAAGATTCAATGCATGCTCATCTCCTCTACCATGTTGATTACTAAGCTAAGCTATGCTAATATGAGTGATTATGTGAGGAGATGCACATCTTTCTTGTAAGACTACTCCTTATTCCTCTCAATCTACTCTCATAGCTCGCTAGCTCTCACCATCTTTGTAGGTGTGTATGGTCTTGGGTCTGAGACCATGAGGGAATTGATGTTGTGTAAATAATAAGTGTTTTGCTTAGTGCTTGAAGTTTCCATCTTCATTGCACTAGCTAGTATTGAAGGAACAAAAAGAATTGTATTGTAAAATGTCTCTCTTGAAGGGAGAAACCATAATACAAAGCCTATTGAAGGGGGGACTGGCTCCATGTAAATCCGGTCCTCAACTGTTGTCAATAGCTTAATTTCTCTCTCTTTTGAAGTATTGTTCATGCTATCTAATTAGGTGTTATATGTTTTGTTTCTCTGTCCACCCAAGCACTCTTGTTATTCTCATTAGGAATCTATTCTAACAAAATGCTCACTATGTCATGCTATTTTCCACTGCACACAAGTTACTAGGTCATTAAATGTTACAATCATTTTTATCACATTTCCTTTGATGTTGCTGATCCTACCCTGATATTTATCCTCATTGTCTTCTTCATAATCATCACATTTCCTTTGATGTTGTTGATCTTGTCCTGATCTTTATCCTCATTGTTGTCTTCTTCATAATCATCATCCTTAAAAATTAGGCTATCAATATATTGAATGATAGCTTCATTGACCAACATTGTGTTGTAATGTCCTACTTTTTCTTTGAGCTCTGCATGGACTGTCTCAATGAAGGTCTCAAGATTAGATACATTAAGGGTGAGGTCCCTATTCTTATCCATAATATGTTCTTAAGTTGTGGTAGATGTATTTTTCGGATATATCATCCTTTGTTGCTTAAGGTGCTTTGAATAAATCCATGAAATTCGATCTCTTATCCTCCAGTAGTGTTTGGTAGCAATCAACATCCCTCAGAGAATCTTCTTTTGATTCTTGTATGATCCAATTTTCCTGGAGAGCTCTATGAATTTTCGTTTCTAGTCCCTTCTTCTCCCTCTTGTGTGGTTGTTCTTGTATGTGCATAGCCAAGTTTCTGGCTACCCAATTGGTCTTTTCCTCCCTTAGCTTCTTCAACTCCTCCTGGGCCTGCTGAAGTTCTTGTTGAAGTGTTGTACTAGCAATGGAGGTGTATGTTTGAGCCTCCATCATTTGACCAATGGCATTGACTAATATGTTCCATCTAGACTGAATAGTTGTTGCACATCCTTGATTGATTATGGTTGGATCACTGTTATCTATTTCATAGGTTTTTATTGAGAATGGATATGGTAAAGCGAATCTATCTAGTTTCTTTATTACAAGCCTTCCCCTAAGAGGTGCTGTCTGAAATCTCTGCAGTCAATCCAACTTGACCATTGCTAGATTACCAATTTTTGTTACAAAGCTACTGCCCAAGACTTGGGTGGCTTATGCAGCTCTAGTGGCTTCAATTCATTGCGTAGTTGTCTTATTAGGTTGATCAATCAGTGTCTGCATTTCTTGTGTACTTTGCTCAGTAGTAGTCTTCGTACTCACTGGTTTTTTAGTTATGTCTTTAAATCCCTTGATTAAGTCCAATGTTCTAGGCTTCTAGAAAAACTAGTGTCTTTGCCAGTAGCACGGTGTTTCTCCCCGAATAACTCTTTGCCCTTGCCTTTGTCCTCAGAGGGTTTTGTTGGACTTTCCTTTTTCTTTGAATCAGTCATTTGTGAGTCAACTCTATCTAAACGAAATTGGTTCTTTGTTTCTTCATCAAATGAATCTAAATTGATCTGGAAGCAGGTATTTTGTCCCAAATTGTCTGAATAGTGACATGGAATACATGTAAACTTGCCCATTAACTGCTAGACATACCAAGGTTTGAAGAGGAAACCGAATTTTTCCCTAGCAGCCTGTTGAGTGACATTAGGAAGATAATGGGGTCTAGGAGGGCCTCTTTATCTGGCATTTTAAGGGAGTCAAACCTCTAGTATCAAGAAAGAAATCAAAGGATAGCTTTTGAATTCAGAGAGGCAAAACGGCTAGTTTATTTGAATTCAAAATTTTCCCCCAAAATGAAATCTAAAATCTAGCAAGAAAAACCATATCATGTAACATATCTAGGAAAAGAGCTCGGCGAGTAGAGATCTATAATCCCCACTCATATTGGAGATCATATGTAAGAGTTATGGAAGGCCGAAAATCATAAAGTTATCCACCCCTTTTTTTGGTGGGAAAGGTGCATCCTTTGACCAATCTTACACCTCTCTTACACACAACGCATTCTTGCACACATGGCATGAATCACTTTTCAAAATGTTAATCACCTCCATAATCTCATGGAAAATAAAGAGGCCCTCCTAGACCCTATCCTCTTCCTACTATACAAAAATTTTGTAATGTTTGTACTGGCCTCTGGTCTAACACTTTGGACAGTAGCATTGCAAAAAATAAAATTGACATGTATGTGGGGCTATTTTTCATGCTGATGGTCTCAACAATGAACCTGTACATTGTGGTGTGTTCTAGTGCTGCTAGTGGAATACCTTGAGCACCATCTTTTCTCTTCTTTCTAGCCTGATCATCTTCTTTTAGATACTAGCTGACTTCTTCAGCCGTTGTGGTGTGGCTTTTTCAACATTAGGGAGTTTGAAAATATGTGCCATCTCTCCAACAGTCAACTCCAGCTTACGACCATGAATAACTATGGTACTCTTTTCTGCTTTGTACGTAGCGAGTACCTATTGTGTGATTTTTGCATCAAAAGAAAGTGATGTGGCTTCCACTATAACCTCTAAGCCCCATTGTGGGACGGGTGTCTAGCCTCACTTCTATCTTATTGCAGACATAGAGAGAACCACGAATATAATTTTCAATCCATGGGACAAAGCTGACTTGACTAGTGCATAATTGCTACAAGAGATTGTCAATCTCTTGGAAAACAACAAACAACTCGCATCTAACTCAATCTACACTCAAATGACTGAAATCACCAAAAGCTAATCGCTCATCGGCAAACAAATCACATCCGTTACAACATCAAATGACATCTAAAAGTCACGAAACTTCTAGGACATGTTTATAAGACCTAAGAACACATGCTTATGGTCTCAAATCTCACTTTAGGTCAAGTGCAAAAATCACTATTATTAACAACAGTGAGTTTTTGACCTAGTCGTTTTCGACCCAGAATGCATCTAAATGCTTAGCAATGATGCCCCAATATCCTGCCTATACTTAGTTTTTGATTTTAAAGCTTAATTTCCTACTTATGATGAAATTAGGCCGCGGGTCGGCGATACCAAAAGCTACAAAATACCGTGAAATGCTTACGTCAATGCGTAGAGCTCTTACCTGCGGTTGCAATGCAACAGACGCGACTTCAATGTGACAATCGGGGGGGGGGGGGGGGGAGTAGGAAGCACGAGAAGAAGAGAAGTGAGCGCCAGAGCTCACGCTGTGTTTCTATTATCTAGAACTTATAAAAAACTTACAAAAATTGGCTTTTATATCTTAGCCAAGGTTTTTAGTGGCCAAAACCAATAATCTGGGAGCTCTAACTAAAGATAGGTTGATACTGTGCGCATATGTCGCACGTGTCAATGCAAGGAACTTGCCGATACACCGTGTGTGAGCCACAAATGGCTCCAATCACACAACAAGCCTAAACTAGTAAGCTCAAAGAAGGCGATGGTGTGTCACTCACCGCTATACGCTTGCTTCGTGGAGGATTCCTCGCTTGCTTCGTGGAGGATTCCTCGCTATGTCGCGCTCAACCGCTTCATTGCCGTCGTGCCTTCGTAATGCTCAATCACCCACACACTCCCTCTCTCTCCCTCTCTCACTCTCTCTCTCTCTCTTTCTCTCTCTCACACACACACACAAAGAGATGAAGAAGGAGATGGAGCAAGAGCACTCTTCAATTGCACAAATGAGAGAATGAGTGAATTTTAGGTTTAGTTGACTTTTATATGAGCTCTCCCCATTCACACTTGGGTGCCCATGCTTAGCCAACTAATCCCTTGAATGTTCCAGTTAGAGTGCGCCTCTCATCGACGATCACTCTTACCCTTTTCCTATTGGACCAACAAGCCCGGTACCTGACTCTACAAGTAAATAATACAACGTCCACTGTAGGTTACAATGTCCGTCGTAGGTGATAGGGTGTCCGTGAGCCGTGAGGGTCAACATGCCCCCCTTCCTGATGTAGATTCCGTCCTCGGAAGCTATTGAGTTGAAGCTCGTTCGTCGAGGTGGAAGAGAATTTGAGATGAATGTCCTTAGCCTTCTTCAGTCACTGCAAAATCAAACAACATTGGCACAGTAATTACATTCTCATAAGCGATTAAAAAGCATATGCAGTTCTAGGCAGACAAATTGATTGGTAACAGAATTTTAAACAATTTGTCAGCAATAAACATTAAATTGCAATGTAATCAAATGCATAAACATATGTAAAGGTAAAAAATTAAACAAGTCTGGGGTCGCTAATTTAACGGTCGAAAGGCACTAGAGATCGATTATTAATACCATGGGTAAGCTTCTTAATTTTTCTCTGGTCAATTAAGTTGTTTAATCACGAGAGCCAAGTATTTCATGTTCGAGGGCTGACTAGAGGCTATACCTAGAAGACCTTGTAGTTAAGCTACGATAAAAGGAATTTCTCTTGAAATCATCACCTAACTGATTACCTTTTTTTGACCCCCCAAAGTCTTTTCACCGTGATTCAATTTTGATGTGTGTGCTTAATTTGTATGCCTTGGGTTTTTTGCTTTTTAAGGAAAAGAGCCCACACTGGGAACCTCTAGGGCTCTAGTACTATAGGCGATACATGTGAGTGAAGTACCCAATCAAGCTGAGATTTCTCTTCCAGCTTAAGATTTTACATTGTGGCACTTTGATTTGTTTTTGTTTGTTCGTTTTCAGCATTCCAATTTTGTAACTTTGGGGGGTCATATAACACTGATACACCTCCCCAGGCTCATCACACAAGTAAACTCTCTTTATAATACTTCAGCGAAAGGTCAATAGGGTCAAGCCCACTAGACAGCCCTAGTACATTTCACACAATGCTGCCTAAATCGGATTAAGAACCTAAGTAACCATTAATTATTAGGAAGGCATTCCCCATGGTATTCAGAGAAGATCTCTAACACCTAACTTGGTCAAACTAGCTTAGTCGGACTGCTTGATTTTTAAATCTAAACAAGTGATTATGACAAAAAATTACATTGAATTTAATGTTTGATACTAAGAAAATGCGCTGAATATTATGCTACCAATCACAATCAAAGCAGACAAACATGGATGCAAAAAAGATAAGGGGCAATGCTAATGGATAAGAAACACCTGTTTGTGTTGATGGTCGTGCTTGATCTGAAGTGTGAACGAGAGAAAGATTCCATGAAGGTCCAAATCCTAACAACAACAACACGTTCTTGTACACACTATGAAACACAAGAATACCTCTAGGAGGCACATCAGTGGGAAAAAAGAACTTTGCTAATCACTCAACTCTAAAACAGAAACACTCCTCTCGTACTAATTCTACCTACCCTCCATCACTTGAGTGATGAGGATCAAAGGTGTTTAATGACATAGGTTGCTGTTTCAGTGTACCAAATGTGAGTGTGTAGGTCTGGTTAATGTTTTGACTTTTATTGTGCATACTCATTTGCTAATTGCTCTTGCTCTTTATTATTTGTGTTTTTTTTTTTGTGAGTATAAGGCTTTATATGTACATTCCCTAAGATTGGGATTGAGAGGTCAGGGAAACGAGGTTGAGAGGGGAGTGAGTGAATGATGAATGTCAGCAAACATTCCCCCCTTTCTTGGGTAGGTCATACCGTTTGAAATGAGCTTGTCACCCTTTGAAACCAATTATTCCAGTTGGTAATAGGTGGGGATTTTTGCCAGTAGTTACCTATTACCTTAGGTGCCTCATCGAGTTGCAAGGGTGGTAAGGTACTCTCCCAGGATCGGACTTGAAGTGGTTCATCATGTGATTCTTGAACACTGGGAGGTGTGGATTCCTTTGTAGCTTTATGGAGGTCCACTATTGTAGGTGGAGGCTGTCGAGAAGCTTTTACCTCTATGGATGCATTACATGAGGAGCTAGAAGTTTCATGGGACTCCCCCCTTCCTGAGCTAGGTGGAACAAATCGTTCTTTCTTCGGTACCCAGACTAGCTCTGGAGTGGGTGTGTAGCATTCTGTGATTTTTTTCTTTCTGCAATTGTCGATTTGTTTTGGAGCTACAGGAGTGAGCTCACATGGGTCAGGTGATAGGTAAGAACACAATCTACGTTTTGGCACCCAAATTTGATCATTTCCTTGATAGTAGCCTTGGGCTTCCAATAATCATTTAGGAATCCAATGCAACATTTACTTACATTTTTTGGGGCGAGTGGGACGTTTCTTACAATGCTTTTGTTTTTTAGCACTAGCTATGGTCGCTGAAGAAGCTTTAGGGACCTACTTATATGTTTTCTTCGTTGTATTAGGATGAGTCTTGTCAAAAGATACATGCATTGCTTCTAGCATATTTAAGGGTACTGGCATTTCATCCCCCTCAGGTGTTACCCAGGTCGTCCCCCTGTTTCCCCAAGTGTCTATGGTTTCTGCTAGGTGGACCCAATCCACATTGTCCGACTTAGTCATCCTAGGTAGTACATCCATATAAGGAGAATCTTCCATATATACTGCAATGGGGCTAAGTGAACTGTGGTGTCAGATCTATGATCAATTATAAACTTGTTTCCTAGAGGATGTGCTCGACCCGTCACAAGATCCACTCGAATGACAAAATCTTGGAACTGCAAGTAGCCATGGTTTTTGGACCAGTCATGCACCATTTTTGCTTCCCTCATGAAAGGACGTCCTAAGATCATCTCCGATGCCATAGTGTGTTTGGAGAAATCCATAAAAATGAAGGTAACTCGTATTTTATGTCCAAAGACCTTGATCTTAAGATCTTCTAGCATCCCAATAGGTTTAACAATAGACCCATTGGCCATCTTCACTACTATGGTTGTGGTCGCAAGGTGAGGTCTTCCCATAGTTTCCCAGCAATTTTTAGTCACAATGCTAACCCCAGCGCCACCATCAAGGATTCCCTTCACAGTTAATCCCTTAGTAGTGATTGGTATGGTCGCATTGGATTCATCACCCTCAAAGTATTGTCCCAACTTGTTAACAAGTATTTCTATAACAAGGTTCTCATCTAGGTTGGGTTGTGGATCTATGTATTCCTCCTCTATTGGCATCTCCCCAGCTCCATCCATCTGTGCAAATTGTGGTAGCCCAAACTTCAGTTCTCCATTGAGGAAGGCTCGAAGAGGTGAGACTAGCTCAGGGTCTTTATATAGTTTGGACATGATGGTGGTTCTAACTTCTGAAGACATGAAATCCATCAATTTGGCAATGTTTAACGGCACCTTTTGGCCTTGAGTCCCTTGACGTGGGGAAGATGGGATCTCCATTTCTTCGATAGGATCAGGTAGTCTCTCTGTAAACATTCTTTCCATCAAGAAGTGAGTACGCCCACTTTCCCATGACTTTAAGTCACTTTCTTCTTGGATGACACTAGGTATGTCCAAGGGTCTATGGACTTGGTGAGGTTGTTGTTGCGTAGGGAACACTGTGTTTGTAATCTGGATCTTCCTAGGTGCTGGTTCTAGATCCCTTTGGGTATCTTCTACCAAACTCCTTAATTGCTTGACTCGCTCGATCTCCTCTGTAGGGTTTGGGTAAGTTCCTATCTTCTTTTTGGATCCTGGCCATTGTGGCTCATGAAGATCTTCCTTGTTGGTTTCTATGTTAGTGGTCGTTTTGGTCTCCATGGTTTCACCTGAATCAGAATCTTCATCAGCATCGTTCATATATACAGGGTCGTCACCAGTCCCTATGTTGGTCTTTGAACTGGGGTCTGACTTCGCTGCTTTTTGCGATCTCTTTCTTTGTGTTTTCTTCTTTTTCTGAGATTGGGCAATTGATGCCGTGCTTCTTTCCTCATGAATATATTTTTTTTTTTGGAGCATCGATCGTGTGAGTACGTTTACTGGTACCACGGGTGTACTTGTGTTGGAATTAGGGTTGCAGAGAAACACACACAGCTTGGAGAAGACGAAGGAAGCTCAAAGCACACAATAGAGAGTGTGTTACTTAGTGTGCAATGGAAAGATAGATAGCCCTAGAGTGATGGGCGTATATACAATGCACGGGGGAAAAAACCTCCTAAAGAGGGAAAAAATGCCCCGGCGGTCCTAGTGTGTTCACACACATCACTACCACATGTATATGGTAACAAATCCCCCCTGGAGTGATGCGGTGAACGAGAGCTAGCACATGAGTAAAGGGAAGTGCCATGCCCTGAGGACAGGATCAGTCCACAAAGGGGAGTAAGCCCAAAGCTTTGCGGAAAGCTTCAAGCTTCTCACGAGACAATGCCTTTGTGAAAAGATCTGCAAGGTTGTCCTGTGTTGGCACATAAGCCAAGCTGATCTCTCCTGCTGAGAGCCTCTCCCTGACATAGTGGTAATGCACCTCAATGTGCTTTGTGCGAGCATGAAAAACTGGGTTCCTCGCAACTGCCAATGCGCTCTGACTGTCAGTGTAGATAGTGTTGGCAGTGTCCTGTCCAACACCCAAGTCAGCCATAAGGCGTCTGAGCCATACACACTCAACCGTAGCTGTGAAGACTGCCCTGTACTCAGCCTCACAACTCGAAGTGGCCACAGTAGGTTGCTTCTTGCTCAACCATGATATACATGAACTGCCAAGCATGAAACAAAAACCACTTGTGGACACTCGCGTGTCAAAACAACCAGCCCAATCTGAGTCCGAAAAAGCATGTAAGTCTGGCGGCAATGATCCCCCCTTGGGATAAAACAAGCCAAGATGTAAAGTTCCACTAAGGTAGCGGAAAATCCTCTTGACAGCCTGCCAATGCTTAGACCCTGGGCTATGCATAAATCTGCTGACCTGCGAGACTGCAAACTGAATATCTGGCCTCGTGTTGCATACATAAATGAGGCAGCCAACAGCAGTTTGGTAAAGAGTGACATCAGCAGGATCGCCAGCATCATGTAGACTCAACTTCAAACCTGTTTCCATGGGAGTGGCAATAGGTTTGCAATCCTCAAGTCCAAACTTACATAGCAATGTCTCTATGTAACTTTTCTGACACAAGGCAATACCACCATCACACTGCTTAAACTGTATACCCAAGTAATGATGCAACAGCCCCAAATCTTTCATCTTGAAAGTAGCATTCAAATCAGCCTTAAATTCAGCAATATGTCTCTCATTTGGTCCAGTGATCAGCAAATCATCAACATAAAGAACCACAATGAGAAATACATCATCCTCACGCTTTACATACAATGTGCTTTCTGTTGGACTGTTACGAAAGCCTCGTTTAACCAAATGAGTGTCAGCTTTCTCATACCAAGCACGAGGAGATTGCTTCAACCCATACAAAGCCTTCTTACATTTGCACACTTTGTCCTCTTGTCCTTTTATGACAAAACCGCGAGGCTGCGTTACATAAACTTCCTCAAATATGTCACCATTCAAGAAAGCAGTAACAATGTCTGATTGATGTACATCCCAACCAAAATGAGCTGCCAATGCACATAGAAAACACACAGTAGTCATACGACAAGTGGGAGCAAAAGTCTCTTCATAATCTATGCCTTTTTGTTGTGCATAACCCTTTGCAACAAGTCGAGCCTTATGGCGATCGATCTCACCATCTGGCTTGCGTTTCAACTTGTAAACCCACTTTGTACCAATGGCCTTTTTGCCAGGAGGCAAATCACATAAAGTCCATGTGTCATTCTCTATAAGTGCATCATATTCTGATTTCATGGCAGCAATCCAATTTTCTGAATTCTGTGCTTCATCAAAAGACAGAGGCTCCTCAACATCATGTAAACTAGACACAGCCAAAGCATAACAATCTGATGCATAAGATGCATGGCGAGAGCCTGAACGAGTACGACTAGATAAAGGTGCATCCAATTTACTGTCACGCAATGTATGCACTAGCCATTTTGGCATACCTCTAGCCTGCTCATTTTCAGCCCTTTCCTCATCAAGTACATCATGTACATCTGCATCAGTAATAGGCTGTTCTAAAACATTTTCAGAAACCCCCATAGGCTGTACATTTGCCTCATTGGAACTTACATTCGTATTTCCACCACTGAAAAGAGGCAACAAAGTGTCATAAATGTCCTGTGAGCTTACATTACTGTCTCTAGTACATGACAGCAAGGGTTGAACAGAATCTTCCACAAACACTACATCCCGTGAAACCAAAATACGTTTTGTTTGCGGATGATACAACCTGTAACCTTTTCTTTCAGCACTATAACCAACAAAAATACATTTGACAGCCTTATCATCCAATTTTCTGCGCTGCACTTGTGGCACCAAAGCATATGCCAAACAGCCAAAAACACGCATGTGCTCAATAGAAGGTTTTCTATCATGCCATGCTTCATATGGAGTAATAGACTGCAAAGCTTTCGTAGGACACCTGTTAAGTACATAAGTGGCACACATGATGGCCTCAAGCCAAAAAGAATGCGGCAAAGCTTGACTTTTGACCATACATCGTGCCATTTCCGTTAGTGACCTGTTTTTCCTCTCAGCAACACCATTTTGCTGAGGTGTATAAGGCACTGTACATTGGTGTTTTATCCCACGACTAGCCAGAAATGCATTAAATTCATGAGACATATACTCCCCCCCTCGATCGGAACGGAGGGTTCCCATAGTACATTTTGAGACATTTTCAGCCATAGCTAAAAATTGTTTGAAGCACATAAAAACTTCGGACTTCGCTTTAAGCGGAAATACCCACGCATGCCTGGAGTAATCATCAATGAAAGTCACGAAGTACAGGTAATTGCCCAAGGACGGAGTTTGCATGGGCCCACAAACGTCACTATGCACAAGCTGCAACCTGCATGTGGCCCTAACTGAACCATCCTTTGGAAACTTAGAACGCTGCATTTTACCCAGAATACAGCCTTCACAAACATGTTTGATAGGTGCTTCAAGAGGCGGCAAAGAAGCAACCATATCAGATTTCTGCAAACGCAGCAAACTGGCAAAATTCAGATGACCAAAACGTGCATGCCAAAGTTTTGCATCTGAAATAGCCCTTGAATCTGCAACAGCATTTGCAAAATTTTGTCCACACTTGTCATACAAAGTGAGCTTATACAGCCCACGGCACAAAAGCCCAGATGCAACAATTTCATCACCAAAACTGAGATCATGAACTGTACATCTGTCATCCACAAATTTGACTACAAGTCCAAGTCTAGCAAGTGCGGATACAGACAATAGATTCTTCTTGATCCCAGGTACATAAAGTGCATCAACAAGTGTGAAGGAACTGCCATTAGCAGCAGTGAGCACAATCTTTCCAACTCCCTGAACTGGATAAGAGGCGTTGTTGGCACAAGTGACTGAATTCCCATGAGGGACAGACTCGAGAGAGGTAAACAATTCACGATGTGAGGTAATGTGCTTTGTAGCACCACTGTCGAAATACCACACATGTGAATCTGCAGCAACTGACAAGCATGCATCATGGACAGCAGGATTGTAAGTGCACTCTGCGCTAAAAGCCCATTCTGCATCAACATCAGCATCACAATCTCCTTTCACAGAAGACTCAACAATGGCTGCATTTGTAGTGGAACCAGCATTTGCAGTGGAACCACCCTCTTTCTTCTTAGCCTCTTTGGCCTTCAACTTAGGACACGACTTGATCAAGTGATCATTGGCTTTACAATAATGGCAACGCATCTTCTTTTTGCCCTTATCACCAGAATTGCCAGACGAAGTGCTGCCAGCAGAAGCATTAGGAACAGAATTTTTGCCACTCGCAGCAGAACCATAAGAAGTGGCTGCATTACTGTTACCACCCTTTCTTTGAGAAGCAATAAAAGCCTGTTCAACTGCACACTGCCTAGTCCTGTTTTTTCTAGAAAGTGACTCTTGCAACAGCAATGTGCATAATGCATCAAACTTGACAACTTCAGGATTTCCTTGGGTCATCAGTCTCCAAGTACTAGCAAAAGTCTGGTAGGAATCTGGTAAGGCATCAAGAACAGTCTGCACAAGGGAACTGTCAGAAATGACTTCACCTGCAGAAATGAGTTGCTCATTGATATCCTTGACACTAGCAAGGAAAGTGTCCATATCATCTTCCTCATGCATAATCTTCGACTCTAGCTCTTTACGCAGCAAAGCAATTTTAGCCTCATTGCGGCTTGCATAAAGACCTGCTAGAATATCCCAAGCCTGTTTTGCAGATTTTGCTGAACGGATGTGAGGAATAATGGTGCGCTTCACAGACAACGCAATCAATGCATGAGCCTGCGCATCCTTAACATCCCAACGAGCTTGTTCTGCTGTAGGCAAAACAACTCTAACAGCTGCAATCCTTGCAGCAAGACCTGCAACATCCTCAATATCGCCTACATCTTCAGAACCAGGACGTACATCAATGCCCTGCACAATGTTCCAGACACCTTTTGACACAAGAACGTGTTGCATCATATAAGCCCACATAAGGTAGTTGTCCCCATCCAACCTGTCCTCAGCAGCAAACATCTTGAACACATCTGTGTTGTTGTTATCAGCCATGGTAAATGCTGCACCTGATGTGAAAACTGCCCGAAAATAGGAGAAATGGAGCGGGAACAACTTGTGCTATATAGCACAAACCGTAGAAGACTATAAGGCACCTGCTATGCAGAAAACGGCACTGACAGAAAATCTGCACAAAATGACGAAATAACCTGTGCAGTACTGCCCGTAGTGAAACGGAGGCCGAAATGAGCCCAAATCAAAATTCTGAGCAGACCGAGCTCTTCGAGCGCTCCCAAAATATTTGTCGACCTGCGAACGCTTGCCAAAGCTCACTGAAATCGGAGAAAGTGAGCAGGCGTGTGCTGGAGCAGCTGGCGACTAAGCCCGGGAGGACGTGACCTGCTCTGATACCAATTGTTGGAATTAGGGTTGCAGAGAAACACACACAGCTTGGAGAAGACGAAGGAAGCTCAAAGCACACAATAGAGAGTGTGTTACTTAGTGTGCAATGGAAAGATAGATAGCCCTAGAGTGATGGGCGTATATACAATGCACGGGGGAAAAAACCTCCTAAAGAGGGAAAAAATGCCCCGACGGTCCTAGTGTGTTCACACACATCACTACCACATGTATATGGTAACAACTTGGTGATGGCTCCTCGGTAACTTCAATCAAGTTTAATGGCATGATCTTTGGTGCATTTGGATTATTTGGACATTGGGCAATCAAATGATCTATGCCACATCGATTACACATGAGTATCGGCATTGTAGACGTGCTCGCTTGATTGGTTTACATTAGTGTGGCGTTCTTTTGTAGCCTAATAGGACACTCGGCTACACGATGTGGACCTCCACACTCATAGCATTGAAGAGGTGGTCTCTTAGCGGTGTAATTGATATTTTGGCCTCTTGCCGCAAGAGCAGCTACTTGATATACATGTTTGACTTGTCCCCAATAGTCCTCCATGTAGTATTGTGGACTTTCTTCAAGCAAATCCATCCCGTAGGCGATATTAGGATCTATATCTTCCTCATAGCCTTCCAAACAAGAAATAGATGACTCACAACCCACTTGATTCACAGAAGTGATTCTCAGATGTGGTGGTTGCGGTCCTAGCACTGGAGGTGATAAGGGTGTTGTTTGAACAACATTTTGGGCCCTAGGGACCATGTGTTGTGCTGTTTGTTCAAGCAGTGGGGCCGGCATCAAGGCAGGCACTCGAGGTGTGTCTGTCCATGCTAAGGTTGGTCTATTGGCCATCTCACGCTTAAATACTATGCAATCCTTATCTTGATGACCATACCTCCCACATGCATTGCAGTTCCCATTGAATTTTACTCTAAAAGTAGGGCATTCACTGGTACTATGCGGTCCATAGCATACTGAGCACCATTGCTGCTCCCTTCTTGGATACATATGATTGTTCTGCGGAGCACGATTGTCTCTAAGACTCTCTTGAATAGCCTTGGTGAGATCTGCTAAAGTCACCTCAGATATCTTTGGCTCCTTAGCAATAGGCTTTAGGGTCATTGGCTGATGCCCCAATGCTTGTGAGCTAATAGATTTAGACTCAACAGACACTCTTTCTCCTTGAATCATTAAATTATCCTCCAATTGGATCGCATTGGTGGTGACTGCTTCCCAAGTGGTGATACCTCTAATGACTAGGCCATTGTAGATATCTTCATGCCGTAATCCCCTAATGAATCTATCAAGCAATTGGTTATTGTTGAATCACTCATTTGGATTACAACGAGAATTCAAATGCTTCAAGCGACTTATAAAGTCTCTCACCAACTCTCCTTCCTCTCATTGGGCTTTCTGGAGCTGAGAGGCTACACCCCAAAGCACTCCCTCTCGTATGTATTCTTTTAAGAACCGTCTCCTAAGAGTAGGGTAAATCGTTTTTTCTTCCACCCTTAGGGTTCTATACCAATCCCCAACCTTTCCACTTAAGGTTAGGCTTAAAGCATTGCTCTTATGTAGGTCATTGTGTTCTCCTAGAGAATCGCATATTTGTTCAAACACTTTGATATGCTTCCTCACATCCCCGTCTCCGCTAAATTTTTGTGTGAGCTTGGCTATTTGTACTGCCTTACTTCTAGGCTCTCTATCAGGCGTGCTACTCATATTCTCAGCAATAGATCGACCAATAGCTTGAGCAAATGTTGCCAAGTCACCTAAGTGAGCAGGCATCGTGGGTGAAGGTGCTCCAGAGACTACATGTGGAGTAGGTAATGGCATTGGCCTTGGCGCATAGGAAGCCCTTGGGTTCCACGTTGGGTACGATGTTGTGCCATGTGGTGGTCCATAGTTCATATGAGTGGCCCTAGGCATAGAAGACGTCGGTATAGTCCCATGGGAATAAGAACTTGTGTATTGTGGTTGTGTAGCATAGGTAGTTGAAACAATGGAAGGGGTAGGGACTACATGAGTGTGAGCCATAGGTGCATACGATTGGTACACACTTGTAGGTACTGTTGCATGCATTGAGATACCATGTAGCGGTGCTTTACTAACAAACGAGGTCCATGGTGTGTTTCTTGGCATTCCCATCATTGGGGTAGGCATGGTATCCGTGGTGTCATCCAGGGAAAGATGAGCTAGACTTGGAAAAGTAAAGCTATCACTTGTGGGCTCAGATTGCATTGAGACCCTTGGCGAAACAACATATGGGGGATCGATGGGACTCACTGGGGGAGTCTCCATTTGTGATAGAGTGGGTTGTTTCCCTTTGCCCATGTCTAAAAATCGCATAGGACTCGTCGAAGGTATGTTTATTCCTCGATTTGGCCTCTCGTACTGGATAATCCTATGGATGACATTGCAGATCATGTGTTGTTGTTCTTCTAGACTAAAGGCACCAGATGTGGATTGTACAACTTCTAACCAACCCACATGGTATGTGTAGCCCATGTATAGGTCGGTCAAAGTCTCCGTGTGTAGGTCATATTCCCAATTTTCATTGAGAAATACCCCATCCAAACTTGGTGTACTAGAGGGTTGCCGTGAGGTGGATGCACTGTTGCTTCCCGTGTTTTGACTTTTAGTCACCCCTACCTTAGAGGCGACTTTGAAAGGTGGTAGCTCGGTAGGGCCCTCATTAAATGAGGTAGGTCGAATGTCCACGTGGACACTCTGAGGGAGTTTGGGGTCTACAGGAGATGTGAATGGTGATTCTACTTCCCCACCCCCTTCGTTTACTTCACTAGCCGTAGGTTCAGAGCGCGTAGCTCTACTAAAAGTTTCCATCAAACGGCTAAAAACACTAGTTCCAGGTTGTTGGGCCCAACTAGGTACGGTTTCATTTGTTCCCCCGGGGCTTTGTATAAGATGCTCTTCCATAATATCGTAGTCAGAGGAAGAGTCGCTAGCCGCTATATTTGGGTCTTGGGCTGCACTACCTTGGGTCCCCGCCGAGGGCGTAGACCCTAGCGTGGAAGGATAGTGAGTACCCCCGTAAATCGAAGCACTAGCTAGTTTTTCGGACTCTAGCACATGACCAGAGCGTAGATACATGTGCTTTGGGTGCCCTACAAGTGTCGCCAAGTACCCTCAAAGGTTACTTGCTTTGTTTTGTGGGTGTTTCGCACCCGCTTTCTACTTGATTTTTTCTTGTTTTTGATGTTTTTTGAATGTTTTTTAATGTTTGATTTTTTTATTAAAGTGTGTGATAGCTCGAAACAAGCGTATCACTTAGAGGGTCGTTGTGTGCTTTACAGCACAATTTTCGGGCATCTGACGTTCCGTTGGTCCTCAAAAAATCAATTTTTAGCTACGTGTGAAGCTAAAATTCGTTTTTTTAAAAGGCGACTGAGGCCTAGGCCTGAGCGTGAGCTTGGGCTTGGGTCTGGGCTTGGGTTTGGGAGATATTCCCGATCCCGGTTCTACCTTTAATTTTTTTAATTTTTTTTTAAAAAATAATTTTGTTTTTTTTATAAAAGTATTTTTTAATTTTTTTAATTTTTAATAAGGATAAGGCCGCCGCGGCCTGCGCGAGAGCACACACACACACACACACTCTACCTACTTCTAACTAATACACCTACTCTTACACACTAACGCACTCTATTAACTCTCACTAATCTACTTCCTACTTACTGTACACAGAAAACTAACTACCTTAATACACAGAGAATAAACACAGAACCTTTGAAATCTCTATTAACAAAGAAAACTAACTACCTTAATACACAGAGAATAAACACAGAACCTTTGAAAAGTCCATTAATAAAAAAAACACACACAATAACACCAAATCCCTCTTCTCAACACACACACACTCCTTCCTTACCTTTCCTACAATAGAAATTGCACCACGGAGAAGCACAGAGTGCTACTCGACCTTCATGTATGGCACTCCCCAGAAGTGGCACCAAAAATGTGCGCGTATGTCGCACGTGTCAATGCAAGGAACTTGCCGATACACCATGTGTGAGCCACAAATGGCTCCAAGCACACAACAAGCCTAAACTAGTAAGCTCAAAGAAGGCGATGGTGTGTCACTCACCGCTCTACGCTTGCTTCGTGGAGGATTCCTCGTAGCGAAGAAGAAGGAGACACCGCTACGCCGCGCTCAACCGCTTCACCGCCGTCGTGCCTTCGTAATGCTCAATCGCCCACACACTCCCTCTCTCTCCCTCTCTCACTCTCTCTCTCTCTCTCTCTCTCTCACACACACACAAAGAGATGAAGAAGAAGAAGAAGGAGATGGAGCAAGAGCACTCTTCAATTGCACAAATGAGAGAATGAGTGAATTTTAGGTTTAGTTGACTTTTATTTGAGCTCGCCCCATTCACACTTGGGCGCCCATGCTTAGCCAACTAATCCCTTGAATGTTCCAGTTAGAGTACGCCTCTCATCGATGATCACTCTTACCCTTTTCCTATTGGACCGACAAGCCCGGTACCTGACTCTACAAGTAAATAATACAACGTCCTCCGTAGGTTACAACGTCCGTCGTAGGTGATAGGGTGTCCGTGTGCCGTGAGGGTTAATAGATACAATCTGGAAGCTTGTAGCCCCGGCTCATCAATTACAAAGTTTATTTGGAAAGTAGGAGCTACAATATTCTCGATTCATCAAAATAATAAATGTTTTTACAATGAGAGCTCCAAAAAATGGTATCCAAGTTAGCTTGCTGCTAACATTCCCCCCCTCCTCGTCTATGTCATCTCTTGACACAACTTTAGGGGCTGAAGAAATCTTCGGGTTGATGGCTAGCTAGGTGGTCTTTCAGTGCATGTAAGGCTTTCTCATATATGATATTTGTTTCTTTTTCTGGAACCTACAAGAACTGCAGGTTCAGTGCATGTAAGGCTTTCTCATATCTGATCTTTCTTTCTTTGTCTGGAACCTACAAGAACTGCATGGTGACCCTGTTTTTGAGCTCAATGGTTGAGTAGCCAACAAATCTGGAGGTTAGTTTGCTTATCTCACTGGCACAAATATCTTCATTCGCCAAGTGAAGAACCCTATATAAAATGCTTCCTCAAATGCCAACATATTGCTAGAAGGTAAGAACATGCATTAACTACTGACAAATTGAGTCCAATTTGCTTCAAATCACTTTTGAAACATGCATAGATGCATAAAAAACATGCGAAGATCAAAATCATAAAGTCCAAACAAAAATTTGCAACAAAATCAAATAATCGCGACTATTTACAGCTGAGGATTTCAACTTTTTTCATTTTTTGCATCTAGGCTTGAAATATATAGCAATTAGATACTTTGAGTGAAGTGTGGGCTCATTTGAATGCATAAGGTGAAAATGGGGCGAGATTTAGCTTTCAATCTTTGAAACAATACATATAAAGGGATTTTGCGATTCTAATATCCAAACTTGCTCAAACTTGGTCAATGGGCTTGGGACATCATGTGCTTTGGTCCCATTAGGTCAAAGTTGCAATTTTCCCCCATCTTGGTGAAAAAATAAATAATCGCGATTATTAACTTTTTCATCAAAATGAACATTTTGTGGTGCAAATTGGTTCTAGGTATGATGTAGACTTTATGTATGGGATATGAGGTGATTTGGATCAAAAAATATGACTGATAACTCAGAAATTAGTTTGAAAGGACTTCTTTGCGTTTTTTGACAATTTTCTAAGTTCTCATTGATCAATTTGGCTCATACTTGAAATGTGGCATGTAATAGGTGTGTACAAGTGATAGGTGATGTGAAGGTACCATCTTCAAACCAAAAATTTACAAAAGGAAATAATTGCGATTATTTATAGTAGTTAACTTTTTTTTTGCTAAATTTGACAAATTTTGACCTAAACATATTTAATACACCTAAAACAAGTCCTAAATTGAATTTGGTAAATTTTTGTCTTGTAGGCATTACTTCTTGCTTTGTCGACTCTGAATTTAGCGATTTTTGTGACTACATGGCCTATGGAGTTGGTTAGTCACTTTTGAGGCTACATAGTCCTGAAGCTAGCCATTCAATTTTGGCCCATTTGGAGTGACTTTGACTTCGTATGTCAAATTTGAAGCTTTGTAGCCTTCAAGCAGTTTTTTGCTTTTCAAGAGCTTGCCTTGATTGTTTTTATGAAACCAACCATATACAATGTGTATAGACCCCGTCTATAAGTTGTCTATGGAGTCAAAATCCAATTCTAGCATCTACGAAAAACCTAGCTTTTCTACTTAGGACCCCCCTCGACCCTTGTTGAATGGTCAACTCTTGATATATAAGTGTTCTATTATATAGGGGCATGCTAAAGTTCAAGTCTCATCAGGTTTGGTTGAGCTGACAGGCCGCTATGGTCAATTTTTGGTCGTAGGACTTCGTGCACTGCTTGGATTCTAGGGTTTTTTCCTTGGGTTTTAGACTAGCTAGTGCCCATACAAAATCGATTATTGATAGTTATAGAACTTACCCCTCATGTCTCGTGTGAGACGGCACTATAAATAGACGACTGTGGACTCTGAAAAGCACGTGCAAAGAAGGTCGAAAGCTCTCTCTCCAAGGGCCACAAGTGAAAATCAGGTGATTTTAGACTACCTTGGATATCTATACTTTGACTTCTCGATCCATTTTACCCCAAATTCCCCTGTTAGTCCTACTGCACCGTGAAATCTATATTAGACTCAAAAATTCCCTCAATCAGATTCCTGTAGCTCATTCTGCAAGAATTTTGCAAAAGTAGGCCTTGGCCGCTTACTTTAGGCTTCCCGTTCCATCTGCCAGTATGATTGAATTTTTTTGTGCCGCCCTACCTTGTCCTTCTGATCATCAACGTTTCTTCAATTTTTCCATCTGAGCTCATTTGCTATTTATTATTAATTTTTGACCTCTTTATTAAAAAAATCAAAGATGTAACCTTTAATGGTCTAAATAGGAAAAATTTACTTAACATAGTGAGCAACATATTAAGAACAAGTTCTTAATGAGCATAGAAGAGTGCTTGATTGGAGATAGAAACATTAGCATAACACCTAATTAGTTTGGCATAACAATACTTGAAACAGGGAGAGAAATAGAACAATTGACAACTATTAAGGACCAGATTTACATGGACCAGTCTCTCCTCCATTAGGCATTTGTATTATAGCTTCTCCCATTAAGAGAGACTTTGTACAATACAATTCTTTGTGTTCCTTGGTAAAAACACGCTGGTGCAATGAAGATGGAAGCTTCATGCACCAAACTTACATGTGATAACACATAACATCCATTCCCTCACGGTCTTAGACCCAAGACCCCACACACCTTTGAAAATAGTGAGAGCTAGCAGGGTATGAGAGTAGATCTAGAGGAAGAAGCAGTATTCTTACGAGAAAGAGGTATTTCTCCTCACATAATCAATCGTAATAGCTTACCATAGATTAGTAATTAGCATGGTAGACTAGATGAGCATGCATTGGAGCTTGTCTCTTGGTTGGATTTGCATCACAAGCCAAGAGTTTGTTGGTGTAGGCCTCCCTTCTCACAAGCTTGGAATATATGAAGATCCTTCCATTAAAGCTTGAGAAGGAGATAGACTTTCTTTACTTCACACATGAGCTTGTGTGAGTGTGTGTGGAATAATGCCTTCACAAATTAGCCCCCTCTCTCATCTTGGTCAACCCCTATTGCAATTTACTCATGCTGGCTTCCTATTGGCCCTTGAAAAGCTTAGCCAATAGCATTTGAGCAAGCTTTTTACTCTTCCTGGCTTCCTATTGGCCTGTGAAAAGTTTAGCCAATAGCATTTGAGAGGCCCAGTCAAGAGCCTTGTGACAAGTGTCCATCCTTTTTCCCTTTTTGTAAAAGCTCAGATAATTAATTTTAGTCTTCTGGCCAATAGGAATTAAGCAAATTTATGGGCTGCTTAATTCTCATTGGACCTTTTGATTGTCCAATAGTAATTTAGGGAGACTAATTCTTATTGGTTCATTAATCCACCTCTATGTCCATCCAATAGGATTCATGCAAGAATTGGGGGTTTCTTGCATGCTTGACATGTGTCCTATTTGCTTTGTAGAAAGGTAAACTGATGTTTGTGTGTGTGAGAGAGAGTGTGGTGTCTCTTTCCCAGCTTGCTCACTCTTCCGTCCTTTCCATGTAGCCACTTTGTTGACTTTAGCATTCAGCACTTTAGTCACTAAGAGTAGTTACCATGGCCTATGACTTTTAGAGAAACAATTTGGAACTTTAGCCTATGGAATTCTTGAATGGAGTTAATCCTAAGGGCCTTTTAAACTCCACTGGTGCACTTTATTCTTTAGCAGACCATCCCCATCGAGATCCCTATTTCCCCTCCTTTGGTTAAGACAGGTCTAGGAGCCTTTCCAATATCTAGCCTTTTATCCCCTTGGTATCTCCCCATATTAAATGATCAGTTTAATATGAGAAAATCATTTGGGAAAGTAGATATTAGGTTTTTATGACATTAGCTCTCTCTTGATATCATCGTCGTCCTTGACAATGAGGTAGAGAAGATAAAGCCTAATCATTAGTCCGTTTGCTAGCGGGTAGAGGATCCCTATTTTACCCTACGACATCATTCCAAAATGGATGACTAATCCATTTGGTGCTTGAGAGACGTAGCTGCTGCAAGCATGTCTGCTCATTAGTCTGTATCAATCTTCCATAGTAGCGTGAAAAGCTCTACTTGGTGTTTGGGAGACGTCGTTGCCACAAACATGATCCTAAGCATTCATATTTCTTAACATTTGTGCACAATAAAGAAAAAGAGAGTTTGATAAGACAAAAACATTGATCATTTAAAACATATTTACCAGGTTTGACAAGGTTTAGGTTATCCTTTGATTGTATGCCTTGCATCCATTTACCATCTTCAAAAGGATAATTCTAAAACTTAATAAGATATCGTTGGATAATATTGCCGCCTCTCAATGCTTTGTCTTCTTGTCGGAGAATGGAGTCGGGTTGCAGTACCTCTTCTTGGTCTTCAATTTTCGGTGGGTCTTCTATGGTTGCTTCTTGGGGTGCCTCTCCTTGGTAAGGCTTTAACAGGCTCACATGGAAAGCATTGTGTATGAGCCATTGGTTCGGCAACTTGAGCTGGTAAGATGTCTCATTGATTGGCTAAAGAATCTGAAAGGGGCCATAGTACCTTTTTGCTAGTTTAGCTTAGTACTTTTGGTGTCCCTTAGGATTCTTGCCCGTCTTGTGCCTTAACCTAGCCTTGGGAAATTTAAGCAAGACCTAATTATTTTCTTTAAAGGTCAGGGCTCTTCTATGCTTGTTAGCAGCAGCCTTTTGCCTTTGCTGTGAGATGGATATAGCCTCTTTAGTCTTTTGGAAAGATTCTTGTAGGTCGCATCTATATTCATCTGTAGAGCGAAGATCTTCCCATGTACCTTAAGTAGCAGGGGACTTTTTGATCTTCCCTCAATTACCTCAAAATGTGCTCTTCCCGTGGATATATGTACTATGTTATTGTAAGCATACTCCACTAAAGGTAAGTACATCTCCCATTGGGACCTTTGATCTACTTCAGTGAAATAAGTTTTTAGTAGATCAAGAATTGTTAATCTCATTTTGGAGATCCATTTGCGGGTGACAGGCCAAAGAGAAATTTAGCCTTGTACCTAAATTCTCAAAGAGACACTTTTAGAAATTGCTGGTCATTCTAGGATCTCTATCTGACACTATTAACATTGGAAACCCATGGTACTTAAAGATTTGTGATATAAAGAGGGTTTCTATTTAATGGGCCTTAACAGTCTTTCTGACAGGCATGAAATGTACTTGTTTGTTGAACCTGTCTACTATTGTCCATAATCCCGTATTCCCATGGATAGACTTAGGCAATCCATATATAAAATCCATGGATATGCGCTCCCAAGGTAAATCAGGGATTGTCAAAGGTTGAAGAAAACTAGGTTGCTTCCCTCTCTCAAACTTTGTCTTTTGGAAAACCACACATTTTGAAACATACTCTTGTATTTCGCTTTCATGGTAGGCCAATAGAAGTACATTTTCTATCTCTCTTAGGGTAGCTTGAACCCCTCTATGCCCACATATGGAGGAGCATGAGATAACCATAGAGAAGATAACCATCTTGTAGGGTAAATGGTCCCTCTTTCTTCCCTAGTGCAAGGGCTGACATCACATCTTTAAAATCGGGATTGATAGCATACTCACCAATCATAGAAGATAAATCATTGTGAGTTGCTATGGAAACCGCATTCACTCTTGATCGTCTTGAGAGTGCATCGGCTACTTGATTATGCTTGCCAGCAATGTGAGCAATATGAAAATTAAATTGCAAAAGGAAATTTGCCCACCTCATTTTTTTGTCAGAGAGTTTGGTGTGCATCATGAAGTACTTAAGGCTTGGGTGATTCGTTCGTAGAATGAAAGGAGTTCCCAATCAATAGTGCTTTGATGTGTCTAGGGCATGTAGAACTGCTAATAGTTCCTTTCCTATATGCCTAGAGCTTCCTCAACTGGGTCAAGCCTTCGACTTTCATATGCTATGGCATGCCCTTCTTGGAGCAGCACGGATCCTAGGAAATCACCACAAGCATCACATTGGAACTCAAATGGCTTTGAGAGATCCTGTAGTGTAAGCAGAGGTTGAGAGATAAGCTTCTCTTTAAGCTTTTTAAAATCAATGTTGATAGCCTTCGATCTCATCATCAAAAAGGCTAGAAGATGCAAGTTAATGATAGCATGACATTATTTTTACCAGTGTTCATTGGCATTTATGCCTATGTGTACCCTTGCTGCTATGCAATTTTGCGCCATATTATTTTGTAAATGCTTGGCTTATTTAGTAGGCACGCAATAGCCAAAGCATGGAAACTCTCCGTTGTGTTGAAAAGTCAAGCCAAATCCATGTACACAAATAAATCCTTATGTCTAAGGTTCAAAAATGTATCACTTTTCAAGTTTTGAATAAAGAAAAAGGGAAAGTGAGAGAGGTCGTGATTTGGGGAGTTAGAGGAGGTTGTAACCAACTTCTCTTTATCAACCCATGCACGGCTTCTTTTCAAACTCTCTTGGATTGGGCACAACTCTCTCTCTATCGTTTCTTGATTCTCTCTGTGTAAATTCTTCCTAGCTATGGAGGGAGAGAGTGAGGATGAAGAAGAGGATGGGGATCTTGCATTTCTCTTGTGTGCTCTAGTATAGTGTAGGCTTTCCTGTGTGTATGGCTATGGACATTAGAGAGAGAGAGAGAGAGAGAGAGAGAGAGAGAGAGAGAGAGAGAGAGAGCATGGTCTTTGTGTGTGTTTCTTGAGATCATTCTTGCAACCGTCGTGGCTATGGAGCACTCCAGTGCATATATCTCGCATGCCCAAACCCGGTTCGGTGTCTTTTCTTTTGCTTGGAAGGCGATTATCAAGTGTTCTCCTTTGTAGACCATGCATACTTAATGTTCTTTTTTGTTAGGTCATGCATTGGTCCTCCTACGAGTATGAATTTTTCTCCGAAGAGTCTATAGTATGCACGCATACCTATAAAGATTCTTAATATATGCAGATTCTTTGGATTAGGCCATGCTTTTATAACTTCTAACTTTGATGGATCCATTTGGATGCCATGTTTAGAGATAATCGATGAAATTGGAATAGATAATTATATCATCAAAGAATACTCTAGTGTAACTGCGGTGAGGCCTAAAGAGCTTCTCTATCATGCATTTGATTGTAGCCGGTGCATTGGTCAAGCCAAAAGGCATGACAATAAATTCATAGTGACCAAACGTAAGGCGAAATACAGTCTTTACAATGTCTTGATCCACTATCCTGATTTGGTGATAGCCACTTTTTAGGTCAATCCTACTGAAATAGATTGATATTTGTAGCTTATCAAATAGGTCTTCTACCCGTGGAATGGGAAACCTATTTTTGACAGTGGTCCTATTTAGTGCTCTATAGACAACACACATATGATATGTGCCATCTTTCTTTTTCACTAATAAAACTGGTGAACAAAATGGAGATGAACTAGGCCTAACCATTCCTTTTTCAGCCAACTCATGCAATTGCCGCATAATTTCCTCTTGTTGAGCTTGAGAAACTCAATAAGGAGGTTTCTTAGGCGGTGAGCCTCCTCGAAGGTGCTCAATTGCATGATAATCATCCCTTGTTTTGGAGGGAATTCATTAGGAATGTCGTCAATAAAAACATCTTGGAACTCATTAAGAAAATTAGATAAGCCTACTTCTTTTTTATTCCCTTTATTTTTATTTGAAAACACATTAGGTTCATCTTGAGAGTCTTTTACAAATATCATGTACACAGAAATAGAGCTCCTTATTGACTTATCAAAATCTTGCTTATGTACAAGAGGTATAGTGTTACCTGACTCGTTAGCATATATGAACGTGTCCTTGTCCCTGTACTTAAAGTAAATTTTCCTTTCAGGGAACTTGATGTTGACCGCCATGCGATCAAACCGTGGTGCCCCTAGGATTACATCCTCATGCTTAAGGGGAGAGATGAAGAAATCCTCTTTTTCCACATAGATTTGGACATGAAGCCTCAATTTCCCAATTAAGGGAGTCTCCCTTGAAAGCCCCATTGGTTGGTACGGTATTTCCCACCTCAAAGGCTTGAATTCCTAGCTTAGTGTCCAACTCCATGGATATGAAATTGTGAGTAGAGCCATTGTCGAAAAGAATGAAAGCATCATGTTCTCTTACCTTTCCCCAAGCATGACATAGAGGAGATCCTTTGCGATGAGCATATTCTTCTTAAACTTCAACTGTGGAAGCTCTAGGCGGTTCATTGTGTGTGTTCTTTTGTGGGCAAGCACAATAAGCATGCCCTTGCTCCCCACATTTGAAACATCGGTTATCCTTGCGATAATGCTCTAGCTCTTCAAGAGAGAGTCTATTTTTGCCTTTGTAGACTCCCTTCTCCTTAGCTTTGTTGTTGTTGAAGTTGCCCTTACGAGACATTTGGACATGTTCCTTCCTCTTAGGCTTATTACGGTCTTTGCTTTCCATGGGCTTAAAATTTTTCTTAGCCCCTTGTTGGAAGTGGATTTGGGAAGCCACCATAGTATGGTGTATGTCCGTTGAAATTGTGCGAGGCCTTTGGGAGTTGGCATACTCCGCCATATCTTTAGTTAAAACCACACAAAATTGTTGTTTTTGCTCACCAAAATCTATCTTTTTGTACACAGTGTCTTTGAGATGTAAATCCCAAAACTTGTCTACGTATTTGTGAATAGATTCTTAGGGAGAGAGGCTCAAGCTTTTCCATTCGTTGAGCACTTTGTCTTTGGCATCGCTAGCCAAAAACTGCTTCATCATGGAAGCTCTTAAAGCTTTTCATGTTCATTGAGCTTCACCGTGTGCTCGTAGGCTAGACCACCATTGCCTGGCGGATTTTTGGAGATGCATAGCTACGTGACGTATCTTAGAGGACTCCGTGAAGCCCTCATCTCCAAATGCCGCAACAAATTGTTGAATAAATTCCAAGAGTTTGTTCATAGCACCAATGGTGCCATCATAGGTAAGAAAAGAGATACTCTTTCCTCCCTCCTTGCACTGTTTGAGCTTGGACGACCTCTTCCAAGCGGCATAGGATTTCCTATGGCCTCTCCTTTTGAGTTCTATGGGATCTGCACCATCACTTCTTTCAAAAGAGGAGGAGGATGATGAAGATGGAGAAGAGGGTGACCTCTTTCTCGCATTTTTCTTCTCATACTTCCTTCTTTGAATTATGGTGAGAAGGACTATGCGATGGTCTTCTCCGTTTAGCAGGTGTCAGAGAATCTTTTGCCTATTGTCATCGTGGTTCCATCTCCATCGAGGTGGCAAGGGATTCACTTCTTTCTTGTTGTTTTGGTGAGGCGCTACCGTTGAGATTTAGGCTGTCCTTTGTGAGGGAGTTGCCCCATCAAGTTGTAAGCTTTTGAGGACTTCGTATGGGTCCTCCTCTTTTCTCACTGTAGAGAGACCTCTTTTAGAAATCTCACTAGAAGCTTTCATAGGCACTCCCTCTTTTAGGTGAGGAGATTAGAGAATCCCACGGATGTGTAATTGTTGTTGCACTTCTCCTTGGAGGGATGGGTTGCCCATGCCTTGTTGAAGCCTAGTAACAAGATAGTTCACAAGCATAGGAGCATCATTAGTAGCTTGATCATTAGCTTTTAAAATCAAAGCCATCAACATTAATTCACTCTCTCTACTATTGTTAGCCATTCAAACTAAGTTTTAGGTGTAAATTTTTACTTGTACTTTGGCACGTCAAGCCCTAGTTGCTACTCCTCTTTACTTTCAAAGATAAGCACTCAAGCATCTATACCCGTGGCTCAAAATATCATTAATTTCAAGGAATAGAAGAGAGGTTTTATCATAGCCCAGTCAACATCGGTTCAAGCCAAGATTCTAACAGCTCAATAATAGTTAAACCGTAGGCAAGCCCCTTGGGACTCCATTATTAAGACCATAGCTCTCAACGATGATACCGCGTTAACTGCAAGAAGCAGGTTCACCTCAAAGATAATAATTCCCTATTCTACTTACCCTCATGCAATTAATAATACCAACCCGTTTGTAGCAAGCTTGAGGACGTCTCTTCTTGATCAAGAAAAGAGAAACCGATAGCTCCGATACCAATGTAACCTTTAATGGTCAAAATAGCTTGTAAATAGTAAAAATTAACTTAACATAGTGAGCATTTCATTAAGAACAAGTTCCTAATGATCATAGAAGAGTGCTTGGTTGGAGATAGCAACATTAGCAATACTTGAAAGAGGGAGAGAAATAGAACAAATGAAAACTATTGAGGACCGGATTTACATGGAACGGTCCCCCCTCCATTAGGCATTTGTATTATAGATTATCCCATTAAGAGAGACTTTGTACAATACAATTCTTTGTGTTTCTTGGTCAAAACTCGCTGGTGCAATGAAGATGAAAGCTTCATGCACCAAACTTACATGTGATAACACATAACATCGATTTCCTCACGGTCTCGGACCCAAGACCTCACACACCTTTGAAGATGGTGAGATCTAGTGGGGTATGAGAGTAGATCTAGAGGAAGAACGAGTATTCTTACGAAAAATTATTATTTCTCCTCAGATAATCACTCATAATAGCTTATCATAGCTTAGTAATTAGCATGGTACAGGAGATGAGCATGCATTGGATCTTGTCTCTTGGTTGGATTAGCATCACAAGCCAAGAGTTTGTTGTTGTTGGCCTCCCTTCTCACAAACTTGGAGTAGATGAAGAGCTTACCATTAAACCTTGAGAAGGAGATAGACTTTCTTTACTTCACACATGAGCTTGTGTGAATGTGTGTGGAATAATGACTTCACAAATCAGTCCCCCTCTCTCATCTTGGTCGACCACTATTGCAGTTTACTCATGCTGGCTTCCTATTGGCCCTTGAAAATCTTAGCCAATAGCATTTGAGCAAGCTTTTTACTCTTGCTAGCTTCCTATTGGCCTGTGAAAAGTTTAGCCAACAGCATTTGAGAGGCCCAGTCAAGAGCCTTGTGACAAGTGTCCATCCTTTTTCCCTTTTTTGTAAAATCTCAGATAATTAATTTAACTATATGAATTCCTATTGGACCTTTTAGTCTTCTGGCCAATAGGAATTAAGAAAATTTATGGGCTGCTTAATTCTCATTGGACCTTTTGATTGTCGAATAGTAATTTAGGGAGACTAACTCTTATTGGTTGTTTTTCTAAACAATATAACACAAAATTCTGTTTACTGTAGCTGAGTCCTCATTGATCCACCTATGTGTCCCTCCAATAGGATTCATGCAATAATTGGGGGTTTTCTTGCATGCTTGGCATGTGTTCTATTTGCTTTGTAGAAAGGTAAACTGATGCTTGTGTGTGTGAGAGAGTCACTAAGAGTAATTCCCATGGTCTAGGAGCTTTAGAGTAAAAATTTGGAACTTTAGCCTTTGGAAGTCTTTAATGGAGTTAATCCTAAGGGTCTTTTAAACTCCATTGGTACACTTTTCTCTTTAGCATACCATCCCCATCTGGATCCCTATTTCCCCTCCTTTGGATCACTTGTTTGAGACAAGTCTGGCAGTCTTTCCAATATCTAGCCTTTGCTCCCCTTGGTATCCTCCCATTTTAAATGATCAGTTTAATATGAGAAAATCATTTGCGAAAGTAGATATTAGGTTTTTATGACATTACCTCTCTCTTGATAGCATAGTCGTCCTTGACTATGAGGTAGAGAAGATAGAGCCTAATCATTAGTCCGTTTGCTAGCGGGTAGAGGATCCCTATTTTACCCTGCAACATCGTTCCAAAATGGATGACTAATCCATTTGGTGCTTGAGAGACTTAGCTGCTACAAGCATGTCTGCTCATTAATCCTTATCAATCTTCCATAGTAGCGTTGATGGGGGCTTTTCACAAGCCAAGCTCCCATACCCCTCTTCTCTCGTCCCCACCCCATCAAAACCCCCTCTTAGGGAGGGAGTGATAAAAGGCATTGGAAAAAGTAAGAAAAAAATAAAGTATGATTATGTAAATATGTAAGAAAGGTAAAATAGGCCACCTCATGCCTGCGGGGTAGCCCATCCCCACTTTGCCTCCTTTTTCTTCACTATTGCCCGCCGGGTGTCCCTTTTCCTCTCCTCCACTCAAAAGGTCAACCCCCTCTCTCTTCCCCTTGTCCTTTCTCCTTTCTCTCTCCCCTCAAGCTACCCCACCTCTCACCAATAATGCATTATAACTCACCAACAATGCACCCTAACTCACATGCAACTTACCCTATCTTCCAAAATAGTATACCCCACCCCCTCTTTGATTTGCAGTGGGAGAGTCAACCAGCACGCCAAACCCAGTGGATATACATAGGCCAAGTTCCAAGAAGAAGAAGGAGAAGGTCGAAACCATGTTCGCAACCTACAACCAACCCACAACAACAAAATGGAAGGAGCTCTACACAATAGAGAATCAACACTATTCTACTTTGAGAATCGGGTAACTCAAGTCAGCGAGGTAATTATCACAGTCAGTTTTCAAGTCGCACCTGATGCTGCAGCACAGATAACAGAATCATTGGCTCACACTCTCACTAGAGAAACTAGGGATCTACTCAGTTTGTTTCAGGAAAGAACACCACCCTCTCCCACAAGCTTGGACAGTGACTAAGCACCTCTAAGCTTCACATGAATCAGTACAACCTACCTCAAGACAGATCACACATACCAACACGTGTACGCTCAATCAAGGTAATACTGGATTTGAAGGCTCACTACCAGCACGTCATTGACACCATGCTGGGTGGGGAGCAATTTTTTGAGGTTCTGGCATGAGATCAACCATTTGTCCTACCTTTGGTACAAGGCAATGTACCGTTTGAAGTTTTAATCTATGTCCTAGTATAAGAGGGTATACACGCCTCCTTGTAAAGAAGAAAAAAACTTTTGCAAGTTAAGCAGTGTGTCTTTCTAGCTCTCTCTCAGTAATCATGGCAAGTGTAGCATTTCCAACATTTAAAGGAAAGAAGGGGGAGGATTTGGTAACAGACTTCCTAGATGACTTTGAAGTAGCATGTGTAGTGAGCAACAAAGATACAGATGAATCCCGGGTTAGAATCTTTAAGCATCTCATGAAGCTAGAAGCTAGATTATGGTACAATGCACTTCCACAAGCAACCAAGGATGACTGGGAACCCTTAAAAACCGCTTTTAAGAGGCGCTTTGGGGGAGGTACCACTTCAGAAAAGTTGTGGGACAAGTTGAGAGACTTGAAGTAGGAGGGTCTTTTAGAATATGCCACCTATGAGTCCAAATTTGTGGATTTGTGGGAACGGTGGGTTGAGTCACTGGCTAGGGGGGAAGCTGTACCCGATTTCCTAAAAAAAGATCGGTTCACGCATGGCTTATGGCCGCTTCTCAAGGAGAAGGTGAAAGGTAGATTCCCGGCTACGTACGAGTTAGCCGTTGAGATTGCTCGCCTTAAAGACAAGAAGCTACGAATGAAAGCCAAAGAAACCGAGTCAACAAAATCAGGAACATCGCGTCGACCAGCAACTACGACAACCACCATTCCACCACCACCACCGGCTCTTGGGGTAAGAGATGACCAACAAGATATGTTGGCCCATATTACTGACCAACTGCAGAATTTGTATGTCCACTTAATACAACAAGGGAGGAGTCAAGAAAGAGATCAAGACCCTGGAAGAGCACGACGACAAAACAGGGAGTATCATTGCTACAACTGCGGAGAAGACGGTCACTGTATGTACTACTGTCCCAAACCACGACAAAACTATAATAGAGGAGGTAGGAGGAACCAATTGTCACCCCCTAGAGAAAGAGCACCCCCACCCCGAGCACCACCCCCACCAACATAAATTCTACGTCCACCCCAGAAACCACTACAAGCATCCATCCCACCTCTTCCACCAGCTCCACCACCTGATCGCCCTGTAAACATCATAAGGCTAGAAGAGAAAGGAAAGGCCGTAGTAGTGGATCCACCGAGAGCAAAGGAGAGGGACAAGGGTAAGGAGAAGGTAACCTTTTTAGAACCACTTGAAGCCATGACTGTGAAAAGAGCTAGGACGGAGAAAGCTACACAATCAGATGATGAGAGAAGCATGAGAGGAGAAACTAGCAAGAGGTCATCCAGGCCGCGACGGAAATTGGGCATCACCGACTTCCAGCTAGGGGAAATTTCTAAGCCCTATGATCTAACATTGGATGTGGCAGAGCAAGGACCGAAGATTACATGGCCATAGCTGCTACATCTTGTACCTAAAGTAAGGCGACAATGGTCTAAAATGGTAAGTACAAGACGATCCAAAACAAAGGTAGCCGGAGCAATTTCGGGATGCAACATGGATGACATCCTTCCAATTGTCGACGTAAACATAAAAGAAAAGAGGGTTGGAAACACCTACATTGATGGAGGTGCACAAATCTGTGTAATGAGCGAAGCTATGATGCTTCAATTAGGGCTCGAGGTTGACAGGCCTTCTCCATGCAAGGCAAAGATGGAAAACAACGCAAAAGTAAAGTGTGTGGGTGTGGTAAGTGCCGTGAAAATCAAAGCTTTCAACACTGAGGTAGAGGTAGATGTTTTTGTAATTCCTACTAAGGGGGAGGGCTATCCACTAATTTTGGGAAGGCCATGGTTGATGGCCATGAAAGCAAAACAGGAGTGGGGTACTGGCCTTCTACGCATGACCGGTAAGAAAGGGGAGACAATCTACTACGACAAGAGGATTGGCAAGCAGAAGCAAATGAGTCTGGAAACATCGGCAGATGAAACCACTAGCGAATCTTCCAGTTCTGAGGAGGAGACCACATCCACCGACGAAAGTGACAGTTCCATTGATGTGATGGGTATCATTATGAAGGATCCACAAAGGGTAAGCACAACTAGTGATCCATCACCAAAAGGGCAACCCAATGAAGAGGAGATCAAATCACCTGGCCTAAGAGGAAGTAGGTTGAAGGGTATGTTGTCTACGGAATTAACACTTGAGGAGAAAGATAGTTTTTTGCAAATGTTGATGGGATTTCCTAACCTGTTCATTGACAACTATGAAAGAATCACAGGCATTACAGTGGTGGAACATCATATTAAGCTGAAGGAAGGGGTAAAACCAGTTGTGCAAAAGCTACGACGACTGGGGGTCATACAAGAAAAGGCACTCTTGGCCGATTTAAGGAAACTGCTGGAGGCGGGATTCATCTATCCTGTAGAAAACTCAGAATGGGTGTCACCCGTAGTGGTGACGCCTAAAAAGAATGGTAAGTGGAGGGTCTGTGTTGACTACAAACCACTAAATGCAGCTACAAAGAGAGACCACTTTCCTCTCCCTTTCTTGGATGAAATTCTGAATGAAGTAGCGGGTTTTGAATGCTATACCGTCTGTGATGGTTATTCTGGATACTTTCAAATACGCATAGCCTTGGAAGATCAGCTAAAAACCACTTTTATCACGCCATGGGGTTGTTTTGCATACAGGGTTATGCCATTTGGTCTCACAAATGCACCTGCCACATTCCAAAGATATGTCACATATGTTTTTCAACCGTTCTTTGGAACATCCATAAGAGTGTTCATTGATGATTTTTGTATATATAGCTCCCGTATTTCACATTTAGAAAAGGTAACTGAAGGTTTGGCCAGGTTGCAGAGCCTAGGTGGGCAATTAAATGTGGATAAATGCCACATTGGGGAGAGTAAAGTCATTCTACTAGGCCATGAAATTTCAGCAAAAGGTATCAACGCCGACCCAAGTAAGGTGTCCGCACTCATAGACCTACCTTCACCAACGACCGCACGTCAACTGGTCTCTTTTCTACAGAAGGTGAGGTACTTAAGTAGATTCATGCATCTACTATCACAACTTGTTCTACCACTGCAACAACTCACTCAAAGATCAACTTTCACTTGGGACGAGGAAAGCGAACATCACTACAACAAGGTAAAGGAGGTGTTAGCCATTCTGCCAACTATCTCACCACCTAAGTGGGATGAAAAAATCTATGTCACCTCAAGTGTTGGTGATGACTCATTGGGGGTTGTGCTACTCCAAAAGGATACGACGACATCTTTCATGAGGCCAATCTACTTCTCTAGTCAAATGATGACAGCACGAGAGAAAGGTTTCACCCATGTGGAACACTTAGTCCTAGCTCTTAGATTTGCTACTACAAAGTTTAGGTCATATTTGCTGCCTAAGCAATTTGTGATTCTAACCACGGATGAAATATTTCCCTATGTTGTACAACACATGGATGTGTCTGCTAGAATTACTAAATGGCTAGTTCGTCTGCAAGAGTTTGACTACACGGTACAGGTAGAAAGCACGACAAGGGCAAGTTTGGGGGGACTCATGACCTACCAAGTCTTTGAAGGGAAGGAGAAGCAATCTAAAGAAGGAGAAGTCCGATTACCTCCAGTACCACCGATGGTAGAAGGAGCATACTCTCTCTACTTTGATGGAGCCTACAAGCGAGCGTCCGACAAAGCAGCTGCAGGCATAGTGGTCTTTGATGACAAAGGGACAAAGGTATTTTCGTTGGGCCAATTGTTAGATTCACATTCTAACAATGAAGCTGAGTATGAAGCACTAACCAAGGGTCTACAATGGTGCGTCTCACAAGGTGTACAACACCTTAATGTATTTGGGGATGCTCTACTTCTGGTAAGGCAAGTAAATGGAGCATGGACATGCAAGAATCCTAGTTTAAGGACTCACTTAAGTGGTGTAAAAACCTTGTTGGGTAAGTTTGAAGAAGTTCAAATACACCATATCCCAAGGGCTCAAAACCAAGAAGCAGATGCCCTAGCAAGTGAAAGACTACAGGGAGTGGTGGTTGGAGCAATAAAGCTAAAGCTCTCTCTATTTCAAGGCAGTGATGCCTTGCCTGACATCATGCATTTTTTGGAAACAGGAGAATGCCCATCAGATTTAACAAAGGGACAGAAGCAATGGCTGACGTGGAAGGCCACAAGGTATCGACTCATCAAGGACGGTTTGTACTGTAAGGGTAAGGACCAAATACTCAGGAAGGTCCCTCTCTCTCAGGAAATCACGGGAGTAATTGCTAGTTGTCACGACGGGGTTTGTGGTGGTCACTTTGCCCTAGACATAACAAGTAAGAAAATCTTGCAGGCAGGCTTCATATGGCCTAGCCTCAACCGTGATGTACACCACTGGTGAAAAACGTGTAAGTTGTGTCAAAAGGCCGGCACTAGGTCACTTATGCCTGAACCATAGACACCTATTCTCTCATATGGCCCATTTGAAAAATGGGGTATCGATGCCATTGGGCCATTACCTAGGGCCAACTCAGGAAAATTCTACATTATCATGGGGGTCGACTACATGACTAGATGGGCAGAGGCTACAGCCACCACTAGAATCACAGCGGTAGAGGTAGCTAAATTTATCTACGAGCACATATGCTGTAGGTTTGGCACACCTTTAGAGATCATCTCTGATAGAGGGCCAGGTTTCAGAGCAGACTTGGTAGGAGAATTAATGCAGAAACTGGGCATTACAAGGAGGCACTCTTCACCATATTACCCTCAATGTAATGGCCTAGTTGAAAAGGTAAATGGAATGGTTTCTAAAATTATTACCAAGCAGGTAAACAATCATCTTGGAGACTGGGATAAGTATCTACTACCAGCTTTATGGGCCTACAGAACTTCATTTCGTACATCCTTGGGATTCACACCGTATCATCTAGTATTTGGTAAGGAAGCAATCTTGCCCATTGAAGTGCAACTACAAAGTCTCAGAGTAATGGCAAGCCAGCTTCAACAGCCCAACATGCATTTGAGAGATCACATCATCAACTTGGAAAGACTGCAGCTGGACAGAGAAGAAGCAATAAATTATTATGCAGCACAAGCAAAGCATAGACGGCTTAGCTTTAACGAGCATCTCCGGAAAAAAGAATTGAAGAAAGGAATGTTGGTGCTCCGCTATGACAATCGCTTCGACACGCGCAAGGATAAGAAACTCCTACTCCGATGGGAAGATCCTTTCATTGTCAGGAAAAAGTATGCCAATGGAAGCTACCAGCTTATGGAGGCTGATGGAAAACTTCATAAAACCAGGGTAAATGGTTGGCGACTTCAACCTTATTTTCTTCGATTTGACCAGGCTCCACCAATTGACATTCCAGACGAGGACACACCATCAGCCGCCACCTCCGATGAGCTAGAGACATGAATGCCTCTAGCCCAAAGGGGAGGGCTAATGATGGGGGCTTTTCACAAGCCAAGCTCCCATACCCCTCTTCTCTCGTCCCCACCCCATGAAAATCCCCTCGTAGGGAGGGAGTGATAAAAGGCATTGGAAAAATTAAAAAAAAATAAAGTATGATTATGTAAATATATAAGAAAGGTAAAATAGGCCACCTCATGCCTGCGGGGTAGCCCATCCCCACCTTGCCTCCTTTTTCTTCACTGTTGCCCCGCCGGGTGTCCCTTTTCCTCTCCTCCACTCAAAAGGTCAACCCCCTCTCTCTTCCCCTTGTCCTTTCTCCTTTCTCTCTCCCCTCAAGCTACCCCACCTCTCACCAATAATGCATTATAACTCACCAATAATGCACCCTAACTCACATGCAACTTACCCTATCTTCCAAAATAGTATACCCCACCCCCTCTTTCTCTCTCCTATCATATCCCATGACCCAAATACCCCCCTCTCTCTCTAAAGGGTGCCATGTCTCTTGTCTTGTAGCTAAATAACCTCCCCCACACTCACACACACTCAGTTTCACTAAAAAAGGTGCCCACAGACCCATCCCCACCCGGTGATTACCTGATTTTTCTTGTGTTCACACACATCTGCACACAGATTCACCTCTGAACACACTCCCCTCTCTCCCCTCTTGTAATTACTTTATTCTCCATGTCACCTCTCACTTTTTTTCATCAACCCATCTCTCTCTCTTAGTCTCTCTCTCATGAGACTGCTGTTCTGGCACATATACACACAGCCAGACAAGTGGGGCCCACAGTCACATGGCCTATGTAGATAATGATTTCTTCATTTCTAAATTCTAGAATTTCTCCCCCCTCCTCCCCTATATAAAGATGGGTCACCATCACACTAAACACACACAACATCACCAAAGAACACACTATGCACTGTGTGTGCCTAGTGCACACACACATACCCACACCATCACCATCACCGCAATCACCATGCTTGTTTTGAGCATGACCTCTACACCCTTGTCTATGGAAGATGAAGGGCAACTAAATGAAGGACTATGGCCATAATCCTCGTGCGAGTCTTCACCATCAACTCCCACCTATCCGCCATGTGCTCTACCACTCTCTCCCTTCTCATTCCCCTACCCTATGCTCCCCATTTCATCGCCTAATTCTCTAAATAAAGCTTGAGGTTTTGTGAGTATGTTTTCTTGCAATGTTTTGCCCATGTGAGGTGTGCAGAATCGCCACCTAGTCTCGTGTTTTGGATTGAGCTTGTGTATATGTGAAGGGTGTGCGGATTCGCCATCCTTTTGTGATGCCTAAGTACTAAGCCGCTATACCCCCTCCCTCACACTCTCTCTCTCTCTCTCTCACTTGATCTCATTTCCTTTTCTTTTCATCATTACTCCCAAGCATCCATCCTCTTGGATGAAAACTTTGTTATGGTGGTGTGTTGTTTGCGTCCTAGCCGCTGAAGCTAGGTGGTGCCCCCTGTTTGCTTTACCATGACAGGCTCGAGGTGCGCCATTCGGTCGCCGGTGTTTTAGAGGCCGTCGGGGTTCGGGGTTCGCTTTGTACCCGTCAGCGTGACAAGCTCTGCTTGGTGTTTGGGAGACGTCATCGCCACAAACATGATCCTAACCATGCATACTTCTTAACATTTGTGCACAATAAAGAAAAAAAAGAGTCCTATAAGACAAAAACATTGATCATTTAAAACATATTTACATATGCTTACTCTAGGGAATCATTGTAAGCATTGACAAGGTTTAGGTTATCCTTTAATTGTATGCCTTGCATCCATCAAGCATCTTCAAAAGTATAATTCTTAAACTTAATAAGATACCGTTGGATAATCTTACTGCCTCTGAATACCTTGTCTTCTTGTCAGAGAATGGACTCCAGTTGCAGTACCTCTGCTTGGTCTTCAATCTCCGGTGGGTCTTCTATGGTTGCTTATGGGGTGGCTCTCCTTGGTAAGGCTTTAACCGACCCACATGGAAAGAATTGTGTATGAGCCAATGGTTGGGCAACTTGAGCTGATAAGCCATATCATTTAAGAATTTGAAAGGGGCCATAGTACCTTTTTTCTAGTTTAGCGTAGTACTTTTGGTGTCCCGTAGGATTCTTGCCCGTCGTGTGCCTTAACCGAGCCTTGGAAAATTTAAGCAAGACCCAATCATTTTCTTTAAAGGTCAGGGCTCTTCTGTGCTTGTTAGCAGTAGCCTTTTGCCTTTGCTGTGAGATGGATATAGCCTCTTTAATCTTTTGGAAAGATTCTTGTAGGTCGCGGCTATATTAATCTGCAGTGAAGATCTTCCCATGTACCTTATGTAGCAGGGGACTTTTTTATCTTCCCTCAATTACCGCAAAAGGTGCTCTTCCCATGGATGTATGTATTATGTTATTTTAAGCATACTCCACTAAAGGTAAGTACTTCTCCCACTGGGACCTTTGATCTACTTCAGTGGCAGAAGCTTTTAATAGATCAATAATTTTTAGGTTAGCTATCTCACTTTAGCCATCTGTTTGTGGGTGATAGACCGAAGAGAAATTTAGCCTTGTACATAAATTCTCAAAGAGACCCTTTCAAAAATTTCTTGTCATTCTAGGATCTCTATCCGACACTATTGACATTGGCAAGCCGTGGTACTTAACACTAGGTTGGTAATGGGACACTTTTATGTCCTGGGACACTTCTATGTCCTGTTAAGTGACCATTTTCCTTGAATTATGTCAAGAGTTTCAAAATGGATTTTGAGGTGCTATCTATCTAGAAAGTTGTCTCATGAGCTAAAAAAAACTTGACATTTTTTTGGAATACCAATTCCATCTTTAACATTGTCCTTGCACAACATTTCACAACCTAAACTGTGTGAAAAAACGGGTCGTGTTTTTGGCTTTTTTCAACTTTTTGCAGCTATACCACTCTAGAATTCATGTTTGCGAGGTCTATAATTCTAGAGAACTATCTTTAGTAGTCCTCAACATGTCCTGATGCTTCTAGGGAGAAATAAATATTAAAGTTGTAAGTTATGACCAAATTACAAAAATTGTCAAATCCTGCTTTTTAGCCAATTTTAGCTCTTCTATGATTTTTTTGGTGGATTTCATGATATCCAAATGCATTTTTGATTTTCTATGTCGCATATTGTAACATAAAGCTAATATTCCTTGAGTTTTGGAGCACCTAATACCCTATTCTGCATAGTACACAACGATGGTTGATTTTTTCAATTATAGAAGAAAACGAAACATTCTAGTATATCAAGTATAGCTTTTTTAATAATGTTAGTTTCTTGTGACAACTACATGCATTTTGTAGGTAGTAACCATATCTAGTCACATAAGGATCAAATTTGGCTAGACATTGAATAGTTTCTATGGGATTCTACAACTCATAATGTTGAACCCAGTTTTTTCATGTTTGTTGTATTTAACACTTCATCTTTGTCCCCAAGATTCCCCTTGGTAAGAAATGTATTATTCTTTTGACATGCTCCATGGCTCCTTATGAACATAAAGGACAATAGGGAACTAAGAAAACATGCATATATTATTTGTATTGAGCGTGGCTATAGAAACTTTGATGATAGGTTTGCAGAATGGTAAAAATTCAACTTTTTTGTACCTATTTATTTTGGCAAAACAAAAAATAATGAGTGAGAAGCAATCATATGTTCTGATCACCAACCCATTGAAGTTAACTAGGGAATTTATCTCAAGTCCTACAAAAATCCCTAATCTTGTTTTTATGCAACAAAACGTAAGAAATGACTGTTTTGATGAAAATGCACTGGTCCATCAACTTTGGAGGCTTGGTGTGACCAAAAGATGAGAAATTTTACAAGTTTCTTATTTTTTCCATGTGTAGTAGGCCTTGAACTATAACCTCATGAAAGGATTTTACAAAATGAGTGGATCTACTATGGTTTTGGAGGTTTTTTTCAAAACCCTGAAAGGACACTTTTATGTCCTGTTAGGTTACCAACCTAGTGTTAAAGATTTGTGATATAAAGAGGGTTGCCATTTGATGGGCCTTAATAGTCTTTTTGACATGTATGAAATGCGCTTGTTTGTTGAGCTTGTCTACTATTTTCCATATTCCCATATCCCCATGGATAGACTTAGGCAATACAAAGATAAAATCCATGGATATGCTCTCCCAGGGTGAATTACAAATTGGCAAAGGTTGAAGCAAACCAGGTTGCTTCCCTCTATCAAACTTTGTCTTTTGGCAAACCACACATTTTGAAACATACTCTTGTATGTTCGCTTTCATGGTAGGCCACTAGAAGTACATTTCTATCCCTCTTAGGGTAGCTTGAATCCCTCTATGCCCCGCATATGGAGGAGCATAGCCTATTACCATAGAGAAGATAACCATCTTGTAGGGTAAATGTTTCCTCTTTCTTCCCTAGCGCAAGGGCTGACATCACGTCTTTAAAATTGGGATCGATCGCATACTCACCTATCATAGAAGATAAATCATTGTGAGTTGCTAAGGAAACCACATTCACTCTTGATCGTCTTGAGAGTGCATCGGCTACTTGATTATGCTTGCCCGAAATTCATGCAATATGAAAATGATATTGTGAAAGGAAATTTGAGTACCTTATTTGTTTGTCAGAGATCTTGGCCTACGTCATGAAGTACTTAAGGCTTTGGTGATCCGTTTGCAGAATGAAAGGAGTCCCCAATAAATAGCGCTTCCACGTGTCTAGGGCATGTAGAACTACTAACAGTTCCTTTTCCTATATGCCTAGAGCTTCCTCGACTGGGTCAAGCCTTCGACTTTCATATGCTATGGTATGCCCTTCTTGGAGCAGCACGGCTCCAGGGAAATCACCATAGGCGTCGCATTGGACCTCAAATGGCTTTGAGAGATCCGGTAGTGTAAGCAGCACAGATAAAGAGATAAGCTTTTCTTTAAGCTTTTCAAAATCAGTGTTCTCCTTGGTATACCATGCATACTTAACGTTCTTTTTTTTAAGGTCATGCAATGGTCCAACTACGAGTGATAATTTTTCTATGGAGCGTCTATAGTATGCACACATACCTATAAAGCTTCTTAATTCATGCAGGTTCTTTGGATTAGGCCATGCTTTTATTACTTCTAACTTTGATGGATCCATTTGGATGCCATATTTAGAGATAATATGACATAAATATTGAATCTCTTGTAAGAAAAATTCACTTTTGTTTTTATTTATATAAAGCTTATTCTCTCGCAGAACTTGAAAAATTATCTAGAGGTGTTGTTTGTGTTCGTTCCTGGAATTGGCATAGATAATTATATCATCAAAGAACACTCCAGTGTAGCTGCGGTGAGTCCTAAAGAGCTTCTCCATCATGAGTTTGAATGTAGTTGGTGCATTGGTCAAGCCAAAAGGAAAGACAATAAATTTGTAGAGACCAAACGTAGTGCGAAATGCGGTCTTTACTTGATCGACTATCCTTATTTGGTGATAGCCACTTTTTAGGTCAATCCTACTGAAGTAGGTCGATCCTTATAGCTTATCAAATAGGTTTTCTACCCGCAGAATGAGAAACCTATTTTTGATAGTGATCCTATTTAGTGCTATATAGTGGACACACATACAATATGTGCCATCTTTCTTTTGCACTAATAAAACCGTTGAACGAAATGGAGATGAACTAGGTCTAACCATTCCTTTTTCAACCAACTCATGCACTTGCCGCATAATTTCCTCTTGTTAAGCTTGAGAAACTCAATAAGGAGGTTTATTAGGTGGTGAGCCTCCTAGAAGAAGCTCAATTTCATGGTCATCGTCCCCTCGTTTTGGAGGCAATTCATTAGGAACGTCGTCAAAAAAAACATCTTGGAATTCATTAAGGATATTAGATAACCCTAATTCCTTTTTGTTCCCTTTATTTTTATTTGACAAACATTAGGTTCATTTTGAGAGTCTTTTACAAATATCATGTACACGAAAACAGAGCTCTTTATTGACTTATCAAAACCTTGCTTATGTACAAGAGGTATAGTGTTCCCTGACCCATTAGCATATATGTACATGTCTTTGTCCCTGTACTTAAAGTAAATTGGCCTTTCAGGGAACTTGATGTTGGCCACCATGCGATCAAACCATGGTGCCCCTAGGATTATGTCCTCATGCTTAAGGGGAGAGATGAAGAAATCCTCTTTGTCCACATAGCTTTGCACATGAAGCCTCAATTTCCCAACAATTAAGGGAGTAACTGGGACTTCTTCTCCCTTGAAAGCACCATCGGCTGGTAGGGTACTTTCCATCTCAAAGGCTTGGATGCCTAGCTTAGTGGGCAACTCCGTGGATATGAAAATGTGAGTAGAGCCATTGTTGAAGAGAATGAAAGCATCATGTTCTCTTACCTTTCCCCTAGCATGGCATAGAGGAGATCCTTTGCAATGAGCATCTTCTTCTTGAATGTCAACTATGGAAGCTCTAGGAGGTTCATTGAGTGTGTTATTTTGTGGGAAAGCACGATAAGCATGCCCTTGCTCCCCACATTTGAAACAACGGTTATCCTTGCGATAACACTCTAGCTCTTCAGGAGAGAGTCTATTTTTGCCTTTGTAGACTCCCTTCTCCTTAGCTTTGTTGTTGTTGAAGTTTCCCTTGGGAGACTTTTGGACATGGTCCTTCATCTTAGGCTCATTATGGTCTTTGCTTTCCATGGGCTTAAGATTTTTATTAGCCCCTTGTTGGAAGTGGATTCGGGAAGCCACCATAGTATGGTGTATGACCATTGAAATAGTGCGAGGCCTTTGGGAGTTGACATACTTCGCCATATCTTTAGATATACCTGCACAAAACTATTGTTTTTTCTCTTTAAAATCTATCTTTTTATATATAGTGGCTTTGAGATGTAAATCCCAAAACGTGTCTATGTATTTGTGAATAGATTCATAGGGAGAGAGCTTCAAGCTTCACCATTCGGTGAGCACTTTGTCTTTGGCATTGCTAGCCAAAATCTGCTTCATAATGGAACTCTTAAAGCTTTCCATATTCATGGAGCTTCACCGTGTGCTTGTCGGCTAGACCACCATTGCCTGGCGGAATTTTGGAGATTCATGGCTACATGGCGTATCCTAGAGGACTCCGTGAAGCCCGCATCTTTGAATGCCGCATCAAATTGTTTAATAAAGGCGAAGACTTTGTTCGTAGCACCAAAGGTGCCATCGTAGGTAAGAAAAGAGATACTCTTTCCTCCCTCCTTGAACTGTTTGAGCTTGCACGACCTCTTCCAAGCAGCAAAGGATTTCCTATGGCCTCTCCTTTTGAGTTCTTTGGGAGCTACACCATCACTTCCTTCAAAAGAGGAGGACGATGATGAAGATGGAGAAGAGGGTGACCTCTTTCTCACCTTTTTCTTCTCATACTTCCATACTTCCTTCTTTGAATTATAATGAGAAGGACTATACGGTGGTCTTCTCGGGTTAGGGGGTATTGGAGAGTGTTTTTCCCGCCGTCTTCGTGGTTCCATCTCTGCCGAGGTGGTGGGAGATTCACTTATTTCTTGTTCTTTTGATGAGGGCTCTAACATTGAGATTTGGGCTCTCCATTGTGAGGGAGTTCATCCATCAACTTGTAATCTTTTGAGCCCTTCGTATGGGTCCTCCTCTTCTCTAACCGTAGAGAGCCCTCTTTTAGAAATCTCACTAGGAGCTTTCATAGGCACTCCCTCTTCTAGGTGAGGATATTGGAGAATCCTATGAATTGAAAATCATTGTTTCACTTCTCCTTGGACAGATGGGTTGCCCATGGCTTGTTGAAGCCTAGTAACAAGATAGTTCACAAGCATATGAGCATCATTAGTAGTTTGATCATTAGCTTTTAAAATCAAAGACATCAACATTAATTTCACTCTCTCTACTATTGTTAGCCATTCTAACTAAGTTTTAGGTGTAAATTTTTACTTGTACTTTGGCACTTCAAGCCCTAGTTGCTACTCCTCTTTACTTTCAAAGATAAGCACTCAAGCATCTATACCCGTGGCTCAAAATGTCATTAATTGCAAGGAATAGAAGACAGGGTCTATCATAGCCTAGTCAACACCGGTTCTTGTCAACCTTCTAATAGCTCAATAATGGTTAAACCGTAGGCAAGCCCCTTAGGACTCCATTATTTAGACCATAGCTCTCAACGGTGATACCCCGTTAGACTGCATGAAGCAGGCGCACCTCAAAGATAATAAATCCCTATTCTACTTACCCTCATGCAATTAATTAGACCAACCGTTTGTAGCAAGATTGAGGACCTCTCTTCTTGAGCAAGAAAAGAGAAACCGATAGCTCCGATACCAATGTCACCTTTAATGGTCGAAATAGCTTGTAAATAGTAAAAATTAACTTAACATAGTGAGCATTTCATTAAGAACATGTTTCTAATGAGCATAGAAGAGAGCTTGGTTGGAGATAGCAACATTAGCATAGCACCTAATTAGTTTGGCACATAACAATACTTGAAAGAGGGAGAGAAATAGAACAAATGACAACTATTGAGGACCGGATTTACATGGACCGGTCCCCCCTCTATTAGGCATTTGTATTATAGCTTATCCCATTAAGAGAGACTTTGTACAATACAATTCTTTATGTTCCTTGGTAAAAACTCGCTGGTGCAATGAAGATGGAAGCTTCATGCACCAAACTTACACGTGATAACACATAACATCGATTCCCTCATGGTCTCGGACCCAAGACCTCACACACCTTTGAAGATGGTGAGATCTAGTGTCGTATGAGAGCTGATCTAGAGGAAGAAGGAGTATTCTTATGAGAAATGATTATTTCTCCTCACATAATCACTCATAATAGCTTATCATAGCTTAGTAATTAGCATGGTAGAGAAGATGAGCATGCATTCGAGCTTGTCTCTTGGTTGGATTTGCATCACAAACCAAGAGTTTGTTTGTGTAGGCCTCCTTTCTCACAAGCTTGGAGTAGATGAAGAGATTTCTGTTAAAGCTTGAGAGGGAGATAGATTTTCTTTACTTCACACATGAGCTTGTGTAAGTGTGTGTGGAATAATGCCTTTACAAATCAGTCCCCTTCTCTCATCTTGGTCGACCCTTATTGCAATTTACTCAGGCTGGCTTCCTATTGGCCCTTGGAAAGCTTAGCCAATAACATTTGAGCAAGCTTTTTACTCTTGATGGCTTTCTATTGGCATGTGAAAAGTTTAGCCAATAGCATTTGAGAGGCCTAGTCAAGAGCCTTGTGACAAGTTTCCATCCCTTTCCCCTTTTTGTAAAAGCTCAGATATCTAATTTAATTATCTGAATTCCTATTGGACCTTTTAGTCTTCTGGACAATAGGAATTAAGCTAATTATGGGCTACTTAATTCCCATTGGACTTTTTGACTATCCAATAGTATTTTAGGGAGACTAATTCTTATTGCTGGTAACCTCCTTTCCATTCCTCCTTGCTTGGTGCAATTGGAACAATGTCTGCCTTTAGGTGATAGCTTGAGCTGATTCGTATCTCAATCTGGTATTGCCTTGTATGTCCACATCCATGAGATTCCAAGAATCATTGTTTCATTCATGTGTTCATCTGGTAAGCATATAACTTGATGAGTGCATGAACATCCATGTACTATCACATTTAAGTTGATACTCGCAATGTTGGTGTTGGGTTCTTGCTGCATCCCATAATAGTCACTATTCCTGCTGTCAAAGTCTGACTTGTAACTTTCTTGTACGTGGAGTAAATGACTACATTTACTTGAGCTCTTGTATCAACCAATGCATTTGTGCTATGATTGTTCAGTTGTAATTTGATGCGAAGGTCCATTCCATCTAACCATTCATCATCCATTGACACTGCATCTTTCCATAATTTCCACTGTTGGTCATCTAGTTCCAGAGTGTTGATGGTAATAGGTATTTGTTGATTCTTGAGAGCAGCTTTTCTTTTGAGTACTAAAAGCTGAGCTTCTTCTTGGGCTTCATCAATAACCTACTGTCATTTTATCTTTTGTTTCTTTGATGCATGCATATTTTCTAGAAATTCATTGGTTAGCGGCAAATCGTACCTCTTCAAACGGCACCCACTAATCCAATTAGCCATTGGTTCACCATCTAGGGTGGACAACTTAACTGCTCCACTTGGATGTGAGGTCCCCACCCCGCCATATCAAACAGAGGATCTGATGGTGAACCTGGTGGCCACTAGATCTATAGCGGAAGCAAACAAAGTGGTTAAGGGTTCAGCTAGCGGACGATCTCTCATCACAAAGTGATGAGAGATCCCTCATCACAAAGTGAGTCGAGCTCGAGCCTACTAGCAATGAGATCTAGCTCCACCTCGCAGGGAAAGCGTACTTAAACTAAGACCCACCTTCCAAGAGGAGAGAAACCCCGAGTGCCTTTTTCCCCATGTTTCAGAGGCACGTACTCTAGAGATTTCACCGCTCTAGGGGCAATGAGTATTACTAATATCGAAATAAACACTATGGGGACAAAGAGTTCCCGACCAATCGGGACCACCCATCTCATAGGCATTGGAAACTTGAGCCAAGCTACCACTTTCCACCCCCACACTCACACTTCCTTGTGTGACCTAATTACTACCACAATGATTGTTCAACATAAACATTCCTTGATTAATTCCGAATCACATTGTTCGTTAAGACAGTCCTTCAACCAGTATTGCAAACAACACCAAGATAGTATTCTAGTAAAAATTATACTCAAACTTATTCATTAAAATTCCAATGTTCTGGATGTACAACATCCCCCCTCCAGCAAGAGTTTACTCCTCCCATTGTCGCCTAGCTGCCCATACAACTAAGAATGTCCACCACATAGAAAGCACGACATGGACACTCCCACCGCATAGAAAGCAAGACGTGGGTTCCCACCGCATAGAAAGCAAGTCGTGGGTATCCACCGCATAAAAAGCAAGTCGTGGATTCAAGAGCCCTTAACGAGGAACTCTTCCCCCTGTGATCAGTAGGGGGGTCAGGACTGATTCAACATTGGAAATAAAATGAACATGTCAAGCTAAATTTTCCCTAGCAGAAATTATTTCCTATTGCAAATAGCATACCCATCAATCATTTCTTTCCTACTTTAGACTTTAATGTACAAATGAGTTCAGTGCGGACGTTTCCGTCGGATTTCTCCAACATGTTTTGGGGATATGTTCATTCCTAACTAAACGTGTGCAATGTTAATTCAAACCACTTGAATAAAATTATGACCTACCTCTTCCATTTCTTCGTCAATGCCCCGTGAGATGACCGGTATTTGTTCGTCCATGGGAGCTTTTTCCTTTCCATTGACATTGCTTGTTCCTGCCTCGCGGTCGTGGGCACCACCAAAGCGAGTTCTCTTAACCGGGGCCATTTTACTCACTACTTTAAATGATAAACTTGAAAAAGAGCTAAATTCCGAGAGCATCATAACAAACCAATTAGCATATTAGAATCATTACTGAATCCACCTTATGCAAGAGATTTGGTTTTTCCTTCGAAACCTAGCAATTTTATGGGTAGTTCTTTACTTGCCCTATGGGAGCTAGCTCTAAGTTAATCACTTGACTTAGATGATTAAGAAATTCAGAATTTTACTCATTGATTTACAAGAGAGATGAAATAAGTGAGTTCAATCACTTTGCTAGAGCAATTTGAAGATGCAAAATTACCGCAGGCATGTGTGATAGAAAATTCTCTTCTTAATTGCCTAATGACGGTTTAATTTTCAGTCTTAATCACATTTTAATGTGAGAGAAGATTGAGTCTGATTTAATTGCAATACTATTGAATGATAAACGAATGAATTCCATCAAATCCACTTTATTACCGGCAGACAATTTATTAACTATGCTGCCTAGAGAGAGAATCTTTCCTAATCATGTATTAATCCTTGATTGAGGATGATGAATGGCTGCATAATTTAGCTAATTGAATGATGATTATGTAACAGAGTATAGCTATGTAAACTTAGAGAGCAGCTATTGGGAATTATAGCTAAAAGTAGGCATAGTGGACGAGAATTATGAGAGAGTAATGATGAGAATTAAGAAGAACCGTAATTAAACCATAATTACGGTGATTAGGGGCTGAGAATCCTCTGAGTTTTCTGATCCAATGAATCCTCAAGATGAGAATTTCGGCAGCACCTCCCTCCTTGCTTCTCCTTCAAAAAATTGTGTGCGTACCGACAGCACCTCCCCAAGGTGTGTGTAGGTGTGTGGGTGTATACTGGGTGTGTGTGTGAGCATGTGTGTGTGTGTGTGTGTGAGAGCACACCTTTAAATAGGCCTCCTCAAACTGAAAATCTATTTGGGTTGCTATTTGCATCTGGGAGCCTCTCTAGTTAAGCATGGCAAGTCCAGTTGCCTACCCACCAAGTGTCCAGTTGGCTTGGTTAACTCACTCTCACACTTAGTACCAAGCTTAGAAACTCTTTCAAATCTCCCACGAGGCAAGAGGGCGCCCCCTAGCTGCTAAAGCTGAGCTGGAGTGGGCTGGAACCTGTTCCCACACAGCCTCGGGCCCCCGGAGCCGCCCCGGACAATTTTGGGAAAATTTTGTTCTAAGCTTAAACGAATCATACATGTCGGATTTTGATGCCGAAAATTTCTATAGCAAGCTCTAACTAAGGCGTACCGACCCGAGTACTTGCCATATTTAGCAGTCCCCGAGGTCCGAAAATGCATTTTTTCAAATTCGGGTTACGGGTGCAGTTTTTCGAGACGGTCAAAACTGGACGGGTCGGGTGACCAAAAACTTACTATTTTTGGAAATTTTTTACAAAAATTATTTTAATTCACATTTAGAAGCTTTAAAACATTCTAAACATCATGGCACTGACATAATTCGAAAAACTGCTAAAAATAGTAACTTTTTTCATTATATTCATTTCAAGGTACAATGGTGCTCTTTTGATCGGGGTGAGAGACCTTACAACCTCCCCAACGTGAAAAATTTGATATGTCCTCATCTCAAGAATGTGTTTGGGTAATCTTTTATGAGTGTTGGTTCGTCCTCCCAAGTTGCATCTTCTTCAGGGTAATCCTTCCACTTTACCAGATGCTCCGTGATAATTATGTTGCGTAACTTCCTTTCCCTTGTTTCAAGTACATAGTCAGGTTGGAGCTCGAGAACTCCTTGTGCTGGCATGACTATCTGATCTGAGTCCAAGAACTGATCAGGGTTAGGAATATAGGGTTTGAGTAAGCTGACATGGAACACATCATGAACCTTCAAGTTTGCTGGTAACTTTAGCTTGTAAGCTTGGTCACTCACAACCTTAATGATCTCGAATGGTCCACAATACCTTGGGCTTAGCTTCTTATATCTGCTTAGAGATAAGTTTCTTTTCTTTGGTCGGACTCGCAGAAAAACCTTATCCTCTTCTTTGAAAGTTCTTTCTGAACGGTTCTTATTTGCATAGTGCTTCTGTCTATCCTGAGCGGCCTGAATGTCCTGCGAATAGCTCTAGTCTGTGCTCCCATATCTTCTAACATCTTCCTAGATTCTTCTACCCCAATGGCTGGATCTGAAAAGTTCAGAACAGTCTTGCCCATAAAGAGCTTTGAAAGGTGACATTCCAATGCTTCTGTGTTCGGAAGAGTTGTAAGCATACTCCACCAAAGGTAGATATTGTAACCACTTCTTTGGATCTTGCGAACAATAGGCTCTGAGAATGTCCTCGATGACTTGATTGACTCTTTTAGTTTGCCGATCTGTCTGTGGATGATACGTTGTACTGAAAGCTAATTGTGACCCAATAGATTGGAAAAGAGAAGTCCAAAATTTTGATGTAAACTTGGCATCTCTATCACTGACGATACGCTTGGGTAGACCATGTAGCCTAAAATCTCCTTGATGAATACCCAGCTAACATCTGAAGCAGTAAAGGTTGTCTTTACGGGTATTAGATGAGCCACTTTTGTGAGTATATCAACAACCACAAAAGAAGAATCATAACCTCCTGTAGAAGGTAATCCTGTAAAAAAATCCATACTGATGCATTCCCATTTCATCTGGGGTATGTCAAGAGGTTGAAGTTGTCCTAGTAATTTGATCCTTTCAGCTTTTATCCGCTGACGAGAAAGACATTGCCTCACATAGCGAAGTATGTCTCCTTTAATTCCACACCAAAAGTAACTCCTCCTGACAGTATGAAGAGTCTTAGCATAGCCTCGATGTCTAGATGTAGGGCTATCGTGTGCTTCATACAGAATAGCCTTCTTTAGAGCTGGGTCTCTGGGTACACAGAGTCTATGTCTGTAGTAAAGACATCCTCCCATAAGAGAGTAATCTTTAGCTTCAGGCATCTTATTCTCCTGAACTAATGATACTATACGTTGGTACTCTGGATCTACCAAGGATGCTTCCTTAATTCTATCCCAGATAGGGTTGTTTGGAATAGAGATAGCGCCGAGAAAAGATTTTCGGCTAAGACCATCTGCAACTGAATTTTCCTTTCTTGGTCTATACTTTATGTCAAGGTCATATTCCTGTAATATCTCTATCCATCGCCGTTGTCGCATGTTGAGAATAGGTTGAGTAAAAATCCATTTTAAGCTCTTGTGGTCTGTAACCAGCTGAAACATGCGTCCGAGAAGATAATATCTCCATAACGTCAGCGCATGTATAACTACTAAAAGTTCCAAATCATGAGTAGGGTAATTCTTCTCGTGATCCCTCAGCTTTCGCGAAGTATACGCCATTGGTCTTCCTTCTTGAGTAAGAACTCCTCCTAGAGAAAATTTGCTAGCATCGGTCGCTACTTCAAATTCCTTACTGAAATCTGGAAGCTTTAAAATAGGAGCTGAGACCAAGAACTCTTTTAGCTTAGCAAATCTAGAAGCGTGCTCGGTCTTCCATTCGATCCTCATTCCTTTCTTCAAGAGTTCCATCAAAGGTACAACAATACGTGCATAGTTCTTGACAAAAATCTTGTACCAACCCGTTATTCCAAGAAATCCACTTACTTCGTTGACGGTGGATGGTTGAGGCCAATCAATGATATCCTTGACTTTGTCTGGGTCTACTTATATCCCTTCAGCCGATATGATAAATCTAAGATAGTTGACCTTTGGTGAGCAAAAAGTGCACTTGCTCTCTTTAGCGTAAAGTTGGTGTTCCCGAAGAAGATCAAGTACTTTGCGAACATGTTTTTCGTGGTCTGCCTCGTTCTTAGAACAGATCAGAATATCATCAAAGAAAACCAAGACAAAATCATCCAGGTAAGGTCTAAAAATATCTTGCATAAGTCGATTGAAGCTTGCAGGAGCATTTGTTAGACCAAAAGACATTACTGTGAATTCGTAGTGCCCATACCTAGTATTGAAAGCTGTCTTTGGAATATCTGATTCCTTGATTCTGATTTGGTAATATCCTGACCTTAGATCAATCTTTGTAAACATTTTGGCGCTGTGGAGCCTGTCCAAGAGTTCGTCAATCCTTGGAATTGGATACTTGTTCTTGACAGTTACTTGGTTTAGTCCATGGTAATCTATGCATAACCTTAAGGTTCCATCCTTCTTCTTCTGAAAAATAACTGGTGCACCCCAAGGAGAAGTACTTGGTCGAATGCATCATTGCTCAATGAGTTGCCTAAGTTGTTCCTTGAGTTCAATGGCCTTTGGAAGTGACATGTTTTAAGGTCTTTTTGAGATAGGTTCACATCCAGGGATAGTCTCAATCTCATGATCTACCTCTCTATGTGGCGGAAGATTCGTAAGGTCTTCTAGGAATACATCATCATACTCCCTCAACCAGTTTGGTCGAAATGAGGTATCTGCTTGGTCTACTTTGTTGAGCTTTACCGCATAAATTTGATGTCCCTTTCTTAATCCCTTCAAAAGTCTGCTGGCCTTAACTAGAGTAGCCCTAGGTCTCCCATTTTCCCCCTGGATTAAGGCTTCATTATCCAAGTTATCTGTAAAGGTAAATTTTCCTTGTGCACAATGTATGTGGGCCCTATTTTGCTTTAGCCAGTCCATCCCTAGTATCCCATCAAAGAATCCTAAGGGTAGGGTTCGAAATTGGGCAGAAGTTGGGTGTCCCCCTAAATCAAAGTCAATTTTTCCTGCAGAATGTTGAGATACTACTTCCTTGCCGTTTGCTAACTCTACAACTAGCTTGCTTGTTGGATACTTATCTAGCCTTAACTTCCTCATGCATCTGGGTGAAAGAAATGAAAGAGTACTACCACAATCTATAAGGAAGTTAACTTGTTCACCTCTGAGAGATCCTGGCGTATGAATGACTATGTATTGCTCGTAACCATTGGGGTTGTCAATTTTAGCATGCACGGTTGCTCTCTCAACTGCTTCGTCACCAACAGTTGGTTGTACCACTGCAGCATTCACTCTAGCGATAGCTCCACGCCTTCACCCTCTGTTCATACTTCCACATCCTCCTCTTCCATTAGCTTGGCCACGCCCATGGGTATTCAAGGGTATGGCATTGGCGTTGGTTGCCTGAATGTTCCTGGGGCACTTGGATCTATAATGTCCATACTCGCCGCAACCATAGCATCGAACATCTGGGAACTCCATGGTTGTGGTGGTAGCCACAATAGGACGCTGGTCATATGCTTGGTTGGTTGGTCTGTTATTCCAAGAATTTGTCCTTGCCCTCTTTGCCCAATGATTCCTCCTGTTCTGATTAATCTTTTGTACTTCAAGAGCTAGAGGTTTGGCCCTCAACAAGGCATCCTGTAGTGTCGTTGGCCTGAGAGCTTCCAATCGAGTATTCAAAGGGTCGATTAGCCCTTGGCAGAACCTCGCCACCGGTTGTTCCAAGGTCATCTCAGGAGCGTATCTCCGAAGAGTGACAAACTTTGCATAATATTCTTCGACGGATGAAGTCAGCTTGCCGAAGTGAAAAGAATTCATTCATCTTCAAGGTCCTATAGGCAGGTGGTAAATAACGCCCCATTATCGCATCTTTGATGTCTTCCCAGGATTGGGAAGACATCAAAGATCCCTTAATACCCAGGTCCCTGCAATGTTGCTTCCACCATATCTTGGCATCGCGAGTCAAGCGGAACATCGCAAGCATGGTCTGATTTACGGGTTGGGTCCCCGCAGCTTCAAAGTAGTCGTCCATGGCTTCCATCCACACTTCCGCATCTCTCTCCACATTTGCCCCCTCGCCCTTAAAGATCGAAGGTTGGGCTTGCTTAAGGAGAAGCTTCTTCTCCTGCGCTGCCGAGTACAGAGCAACAGGAGGTGCCTACAGAGGTTATACGAGATTCTTGATACCATTACTTGGATTTTAAAATAGACACGAGACTTTAAATAAAATTTAAGATACCACTTTATCAAGAGACAGATATTCAGAGACAAAAAGCGCTTTATTGATGAATATTTATTACAATTGAAACCCCTCAAGGTTTAGGATAACTGATGATCAACTTATTACATGGCTTTTTGGATTGCATATAAAATACGCCTAAGATATGGTATTCACATGATGCACTACTTTGTTCGTGAAATAGTTCCTGTACTCATCCTTGAGTGGATAATAAACTAAGATATCAAGACGGAATACTTCATTTGGTACTCCAAAATTTTTGACTCTGTTTGTTGGGATCACCTCAGTGACCTTTTCCAAGAGCCAGTCATTGATGGTTTGATTGGAGTCGCCTGAAACAGTCAGGTCTAATCGGGTAGGCAGCAAGTAGAATAACTCCACTACCCTCAACTCTTCTCCCCAACGTATCTTCTTCAAATCGATAGCCAGGCATCCTAGCTTCCGAGCGTTGATGTAGTAAACCCCTCCTGGAATTGTCCAATCAAGCTCCCATCCTCTATCAATGCGAGTGGAGTGTGGCGTATGAGCCTTCATCAGTATCTCTATGACATCTCGCCAGAACTGGTAAACTGGGGATCTTCGAGCTTGCTCATAAATAAGCTCAAACACTTGGAACTTCCGATATTCTAGCACGGGGTCTTCCTGCAACACCAATGCAGGGAATTCGGATAAGCTACCTATATACTTTTAGTTCCTTCTTAAATATTCAAACAGTACGACTTTATTTCCCAGCCTACAAACCTAGGCTCTAATACCAGGTGTGAGGTCCCCACCCCACCATATCAAACAGTGGATCTGATGGGGTGAACCTGGTGGACACTAGATCTATAGCGAAGGCAAACAAAGTGGTTCAGGGTTCAGCTAGCGGCCGATCTCTCATCACAAAGTGAGTCGAGCTCGAGCCTACTAGCAATGAGATCTAGCTCCACCTCGCAGGGAAAGCGTACTTAAACTATCTAGCGATCCTAAGACCCACCTTCCAAGAGGAGAGAAACCCTGAGTGCCTTTTTTCCCATGTTTTGAGAGGCACGTAATCTCGAGATTTCATCGCTCTAGGGGCAATGAGTAATAATAATCTCGAAATAAACACTGTGAGGATAGAGAGTTCCCGACCAATCGGGACCACCCATCTCATAGGCATTGGAAACCTGAGCCAAGCTACCACTTTCCACCCCCACACTCACACTTCCTTGTGTGACCTAATTACTACCACAATGATTGTTCAACCTAAACATTCCTTGATTAATTCCGAATCACATTGTTCGTTAAGACAGCCCTTCAACCAGTATTGCAAACAACACCAAGACAGTATTCTAGTAGAAATTCTACTCAAACTTATTCATTAAAATTCCAATGTTCTGGAAGTACAACATCCCCCATCCAGCGAGATTTTACTCCTCCCATTGTCGCTTAGCTGCCGATACAACTAGGTATGTCCATCGCATAGAAAGCACGACATGGACACTCCCACCGCATAGAAAGCAAGACGTGGGTTCCCACCGCATAGAAATCAAGTCGTGGGTATCCACCGCATAAAAATCAAGTCGTGGATTCAAGAGCCCTTAACGAGAAACTTTGTCCCCTGTGATCAGTAGGGGGATCAGGACTGATTCAACATTGGAAATAAAATGAACATGTCGAGCTAAATTTTCCCTAGCAGACATTCTTTCCTATTGCAAACAGCATACTCATCAATCATTTCTTTCCTACTTTAGACTTTAATGTACAAATGAATTCAGTGCCAAGGTTTCTGTCGGATTTCTCCAACATGTTTTGGGGATATGTTTATTCCTAACTAAACGTGTGCAATGTTAATTCAAACGACTTGAATAAAATTATGACCTACCTCTTCCATTTCTTCGTCAATGCCCCGTGAGATGGCCGGTATTTGTTTGTCCATGGGATCTTTTCCCTTTCCATTGACATTGCTTGTTCCCACCTCGCGGTCGTGGGCACCACCGAAGCGAGTTCTCTTAACCAGGGCCATTTTACTCACTACTTTAAATGATAAACTTGAAAAAGAGCTAAAGTCCGAGAGCATCATAACAAACCAATTGGCATATTAGAATCATTAATGAATCCACCTTATGTAAGAGATTTGGTTTTTCCTTCGAGACCTAGCAATTTTATGGGTAGTTCTTTACTTGCCCTATGGGAGCTAGCTCTAAGTTAATCACTTGACTTAGATGATTAAGAAATTCAGAATTTTACTCATTGATTTACAAGAGAGATGAAATAAGTGAGTTCAATCACTTTGCTAGAGCAATTTGAAGATGCAAAATTACCGCAGGCATGTGTGATAGAAAATTCTCTTCTTAATTGCCTAATGACGGTTTAATTTTCAGTCTTAATCACATTTTAATGTGAGAGAAGATTGAGTCTGATTTAATTGCAATACTATTGAATGATAAACGAATGAATTCCATCAAATCCACTTTATTACCGGCAGACAATTTATTAACTATGCTGCCTAGAGAGAGAATCTTTCCTAATCATGTATTAATCCTTGATTAAGGATGATGAATGGCTGCATAATTTAGCTAATTGAATGATGATTATGTAACGGAGTATAGCTATGTAAACTTAGAGAGCAGCTATTGGGAATTATAGCTAAAAGTAGGCATAGTGGACGAGAATTATGAGAGAGTAATGATGAGAATTAAGAAATAGGCCTGTGTGTGTGTGTGTGTGTGTGTGTGTGTGTGTGTGTGTGTGTGAGCACACCTTTAAATAGGCCTCCTCAAGCTGAAAATCTATCTGGGTTGCTATTTGCATCTGGGAGCCTCTCTAGTTAAGCATGGCAAGTCCAGTTGCCTACCCACCAAGTGTCCAGTTGGCTTGGTTAACTCACTCTCACACTTAGTACCAAGCTTAGAAACTCGCCCAAGACTCCCACAAGGCAAGAGGGCGCCCCCTAGCTGCTAAAGCTGAGCTAGAGTGGGCTAGAACCTGTTCCCACATAGCCTCGGGCCCCCGGAGCCTCCCCGAACAATTTTGAGAAAATTTGGTTCTAGGATAAAACGAATCATACGAGTCGGATTTTGATGCCGAAAATTGCTATAGCAAGCTCTAATTAAAGCGTACCGGCCCGAGTACCTGCCATATTTAGTAGCCCCCGGGGTCCGAAAATGCATTTTTTCAAATTCGGGTTACGGGTGCAGTTTTTCGAGACGGTCAAAACTGGACGGGTCGGGTGACCAAAAACTTACTATTTTTGGAATTTTTTTACAAAAATTATTTTAATTCACATTTAGAAGCTTTAAAACATTCTAAACATCATGGCACTGACAGAATTCGGAAAACTGCTAAAAATAGTAACTTTTTCCATTATATTCATTTCAAGGTACAATGGTGCTCTTTTGATCGGGGTCAGAGACCTTACATTGGAGATACATCTTCAGTAATAAACGGTCCGTTTCCCTTTTTCTTAAACTTAGGAATGTGTTGCTAAGGGAATAGACTAAAACTTAGTTCCCTTTTCTAAAGATTCTTGTAACTAGAGGGAAATCAAAAAACTATTTTTGTTTCCGCTTTTGTGCATAGATGTGAGCTACAACAGTTAGCCTTTTCTTATCAAGCTTTTCCAAATATTCAAGTCTCTCTGAAAATTTGTGTCCAGTCCACTCAAGATCCTTAGCTACCCTTAGTGTCGGCAAAATAGAAATTCTATTGGCAGTATGGCATCAAGACCATAAACAAGGTTAAAGGGTGTAGCATTTAAAGCTGTTTTGAATGAAACTCTATAAGCCCATAGAGCAGCATGGAGATTCATTTCCCAATATTTCATTCCTGAACTAACCACTTTAGTCAATACCGAGCTAAGAATTTTATTTGTATGCTCAGCTTGTCATTTGCTTGCGGGTGATAGGGAGCCGATTTGTTATGGATGACCATAAATTCATTAAGCAAATACTCAATTACCTCATTGAGAAAATGAGTTTCCCTATCACTGACAATTTCTATCAGTAGTCCATATCTTGTGAACACGTACTCATACAAGAATGCGGTTGTGGTTCTAGCATCATTCTTTTGAGTTGCTTCAGCCTCTGCCCACTTGGTCAAATAGTCCATATCTACAATGACATAATGAGCTTGGGTTCTATAAGCAGGTGGCTGTATTGGCTCAACAAAGACTATACCCCATCTTGCAAAATCTCTAGCCCCATCATTGGTCTTAGAGGCATGCTATCCACACGGGTTGGCATTTTTGCTCTCTGATATGCATTGCACCTTTGAACATATTCCTTGGCATCTGCAAAAAGTGTTGGCCAACATATGCCTACCATTAAGATTTCTCTTGTGGTGTTCTCACTAGAGAAGTGACCTCCAGCTAATCCAGCATGTGCTTGTTCTATAATGGGAATATATTCGTCTTCATTTGCACAAAGACATAAATGTTGATCTTTACCTCTCCAATGCAGTTGGTTTCAATTGCTCTTTGATGGTGTTTACTTATATCCTCAGAAAATGTTCAGCTTGACAAGTAAGTAACTAGATAGTTACTCCACTTAGGATCAAGTGATATTTGGAACAATGTCACATGAGGTATGGGTGTTTGTTTTTGACATTGAGGACAAATCTTCACAAAATAATGAGCATCACTCCTCATAGTTGGCCAAAATACTCCAAGTCTCAAGATCCGTCGCATAGTTTGGTCTCTTGCAAAGTGAAGTCCTGGTTATATGTGTTTGACTTAGGTATTGGGTTTTCTCCTCACGATTAATGCATAAAAGCAATATTCCATCTCTATTTCTTTTGTACAACGTTCCAACTAGTAATTGATACATAGCCACTTGTGAATCCACTTGAGCTATGGTCATCAAGGATACCATGTTTTCCGACCATCAAGGTATCATTTCAACAGAGAATAGATATGAATCTGGTAGATCATCGTCTACTCCCTTAGGTGGTTCTCCTGAAGCAATCCTTGACAACTGATCTGCTCTTTGATGAGTGGTGCCATTTTTCACAACTATAGTGAAATCAAATTTCATAAGAATGATGAACCATCTCACTATTCTTCCTGTGACCATGTACAATAAGGCTTTTTGGTACACAAAGAACACAAATTTGTTAGCTAAAAGGTAATGTCTATACTTTCTCATGGCATAGATCATTCCTAGTCCTCTCTTTTGGTGGTGGTGTAGTTTTTCTTTGCCATATTCAATTGTTGGCTAGCATAAGAAATAGAAAAATCAATTTTTCCATCTCTTGGTTGAGCTAGGATACACCCAATGGCAAAATTGGAAGCATCTACATGTATCTGGAATATCCTATTCCAATCTGGTGTTTTCAATATTGAAGTTGAAGTGAGAGCTTGCTTCAACTTCATGAAGGATTCTTCACACTCATCAGTCCATTCAAAAGTTGATTGTATCCCAAAAAGCCATCTAAAAAGCTGTAAGCTTCTTTTCCTACAACTCGTTCTAAAACATACTCAGTGATTGGAAGGGGAAAGTTGTATCTTATTGTAGCTGTATTCAATTTCTTGAGATTAAAGCACACTCATAATTTTCCATTTTTCTTGGGTACTAACACAACTGGAGATACCCAATCTGCGTGTTCAATTTCATAAATGAATTCAGCTTCCTTTATCTTTTCTATCTCTTCTTTGATCTTCCTGGAAAATGTTTCATTATATGTGTATGGCCTCTATCTACTTGGTTTTGCATCATCTCTCATGGGTATGGTATGTTGACAGATTTTTGGATCAACACCCTTGAGATCCTTATAAGATCAAGCAAAGATATCTCGGTATTTTATTAGGCTTAACAAAATTTCTTCTTCTACTTCCGTTAGGTCATTTGCAATGTAGGTAGATCTAGGCTCTTTTCTTGGTTTGGCCAGATCTATCTTTTTTGCATTTTTAGGTCCTTCGTAGGACTCACCCTATTTTCGTAGTTCCCTGACAGGTTGTTCAACTATGAATTTTCAGTCTTGGAGAGTATATTTCTTGTAATGGTATGGAACACGTAGTACATCTACCATACTCCTCAGTGGTTTCCATTTCAGTCATCTCTATCTTCTTTAGAGCTTTTTTCAACTCTGGATATTTCTTTCTCCATTCAACTTGTCTCATGGTTGAATCCTTGTCTTGGTATTTAGGTTTTTCTTGAGTTGCCTTTCTCGTTTTTCTGAATGTTTTCAACATTACCTATTTTTTTATTAAAGGATATCTACCAGTGATTTTGTCTTTGACACAATCATGTGCATCTGTCTACATCAAAAACTGTGTTCTACTAGAGACTAGTGGTATAGGTCTAGATTTCAAGTTTCGCGTGTCTCTTTTTCTTCTATTCCATTTCTGTCTTCTCGGTTTCTGGTTTGGAAAGTCAAAAAACTTTTCCTCCCCTCCTTTCATGAGTAGTTTAGCTCTCACATGTTCTTTTTCTGACCCCGAATCATCTGAGGTACTTGAATGTTCTTCTAACTCATCTGTTGCATCATAGTAGAGGTCTGAAAAGACTTGTTGAGCTTTCATCAAGTCCTTGGATTCTTGAATTTTGTCTTCAATGTCAAGGGTTGAGATCAATTGTATGGGAATTATGTCATAGCCATCCTCATTGCAAAATTGAGTAGGCATAGACGTATTTACAAATACATCCATTGTTGCTAAAATTTGAGTCCACTCAAATGGCTCAAACAAATGCTCTGGAAAGGGTTCATGTACATAGGCTTCGTCTATGCAATCCCTTTCTACGATATATTCTTCTCATTTCAAGCTCCCATTTTCTGAGGCTCCGCACATCCAAATAGGTGTCTTTGTTCAGCCAAGTTGGAAGCTTAGTTTCAGCTGCAGAGACTGAATCAAATTCTTATACAGGTGTTTTTATGACATCTCTATAAGTGTGATGTTTTAGATTAACCCTTGTCCCACTTGCTTCAAGTACAAATAATTGTTTCCCTAATCCTGGATGAGTTCATCAGATTTGGATAATTTTTGTTCAAATGGTCATCATTTTTGTATTTGCAGATGGACTTTGCAAATTTGGCTACAATTTTCAATCCAATGATCCAAATCTTACCAAATTTGGTTTGTGGGCTTAACACAACATGCTAAAGCTAGTGGTATGCTGACTTGGTCAAAAATTTGAAAATGGGATAAAATTAAATAATCGTGATTATCTTCTGGTAAATTTTTGCATCTTTTCGGTCAACTGAGCATGTACACTTGTTTATCACATCAATATAAGCCTATAAGTCAAGTTTCACTTGGTTTGAACAAAAGTTTCTCAATTTTCACTCAAGTTCTTGAAAGTCGGTACAAAATTCATTTTTTACCCAGTTTTTGGTCAGTTTGGTGATCCAAATTCTATGGGCCTTTACAAAAGTTGTCTGTACACATGCATAGAGTCTTTGGTATCAAACTTGGTCACATTTGAGCTGAAAGTAAAAAATCACGATTATTTACTTTAAGCCTAAAATGAACACTTTTTTGAACTTTTCCTTGGACAGTCTTTTCATGAGCTATTTTAAGCCTCTGATTCAAGTCAAAACTTAATTTGGCATAAAATGTCAAGAAAAGTAAATAATCTGAGTTTTTGCAAACTCTTGAAATTTTTACCTCAATGTGTCCTTTAGCTTACCCACTAGTTCTTACAACTTCAAAAGCATACTCTCCAGTCGGATTGAGTGGTTCATAGTCTTTTGGTGCTATTTCTAGCCATAACCTGAAATTTTGCACTTTCACATAACAACTCACAACTAATTCTTTTGGAGAGAGCAATGTTCTGAAATCCACCTCGGATTGTACTTACCCTACTCCTAGGTTCTACTGCAATGGGGTTGTGGAAAGTCTCCACAAACACTCATTTTCTTGTTTTTTATGGTTTTCTAAGCCTTGATCTTAAGACTTTTCTTGTCCATCAATCATTCTCAAAATCCTAATCTAGTTCTACAATCCTAAAATCCTAAAGGTACTTAGCAAGTACGACCTACTTCCAAGCTACTTGTACACAACAAAAGATGACAATCTTAAGCTATCCAATCTTAAAAAGAAAGTTTTTATTGAACCTAGAGGAAGTTAAAGGATAACTTCACAAGACGCTCATGTCTTTCCCTAGTTAGGTCTCTTTGATCCCCGACAGTGGCGCCAAATGTGGGACGAGTGTCTAACCTCACTCCTATCTTATTGCAAATATAGCGAGAACCACGAATATAATTGTCAATCCATGGGACGAAGCTGACTCAACTAGTGCATATAGGCTACAAGAGGTTGTGAATCTCTTGGAAAATGATAAGCAACTCGCATCTAACTCAAGCTACACTCAAATGACTGAAATCACCAAAAGCTAATCGCTCATCGGCAAACAAATCACATCCGTTACAGCATCATACGACATCCAAACGTCACAAATCTTCTAGGACATGTTTATAAGACCTAATCACACATGCTTATGGTCTCAAATATCACTTTAGGTCAAGTGCCAAAATTGCAATTATTAACAACAGTGAGCTTTTGACCTTGTCGTTTTCAACCCAGAATGCATCTAAATGCTTAGCAATGATTCCCCGATACCCCGCCTATACTTAGTTTTTTATTTTAAAGCTTAAATTCCTACTTATGATGAAATTAGAATGCGGGTCGACGATGCCAAAAGCTACAAAATATCGTGAAATGCTTACGTCAATGCGTAGAGCTCTTACTTGCGGTTGCAAGCAACATACGTGAGTGCAATGTGACAACCAGGGGGGGAGTAGGAAGCGCAAGAAGGAGAGAAGTGAGCACCGTTAGATCACATTGTGTTTCTATTATCCAAAACTTATAAAAAACTTACAAAAAATGGCTTTTATACCTTAGCCAAGGTTTTTGGTGGTCAAAACTAATAATCTGGGAGCTCTAACTAAAGACAAGTTGATACAATCTGGAAGCTTGTAGCCCCGGCTCATCAATTACAAAGTAGGAGCTACAATACTCTGGATTCATCAAAATAATAAATGTTTTTACAGTGAGAGCTCCGAAAAATGGTATCCAAGTTAGCTTGCCGCTAACACCCATAGATTGGGCAACTTCTACTTGCTTTCTTGGAATACATACGTTGCTATCTTATTGTGTGGAATGAGAACTAAAGACTCCTTATGGCTTTTCGTGTCTGCGTATATCTTGTTCAAGGATTCTTTTATATACTACGACTTGGTCTTTCTACCCATACAGGACTCAGATGAAGAAGTATTGGGGGTGAGGAAGACTTACTTGCTGTTGGTGTCGTGAACGAGGCGTTGAAGGAGTAGTGTGGTGTGTCGGGTATGGTTACTTTTGAAGGATTTTGGCTTCTTGAAAAAGAATTAAGAATCTGTGGACTTAAAGAGATCTCTGTAGGTTGAGAGGCAAGTATCACTAAAGGTTTCAAGTAAACTATGGGTGGGCAAACCCGTCACATAGTTATATGTATCCTTGTCATGAATGCTCCATTATCTGCCCGCCATTGATCTTTGTGCTCTACTTGTGACATGTCAAACATGCATTGGTTTGTCCAGTTAATCATTGCTGGAGAGATTCATTTTGAGATGTGGTTCATTCCCACTTGCAACAACTAGTCGCGACGCTATAAATGGTAAATTTGCCTCTAGTTGTGTTGATCAAATGGCTCGTAGTGGCGTTGAATCTGATTGTAAGGCCAACATTGGTATTGATGTTGACGCGTTGGATATGATTGTAAGTCCAACATTGGTATTGGCGTTGACTGGTTCCATAACTGAACTGACATAGAACAAGTCTAGTTGTTCCGCTTCTGCATTTGGTTCTGGCTCAACTGGAACCCCTTTTGTTCTGGAATAATATAGCTTAGTTTTGGCCTCATTGTCTCGACAAATATCTGCGACTCATAGTTCCATTTGACATAACCCAATCAACCTCATAGGGTCCTGACCACACTATTTTCAGGTTCGGTTTCTTTGGTCCCAGTTTGGACTGGTAGAGCAGAACTAGGTCATCTCTTTGGAACTCTCTCACCTTGATCCTAGTGTCATGTCAATTCTTCCTCCTCTGTTGCACCACTTCTTGTTCCAATATAGCCCTCTGTTACATTAGGAAATTTTGGAGGTCATTTGGAGGGCCTTATTGAAGAGAGAGAAAAGAAGGTGCAGCCAATTAGCAGCAACCTTACGTAACGTAGAAATACATGGAAAGCAACACAAGAATGAAAGAAAAGATTTTGAAATATTGAGTTTTGTCCCATTTTCGTAAGGTAACTTCCTACTTTCACAAAGTAGGGCCCACTACTAGTAGCCATCAAGTTCATGACACCTGACTACTGATTCATAGCTAGCTCTCTCTCTCTTCATTAAAAGATATCCACTACCTTTATGAAAGGCTTCCAAACCTCATTCTCCCTCCATTTTACCTATGGCTTCGTCTTCTACCGGCCCAAGAAGTTCTCGAGGTTTCTCTACACTGTCCTCAACCAGCCTCACCATTAGTATTCCAATAAGACCATGTAGTAGCATAAGAACTATCTCAAACTCAAACTCTCTCACTACAGATAATAGGTGGCAAGAGCAGAGGATAAGCAAAGGTTCTTGGGTTCTTATGCAGCCAAGAAGGAGAAAAAGCTCGAAAGCAACAAAATTATTTCCTTTTGCATGGAAAGCAAGAGTTCTGAATTTCAAAGTCGAGGTCGTTAAGAAGACTGTGAAAGAAGTCTTTGTTCAACATGTTTTCATTCACTCCGATGTGATTGCTAATGGCGGCGATGTCTCCATGGTGTATAATCCACGGTGCAACTGTAAGTTAATTATTTAGCACTCCTCTATAAATGTTATCTTAATTTCAAATGAGAATCTTTTTTTTTCTTCTTTTATCACAGGTATAAAATTAGGTTATACAGATGTTTGTAAATATTTCTACTCTACTACATTCACAAATGTTTATCCTTCGTCATATAAAGAAAGGGAGCCACTGGAGTGCATTATAGGTCTCATCTCTGTGACCCATGCTCATATTGGAGTCTTGCAATATGCTGGCAGAACTAGCAAAAGCCTGGCAGACGAGGGTATTTTCTTCTATGACCATTTCTAACAACTCAATCAAAGGAATCGGAGAGGAGTGTTGGTGAAGGTTCCACTACCAACCAACTGGAACTCTGTGGATTGGCCCGTTCCCGACACAACAATGAGTGAGGCATTGAGGAGCAAGCTCTATAGGGATGTTCAGAGGTCTCTCCGAAACTCTGTACCTACTAAATTGGTGAAACTTGAAAATTTTTGTCCTATTGGTCTCTTTGTTGAGTTATTTCATACCTGCAAAGTACATGTTGCTAAAACAATGTTGCTCTACAAATCATTTGATTCCCTCTAGTGTGATAAGCTTCTTGATCGAGGGTGGTATGTGAAAGAAACAGATGGCATATGTAGTGGGATTGCTCTTGACACTTTCATTGTCAAGTATATGCTTCGCTCAAACACAGAAATTAATAATCTCCTTTTGGTACAAGCGTTATCACATTGTTGAAGGTTGCTATGTGCCTATGGATCAAGAGGCAGCAAGTTTGGCAAAAAATGTTGTCATAGACGTGGAAGTGGTGGACAAAGACCTAAATCTTATGATAGTAATTACAATAAGGAAGCAATGCAATCTTTTGAAACTTTGACATGACATAGTGGAGGAGACTGCCGACATTGACTCCGTAAACTTTTCCTTCTTGCTGAACGGACGAAGAGTAATGCAACGAAGGGAGAAGCATTTTCTCTGTGGAGATCTCTTGGCCGTATTCAAATTGTGCCCATGTAATCATCCTTGAATGGCTTCAATGAAATGTAACATTTTTTACTAGTTTAATCTTAATATCAAGTGTTTGCTCAAGGCTCTCTCTCTCTCTCTCTCTCTCTCTCTCTCTCTCTCTCTCTCTCTCTCTCTCTCTCTCTCTCTCTCTCTCTCTATGAGTATTAGAAACATATAGACAGTATCAATTTAAGGTTTAAGCAATGAATTAATAACTACATTTGTAAGGAAAAATTCTCATGTGCTCAATGGGCTTAAGTACATTGCTTGCAGATATGGGACCAAAATATCCTCTAGGTAAAAATCGTGGAGATGCCCTTCAAACGAAGGTGGGGATATAGTAGTGCCGGATGGATTAAGTAAACCCTTGTGTGGTGTGTCATCAATCAACAAAGTGTTGAAAGCATCATTAGGTACATTGACCTTCTCAAAGAGCTTGTAGAAAAGTGGTACAATAGGTTTAGTTGGTTGGAAATGTCCCGCAATGGTATTACAATTTCTTTGACTATACACAAAATAAAAAGCCGATCCGCTGAATTTTAGCCAAATTACAAACTATGGAAACAAGGGGATTCAGGTTATGGGCCTGCATTGAAGACCAGATAGCCACCCTAAACCTTGGAATCAAAAAGTTCAAAATTTCCTTTGTGCCTGGTCAAATTAATACTCTGACATTTCCCAAGCGGAAACTACGTAAATCGGAGAACTTTGTATGTACATTGTACAGCTGTCGTAGGAGTAGCAATCCATTGAGATCCAACATAATTAGTCTCTGCAATCGTTATGTTCATACATATAAGTAGTTAGAAACAAAAAAGCATTAATTATTTAAGTACAATGGATATTACCGGAACAACCATATCTACTTGAAGCAAGAGTCCTTACTTGTCATTTCTAACGTTGACATTTTGTTGTTGAGTGTCTATGTTTCCTTGTGTATTGCCAAGCGTATCCACCTCTTGTGCTTGTGCACATGACTCTTGTGTTTCCATGGCCGAATGGTTAACCTATTATGTGGTTTGTTCCTGGCCTTGATTTGCAACATTGGCCTCCTTTCCTAGCACTC